>NC_053395.1:17594732-18224483 GCF_905171765.1 Bufo bufo
TGTGCGAGCAGCAGCAGGCGATAGTGGAGTTTCAGCTGTAACACGCATGGGTGAGTCGCTCATGCGTGTTGCACTGTTTTGAGTACTCTACCAACATGGCCAGCGCCTATGATGCCGTCCTCAGCGTTACTTTCCCACTTCTAGGAAAAGGGATAATTCTGACAGTTATCAGGCCAGTCGTCCACTGGTGGCTTGGAGGGTGGGTTCCTGCACCAACAGTGGCCTTGTACACAACTGTCCATCCAGGGAACAGTTTTGGAGGATGAGGAGGATGATGACGATGATGATGAGGAGGAGGATCCGTGTTCACAGCATGATGGCACCCAAATCAGCTCACGGGCATCACTGAAGAGTGGCTAGAAGGACATATACAATACACCTCCCACCGAGAAAAACTTGTCGTTGCCTCTGAGCAGCCTGGCACATATGAGCGACTACATGATGCAGTGCCAGCACAATGACCACGAGTTGCCCTCATTCTTACCAGTGATTTTTACTGGTTGGCCACCCTGCTGGATCCCCGCTACAAGGACAACATGCCGTCCTTACTTCCATCACTGGAGCATTAACGGAAGATGCGCAAGTTCAAGCGTACGCTGCTAGATGCGCTACTGATGGCGTTCCAATCTGACAGCGGGGGCTCAGTGGAAGCACGAGGAAGTCGCCAACACAGCTGGTGTATGGCACCACCTCATAAGGGATGGTTAACATGCCCGAAATGTTGAAAAAAAAATTCAGCACGACACAACATCTAGAACCACCATCTGATACGGACTGTCTAAGCAGGAGGCAGCGTTTTAGCAACATGGTGGAAAAGTACATGTGCACACGTCTGCAGGTACTGACTGATGGGTCTGCCCCATTTAACTTCTGGGTCTCCAAATTGGGCACATGGCCTGAGCTTGCCCTTTATGCCTTGGAGATGCTGGCCTGCTCTGCGGCAAGTGTATTGTCCGATCTTGTGTTTAGCACGGCAGGGGAGGTCATCACAGACAGGAGCATCCGCCTGTCCACAGTCAACGTGGACAAGCTCACGTTCATTAAAATTAACCAAAGAGAAATGTACAGCACACCAAGGATCCTTATCGGATAAAGCTTTTAATACATAACGTTTAGTTTTACACCATTTTGTTCCATCCAGAGGAAGTATCAATATAACAGGCCATAAAAGAAATCCCAATAAAGGTCGAATGACGACCTTTATCAAGGGACAAAACGAGATTATGACCAGCGTCTTCTCTTGTGCAAGTTTTTATTCCCGATCAACACAGCAAACAGGCAACGTTTCGGCTGAACACAAGCCTTTCTCAAGCCATAATAAATATCTCACAGTGTGAACTTATATACCTCCTACATAAAGGGTTGTGCCAATTTTCCACCAATAAATTACTTATATATAAGTTACAACATATAAAAATAATCATCTGTGTTTATATAAATTAGCATTTTGTCCTCCCCATACACGGAGCCCATTCTTACATCTTCTCCCCAACATCATCCACATACGCGTGAGCTGCAGTATGGCCGCCGCCGCATGTCTCCTCAGCGTATTCAGCAATCTACCACGCATGTCCTTGTCGTACGTGTCTTATGTTTTACTCATCAGACTGCGCATGTCACGTCGTGTCTTACCTCACGCAACTTTATTGACAGGAACAACAGGATACATTAGCCTCCATTCTTGCTCTATGTGTCCACCACAATGTATATTCTTCTCTTTATAGGTGTCAAATGCCGACTCACTTTGACATACCACAGCACCAGTGAATCATGTCCATAACATGGCTCTCAATTTGTGTGCTGTTTTAGCACATCCCTAAGGGATCTAAGGCAGGGCTGGTGCAACCATATAGGTGAACTAGGCGTTCGCCTAGGGCACCGGCCTGCTGGGGGCGCCCTGGTTGGCTCCCCCTGACTGGGGCTGCAGCCCTGGGCGAACGGCTCTTGAGCCACCCCCAGCGCCGTTACAGGGGACACAGGAGGTGGAGGTCCTTCTTAAATATGGCAGAGCAGGCATCTGCTTACCCTGATGGTAGGTGCCTGCTCTGCCAGTAAATTACCGGAGGAGAGGAGGCGGGTGGCAAGGGAGGTTGTTCTAGCAGCTCCCCACTCCTCCCTCGTGTGCCCTCTGTGATGCCGGAATATGATGTCATTCCGGCCCCGGCATACTAAACGGCGCGCTGGAGGACTGAGGAGCTGCACCACACTGGACCCCAGGGAGGTGAGTGTTTAAGTGTTTGACTGAGTGAGTGAGTGTCTGCCTGTGTAGTTATGTCAGTGAGTGAGTGTATGTATGTCTGTCTTTCTGTCAGTAAATGTATGTGTGTCTGTCATTGAGTGTCTGTGTGTATGTCAGTGAGTGAGTGTATGTCAGTGAGTGTGGATGTCTGTCGGTCAGTAAGTGTCTGTGTGTTTATCAGTGAGTATGTGTGTGTTTGTCTGCCATTGAGTGAGCGTCTGTCAGTGAGTTTCTGTGTGTGTGTTTCAGTGGGTAGGTGTATTTCTGTCTGTGAGTGTCTGTCAGTGAGTGAGTGTGTGTCTGTCTGTCAGTGAGTGAGTGACATGAGGGGGCAGCAAAATGGATCTTTGCCTAGGGTGGCAAAAATCCTTGCACCGGCCCTGATCTAAGGGGTCTCCATTACATCTTGTCCCTATCCCACTTTTCCTCGCTATGGAGACATGCGTCCAGCATCGCCAATCCGCAACTCACTGTAATTAGGAACAAAAGAGAAAAAAGAAGAAAAGAAAAGAAACAGACAATTAGTGAATGTTCACATTATATCACCTATAGTGGTTAAAATGTTTCTATTACTATATCTAAAGAACCCCCCCCCCCCCCCATAAAACTACATATACCAAGGTTAAGACAAGAACTCATAGGGCCCTAAAGGTGACTTACATTAAACTCTATATTCAACCCCCTTGGCTATAATGTTTCCAAAGTGTGTATCCATCTCAACTCTTTTTTCCGCAAGAGACCTTCTCTGTCTCCACCTCTCCAAAGTGGAGGCACAGAGTCGATGATCCTTAATCTCAATTTTTTTATTTTTTTTATAGTAAATCTTTATTACATTTTTCCAATTTTTACATAAATATTCAGCAGTCATCTTGTTCATACATTACAAATATTCCCCATTCCCCCACCCCCAACCTATTAGTTGCTGAGAAAAAATTAAATAAGTAAATAAAATAATAATGAAGTAAAAATAATAATAATAAAAAGAAAACGGGGAAAATTTCCCCCTCTCTCTCTCCCATCCCCCCAAGGACCCAACCTCCCCCCCTCCGGGCTCAATTTTTATTTAACCATTTCTGCCATAATCTGGCAAATCTGAGTTTTTTCTTAATCCCGACCAGATGAAATTGCTCTCTGACCAGCGACGACCTAGTGAGGTTCTCCCATTCTTTGACTGTAGGAACAGCATTCCCCCCCCCCAGTGTCCAACTATACACTTCCTAGCTTGAAACAATAATTGAATTGCTAACTCTCTATGTTGGGGGGCCTGCACTCCATCCATCACCCCTAAAATACATTCCTCGAAATGTCTAGGCACTATAAACTGATGGTATTCCTCTATTTTTTCAATAATCTTTACACATGTCCATAATTTATGTATATCGTCCATCCTCCTATCTCTCCACATTTTTGACAGCTAAGCACTTTGGTCTTATAGCACCTCATTAACTTCTTGGGAGAGTAGTAAAGACGATACAATATATTAAATTGGGTTATTCTATAAGAAAAATTCCTTGAGACCCTATTCTTCGCCTGTATAGCCGACTCCCAGAATTCTTCCCGTACGGGGTTCAAGGCTCCCTGCCATTTATGCAACAAATTATCGACTGCTCCTCTGTTATTTTTTCGGTGTGATAAACATTGGTATATTCTTGAGACCAGTTTCTTACCAGATGTTATCTTAGTTATATTATCCAGAGGCTTCGGTAAACTAGTTATTTGTGTAACTTTCCCTATCATCTTATACAGTGCATGTTTTAGTTGTAGGTAAAAAAAAAACCTCAATTCTGTATTTTTCAATTGGTATTTCCTTTTTAACTCTTCGTAGGAAATAATATCCCCCTCTTCCCATACCTGGCCTAATGTATATATTCCATGATTCCACCAGATCCTCTGTTTAATTGATTTTAATTCTGTGAGGCTAGTATTGTCCCAAAGTATGGTGTCAGCATGAAATCCAGTTTGGGACCATAGTTCTTTTGCCGTCTTCCAGTTTTTAGCCATCAACACAATTAAAGATGTGTATTTGCATCCCTGTTGGGACAAGATACCTGTCTCCATAATTTGAAAAATGTTACATTTTTCGAGTCTTTTATTTATCCCTGCTATTATATTCTTATAACTTTGCGTGTTACTCCATTTAATCATGTTTTTTATAGTCCCTGAAATAAAATAGAGTTCCAAGTCTGGTGCTGATAATCCACCCTCCTTCTCACGGGTGCACAGATCTGCGCCTTTATCCTCGGCTTTTTCCCTCGCCATATTAAATCCATTAGTAAACTAGCTATTATTTTAAAATATCTTTTAGGGATTATCACTGGTGTATTCCACAGAATATAATTCAGGGCAGGTAATAAACACATCTTTACCAGTGAAATACGTCCTGCCATAGACAAGTACAGTCTTTTCCATACCTCTACTTTCTTCCTAAATTCCTGAATTTTCGGAATCACATTCAGTCGGACATAGTCATTGGGGTCTGGGGTAATCTGAATTCCCAAATATTTGACAGGTTCATTAATCTTCTTAATTTCCAGCAATCCCGGACTAAAGTTGTTCAGAGGATCAATCGGGATACAAGCTGATTTAGACCAGTTTATACTAAGTCCAGCATATTTACCGTATTATTCAAATACTTGAAAAATCCTAGTAAGTGATCCATGTGAACCCACAAATAGCATAATATCATCCGCATATAAAGCGATTTTTTCCTCATATGTACCGTATCTATATCCCACGATTCGCGGGTCTTGCCTGATCATATCCGCAAGTGGCTCAATAGCTATAGCAAATAGCAGAGGAGAAAGGGGACATCCCTGTCTAACTCCTCTGCCAATTGGTATGCTACCCGAATATTCTCCATTTACTATCTCCCTCGTGGAAATTTCAGTATACAATAGCTTTACCCATGTAACAAAATGGTCCCCTAATCCCATCTTCTTCATTGTATTAAACAAAAAGGGGCATTCTATCGTATCGAAAGCTTTTGAGGCGTCTATAGTTACAATCAGCCGTTCTCCACAATTTGTAGGTTCAAACTGGGTATTCACAAAATATCTCATAATATTCTCTGTAGTAGTTTTCCCTGACATGAACCCCGATTGATCCTCATGAACAAGCACCGAAATCACTCTCCAAAGTCTAATTGCCAGAATTTTGGCTAATATTTTGTTATCAGTGGTAATCAGTGATATAGGACGATATGAGTCCATTAAGGCTGGATCCTTGCCCGGCTTCAGAATAAGTGTAATTAGGGCTTCTCGCAGGGAGTCTGGCAATTTCCCTATCTGTTTCGAGGTCTCCCACATCCTAAGCAATTTCGGGATTAGTATTTCTTTATATTGGGCATGCACCTCAAACGGGATTCCGTCCAATCCTGGGGCCTTGTTCTTTGTTATCCCGTTTAACATATCCTTCACTTCTAGAGGGGTTAAAGGATCTTCCAAGGACTTACATTGATCTATTGTTAACTTCGAAATAGTGATTTCATCCAAAAACTGTTGTATTTGCTCAGAATTTTTATTTATCTTACTACTGTATATATCGGCAAAGTATTTTTGGAGTAATTCTATTTTAGCTATTTGTTCTGGATTTTTATGTCCCAATTCATCCACTTTTTGCTGTTCTGCCATTAATAGCAGTTCATCCTTTAATTCAGAGGCCTTTTCTATCCAAACGGTATAATTTTGCTCTGTAGGATTTCCAATGTAATTTTTTTCATTTTTTTCTGTCTCATTTTCCAATTTTATTATTTTCTCTCTTATTCCTTTCTTATATATTGCTGTATATTTTGTAATAATCCCTCTAATAAAGGCCTTGGCAGTCTCCCATATCATGTTGACTGTCGATGATCCATCGTTCATCTCAAAGAACTCTATTATCTCTCCCAAGATCTTACTGTGTATATCCATCATATTTATCCATCCTATATTTATGTTCATCTTTCTTTTTTTATTGTTTGTGTTTTAATTTTTATATTAATTGGAATGTGATCCGAAATTCCCCGTCGCCCATATGTCACCCCTTCAATTTCTAGTGAACCTTTCTCATTTGTGAAAGCTAAATCAATTCGTGATAAACTCCTGTGAGACTTTGAAAAACACGAGTATTTCTGTAAATTTGGGTGCATAACCCTCCAAATATCAATCCATCCAATCTCTTTAGTGACATTCTTTAATTTAGATCCCGTACAGGGCCCTTGAATATTCCCTATTCTACATCTATCTAGTCTTACATCCATTACATTGTTAAAATCCCACACCACTAACAGTGATTTATCCCCTGCATTAATCAATCTCATAAATTTTTGATAAGACGTCAATTTTAAAAGGTGGCAGTATATACACACTTGCTATTAGCCATGCCCTTCCTTCTAATATACAGTCTATCAGGATATAACAACCCTCCCTATCTGTGATTACTTTCACTATTTTTATATCTATGTCCCGATGTATTAATATACTTACTCCTCTTGCATATGCTGAATATACTGAATGAAAGGCATGTTGCATCCATGGTCTACCCACCCCATCCATTGTCTCGCCCGTCAAGTGTGTTTCCTGTAAGCAGACTATGGCGGGAAGTGACCTATGTATTGCATCGAAGACCGCAACTCTCTTTGTGCCCCTACTCAGCCCCCTAATGTTCCAGGAAAGGATTCTCATAAATTTCTTTTGTGTTCTTAATCCTACCCCTCAACAGGGTACCACAGGACCCCTGGTAATGTGGAGGCACGTAAGAAATGGGACCATGAAGGGAGACGAGAGAGTGAGGAGGGAGGGACAAAAAAAAAACAAAAAAAAAAACACCCCAGCAACCAACAAACATTATCCCCAACCTCCCCTAACCACCGCGAATGAGCCAGGATAACCTAGAACCTGGTTCTCTACCTTTGCATTCCCCCTCTCGGCGCCTACCCCAACCCATTCCCACTCAGCTCTTGATATTATCTCTAACCCATTCCCTGGCCGCTTCTGGTTTATCAAAAAAACAAGTTTTATTTTCCCATTCTAGCCTCAGCTTAGCCGGGAACAACATCGAGTATTTTACATTCTTAGATCGCAGTATTTTTTTCACTTCAGCGAAACGGCTTCTTTCATTAGCCGTTTCTTTTGCAAAGTCAGAAAACACCATTATTGTTGTATCTAGATATTCCAACCTCCTCCGTCTCCTTGCCCTGTGCAATATCTCCTCTTTATCTCTGACCGATAGAAGATTTATCATTATTGCTCCCGGTCTTGTTCCTGGGGGAGGTATCTTTGCAGATATTCTATATGCCCTTTCCACAAAGTTTTTATAATCAGAGATGTCTTGGCCCAGTTGTTCTGTCAGTCATGTTTGTATAAATGTGCGGGGGTCTTGCCCTTCCGCTCCTTCTGGGAATCCAAGGCATCTCAGATTAACCCTCCTATAACTGTTATCTAAATACAGTATTTTATTTTTTAGTTCCTTGTTTTCTGCCATTAAAACTTTATTATCTTTAACTACCCTCTGCATTGAGTCTTCCCCCCCAGATGTCCTATTTTCCACTTCCGTCAACCTATCCTTATATTTTTTTAAGTCCGCCCTCAGAAGTCCCACCGACTCCCTAATGTTCCCAGTCTGGAGAGAGAGGTCCTGTATCGCCAGGTTACATTTTTTTATTTCTTGGAATATATCCTGCAGGCTTGGGGCCTGCTCTAAGGGATTTTTCCCCGCCTCATTTGACAGTTTTTTTCCTCTCTCCCCAGACTGGGACCCCATCTGAGGTAGAAACAAACCAGTTTTCCTTCAGGGGAGCCTCTCCCTCTTGATCCCGGGGCCCCTCTTCTATCTTTTTCTTTGTGGGGATAGTCTGTCCACGCATATTAGTCAAGAGGAGATGCCTAGATCTCTCGACTTTTTTAGGCATTGGGGAGATCGACGTATTCACCTCCAATTGTCCTTGTCTTTTTCCCTGTAGCCTGTCTCGCCATCTCCTAACCACCCCCTAACTGGCCTAGCTTCCTCCACCCACAGACCCGGAATATATACAGTACAGACCAAAAGTTTGGACACACCTTCTCATTCAAAGAGTTTTCTTTATTTTCATGACTATGAAAATTGTAGATTCACACTAAAGGCATCAAAAACTATGAATTAACACATGTGGAATTATATACATAACAAACAAGTGTGAAACAACTGAAAATATGTCATATTCTAGGTTCTTCAAAGTAGCCACCTTTTGCTTTGATTACTGCTTTGTACACTCTTGGCATTCTCTTGATGAGCTTCAAGAGGTAGACCCCTGAAATGGTTTTCACTTCACAGGTGTGCCCTGTCGGGTTTAATAAGCGGGATTTCTTGCCTTATAAATGGGGTTGGGACCATCAGTTGCGTTGAGGAGAAGTCAGGTGGATACACAGCTGATAGTCCTACTGAATAGACTGTTAGAATTTGTAATATGGCAAGAAAAAAGCAGCTAAGTAAAGAAAAACAAGTGGCCATCATTACTTTAAGAAATGAAGGTCAGTCAGTCAGCCGAAAAATTGGGAAAACTTTGAAAGTAAGGGCTATTTGACCATGAAGGAGAGTGATGGGGTGCTGCGCCAGATGACCTGGCCTCCACAGTCACCGGACCTGAACCCAATCAAGATGGTTTGGGGTGAGCTGGACCGCAGAGTGAAGGCAAAAGGGCCAACAAGTGCTAAGCATCTCTGGGAACTCCTTCAAGACTTTTGGAAGACCATTTCAGGGGACTACCTCTTGAAGCTCATCAAGAGAATGCCAAGAGTGTGCAAAGCAGTAATCAAAGCAAAAGGTGGCTACTTTGAAGAACCTAGAATATGACATATTTTCAGTTGTTTCACACTTGTTTGTTATGTATATAATTCCACATGTGTTAATTCATAGTTGTGATGCCTTCATAGTCATGAAAATAAAGAAAACTCTTTGAATGAGAAGGTGTGTCCAAACTTTTGGTCTGTAATGTATATGAATAAAAAAAAAGGGGAGGGTACATATATAACCCCCAATGGTTACAATATTTCAATCCAACATAAATATGCATGTATGACAGACAAGTCAGTTTTCTAGTGGTCACTGTCGATTAGCAGTCCTCTTTGCGTTACTATGTTAATACCGATTATTAAATTGTATAGTTGCAGTTTGTTTGTCCTTCCATTCCAGGCAATTACAAGGCCATAGATCGTGACGAACCCCAGTTGATTAGATTATAATGTTAATTCATATTAGTTCATTGTTTGCCAGTATTTCCCAGCATCCTTTTGAACGGTTAATCTTCAGTAGCAGCTCTCACCTGCCGTAATTAGCAATCTTGCCAGGCATCTTTGAAGATAGGCCTGTAGGAAAAATTAGGCGACTCTCCCTTAATATGTCGCCAGCTATTCCAGTTATTCTAGATATATACCATCCCGGATATCTGTAGCAGTTCTATTCAGCCCTCCATTCTCTTAAACCCGCTAGATTATAAGTTCTCCCCCCACCGCCTGCCACCAGCCCTTTAGGTGCTTATAGCCTGGTTTCCGTATTCATTTGCAAACCTCCTCCTCTGCCCGTATAGAATCTGCGTACCTGCTGCGTATGGCGGGGGGGGACCCACTCAAGCCCCGCATATATATTTTAGGACTTGCTATCATGATCCCCTCTCACCCCCCCAGTCCGCATCTTCACTTACTTTATCCAGCAGTACCGAGCAATAAAAAGGAAAAAGTGTCAGTTTTCTCACCACACTGTCGCAACGTAAAGGGGGAAAGAGAGGACGCACATGCCCATCAGTCCGGGTCACCTACTGTCTCCTCCAGCTCCTCCTGCTTCTCTGCTCCGCTCTCAAGCTCCAGATACGAGCGCTTGTCCCACGTATGGAAAGGAGGAGTGAACGGCGGACGGCAAGATTATCCCCAGGCAACATCAGCAGGTGGGGGGGTCGGTGTCTCCAGGGAGCTTGCTGCACTATACCCAAAGCCAGAGCAGCGGGACAATCGAGGTAGGCATCAAAACATCACGGCAGTCGGTGTTCACATCGGGCTCTATATACAATGTGATCTCACGGCGTTAGCTGGAGCGGCGTCGAAGCAGCATTGAAGCGGTGCTCAGGGCAGCCTCCTTCCCTCGATCCCCTGGGTCAGAGCGAGCTCACATTGGGTTGGGAATTCAGACGCTGAGAGCGGGGTGCACACGTCACCTACGTGCGTCCGCACGCATGCTCCTTTTAGATGCCGTCCAAAGGCAATCAATCTCAACTGGTTAATAGAATGTCCCTTTTCTTTAAAATGTTTCAGAATTTGCAGCTCCATCATCTCCTTCCTGATCGTGCTTTTGTGTTTATTAATTTTCTTTCTAGCCTCCATAGTTGTCTCTCCTACATAGACCAAACTACAAGGACATTGTATTATATACACCACATAGTCTGATCTGCAAGTATATCTTTCTTTATTTTATAGATCTCCCCATTTTACGGATGGGCAAATATGCCAGCTTTCAACATGTTTAGAGTGGAGCGGACACCTGGATGTTCGGGTTCGGCCGAACTTGAAAAAAAAGTTTGGGTTCAAGACCCGAACTTGACCCCGAACCCCATTGAAGTCAATGGGGACCCGAACTTTGGGGCACTAAAATGGCTCTAAAATAGTCCTGGAAAGGGCTAGAGGGCTGCAAAAAGGCATCAATATGTGCTTAAGAGCATGGCAACTGTTCTGCAAACAAATGTGGATAGGGAAATGACTTAAAATAACATAAAATACAGAACATTTTAAAATAACAATCTGGATCTAGGAGGAGGAGATTGAGGAGGCGGTGGATGGGTGGATGTGGCGGTGTAGGTTGACGTGGCGGTGTAGGTGGAAGCGGCGGTGAAGGAGGAATAGGTAGCCAACACTGATTTGTGTTATTTTTTATTTTTAAATTGGGGTATCCCCCAAAATATTGGGACATATAACAAAATAAAACTAAGAATAAGTGCACTTGATTAAAAGAATGGATCGTTGAGGCTAGTATAAATGTCTATTCTGCACAAGGTACGGACAAGTCCTGTGGGATCCATGCCTGGTTCATTTTAATAAACGTAAGCTTGTCCACATTGGCTGCGGCCTGTGATAATGCTCTCTGCCGTGCTAAAAACATGTTCACACTTTACACTGGCTGCAGGGCAGGTCACCACCTCCAAGGCTGACAAAGCTTTTCCACATTTGGGCCATGCTAACCCTGCCTTCTCAGGTGCTGGTGGTGCCCCCAGCTGCGTTGGCGACCTCTTCCTCCTCCTCTGCCTACGCCTTGTGCTTCCATTGTGCCCCCGCTGTCAGGTGGGAATGCGATCATCAGCAGCGTGCGCTTGTAGTCGCGCATCTTAAGATCAGTAACAGATGTTTTCACTAAATTTAGTTCCCTGTCAGCAATGCAGAGCAGGGGTTCATTCACGGCAAAAGGGGGTTCATGTCACCAAGCAATACAACAGAGGATTTTGAGAGATTTAGGCCCCTGTCACCCAGGCAAAGCAGGGGTTCATTCACAGCAAAAGGGGGTTCATGTCACCCAGCAATACAACAGAGGATTTTGAGAGATTTAGGCCCTTGTCAACCAGGCACAGCAGGGGTTCATTTACGGCAAAAGGGGGTACATGTCACCCAGCAATACAACAGAGGATTTTGAGAGATTTAGGCCCCTGTCACCTAGGCACAGCAGGGGTTTGTATATGCCAAAAATGGTAAAATGTCACCCGGCAATTGAAAATAAGATTTTTTTCAATTTAGGACACTAAAATTGCCCCTTTTTAAAAATAAAATGGCTCTAAAATAGTCCTTGAAAAGGCTAGAGGGATGTAAAAGGCAGTAAAATGTGCTTAAGAGCATGGCAACTGCTCTGCAAACAAATGTAGATAGGGAAATAACTTAAAATGAAATAAAATAACTAAAATTTACAAATTATTAACCTGCAACTCAGAGAAGGAGGTAGATATGGAGTGGGAGGTTGAGGAGGTGGTGAATGTGGTGTTGTAGGTGGAGGCAGCAATGGAGGAGGAGGAGGTAGCCAACAATGTTTCTTTTTATTTTTTATTGGGGTAGGTAGCCCCCAAAAAATTGGTACAAATAAAAAAATATACAAAAAAAAATCATTGCACTTGACTTGAGTACAAGAATGTATGTTTGATGGTGGTATAAATGTCTATTCTGCACAAAGTACAGACAAGTCTTGTGGGATCCAAGCCTGGTTCATTTTAATGAACGTGAGCTTGTCCACGTTGGCTGTGGACAGGCAGCTGCGTCTGTCTGTAATGACGCCTCCTGCCGTGCTAAATACACGTTCAGAGAGTACACTGGCTGCAGGGCAGGCCAGCACCTCCAAGGCATACAGGGCAAGCTCTGGCCATGTGGACAATTTGGAGAACCAGAAGTTGAATGAGGCAGAACCATCAGTCAGTATGTGTAGTCATGTGCACAGGTACTGTTCCACCATGTTGTTCAAATGCTGCCTCCTGCTAACACACTCCATATCAGCAGTTGGGGCCGGTTGTTGCGGCGAGGTGACAAAGCTTTTCCATATGTCGGCCATGCTAACCCTGCCTTCTGAGGTGCTGACTCTGACACAGCTGCATTGGCGAACTCTTCCTCCTACCCTGCCTTCGCTTTGTGCTTCCACTTGTCCCCCGGCGTCAGTCGGGAATGCTCTCATGAGCGCGTCTACCAGCGTGCGCCTGTAGTCGCGCATCTTCCGATCACGCTTCAGTGAGGGAATTAAGGACGGCACATTGTCTTTGTAACGGGGATCCAGCAGGGTGGCCACCCAGTAGTCAGCACACGTTAAAATGTGGGCAACTCTGCAGTCGTTGCGCAGGCACTGCAGCATGTAGTCGCTCATGTGTGCCAGGCTGCCCAGAGGTAAGGACAAGCTGTCCTCTGTGGGAGGCGTATCGTCTGCATCCTCCGTATCCCCCCAGCCACGCACCAGTGATGGGCCCGAGCTGCGTTGGATGCCACCCCACTGTGAACATGCTTCATCCCCATCCTCCTCCTCATCCTCCTCCTCCGCGTCCTCCAGTAGTGGGCCCTGGCTGGCCAAATTTGTACCTGAACCACTTCTAAAAGACTGGCCTGAAAGTGTTAGAGATGACCCCTCTTCCTCCTCCTCATCCTGGGCCACATCCTCTTCCATCATCGCCCTAAGTGTTTTCTCAAGGAGACATAGAAGTGGTATTGTAACGCTGATAACGGCGTCATCGCCACTGGCCATGTTGGTGGAGTACTCGAAACAGCGCAACAGGGCACACAGGTCTCGCATGGAGGCCCAGTCATTGGTGGTGAAGTGGTGCTGTTCCGCAGTGCGACTCACCCGTGCGTGCTGCAGCTGAAACTCCACTATGGTCTGCTGCTGCTTGCACAGTCTCTCCAGCATGTGCAAGGTGGAGTTCCACCTGGTGGGCACGTCGCATATGAGGCGGTGGGTGGGAAGGCCGAAGTTACGCTGCAGCGCTGACAGGCGAGCAGCAGCAAGGTGAGAACGCCGAAAGCGCGCACAGACGGCCCGAACTTTATGCAGCAGCTCAGACATGTCGGGGTAGTTGTGAATGAATTTCTGCACCACCAAATTCAGCACATGCGACAGGCAAGGGATGTGCGTCAAACCGGCTAGTCCCAGAGCTGTAATGAGATTTTGCCCATTATCGCACACCACCAGGCCGGGCTTGAGACTCACTGACAGCAATCACTCGTCGGTCTGTTGTTCTATACCCCGCCACAACTCCTGTGCGGTGTGGGGCCTGTCCCCCAAACACATCAGTTTCAGAATGGCCTCCTGACGTTTACCCCTGGCTGTGCTGAAGTTGGTGGTGAAGGTCTGTTGCTGACCAGATGAGGAGGTGGTAGAAGAGGAGGAGGAAGCCGAGTAGGAAGAGGAGGCAACAGGAGGCAAAGAATAATGCCCTGCGATCCTTGGCGTCGGAAGGACGTGCGCCAAACAGCTCTCCGCCTGGGGTCCAGCCGCTACTACATTTACCCAGTGTGCAGTTAGGGAGATATAGCGTCCCTGGCCGTGCTTACTGGTCCATGTATCTGTGGTTAGGTGGACCTTGCCACAGATGGCATTGCGCAGTGCACACTTGATTTTAACCGATACTTGGTTGTGCAGGGAGGGCACGGCTCTCCTGGAGAAGTAGTGGCGGCTGGGAACGACGTACTGTGGGACAGCAAGCGACATGAGCTGTTTGAAGCTGTCTGTCTCCACCATCCTGAATGACAGAATTTCAAAGGCCAGCAGTTTAGAAATGCTGGCATTCAGGGCCAGGGATCGAGGGTGGCTAGGTGGGAATTTACGCTTTCTCTCAAAGGTTTGTGAGATGGAGAGCTGAACGCTTCCGTGTGACATGGTGGAGATGCTTGGTGACAGAGGTGTTGCTGTTGGTGGCACATCCTCTGTTTGCTGGGCGGCAGGTGCCAACGTTCCTCCAGAGGCAGAGAAAGAGGCCGAGGCAGCAGCAGAAGAGGGAGCAGGAGGGGTCTGAGCCATTTCTTGGTTTTGAAGGTGCTTACTCCACTGCAGCTCGTGTCTCGCATGTAGATGCCTGGACATGCAGGTTGTGCTAATGTTCAGAACGTTAATGCCTCGCTTCAGGCTCTGATGGCACAGCGTGCAAACCACTCGGGTCTTGTCGTCAGCACATTGTGTGAAGAAGTGCCATGCCAGGGAACTCCTTGAAGCTGCCTTTGGTGTGCTCGTTCCCTGGTGACGGTGGCCAGTAGCAGGCGAACTGTTTTGGCGACGGCTGCTCTGCTTTTGCACCCTGCTCCCGCTTTTGCTACGCTGTTTGCTAGCTCTCACCACTGCCTCTTCCTCCGAACTCTGAAATTCAGTGTCACGACCTTCATTCCATGTGGGGTCTAGGACCTCATCGTCCCCTGCATCGTCTTCCACCCAGTCTTTCTCCCTGACCTCCTTTTCAGTCTGCACACTGCAGAAAGACGCAGCAGTTAAAACCTGTGTTTCGTCATCATCAGAGACGTGCTGAGGTGGTATTCCCATGTCCTCATCAGGAACAAGTTGTTGTGCGTCAGTGCATTCTATGTCTTCCACCCCTGGGGAAGGGCTAGGTGGATGCCCTTGGGAAACCCTGCCAGCAGAGTCTTCAAACAGCATAAGATACTGCTGCTTGACTTGAGGCTCAGACAGGTTCCCCGATATGCACGGGGGTGATGTGACAGACTGATGGGCATGGGTTTCAGGCGCCACCTGTGTGCTTTCTGCAGAAGACTGGGTGGGAGATAATGTGAACGTGCTGGATCCACTGTCGGCCACCCAATTGACTAGCGCCTGTACTTGCTCAGGCCTTACCATCCTTAGAACGGCATTAGGCCCGACCAAATATCGCTGTAGATTCTGGTGGCTACTGGGACCTGAGGTAGTAGGTTCAGTAGGACGTGTAGCTGTGGCAGAACGCCCACGTCCTCTTCCTGCACCAGAGGCTCCACCAACACCACCACCACAACCATGACCGCGTCCCTTATTAGATGTTTGCCTCATAGTTAGCGTTTACAAAGCAAAGTTAAAAGTGGTTAAGTCTGTTAAAAAAAATTAACCGCCCATAAAAACCCAGATGTAGGGTATTGCACTCAAATTTTTTTTTTAACTCTATATGACAGTGGTATTTGTGGCCTAAATGTGACAGTGACTTATGCACGTGTAATCCCAGATGTGCAATATATTAGAGGCTTTTTTCACCCCAGTTACCAAAAAGGCGTATTTCTGGCCTTAATGTGACAATCACTTATGCACGTGTAATCACAGATGTGCAGTATATCAAAGGGTTTTTCCACCACAGTATGCCAAAGCAGGATTTCTGGCCTTAATGTGACAATCACTTATGCATGTGTAATCACAGATGTGCAGTATATCAGAGGCTTTTTTCACCCCAGTAACCAAAAAGGCGTATTTCTGGCCTTAATGTGACAGTCACTTATGCACGTGTAATCCCAGATGTGCAGTATATTAGTAGTGTTGAGCGGCATGCTCCATATTCGAATTTGCGATATTTCGCGAATATTCGAATGAATATTCGTAAAATATTCGCGAATATTCGAATTCGATATTATTTCGCATATGCGATAAATCGTAATTTTTTTATCGCATAATGCAACTTTCTTCGATTATAATATATTGCCCAAAGCAAATATATTATTTATTTAGAATATTCAAATTATTTGTTATGTATCTTTACAGTTTTTAACATACTCCTCCCCGGCAAGCGTCACTTCACTGTGTGGTTAGAATATACTATCGGATCTGAGTTTTCCATGCGTTCGTGAAAAGTCAGATCCGACGGTATATTCTAACTAATGCGGCAGAGTTAATAATATTTTTCAAATATTTGCCTGATCGCGGTTTGATAATTCGCTTATTCGATATATTCGATACACCACCTAAGTTAATAATAGCGTGATGAGCGCGCGCATTATAGCCGTGGTTTATCGTGAGCACGTTAGTTCCATTTTAAGAGCGAATTTGACAAGAGAAAATGGTGGGCAGCAAATTTCGAGATGAAGAGGATGAACTCCTGCTAACTGTAAGTACAACACTTTATGTGATAACATTTTGAATGCATGTTCGAACCATATCTGTATAGTATAGTAATTAGTAAGCAACAGTGTATTTAAATATTCGCGAATGTGCAAATATGCAAATATATTTGCGCACTAAATATAACTTCATCTTTTATCATGTCTGATTAGATATTCATCATTGTTGTAATAAGTATTGTTTTGACATCACAGCACTTTGTCTGTAGCAAGTATGTTTGTATGTATGGACAGCAAAAAAATATCAAGCACATGCACATTGCATATACATTTTCCTTCCACACACTGTATACCACACACTGTATACCACACACTGTATACCACACACTGTATACGCACATGCAAACACACATGCAAACACATAGTCTATATTTTAGAGTTTATGTCTGGTTGGTATGGAGAAAAATTAACATTTTCTTCACGCCAGTATTTGCTGGTTCATTTAGCGTTACCCAGGGTGCACCACGTGGAGGCGAACCAGATGTACACCCCATACCGTACCGTCACTTCACCAGAAAGGTATATCTTAGCTCAGCTGGCCAATATCCGATTGCTCAGACCCCACACACATACAACAGGAAAACAATTTGATCTTATAACGTGAACATTAAATATAATATTTCCACCTTCTAACAATACTTTTTGCTGTGTTTTGAATGATATTTATTAATAATCCTTGTATTCTTGTCCTCATTTGAGGCCAAGAATAGTCATATTCTATTATTGCCGGCGATGTGCGGTCTTCAAAATGCGGCATGCACATTGCCAGTGTCCTTCTTTTTTTTTTGTGTGCGTGGATCTGAAAAACACCTTACGGACGTTTAAATAGAGCCTTAATCCGAACGTTGTGTGATTACAGGGCTTCCAGTGCCAACCGTCCGCCGCCGTATCACCATGGCAGATTTAGATGTGGTGGAGGTCTCCGCAGAGGAGGAGGAGGATGAGCAGGCGGGCCCCTCCCACAGTTTTATCGGTGCCACCAACCCACCTGATGTGGGGAATGATGTGGAGGTGGCAGCTGAAGAGCCCGGACCCTCTGAAGGGCAGAAAACCTCTGCCCCAGCTCCTGCTGAGGAAGATATCCCCACCCCAGCTATTCTGAGATTGTTTTCTCGTGACACATTGTACTTCATGATAGTCATATATTTGAGTCAATATATTTCACCTTTATTTATGAAAAAATCCCAAATTTACCAAAAATTTTGAAAAATTCACAATTTTCCAAATTTTAATTTCTCTGCTTCTAAAACAGAAAGTGATACCTAATAAAATATTTATTACTTAACATTCCCCATATGTCTACTTTATGTTGGCATCATTTTGGAAATGTCATTTAATTTTTTTAGGACGTTAGAAGGCTTAGAAGTTTAGAAGCAATTCTTACAATTTTTAAGAAAATTTCCAAAACCCACTTTTTAAGAACCAGTTCAGGTCTGAAGTCACTTTGTGGGGCTTACATAGTGGTAACCCCCATAAATGACCCCATTGTAGAAACTACACCCCTCAAGTTACTCAAAACTGATTTTACAAACTTTGTTAACCCTTTAGGCGTTCCACAAGAATTAAAGGAAAATGGAGATGAAATTTCTAAATTTCACTTTTTTGGCAGATTTTACATTTTATAATTTTTTTTCTTTAACACATTGAGGGTTAACAGCCAAACAAAACTCAATATTTATTACCCTGATTCCGCGGTTTACAGAAACACCCCACATGTGGTCGTAAACTGCTGTACGGGCACACGGCAGGGCGCAGAAAGAATGCCATACGGTTTTTGGAAGGTAGATTGTGCTGGATTGGTTTTCTGAACGCCATATGTTTTTTATTTTTCTGCCGATCGTCTTGCGCAGGGGCTCGTTTTTTGCAGAAAGTGTTGAGGTTTTTATTGGTACCATTTTTGGGTACATAGGATTTTTTGATCATTCATTATTACACTTTATGATTGCGGTCGGGAAGAGGTTAAATATGAATGGTATCTATTTTTGTGCTAATAACTTTAAAACGAGTTTACTTTTCACCGGCATAGTTCTATCTTATCATCACACATTGTATCATGTTTAGATCATTTATTAACTGAAATATCTTTTTTTTTTACTTTAGAAGGATTAGAAATTGAGAAGAAAACAATTTTATCATTAAACACTTTAAAAAAAATAATAATTCAATAACAGTTTGGTTATGCAGTCACTTTTTGTGCCTTACATAGTGTCAGCGACAAAAAAATAACCCCATTTCAGAAACCACACACCCTCTATTGAATCCAAATTGATTCTATAAACTCTGTTAACGATTTAATTGTCCAACGGTAATCTATTAAAATGTTAAAAAATCTAAATAATTTAAGCAATTTATAAATTTCCATATATTTTATTTGAAAACATTGTAGTGTTAAGATCATAAAAAATCTTAAACGTATTACCCAGAATATGTATTTTACAAACAGAACAAAGTTGTGCACAAAAACTGATCTTTGGTCGCACAGCAGGCTTCAGACTGCAAGGAGCACAATATGGCTTTAGGCTAGAGGATTTAGATTAATAGTAATTGGGAGCTATGTCGCATGTTAAGAGAAGACACCATTATGTGACCCTAGAGTTGAAAACAAAACAAAGTGACTCAATTAGGCAAACTACACCCCTCAATGAATATACTAAGCAATTAGATCAATCTGCAATTTAACATAATGAGGCAACGATTGTCTTTAAAAAAAAACTGTTGTAATTGAATAAAATAAAATTAAAAATAAAGGAATTTACACACATTTTTTTAATTAAACAACTGGTTATAGTACTAAATGCACCCCACATTTAGTTTGACTTTTTGCCTATAATTCACCTGAACACCACCCCATATGTGAATTTATGCCTCTCCCTGTGCAGCTATAGCGCTGTCATTGGCTGTAGAGTTGTAACAGCCAATATCAGCGCTTGCAGGGGAACAAAACACTGGTGTCCCCCTGCCTCACCTCTGAGGCGACAGGTGCTGTCGTACAGTCTTGTTTAGCATTGGTCACCTCCACATGACACCTTCTCCCCCCCCCCCCCTTCAGCTCCGTAGCAGCAATGCTTATGTCTTAGTAATACGTCCAATAGGAGAGATGGAGGCAGCAGGTGTTTGGACTACTGGACTAGTAGATCAGCTATTGGACCACGGTTAATGAGCCATTTTGTCCAGAGCAAAATTTATTTTTTGGCACAAAAATAGTGCCGTGCAGTTTCGAAAGTCAGGAAACGCTGCACCCTACAATTATATAGCAGGTGATAAAGATTATAAAAGTAACAATAATAATGGGACAACAAAAACCACAGTAATATAAAACAACAGCCATGCACAAGAACTCATTAATCTACATAAACTAATATTTTATAACACAACAAATTTAATTTAAAACTACTAAACTGTCACTAAATAATCTAATATATAACTACATTAAATATGGTATACTTTAAAAATGACACTTAAATTCTCTGCACTTAACCACATACTACACAAAATTCAATAATTGACTCTTATTGATAATTGATATATTTATTTTTTGTGTTTTCATAACAGTAATCAAGAAAATTGCTACCAAAATAGATAGCATGAAAGAGAGGCATCGGAAAACAATAAAAGAATTCCGAGCCCACATTCGAAAATCGCAAGTGATGCTGCAGGAGTTCCATGATAAATATGCAGAGGACCTCAAAGAACTGTCAGGCTTGCAGGAACAACTGCAAAATTTTCCTTAAAGTTATTTAAAAAAATTTTTTATTTAAAAAGGTTTTTTTTGTTATATTGATTCCATACTTATTTTTCTATAAGGTTATGTTTTTGTCTAATTTTAACTGCAGACTTATCAGTAAAGGAGCCTTTAGTCCACGTTCAAAGTCAGCAGGGTTCGGACAGACAACAGCAGTAGGTACATCTTAACAGTGTAGTATAAGGCCTACACATAAATAAGCTTTTTGAGGACAGCAGCAGCAGGTAGTGTTGTATTATGAGGCATATATACATAACAAATCAACTTGATCAGGACACCAGCAGCAGGTAGAGCTAACGTTGTATTCTGAGGCCTACAAGTCAGCTTAAACTGGATAGCAGCAGCAGGTAAAGGTAGTGTTGTATTATGAGGCATATACATAACAAATCAACTTGATCAGGACAGCAGCAGCAGGTAGAGCTAACATTATATTCTGAGGCTACTTTCACACTTGCGTTCGGGGTTCCGCTTGTGAGTTCAGTTTGAAGGCTCTCACAAGCGGCCCCGAACGGATCCGTACTGCCCCAATGCATTCTGAGTGGATCCGCTCAGAATGCATCAGTTTGGCACCGTTTGGCCTCCGTTCCGCTCAGCAGGCGGACACTCGAACGCAGCTTGCAGCGTTTTCGTGTCCGCCTGGCCGTGCGGAGCCAAACGGATCCGTCCAGACTTACAATGCAAGTCAATGGGGACGGATCCGTTTGACGTTGACACAATATGGTGCAATTGCAAACGGATCCGTCCCCCATTGACTTTCAATGTAAAGTCAGGAGTCCCTATTAATATACCATCAGATCTGAGTTTTCTCCAATCCGATGGTATATTTTAACTTGAAGCGTCCCCATCACCATGGGAACGCCTCTATGTTAGAATACACCATCGGATTTGAGTTAGATCGTGAAACTCAGATCCGACAGTATATTCTAACACAGAGGCGTTCCCATGGTGATGGGGACGCTTCAAGTTAGAATATACTAAAAGAACTGTGTACATGACTGCCCCCTGCTGTCCCCTGCTGTGTACATGACCTCCCCCCCTGTTTTTAACTCATTGGTGGCTAGTGCGACCGCCCCCCCCTCCCCCCCTTGTTTTGGGGGGTGGAGGGAGGGGGGTGGTCTGCCCCCTGCTGCCTGGCAGCACCTGCCAGGCAGCAGGGGGCAGTCATGTACACAGTTCTTTTAGTATATTCTAACTTGAAGCGTCCCCATTACCTGGGGAACGCCTCTGTGTTAGAATATACTGTGGGATCTGAGTTTTCACAAAGTGAAAAATCAGATCTGAAAAAAACAGTTATGCAAACGGATCCGTTCTGAACGGATGCAAACGTTTGCATTATATGAGCGGATCCGTCTGTACAGACACCAGACGGTTCCGCTCCGAACGCAAGTGTGAAAGTAGCCTGAGGCATACAAGTCAGCTTCATCTGGACAGCAGCAGTAGGTAAAGTTAACATTGTAGGTTGATTACTAAATTGACAAATCAACTTTATCAGGACAGCTGACGGTGTTGTATAAGGACTTCACATAGCTACAAAGGACAAACAACTAGTTTGACAAAACTCTGTATGATCATGACAGACAGCATCTGCAGCTGGTAGATATTAACGGTCGAGTATAAGACCTAAACATATCTCATCCAAACTCAGCAGGACAGGCAGCAGCCGGTAATGTGGATTGTCAAAAGGCCAAATGATAACTCGCCGTGATCAGGACAGACAGCAGCAGAATCCGCAGCAGGTAGATATTAACAGTGGATTATACGGCCTACACATAACTCTCAATGATCAGGACAATAGAAGCAGTCATTGCTAACGGTGGAGTATAATGACTACACAGAACTCTGAAGTATCAGGCCAAGATCAGCATGCAGTTGGTAAGTTAAAGTAGTATTCTAATTACTACACAAAGTTTGGCATAACTAAGCAGTAATAGAGAGTGTCAAGTTATTATATTGCAGCAGACAAAATTTTGTAACAGATGGGGCTGTGGAAGACCGATTAAATAAGTATAAAAAAAAGATAGAACCCCCAACTACAGCATGTGTATTCATCGCTTACATATACACTGTTGTACAATTAAAATAAACTATTTAGATTAAAAAAAAATTATAACAGTTTATTAGTATTACATTTTATTGAAAAGGCCAATATAACATTGAACAATATATCATTTATCTATAAAAAAAAAGGCCGTAATTTATATTAGAAAATTATTGTTTAACGCACATTAATTAACCTTTTTGTGAACACACTATTACCTTTCTAATGTATTATTAAACAAAGCTTAGATTACAACATACAAATCTACAGTCAAAATGTGTAATAAATAATAATAATATATAGAGTATCAACCAAATTTTAACATAAAATAAAATTATACTTGATCCAACTATCCATAATGTGATCCAAATCTCAACCTCAATAAGACAATATTGTATAGTAAAATTGGCTTAAGTTATATTAGTGCCATTTTTAACAAATATTTTAAACATCAAATGTGTCTGAAAAATATAAATAATAAAAAAAAGTAAACAATTGATGAGTCGGCAAAGAACTAACTAGCATGAATCTGATATAGTGTCCGTTTGTTAAACTGGACATGTCGGAGCATAGCTTCCTCAATAAAGACATCAACATGTGATGCAATGAGTAGAAACACTCACAAAATGGTGACATGGCTTCAAGATTATTATGCTGTCAGCAGTTAATTCGGAAAGATTAAAATCTGGTATTATATTACACTAGCATGTGAAAATAATCATTAGATAATTGTCAAGAAGTAAGATTACATATAAATGTATATATCTATATATACATGTGGCAATAACGCTCCATTACCAAAACCGGATTACCACACGGATGAGTATAACGCCAGTAACACCCAACCATGTAGAGAGGTCAACACGGAAGCCATGGAATCCTTTCCAGGACAACAGACAACCCATGTTAGAACCTAAGTCCGTATTAAAATAATAAATAAAATAAAATAAAAAACTTTTATTAGGTTTATCATTTAGTCTTGTACAATGTTAAGTGCACAAAACCTTTTGAAAATGGAAGCCCACATGCGGTCCCCACCTTGCTACAGTAAGAACCACAACATGGACGCCAAAAACTAAATTAAAGCAAAATTAAAACTTTAAAAATAAAATAAAAATAAATAAATTATTTTGGTGAATGAAGCGTAAAACCGCATGAATGTATTAGACGAAAAAGTTTTTATTCAATATATTTTAAAATCGAATTCTTGACAATATAAGATGAATAGTGCACATGCGCAAATATTAAACATGAACACCATTTTATGAGAAATATAATACTCAATACTTGTCATAAATACAAGGGCTAATAAGTGGTCCATGCTGGACTCCTGCATGATCTGGACACAAAAATTCAACAGTTAGATTTTAATACTTTACTATATTTCAGACACATTACTTGGCAGCATTAGGCCAGACAGTAGCAGTTAAATAGTAACAGTAGAAGGCATACAAATCAAAGGCCCAAACAATGAAGGATAACTACTGAAACTTCCATTTAAATTGAAAATCTGTTGTCTAAGGGCCACACATAGCTATACTAAACTCTGCAGGATCAGGGCAGACAAAAGCAGATAAATGGAAACACCATAGTAAAAGGTCTACACCAAGTTCGCCTAACCCTGCAGGAAAGGCAGCCTCATAATTTAATGTTAAAATTGGAGAATAAAGAGTAATTATAACTCTGCATGTTCAGGACAGACAGCTTCAGCATCAACAAGATGGAAGTTTGAAATGGTTGAGCATAAGGTCTACACATAACTTGGCATAACTCAGTAGGAAATGCATTAACAACATTTAAATCTAATGATGTAGTGTAAGAACTAAACAAAAATCAGCATGATCAGCAAATACTATTGCAACATCAACAGGATGGAAGATGGAAAATGTCTAGTATAAGGCCTAAACATAGCTCTGAATAACTCATCAGGACAGACAGCAGCACGTTCAAAGTTAGGAGCAGGAATGTGTACCCCTGAATGGGAAACCAACAGGCCATGGTAAGCCCATAAATAAAATAAGACATGTCAGACAGCAGCATGTTCAAAGTTAGCAGCAGGAATGTGTACCCCTGAATGGGAAACCAACAGGCCATGGTAAGCCCATAAATAAAATAAGACATGTCAGACAGCAGCACGTTCAAAGTTAGGAGCAGGAATGTGTACCCCTGAATGGGAAACCAACAGGCCATGGTAAGCCCATAAATAAAATAAGACATGTCAGACATCAGCACGTTCAAAGTTAGCAGCAGGAATGTGTACCCCTGAATGGGAAACCAACAGGCCATGGTAAGCCCATTAATAAAATAAGACATGTCAGAAAGCAGCACGTTCAAAGTTAGCAGCAGGAATGTGTACCCCTGAATGGGAAATCAACAGGCCATGGTAAGCCCATAAATAAAATAAGACATGTCAGAAAGCAGCACGTTCAAAGTTAGCAGCAGGAATGTGTACCCCTGAATGGGAAACCAACAGGCCATGGTAAGCCCATAAATAAAATAAGACATGTCAGACAGCAGCACGTTCAAAGTTAGGAGCAGGAATGTGTACCCCTGAATGGGAAACCAACAGGCCATGGTAAGCCCATAAATAAAATAAGACATGTCAGACAGCAGAACGTTCAAACTTAGCAGCAGGAATGTGTACCCCTGAATGGGAAACCAACAGGCCATGGTAAGCCCATAAATAAAATAAGACATGTCAGACAGCAGCACGTTCAAAGTTGGCAGCAGCAATGTGTACCCCTGAATGGGAAACCAACAGGCCATGGTAAGCTCATAAATAAAATAAGACATGTCAGACATCAGCACGTTCACAGTTGGCAGCAGGAATGTGTACCCCTGAATGGGAAACCAACAGGCCATGGTAAGCCCATAAATAAAATAAGACATGTCAGACAGCTGCACGTTCAAAGTTAGGAGCAGGAATGTGTACCCCTGAATAGGAAACCAACAGGCCATGGTAAGCCCATAAATAAAATAAGACATGTCAGACATCAGCACGTTCAAAGTTAGCAGCAGGAATGTGTACCCTTGAATGGGAAACCAACAGGCCATGGTAAGCCCATAAATAAAATAAGACATGTCAGAAAGCAGCACGTTCAAAGTTAGCAGCAGGAATGTGTACCCCTGAATGGGAAACCAACAGGCCATGGTAAGCCCATAAATAAAATAAGACATGTCAGAAAGCAGCACGTTCAAAGTTAGCAGCAGGAATGTGTACCCCTGAATGGGAAACCAACAGGCCATGGTAAGCCCATAAATAAAATAAGACATGTCAGACAGCAGCACGTTCAAAGTTAGGAGCAGGAATGTGTACCCCTGAATGGGAAACCAACAGGCCATGGTAAGCTCATAAATAAAATAAGACATGTCAGACAGCAGAACGTTCAAAGTTGGCAGCAGCAATGTGTACCCCTGAATGGGAAACCAACAGGCTATGGTAAGCTCATAAATAAAATAAGACATGTCAGACATCAGCACGTTCACAGTTGGCAGCAGGAATGTGTACCCCTGAATGGGAAACCAACAGGCCATGGTAAGCCCATAAATAAAATAAGACATGTCAGACAGCTGCACGTTCAAAGTTAGGAGCAGGAATGTGTACCCCTGAATGGGAAACCAACAGGCCATGGTAAGCCCATAAATAAAATAAGACATGTCAGACAGCAGCACGTTCAAAGTTGGCAGCAGGAATGTGTACCCCTGAATGGGAAACCAACAGGCAATGGTAACACCATAACTTTAAAAAAATGCAACTCTGACAGCAGCAGGTATTCAGCGTGCTGAGGAAATGTGATGACATGCATAATAATTAAAAAAAATTGCATTCTATAATAATTATTTTGATTATATTAACATTTTGCTTCCACACCATAAATTATTGAAAAATGAATTAGACACGACGCATGCATTGATAGTCAACAATTTTTTCTTTAAAGCATATTGAGTCAGTATCAGAACACTGCGGCTACACTGCCAGCCTAACCGTGTGATGATTCCTACACACCAGAGGGCACTAGTAGTGGTGGTGTTTATCAGCGGCTATCTCATCCTCCTTTTGTCTGTGAGGAGTAATGGGTACGGCCGCTCTCCACACCCATACATGATCTTCACCGCACACGCTGGGCTCCAAGCCCACGACAGGACCTATCCATCCTGTGCCCTCTGAGAACAGAAGGCACTGATGAGCCAGCTATCCTCGGCCAGGGTCTTGAAGTGTCCCCTGCTCATGCGCCTGGATTAGTTCACCTTCCCATCATCGAAGACTCAGCTGCGTTCCCCTGGCTGCTGTGGGTGTCCCAGGCGTTTGGCTCCAATGCGCATCCTGGATGAACTATTGCAAGTCATGGTGCAAAATAATACTTAAAATACGAGGCTTGTCTACAACCCATGGGGAAGGGGGGGTGTCAAACAGCCCGTGGCAGACTTCACAGTTAGGCCTGTTTACCACTGTCATGTGCTTTCACCATTTGTCGTATTGCCAAACTTATTTGCGGAACAGCAATACACGGCTGCCATTCCGTGGTCAAAAAATTAAAAAAACAACGTAGTTTAGGAGGGAGAGACAAGGAGAGGGATGGACAAGGGACCCTTCAACGGCCTGAACCAACAGCGGGGGCCAAGAAGTCACTGCCGATCCAGGACTCATTCATTTTTAATGAATGTAAGTCTGTCCACTGAGTCTGTGGACAGACGGGTCTGCTTGTCCATGACCACCCCACCTGCCGCGCTAAATGTCCGCTCAGACAGTACGCTGGAGGGGGGGCAAGATAGTAACTCCAGCGTATACTGAGCAAGCTCACGGCAGGTGTCCAGCCTGGCAAACCAGTACTTCATGGGGTCGTCGGTGCTCATGCTGTCGGAAGCACCAACGGACCCGATGTAGTCTGCCACCATGCGGGTCAGCCCCTGTTGGTGACTGCTGCTGCAGCTGCTGCTGCTACTGCTACTCAGTCACGCAGACTGGTAGAATGACCGCATCTCACCCATAAGGTCACCTGCTCGGCTTGTGCTGCTGGTGCCAGCCATCTGCTGGGTGAGATAAGAGGAGATAACTGGAGCGTGAGGCCGAGGGTTGGCCTGCTCCAGCCGCTTGATCAGACAGGCCCGCAGTTGATCGATCCGGGCCTGTCTACGGCTGGCTGGGATGAACTGCTTCAGTTTCCCCTTGCAGCGAGGGTCTAAAAGGGTGGCCAACCAATAATCTTCCCTCTCCTTGAGTCTCTTGATCCGGGGGTCCCTCCGGAGGCATCGCAGCATGTGGGAAGCCATAGGGAAGAGGACAGCCCGCTGTGACTGTTCATGGCTGCCCAGGACCATGACCTCTTGGTCCTCCTGCTGCTGTTGCTGCTGCTCCCGGTGGGAGCTGCCCCACCCCCGGACTAACGGTGCCCCCAACACCGCCTCTCCCTCCTGACCAGGCCCAGACTCCTGGACGTCTACAAATTCTTCCTCCTCCTCCTCTTCCTCGTCTTGGGCCTGGTCTTGTTGGAGCATTGCTGCCTCCTCTTGCTCCAACAAGGCACTCTCCCCAGCCTCAAGCAGGCGATCTAGTGTCCTGTCCAGCAGGAACACTATGGGGAGCACGTCATTGAGGCCGACATGCTCCCCGCTGACCATCTTGGTCGCCTGCTCAAATGGGGCCAACACGTGGCAGACCTGCTGTATCTGCCCCCACTCCACATTAGTGATGTAGGGGAGTGGGTGTACTGGCCCTGGAGTGCCTTGGTCCAGCAGGTATTCCCTCACTTCGCTGCTCCCACAAACTCTCCAGCATGTGGAGGGTGGAGTTCCACCGCGTCACACTGTCCACAATCAGCCTGTGAGGTGGCAAGCTGTTGTCCTGCTGCAGTTTGGACAGGGACGCAGCAGCAGTTGGGGAGCGTCTGAAGTGGCTGCCAATCCTCCGTACCCTTGGCACAATGTCACTCAACCCTTCGTATGTTCGGAGGAATTTCTGTACAACAAGGTTGAGGACATGTGCCATGCAGGGCACGTGTTTTAGACTGCCAGCATGGAGGGCGGCGAGTAGGTTGCTGCCGTTGTCACAGACAACCATACCTGCCTGGAGCCTTCGGGGTGTCAGCCACTTCTGGACCTGAGCCTGTAGTGCGGCCAGAACATCAGGTCCAGTGTGTCTCCGTTCCCCTAAGCTCACAAGCTGGAGCACGACCTGGCAGCGGACGCGCCCCACACTTGTGTAGCTACGGGGACGCTTGCTGGGGGGCTCAGCAGCGGTGGAGACAGTGGCTTGTGAGGGGAGAGCAGCAGTTCTCCCCTGGACACCCCGAGGTGGCACCACAAAGTCAGATGCCGCTGATCCCTCCCCGGCACCTCGGAGGGACACCCAATGGGCAGTAAAGCTGATATAGCGTCCCTGCCCATGCCTGCTGGTCCAAGCATCCATTGTGAGATGCACCCTGTCGCTGAAAGCATGAATACCAGTAATTAATGAAACTAGTCTGGTGGTTCCAAACCAACTGAATGGATCCAACCTGACGTGATTCAAAAAAAGAGAGAACACTATAGTAGGCGCCACTCCCAAGAGTATGGAGGAGATAGGTGTGGTAAGTAATACCCCCTTATACCAGATGATGATGATGATAATACAGAATAATCTCCTAAGAGGAGGTAGGTAATTCTGAAAGTTAAAGTACTCACTTCACAGGGGGGGTAGTCACAGGATAAAGCTCAAGACACCCGTGACTAACTACCCCCCTAGCCAGGATCGCATATCAGATGGTGTCAATTGATGGCAGCCAACGACAAGGCTTCTGATCAAATGCAGTTTATTTCAGTAGAAAATACGAATATTCCAACGCGTTTCGGAGGTCTCACAGCCCTCCTTCTTCAGGGGTATTAAGAAAAGAATAGAACATAGAGAATAACTGAATACACACAAAAAAGCATATGTATAAATAAGCACATATTCTAATACATAAAAGATTAATATACAGAAAAGACCAGATGTAAGAACAACTACAATATGGACATCCAATGCAGTGTGGTTCCAATTGAAAGTCAGACTATTAGGTATTCAACTTGTAGACAGTACCATATATTATTTACTACATAAGTGAATATTTCTTCACTATCAGATTTTGATTTAAACCGGATCATCACTCCAAGTAAGATTAATTTGCATTATTAACACTATATTGAGACATCCTAAATTTACCTTCAGGGCTCTTTTGACAGAGGTCTCCAGTGCTTCAGGAGGAGATAATCCTACTGTGTGTACTTCCCCTTTATTAAATTCTTAAATAGGATTACAAAAGCACATGGGGGTGGCGTCCCAGGGGAGGAGGGCCCGAAACCGGAAGTAAATGTTTCTCCAATATAAAATAGACAAATGGTCAAAATAAACAGAAGGACCACTTCCACCATGTACAATAATAAATTATCTAGGCGGGGTATGCTTCCTTTGCCATATATTCTGGCTTAAAGCCATGATTAGAGGCCCGAGACCGGCCGGATCGCCATGCGTTCCAGTGTGGAACGCACGGCCACTTCCGGTAGGCAGCCTGCAATGTAACTTCCTGTGCGTTCCACAGTGGAACGCACAGCACCTTCCGGCGAGGATTTCGACACCATCCTGCGCTCCACTATGGAACGGACCGTCGGCCCCGCCCAGGATGGCATCGCTGGTGTCCAGGATGTGCACCCCAGGGGTCCATCACAGGGATACAAGGACCAATTCTTATATATATACATATATGTACCTTGACCTTATACTCCTCCAGAAGGGAAGGGGAATGAAACAAGCCAAATATTAAATAATAAATGAAATATTAAATAATAAATGAATGAATGATTGATGAATGAATGAAAATATGCCGAATATTAAATAATAAATAGTATAAGGGATAAAGATAAAAAAATTAAAAAAATGGAGCTAGATGTGAATCGTAAATTCAGTAAAATATATATGTAGTAAATTAATTTTTCATAAAAAGTATATAATATATGAAATATATATAAAAATGTATAAAAAATGTAAAAAAATAAAAATATAAAAAAATATAAATATATATATATATTAAAATAATAATGTAAAAAATATTAAATAGTGAAAAATGAGACTAAGGCCTCATGCACACGACCGTTTTTTTTTGCGGTCCGCAAAACGGATTTCCGTTGTTCCGTGATCTGTGACCGTTTTTTCTTCCGTGGGTCCTCCTTGATTTTTGGAGGATCCACGGACATGAAAAGTGAAAATAAAAACTAAGTCAAGTTTGCATTGAAAATTATAGGAAAAACGGACACGGATCACGGACACGGATCACGGACGCGGATGACTATCTTGTGTGCATCCGTGATTTTTCACAGACCCATTGACTTGAATGGGTCCGTGAACCGTTGCCCGTGAAAAAAATAGGACAGGTCATATGTCGGATCACGGACGCAGAAGCCAAACGGTGAATTTTCCGATTTTTCCACGGACCCATTGAAAGTCAATGGGTCCGCAGAAAATCACGGAAAACAGAACAACGGACACGGAACCCAACAACGGTCGTGTGCATGAGGCCTAAGGCCTCATGCACACGACCGTTGTGTGCATCCGCGGCCGTTGTTACGTTTTCCGTTTTTTTTTGTGGACCCATTGACTTTCAATGGGTCCGTGGAAAAATCAAAAATGGCTTCCGCGTCCGTGATCCGTTTTTCCAGTCCGTGAAAAAAATAGGACCTGTCCTATTTTTTCACGGACAACGGTTCACGGACCCATTCAAGTCAATGGGTCCGTGAAAAATCACGGATGCACACAAGATAGTCATCCGCGTCCGTGATCCGTGTCCGTGATCCGTGTCCGTTTTTCCTATCATTTTCAATGCAAACTTGACTTAGTTTTTTTTTTCACTTTTCATGTCCGTGGATCCTCCAAAAATCAAGGAAGACCCACGGAAGAAAAAACGGTCACAGATCACGGAACAACGGAAATCCTTTTTGCGGACCGCAAAAAAAAAACGGTCGTGTGCATGAGGCCTAAATGAACTAGTAAAATGTTCATGGAATTCAAAAATATTTTCCATATGTATAGAAGTACAGAGAAAAAACCTATGACCCAAAGAATCAATCCCGGGACAGGGTTGGGTTCTAACATCAAATATCTATATGGATGAAGAACCTGTCCATATACTACTCTAGAGAGAAAAAGACGTATAAATATGATATATAATATATGAAGTAGATGATAAAAAATATATATAGATAAATAAATAAAATTACAGCAAATGGGACTCAATAGACTAGTGGGATGTAAAAATAACGAAAAAGCTTCTACATATATAAAAAAATCTTCTACATATATAAAAAATCTCATGGAAGATATAAAACATATATCTAAAAATTCCTAAACCAATCCAAAAAATCTGTATAAAAAATATGTGTAATTAAAAAATTAACATATTCCAGGGACTCATTAAGACCAAAGGGTGTTAGGGTGTTCAGGTGAAATATCCAGTACATTTCTTTCTTACATAATACCTGGAAACAGTGTGTGACCTGTTCAATTGGTGTCACACGCAAGCATGCAGGGTCGCCATCATGTATTTTGGCATAATGTCTAGAGACACTGTGCGTGAGCACTTTCCTCATAATGTTTGAGCGGTGGTCGTTCATTCTTTCACGCAGGGATTGTGTAGTACGGCCCACGTAATGGAGTGAACACGAACATTGGAGGAGATAGATCACGTTCATAGTGCTACAATCCATATGTTGTTTAAACGTAAATATTTTGCCATTCGAGGGATTTTTTATAGTGCTAATGCCATATGTAATCACATGGCAACACTTACACCTACTGCCCTTGCACTTAAATATACCCGGAGTACCCTTTATTATTTTCTCTACGTTTGAAGAGTGATCCAATTTCGGACAGGAGGGGGCCACTAAATTTTTAAACGTTTTTGCTCTGCGGAACGTAAGAATAGGTGTAGGAGTGATGCCTTTATTTAAAAGGGGATCCTTTAGTAGTATGGACCAGTTCTTTCTTAGGATTTCTCGAATAAGGTTGTGGTGAGAACTATATCTGGTAACTAGACTTAGACGGCGCATTGAACCAGGGTCTTTTGTTCCAGATGCTGAATTCACAACCTTCGGTTGTAGACTATCCTGTTGGGATGTTTTCGAGATTCTTTTGATGGCGTCTTCTAGTAGTTTTTTTGGGTACCCTTTGTCCCTGAATCTCTTCTTAAGGAACCCTATTTAAGTCTTCACAGTATGGTCATCAGAGCAGTTCGTCCTAATCCTTTTTAGTTGGCTAAAGGGGATGTTTCTAATCCACTTGGAGTGATGACAACTCATATATAGAGTTGAGCGAACACCTGGATGTTCGGGTTCGAGAAGTTCGGCCGAACTTCCCGGAAATGTTCGGGTTCGGAATCCGAACCCGACCCGAACTTTGTCCCGAACCCCATTGAAGTCAATGGGGACCCGAACTTTTGGGCACTAAAAAGGCTGTAAAACAGCCCAGGAAAAAGCTAGAGGGCTGCAAAAGGCAGCAACATGTAGGTAAATCCCCTGCAAACAAATGTGGATAGGGAAATGAATTAAAATTAAAATTAAAAAAATAAAAATGAACAAATATCAATTGGACAGAGGTCCGATAGCAGAGAATCTGGCTTCACATCAGCAGAGAATCAGTCTCTTCATGCCATAGCAAAGAATCTGGCTTCATGTCAGCAGAGAATCAGTCTCTTCATGCCATAGCAGAGAATCAGTCTTCATGTCATAGCAGAGAATCAGGCTTCACGTCACCCACCACTGGAACAGGCCACTGTCACATATTTAGGCCCCGGCACCCAGACAGAGGAGAGAGGTCCCGTAACAGAGAATCTGGCCTTATGTCAGCGCAGAATCAGTCTTCATTTCATAGCAGAGAATCAGGCTTCACGTCACCCACCACTGGAACAGGCCACTGTCACATATTTAGGCCCAGGCACCCAGGCAGAGGAGAGAGGTCCCGTAACAGAGAATCTGGCCTTATGTCAGCACAGAATCTGTCTTCATGTCATAGCAGAGAATCAGGCTTCACGTCACCCACCACTGGAACAGGCCACTGTCACACATTTAGGCCCCGGCACCCAGGCAGAGGAGAGAGGTCCCGTAACAGAGAATCTGGCCTTATGTCAGCACAGAATCTGTCTTCATGTCATAGCAGAGAATCAGGCTTCACGTCACCCACCACTGGAACAGGCCACTGTCACACATTTAGGCCCCGGCACCCAGACAGAGGAGAGAGGTCCCGTAACAGAGAATCTGGCCTTATGTCAGCGCAGAATCAGTCTTCATGTCATAGCAGAGAATCAGGCTTCACGTCACCCACCACTGGAACAGGCCACTGTCACACATTTAGGCCCCGGCACCCAGGCAGAGGAGAGAGGTCCCGTAACAGAGAATCTGGCCTTATGTCAGCGCAGAATCAGTCTTCATGTCATAGCAGAGAATCAGGCTTCACGTCACCCACCACTGGAACAGGCCACTGTCACACATTTAGGCCCCGGCACCCAGACAGAGGAGAGGTTCATTCAACTTTGGGTTGCCCCGCAATATAATGGTAAAATGAAAATAAAAATAGGATTGAATGAGGAAGTGCCCTGGAGTAGAATAATATATTGTTAAGGGGAGGTAGTTAATATCTAATCTGCACAAGGGATGGACAGGTCCTGTGGGATCCATGCCTGGTTCATTTTTATGAACGTCAGCTTGTCCACATTGGCTGTAGACAGGCGGCTGCGTTTGTCTGTAATGACGCCCCCTGCCGTGCTGAATACACGTTCAGACAAAACGCTGGCCGCCGGGCAGGCCAGCACCTCCAAGGCATAAAAGGCTAGCTCTGGCCACGTGGACAATTTGGAGACCAAGAAGTTGAATGGGGCCGAACCATCAGTCAGTACGTGGAGGGGTGTGCACAGGTACTGTTCCACCATGTTAGTGAAATGTTGCCTCCTGCTAACACGTTCCGTATCAGGTGGTGGTGCAGTTAGCTGTGGCGTGGTGACAAAACTTTTCCACATCTCTGCCATGCTAACCCTGCCCTCAGAGGAGCTGGCCGTGACACAGCTGCGTTGGCGACCTCTTGCTCCTCCTCTGCCTTCACCTTGGGCTTCCACTGGTTCCCCTGTGACATTTGGGAATGCACTCAGTAGCGCGTCTACCAACGTGCGCTTGTACTCGCGCATCTTCCTATCACGCTCCAGTGTAGGAAGTAAGGTGGGCACATTGTCTTTGTACCGGGGATCCAGCAGGGTGGCAATCCAGTAGTCCGCACACGTTAAAATGTGGACAACTCTGCTGTCGTTGCGCAGGCACTGCAGCATGTAGTCGCTCATGTGTACCAGGCTGCCCAGAGGTAAGGACAAGCTGTCCTCTGTGGGAGGCGTATCGTCATCGTCCTGTGTTTCCCCCCAGCCACGCACCAGTGATGGGCCCGAGCTGCTTTGGGTGCCACCCCGCTGTGAACATGCTTCATCCTCATCCTCCTCCACCTCCTCCTCATCCTCGTCCTCCTCGTCCTCCAGTAGTGGGCCCTGTCTGGCCACATTTGTACCTGGCCTCTGGTGCTGCAAAAAACCTCCCTCTGAGTCACTTCGAAGAGACTGGCCTGAAAGTGCTAAAAATGACCCCTCTTCCTCCTCTTCCTCCTGGGCCACCTCCTCTTCCATCATCGCCCTAAGTGTTTTCTCAAGGAGACATAGAAGTGGTATTGTAATGCTGATAACGGCGTCATCGCCACTGGCCATGTTGGTGGAGTACTCGAAACAACGCAACAGGGCACACAGGTCTCGCATGGAGGCCCAGTCATTGGTGGTGAAGTGTGTCTGATCCGCAGTGCGACTGACCCGTACGTGCTGCAGCTGAAACTCCACTATGGCCTGCTGCTGCTCGCACAGTCTGTCCAGCATATGCAAGGTGGAGTTCCACCTGGTGGGTACGTCGCATATGAGGCGGTGAGCGGGAAGGCCGAAGTTACGCTGTAGCGCAGACAGGCGAGCAGCGGCAGGGTGTGAACGCCGGAAGCGCGAACAGACGGCCCGCACTTTATGCAGCAGCTCTGACATGTCGGGGTAGTTGCGAATGAACTTCTGCACCACCAAATTCAGCACATGCGCCAGGCAAGGGATGTGCGTCAAACCGGCTAGTCCCAGAGCTGCAACGAGATTTCGCCCATTATCGCACACCACCAGGCCGGGCTTGAGGCTCACCAGCAGCAACCACTCGTCGGTCTGTTGTTCTATACCCCGCCACAACTCCTGTGCGGTGTGGGGCCTGTCCCCCAAACATATGAGTTTCAGAATGGCCTGCTGACGTTTACCCCGGGCTGTGCTGAAGTTGGTGGTGAAGGTGTGTGGCTGACTGGATGAGCAGGTGGAAGAAGAGGAGGAGGAAGCTGAGTAGGAGGAGGAGGAGACAGGAGGCAAAGAATGTTGCCCTGCGATCCTTGGCGGCGGAAGGACGTGCGCCAAACAGTTCTCCGCCTGGGGCCCAGCCGCCAGTACATTTACCCAGTGTGCAGTTAGGGAGATATAGCATTCCTGGCCGTGCTTACTGGTCCACGTATCTGTGGTTAGGTGGACCTTGCCACAGATGGCGTTGCGCAGTGCACACTTGATTTTATCGGACACTTGTTTGTGCAGGGAAGGCACGGCTCTCTTGGAGAAGTAGTGGCGGCTGGGAACAACATACTGTGGGACAGCAAGTGACATGAGCTGTTTGAAGCTGTGTGTGTCCACCAGCCTAAATGACAGCATTTCATAGGCCAGTAGTTTAGAAATGCTGGCATTCAGGGCCAGGGATCGAGGGTGGCTAGGTGGGAATTTACGCTTTCTCTCAAATGTTTGTGAGATGGAGAGCTGAATGCTGCCGTGTGACATGGTTGAGATGCTTGGTGACGCAGGTGGTGGTGTTGGTGGTACATCCCATGTTTGCTGGGCGGCAGGTGCCAACGTTCCTCCAGAGGCAGAGGAAGAGGCCGAGGCGGCGGCAGCAGCAGAAGAAGCCGAGGCGGCAGCAGCAGAAGAGGTAGCAGGGGGAGCCTGAGTGACTTCCTTGTTTTTAAGGTGTTTACTCCACTGCAGTTCATGCTTTGCATGCAGGTGCCTGGTCATGCAGGTTGTGCTAAGGTTCAGAACGTTAATGCCTCGCTTCAGGCTCTGATGGCACAGCGTGCAAACCACTCGGGTCTTGTCGTCAGCACATTGTTTGAAGAAGTGCCATGCCAGGGAACTCCTTGAAGCTGCCTTTGGGGTGCTCGGTCCCAGATGGTGGCGGTCAGTAGCAGGCGGAGTCTCTTGGCGGCGGGTGTACTGATTTTGCCCACTGCTCCCTCTTTTGCTACGCTGTTGGCTCGGTCTCACCACTGCCTCTTCCTCCGAACTGTGAAAGTCAGTGGCACGACCTTCATTCCATGTGGGGTCTAGGACCTCATCGTCCCCTGCATCGTCTTCCACCCAGTCTTGATCCCTGACCTCCTGTTCAGTCTGCACACTGCAGAAAGACGCAGCAGTTGGCACCTGTGTTTCGTCATCATCAGAGACGTGCTGAGGTGGTATTCCCATGTCCTCATCATCAGGAAAAATAAGTGGTTGTGCGTTAGTGCATTCTATCTCTTCCACCCCTGGGGAAGGGCTAGGTGGATGCCCTTGGGAAACCCTGGCAGCAGAGTCTTCAAACAGCATAAGAGACTGCTGCATAACTTGAGGCTCAGACAGTTGCCCTGATATGCATGGGGGTGTTGTGACAGACCGATGGGCTTGGTTTTCATGCGCCATCTGTGCGCTTTCTGCAGAAGACTGGGTGGGAGATAATGTGAACGTGCTGGATCCACTGTCGGCCACCCAATTGACTAATGCCTGTTCCTGCTCAGGCCTTACCATCCTTAGAACGGCATTGGGCCCCACCAAATATCGCTGTAAATTCTGCTGGCTACTGGGACCTGAGGTAGTTGGTTCACTAGGACGTGTGGCTGTGGCAGAACGGCCACGTCCTCTCCCAGCACCAGAGGGTCCACTAACACCACCATGACCATGTCCACGTCCGCGTCCGCGTCCCTTATTAGATGTTTTCCTCATTGTTCCCGTTCACCACAATTTTGAGAATGGCAAATTTGGGAATAGTTTTTCAACCCAGAACAAAAAATGTGCTTTTACGGTCACTACAAATAACTTCACCAGCTAAAACAGTACAGATTTGGTTGAATAGAAATGTGAGGCCTGTTTTTTTTTTGCGCTGTGTGACAGGTATAGGTTTAATCACAGAATTAGACTTCTATCTGCACGGTAGCGTGTGTCTTAGGTTTTTCTGAATGACACTATCAGCACCTTCAATGTAAGATATCCTTTTTGGGATAGATTTCAAGTAGGCCTCATATAGCAGAAACTAGTTTTTTTGAGAATGGCAAATTTGGGAATAGTTTTTCAACCCAGAACAAAAAATGTGCTTTTACGGTCACTACAAATAACTTGACCAGCTAAAACAGTACAGATTTGGTTGAATAGAAATGTGAGGCCTGTTTTTTTTTTGCGCTGTGTGACAGGTATAGGTTTAATTACAGAATTAGACTTCTATCTGCACGGTAGCGTGTGTCTTAGGATTTTCTGAATGACACTATCAGCACCTTCAATGTAAGATATCCTTTTTGGGATAGATTTCAAGTAGGCCTCATATAGCAGAAACTAGTTTTTTTGAGAATGGCAAATTTGGGAATAGTTTTTCAACCCAGAACAAAAAGTGTGCTTTTACGTTCACTACAAATAACTTGACCAGCTAAAACAGTACAGATTTGGTTGAATAGAAATGTGAGGCCTGTTTTTTTTTTGCGCTGTGTGACAGGTATAGGTTTAATCACAGAATTAGACTTCTATCTGCACGGTAGCGTGTGTCTTAGGTTTTTCTGAATGACACTATCAGCACCTTCAATGTAAGATATCCTTTTTGGGATAGATTTCAAGTAGGCCTCATATAGCAGAAACTAGTTATTTTGAGAATGGCAAATTTGGGAATAGTTTTTCAACCCAGAACAAAAAATGTGCTTTTACGGTCACTACAAATAACTTGACCAGCTAAAACAGTACAGATTTGGTTGAATAGAAATGTGAGGCCTGTTTTTTTTTTGCGCTGTGTGACAGGTATAGGTTTAATCACAGAATTAGACTTCTATCTGCACGGTAGCGTGTGTCTTAGGATTTTCTGAATGACACTATCAGCACCTTCAATGTAAGATATCCTTTTTGGGATAGATTTCAAGTAGGCCTCATATAGCAGAAACTAGTTTTTTTGAGAATGGCAAATTTGGGAATAGTTTTTCAACCCAGAACAAAAAGTGTGCTTTTACGTTCACTACAAATAACTTGACCAGCTAAAACAGTACAGATTTGGTTGAATAGAAATGTGAGGCCTGTTTTTTTTTGCGCTGTGTGACAGGTATAGGTTTAATCACAGAATTAGACTTCTATCTGCACGGTAGCGTGTGTCTTAGGTTTTTCTGAATGACACTATCAGCACCTTCAATGTAAGATATCCTTTTTGGGATAGATTTCAAGTAGGCCTCATATAGCAGAAACTAGTTATTTTGAGAATGGCAAATTTGGGAATAGTTTTTCAACCCAGAACAAAAAATGTGCTTTTACGGTCACTACAAATAACTTGACCAGCTAAAACAGTACAGATTTGGTTGAATAGAAATGTGAGGACTGTTTTTTTTTTTGCGCTGTGTGACAGGTATAGGTTTAATCACAGAATTAGACTTCTATCTGCACGGTAGCGTGTGTCTTAGGTTTTTCTGAATGACACTATCAGCACCTTCAATGTAAGATATCCTTTTTGGGATAGATTTCAAGTAGGCCTCATATAGCAGAAACTAGTTTTTTTGAGAATGGCAAATTTGGGAATAGTTTTTCAACCCAGAACAAAAAGTGTGCTTTTACGTTCACTACAAATAACTTGACCAGCTAAAACAGTACAGATTTGGTTGAATAGAAATGTGAGGCCTGTTTTTTTTTGCGCTGTGTGACAGGTATAGGTTTAATCACATAATTAGACTTCTATCTGCACGGTAGCGTGTGTCTTAGGTTTTTCTGAATGACACTATCAGCACCTTCAATGTAAGATATCCTTTTTGGGATAGATTTCAAGTAGGCCTCATATAGCAGAAACTAGTTTTTTTGAGAATGGCAAATTTGGAAATAGTTTTTCAACCCAGAACAAAAAATGTGCTTTTACGGTCACTACAAATAACTTGACCAGCTAAAACAGTACAGATTTGGTTGAATAGAAATGTGAGGTCTGTTTTTTTTTTGCGCTGTGTGACAGGTATAGGTTTAATCACAGAATTAGACTTCTATCTGCACGGTAGCGTGTGTCTTAGGTTTTTCTGAATGACACTATCAGCACCTTCAATGTAAGATATCCTTTTTGGGATAGATTTCAAGTAGGCCTCATATAGCAGAAACTAGTTATTTTGAGAATGGCAAATTTGGGAATAGTTTTTCAACCCAGAACAAAAAGTGTGCTTTTACGTTCACTACAAATAACTTGACCAGCTAAAACAGTACAGATTTGGTTGAATAGAAATGTGAGGCCTGTTTTTTTTTGCGCTGTGTGACAGGTATAGGTTTAATCACAGAATTAGACTTCTATCTGCACGGTAGCGTGTGTCTTAGGTTTTTCTGAATGACACTATCAGCACCTTCAATGTAAGATATCCTTTTTGGGATAGATTTCAAGTAGGCCTCATATAGCAGAAACTAGTTATTTTGAGAATGGCAAATTTGGGAATAGTTTTTCAACCCAGAACAAAAAATGTGCTTTTACGGTCACTACAAATAACTTGACCAGCTAAAACAGTACAGATTTGGTTGAATAGAAATGTGAGGACTGTTTTTTTTTTTGCGCTGTGTGACAGGTATAGGTTTAATCACAGAATTAGACTTCTATCTGCACGGTAGCGTGTGTCTTAGGTTTTTCTGAATGACACTATCAGCACCTTCAATGTAAGATATCCTTTTTGGGATAGATTTCAAGTAGGCCTCATATAGCAGAGACTAGTTTTTTTGAGAATGGCAAATTTGGGAATAGTTTTTCAACCCAGAACAAAAAGTGTGCTTTTACGTTCACTACAAATAACTTGACCAGCTAAAACAGTACAGATTTGGTTGAATAGAAATGTGAGGCCTGTTTTTTTTTGCGCTGTGTGACAGGTATAGGTTTAATCACAGAATTAGACTTCTATCTGCACGGTAGCGTGTGTCTTAGGTTTTTCTGAATGACACTATCAGCACCTTCAATGTAAGATATCCTTTTTGGGATAGATTTCAAGTAGGCCTCATATAGCAGAAACTAGTTTTTTTGAGAATGGCAAATTTGGGAATAGTTTTTCAACCCAGAACAAAAAGTGTGCTTTTACGTTCACTACAAATAACTTGACCAGCTAAAACAGTACAGATTTGGTTGAATAGAAATGTGAGGCCTGTTTTTTTTTGCGCTGTGTGACAGGTATAGGTTTAATCACATAATTAGACTTCTATCTGCACGGTAGCGTGTGTCTTAGGTTTTTCTGAATGACACTATCAGCACCTTCAATGTAAGATATCCTTTTTGGGATAGATTTCAAGTAGGCCTCATATAGCAGAAACTAGTTATTTTGAGAATGGCAAATTTGGGAATAGTTTTTCAACCCAGAACAAAAAATGTGCTTTTACGGTCACTACAAATAACTTGACCAGCTAAAACAGTACAGATTTGGTTGAATAGAAATGTGAGGACTGTTTTTTTTTTTGCGCTGTGTGACAGGTATAGGTTTAATCACAGAATTAGACTTCTATCTGCACGGTAGCGTGTGTCTTAGGTTTTTCTGAATGACACTATCAGCACCTTCAATGTAAGATATCCTTTTTGGGATAGATTTCAAGTAGGCCTCATATAGCAGAAACTAGTTTTTTTGAGAATGGCAAATTTGGGAATAGTTTTTCAACCCAGAACAAAAAGTGTGCTTTTACGTTCACTACAAATAACTTGACCAGCTAAAACAGTACAGATTTGGTTGAATAGAAATGTGAGGCCTGTTTTTTTTTGCGCTGTGTGACAGGTATAGGTTTAATCACATAATTAGACTTCTATCTGCACGGTAGCGTGTGTCTTAGGTTTTTCTGAATGACACTATCAGCACCTTCAATGTAAGATATCCTTTTTGGGATAGATTTCAAGTAGGCCTCATATAGCAGAAACTAGTTTTTTTGAGAATGGCAAATTTGGGAATAGTTTTTCAACCCAGAACAAAAAGTGTGCTTTTACGTTCACTACAAATAACTTGACCAGCTAAAACAGTACAGATTTGGTTGAATAGAAATGTGAGGCCTGTTTTTTTTTGCACTGTGTGACAGGTATAGGTTTAATCACAGAATTAGACTTCTATCTGCACGGTAGCGTGTGTCTTAGGTTTTTCTGAATGACACTATCAGCACCTTCAATGTAAGATATCCTTTTTGGGATAGATTTCAAGTAGGCCTCATATAGCAGAAACTAGTTATTTTGAGAATGGCAAATTTGGGAATAGTTTTTCAACCCAGAACAAAAAATGTGCTTTTACGGTCACTACAAATAACTTGACCAGCTAAAACAGTACAGATTTGGTTGAATAGAAATGTGAGGCCTGTTTTTTTTTTTGCGCTGTGTGACAGGTATAGGTTTAATCACAGAATTAGACTTCTATCTGCACGGTAGCGTGTGTCTTAGGTTTTTCTGAATGACACTATCAGCACCTTCAATGTAAGATATCCTTTTTGGGATAGATTTCAAGTAGGCCTCATATAGCAGAAACTAGTTTTTTTGAGAATGGCAAATTTGGGAATAGTTTTTCAACCCAGAACAAAAAGTGTGCTTTTACGTTCACTACAAATAACTTGACCAGCTAAAACAGTACAGATTTGGTTGAATAGAAATGTGAGGCCTGTTTTTTTTTGCGCTGTGTGACAGGTATAGGTTTAATCACAGAATTAGACTTCTATCTGCACGGTAGCGTGTGTCTTAGGTTTTTCTGAATGACACTATCAGCACCTTCAATGTAAGATATCCTTTTTGGGATAGATTTCAAGTAGGCCTCATATAGCAGAAACTAGTTATTTTGAGAATGGCAAATTTGGGAATAGTTTTTCAACCCAGAACAAAAAATGTGCTTTTACGGTCACTACAAATAACTTGACCAGCTAAAACAGTACAGATTTGGTTGAATAGAAATGTGAGGACTGTTTTTTTTTTTGCGCTGTGTGACAGGTATAGGTTTAATCACAGAATTAGACTTCTATCTGCACGGTAGCGTGTGTCTTAGGTTTTTCTGAATGACACTATCAGCACCTTCAATGTAAGATATCCTTTTTGGGATAGATTTCAAGTAGGCCTCATATAGCAGAAACTAGTTTTTTTGAGAATGGCAAATTTGGGAATAGTTTTTCAACCCAGAACAAAAAGTGTGCTTTTACGTTCACTACAAATAACTTGACCAGCTAAAACAGTACAGATTTGGTTGAATAGAAATGTGAGGCCTGTTTTTTTTTGCGCTGTGTGACAGGTATAGGTTTAATCACATAATTAGACTTCTATCTGCACGGTAGCGTGTGTCTTAGGTTTTTCTGAATGACACTATCAGCACCTTCAATGTAAGATATCCTTTTTGGGATAGATTTCAAGTAGGCCTCATATAGCAGAAACTAGTTTTTTTGAGAATGGCAAATTTGGGAATAGTTTTTCAACCCAGAACAAAAAGTGTGCTTTTACGTTCACTACAAATAACTTGACCAGCTAAAACAGTACAGATTTGGTTGAATAGAAATGTGAGGCCTGTTTTTTTTTGCACTGTGTGACAGGTATAGGTTTAATCACAGAATTAGACTTCTATCTGCACGGTAGCGTGTGTCTTAGGTTTTTCTGAATGACACTATCAGCACCTTCAATGTAAGATATCCTTTTTGGGATAGATTTCAAGTAGGCCTCATATAGCAGAAACTAGTTTTTTTGAGAATGGCAAATTTGGGAATAGTTTTTCAACCCAGAACAAAAAATATGCTTTTACGGTCACTACAAATAACTTGACCAGCTAAAACAGTACAGATTTGGTTGAATAGAAATGTGAGGCCTGTTTTTTTTTTGCGCTGTGTGACAGGTATAGGTTTAATCGAAGAATTAGACTTCTATCTGCACGGTAGCGTGTGTCTTAGGTTTTTCTGAATGACACTATCAGCACCTTCAATGTAAGATATCCTTTTTGGGATAGATTTCAAGTAGGCCTCATATAGCAGAAACTAGTTTTTTTGAGAATGGCAAATTTGGGAATAGTTTTTCAACCCAGAACAAAAAGTGTGCTTTTACGTTCACTACAAATAACTTGACCAGCTAAAACAGTACAGATTTGGTTGAATAGAAATGTGAGGCCTGTTTTTTTTTGCGCTGTGTGACAGGTATAGGTTTAATCACAGAATTAGACTTCTATCTGCACGGTAGCGTGTGTCTTAGGTTTTTCTGAATGACACTATCAGCACCTTCAATGTAAGATATCCTTTTTGGGATAGATTTCAAGTAGGCCTCATATAGCAGAAACTAGTTATTTTGAGAATGGCAAATTTGGGAATAGTTTTTCAACCCAGAACAAAAAATGTGCTTTTACGGTCACTACAAATAACTTGACCAGCTAAAACAGTACAGATTTGGTTGAATAGAAATGTGAGGACTGTTTTTTTTTTTGCGCTGTGTGACAGGTATAGGTTTAATCACAGAATTAGACTTCTATCTGCACGGTAGCGTGTGTCTTAGGTTTTTCTGAATGACACTATCAGCACCTTCAATGTAAGATATCCTTTTTGGGATAGATTTCAAGTAGGCCTCATATAGCAGAAACTAGTTTTTTTGAGAATGGCAAATTTGGGAATAGTTTTTCAACCCAGAACAAAAAGTGTGCTTTTACGTTCACTACAAATAACTTGACCAGCTAAAACAGTACAGATTTGGTTGAATAGAAATGTGAGGCCTGTTTTTTTTTGCGCTGTGTGACAGGTATAGGTTTAATCACAGAATTAGACTTCTATCTGCACGGTAGCGTGTGTCTTAGGTTTTTCTGAATGACACTATCAGCACCTTCAATGTAAGATATCCTTTTTGGGATAGATTTCAAGTAGGCCTCATATAGCAGAAACTAGTTATTTTGAGAATGGCAAATTTGGGAATAGTTTTTCAACCCAGAACAAAAAATGTGCTTTTACGGTCACTACAAATAACTTGACCAGCTAAAACAGTACAGATTTGGTTGAATAGAAATGTTAGGCATGTTTTTTTTTTTGCGCTGTGTGACAGGTATAGGTTTAATCACAGAATTAGACTTCTATCTGCACGGTAGCGTGTGTCTTAGGTTTTTCTGAATGACACTATCAGCACCTTCAATGTAAGATATCCTTTTTGGGATAGATTTCAAGTAGGCCTCATATAGCAGAAACTAGTTTTTTTGAGAATGGCAAATTTGGGAATAGTTTTTCAACCCAGAACAAAAAGTGTGCTTTTACGTTCACTACAAATAACTTGACCAGCTAAAACAGTACAGATTTGGTTGAATAGAAATGTGAGGCCTGTTTTTTTTTGCACTGTGTGACAGGTATAGGTTTAATCACAGAATTAGACTTCTATCTGCACGGTAGCGTGTGTCTTAGGTTTTTCTGAATGACACTATCAGCACCTTCAATGTAAGATATCCTTTTTGGGATAGATTTCAAGTAGGCCTCATATAGCAGAAACTAGTTATTTTGAGAATGGCAAATTTGGGAATAGTTTTTCAACCCAGAACAAAAAATGTGCTTTTACGGTCACTACAAATAACTTGACCAGCTAAAACAGTACAGATTTGGTTGAATAGAAATGTGAGGCCTGTTTTTTTTTTGCGCTGTGTGACAGGTATAGGTTTAATCACAGAATTAGACTTCTATCTGCACGGTAGCGTGTGTCTTAGGTTTTTCTGAATGACACTATCAGCACCTTCAATGTAAGATATCCTTTTTGGGATAGATTTCAAGTAGGCCTCATATAGCAGAAACTAGTTTTTTTGAGAATGGCAAATTTGGGAATAGTTTTTCAACCCAGAACAAAAAGTGTGCTTTTACGTTCACTACAAATAACTTGACCAGCTAAAACAGTACAGATTTGGTTGAATAGAAATGTGAGGCCTGTTTTTTTTTGCGCTGTGTGACAGGTATAGGTTTAATCACAGAATTAGACTTCTATCTGCACGGTAGCGTGTGTCTTAGGTTTTTCTGAATGACACTATCAGCACCTTCAATGTAAGATATCCTTTTTGGGATAGATTTCAAGTAGGCCTCATATAGCAGAAACTAGTTATTTTGAGAATGGCAAATTTGGGAATAGTTTTTCAACCCAGAACAAAAAATGTGCTTTTACGGTCACTACAAATAACTTGACCAGCTAAAACAGTACAGATTTGGTTGAATAGAAATGTGAGGACTGTTTTTTTTTTTGCGCTGTGTGACAGGTATAGGTTTAATCACAGAATTAGACTTCTATCTGCACGGTAGCGTGTGTCTTAGGTTTTTCTGAATGACACTATCAGCACCTTCAATGTAAGATATCCTTTTTGGGATAGATTTCAAGTAGGCCTCATATAGCAGAAACTAGTTTTTTTGAGAATGGCAAATTTGGGAATAGTTTTTCAACCCAGAACAAAAAGTGTGCTTTTACGGTCACTACAAATAACTTGACCAGCTAAAACAGTACAGATTTGGTTGAATAGAAATGTGAGGCCTGTTTTTTTTTGCGCTGTGTGACAGGTATAGGTTTAATCACATAATTAGACTTCTATCTGCACGGTAGCGTGTGTCTTAGGTTTTTCTGAATGACACTATCAGCACCTTCAATGTAAGATATCCTTTTTGGGATAGATTTCAAGTAGGCCTCATATAGCAGAAACTAGTTATTTTGAGAATGGCAAATTTGGGAATAGTTTTTCAACCCAGAACAAAAAATGTGCTTTTACGGTCACTACAAATAACTTGACCAGCTAAAACAGTACAGATTTGGTTGAATAGAAATGTGAGGACTGTTTTTTTTTTTGCGCTGTGTGACAGGTATAGGTTTAATCACAGAATTAGACTTCTATCTGCACGGTAGCGTGTGTCTTAGGTTTTTCTGAATGACACTATCAGCACCTTCAATGTAAGATATCCTTTTTGGGATAGATTTCAAGTAGGCCTCATATAGCAGAAACTAGTTTTTTTGAGAATGGCAAATTTGGGAATAGTTTTTCAACCCAGAACAAAAAGTGTGCTTTTACGTTCACTACAAATAACTTGACCAGCTAAAACAGTACAGATTTGGTTGAATAGAAATGTGAGGCCTGTTTTTTTTTGCGCTGTGTGACAGGTATAGGTTTAATCACAGAATTAGACTTCTATCTGCACGGTAGCGTGTGTCTTAGGTTTTTCTGAATGACACTATCAGCACCTTCAATGTAAGATATCCTTTTTGGGATAGATTTCAAGTAGGCCTCATATAGCAGAAACTAGTTTTTTTGAGAATGGCAAATTTGGGAATAGTTTTTCAACCCAGAACAAAAAGTGTGCTTTTACGTTCACTACAAATAACTTGACCAGCTAAAACAGTACAGATTTGGTTGAATAGAAATGTGAGGCCTGTTTTTTTTTTGCGCTGTGTGACAGGTATAGGTTTAATCACAGAATTAGACTTCTATCTGCACGGTAGCGTGTGTCTTAGGTTTTTCTGAATGACACTATCAGCACCTTCAATGTAAGATATCCTTTTTGGGATAGATTTCAAGTAGGCCTCATATAGCAGAAACTAGTTATTTTGAGAATGGCAAATTTGGGAATAGTTTTTCAACCCAGAACAAAAAATATGCTTTTACGGTCACTACAAATAACTTGACCAGCTAAAACAGTACAGATTTGGTTGAATAGAAATGTTAGGCATGTTTTTTTTTTTGCGCTGTGTGACAGGTATAGGTTTAATCACAGAATTAGACTTCTATCTGCACGGTAGCGTGTGTCTTAGGTTTTTCTGAATGACACTATCAGCACCTTTAATGTAAGATATCCTTTTTGGGATAGATTTCAAGTAGGCCTCATATAGCAGAAACTAGTTATTTTGAGAATGGCAAATTTGGGAAAAGTTTTTAAACCCAGAACAAAAAGTGTGCTTTTACGGTCACTACAAATAACTTGACCAGCTAAAACAGTACAGATTTGGTTGAATAGAAATGTGAGGCCTGTTTTTTTTTGCGCTGTGTGACAGGTATAGGTTTAATCACAGGATCAGACTTCTATCTGCACGGTAGCGTGTGTCTTAGGTTTTTCTGAATGACACTATCAGCACCTTCAATGTAAGATATCCTTTTTGGGATAGATTTCAAGTAGGCCTCATATAGCAGAAACTAGTTATTTTGAGAATGGCAAATTTGGGAATAGTTTTTCAACCCAGAACAAAAACTGTGCTTTTACGGTCACTAAAAATAACTTGACCAGCTAAAACAGTACAAATTTGGTTGAATAGAAATGTCAGGTCTTTTTTTTAGGCGCTGGGTGACAGGCTCAACTTGCCCCTGATGTAGTATATGGCCAAAAAATAACCACACTATTGATGGTTAAATGCACTTGGGTGACACAGGCTCAGCCTGCACCAGATGTAGTATATGGCCAAAAAATAACCAGACTGTTGATGGTTAAATGCACTTCGGTGACACAGGCTCAGCCTGCAGCTGATGTAGTATATGGCCAAAAAATAACCAGACTGTTGATGGTTAAATGCACTTCGGTGACACAGGCTCAGCCTGCAGCTGATGTAGTATATGGCCAAAAAATAACCAGACTGTTGATGGTTAAATGCACTTCGGTGACACAGGCTCTGCCTGCAGCTGATGTAGGATATAGCACAAAATAACCACACTATTGATGGTTAAATACACTTGGTAATAGCTTGTGCTGTCGCACCACAAGCCACAAAATGGCCGCCGATCACCCCAGAAAAAAGTGATCAAAAAACGCTCTGGGCAGCCTCAAAAAAGTGAGCAAGTCGATATTAGCACTTCAATGATCCACAGCTGCAGATCGATCACAGAATGAAGTCTTTTGGAGGAGTTAATCTGCCTAATCTCGCCCTAACGTCGCAGCAGCAACCTCTCCCTATGCTTGAATCAGCAGAGTGACGTGCAGCGCTACGTGACCCAAGCTTATATAGAGGCTGGGTCACATGCTGCACTGGCCAATCACAGCCATGCCAATAGTAGGCAAGGCTGTGATGGCCTCTTGCGGCAAGTAGTATGACGCTTGTTGATTGGCTGCTTTGCAGCCTTTCAAAAAGCGCCAAGAAAGCGAAAATGTTCGGGTTCGGGTCCGTGTCACGGACACCCCAAAATTCGGTACGAACCCGAACTATACAGTTCGGGTTAGCTCTTCCCTACTCGTATACTCTATATAACTGTTTGCATCAACCGTTTTAAAGTGAGTTTGCGATCTAAGAAAATGACCGATGTGGTACTGTATTCCAAAGTAAAGGATAAATTTCAATCATTTAAATTTAGTTTCTCAACAAAATTGCATAATTTTATTTATTTATCTATATATGTTTTTTATCATCTACTTCATATATTATATATCATATTTATACGTCTTTTTCTCTCTATAGTAGTATATGGACAGGTTCTTCATCCATATAGATATTTGATGTTAGAACCCAACTCTGTCCCGGGATTGATCCTTTGGGTCATAGGTTTTTTCTCTGTACTTCTATACATATGGAAAATATTTTTGAATCCCATGAACATTTTACTAGTTCATTTAGTCTCATTTTTCGCTATTTAATATTTTTTACATTATTATTTTAATATATATATATTTATTTATTTATTTTTTTTAAATTTTTTATAAATTTTTATATATATCATATATTATATACTTTTTATGAAAAATTCATTTACTACATATATATTTTACTGAATTTACGATTCACATCTAGCTCCATTTTTTTATTTTTTTTTTATCTTTATCCCTTATACTATTTATTATTTAATATTCGGCTTATTTTTATTCATTCATCAATCATTCATTCATTTATTATTTAATATTTAATTTATTATTTAATATTTGGCTTGTTTCATTCCCCTTCCCTTCTGGAGGAGTATAAGGTCAAGGTACATATATGTATATATATAAGAATTGGTCCTTGTATCCCTGTGATGGACCCCTGGGGTGGACATCCTGGACACCAGCGATGCCATCCTGGGCGGGGCCGACGGTCCATTCCATAGTGGAGCGCAGGATGGTGCGGAAATCCTCGCCGGAAGGTGCTGTGCGTTCCACTGTGGAACGCACAGGAAGTTACATTGCAGGCCGCCTACCGGAAGTGGCCGTGCGTTCCACACTGGAACGCATGGCGATCCGGCCGGTCTCGGGCCTCTAATCATGGCTTTAAGCCAGAGTATATGGCAAAGGAAGCATACCCGGCCTAGATAATTTATTATTGTACATGAGGGAAGTCGTCCTTCTGTTTATTATGACCATTTGTCCATTTTATATTGGAGAAACATTTACTTCCGGTCTCGGGCCCTCCTCCCCTGGGACGCCCCCCCATGTGCTTTTGTAATCCTATTTAAGCATTTATTAAATGGGAAGTACACACAGTAGGATTATCTCCTCCTGAAGCACTGGAGACCTCAAAAGACCCCTGAAGGTAAATTTAGGATGTCTCAATATAGTGTTAATAATGCAAATTAATCTTACTTGGAGTAATGATCCGGTTTAAATCAAAATCTGATAGTGAAGAAATATTCACTTATGTAGTAAATAATATATGGTACTGTCTACAAGTTGAATACCTAATAGTCTGACTTTCAATTGGAACCACACTGCATTGGATGTCCATATTGTAGTTGTTCTTACATCTGGTCTTTTCTGTATATTAATCTTTTATGTATTAGAATATGTGCTTATTTATACATATGCTTTTTTGTGTGTATTCAGTTATTCTCTATGTTCTATTCTTTTCTTAATAGCCCTGAAGAAGGAGGGTTGTGAGACCTCCGAAACGCGTTGGGTTATTCGTATTTTCTACTGAAATAAACTGCATTTGATCAGAAGCCTTGTCGTTGGCTGCCATCAATTGACACAATCTGATATGCGATCCTGGCTAGGGGGGAAGTTAGTCACGGGTGTCTTGAGCTTTATCCTGTGACTACCCCCCCTGTGAAGTGAGTACTTTAACTTTCAGAATTACCTACCTCCTACCTCCTCTTACGAGATTATTCTGTATTATCATCATCATCTGGTATAAGGGGGTATTACTTACCACACCTATCTCCTCTATACTATTGGGAGTGGTGCCTACTATAGTGTTCTCTCTTTTTTTGAATAACGTCCGGTTGGATCCATTCAGTTTGTTTGGAATCACCAGACTAGTTTCATCCATTACTGGTATTTGTCTATTGGGATTGAAAAATATTTTTTCACTTCCCTATAACACTTGTGCTGCCTTCCCTAAATAGTTACTGAACGGCACGTAGACGGTGGTGCTATTTTATTTTCCTTATCTACACCAGCATCTTCTCCATCCCTCTGGCGCCTTTTCCCAAGGGCTAATAACCCTGGTGGAATTACTCAACCTCTTTTTTCTCTTCTCCTATTGCTGACAGCATGATCCAGCGACAGGGATACATTATGCACAATGTGCTGGTGTAGGGCAGGGAAGCCGGTCCTAGCAAAGAAATGGCGGCTGGGGACATGCCATCTGGGTTGTGCCTGCTCCAACATCTGCCAGAATGGATTGCTGTCCACAAGATTTAAGGGCAGCAGATGTTGGGCGATAACCCTTGTCAGGAGCCCATTGAGTCCCCGGGGGCATAGGGCGCGGTGCGTTCAAAAAGGTCAGCAACCGTGGGCTGGTGCCGGACGGCAGTGGAGGACATAGAGGAGGGTACGGTGGAGTGGGGGAGTGGGAACGCCTTGTTGGAAGTGGTTGGGGTGGCTGCCGAACAGTGGCAGGAGCTGCTGTCCCCTGCGCACTGCTGGTGGCGCCACTGCTGTGACCACCCCGCATCTGTTCCCACTCCCGCCAGTGGTTGACTCGTATGTGCTGGGTGAGGGCAGTGGTACTCAGCCGAGCCGCAGACCTCCCTCTCCTCACCCTGGCATGGCACAGATTACAAATGCCAATTGTGGCCTCATCTGGTGCCAGGGTGAAGTAAGCCCAAACAGGCGACTTACGCACCGACCTCCTGTCAGATGGGGTGGTGCGGACTTGCGCCTTTTTTTGGGTTCGGTGCGCACAGGTGGAGCTGGCTGCTGCTGCCTCCTCCTACTGCCATTACCAGTGGAGCCCCTGATGCTGGGCTCAGTGGCAACCTGTCGCACCATTTGCCTCTGGTGCCTACCTTCCTTCTCATCAGTACTGCTGATGCCTGACAAGGCAGGTGGCACCCATTCTTTGTCACCCTCCTCTTCGCCCCCGATATGTCAGACACAGGGCCAACCAGTGGTGGACTGACGGGAACAGCAGATGTGGGGCCACTGACCTGGCTCCTCTGTCCCCTCGCTGACGCCTGGGTCTGACTAGGTGTGGGGTTTCGCTGGCTGAAACCGCCCACACCTGTTGGATGAGATGTCACTGGGGTACATACAGGTGGTACCCCCTCCATCTCCTCCTCCATCCCTTCCATAAAGTCCTGACCCTGAGGACTGAACTGCAAGTCAGCCTCCTGCATTACTTCCCCTGGGGGTTGGTCCTACAGGAGACGAACTGCTGCTGCTCGGAGCCGGGGCAGAGGACTCCGTGGCACTGGCTTGTGCCACGAGAGACACAACTACCTCGGCATCCTGAGAGGTAATTCGCCTGCTGCCAGTGCCAAAAAAATCACAAATAAGGCGGGCGCCCCTGACACCTGCGTCCGCACCTCGGTGGGTAGAGGAGCGGCCCCGTGCTGGCAGCTGTCCAGCACTGGGACCAACTACTCTCCTACCCCTGCTGCTCGATCGTGAAGACCTCATATTTATTGGATTATAGACAAAAAATAAATAGTAAAACGTGAATTAGGGAAAAAGTTTATTGGGATGGGGACTGTGGTACAATAAATAAAACAAAAATTATATATAATAATTCAAAGAAAATCCTTTTTTTTGTTTTATTATTTAACAGACAAAAGAGGCAGACACTGACGCAGACACTACAACAACTAGACAGTAAAAAAAAATAATAATAATAACCTTTTATTAACTAACAAAAGACGCAGACAATATACAAATTTAACTAAAAAAAATAACAATATATATATTATTATAACTAGAAAACTAAAAAATAAAAATAAAGCCTGCACTATAACTAACCTACACCCTGCACTAGAAACTATCAGCTAACTAATCTATTACCTAACCTAAATAAATGATTATATTTCACCTAACTAACACTGTACCCTAAACTTTAACCTATCAGCTACACTAACCTACCCTATCTATCACTATTAGATTCACTAACTAATAAAATCGATTTGTAATTTGCTTTTGACAAAGAACAGCACTGCACAGTTTCAAGCTCCTCTCTCAATCACCACCACATGAAACTGCACAAAATGGCTGCCGTGACAAAATCTTATATAGTAATGGGGTGGGAAACTTTCTGATTGGTTGCTAGGGATGTTGCTAACCTGTTTGACTCCTTCTCATTGGCCCACAATCTAAAATAAGGGAGGGATTAGTGTCCTCACGAAGAGCCGATATTCGCATTTGCGCTAATATAATCGCATTACGAAGATTCGCGCCTCAATCACTTACTTGGCAATGTGAGTAAGATCTGAGCTTTTGGACTTTTGGGAAACAATCGAGATACAATGGGGGATGATGACAGTAGTTTACAGAGTACAGATCAATGTAAAAAAAATGAATATTCGTTTTTACGAATATATAGCACTATAGCACTATATTAGAAATATTCGCTAAATCGCAAAGTGACGATATTCGCGATAAAAATTCGCTTTTCGAATATTCACACTCAACACTAGTCAAGACAAATCTCAAAAGTTGCATTAGGAAGGCGTTATGGCGGCGACAATGTTCACCTCTTTGTTGGAGGAAGGCCTCTTCAGCCTCACACCCTAATTCGTGGGGTATAGAGGTGTACAGGGCCTCTACATCCAAACTTGCCAGCCATACGCCCTCATCACAATAAATGCCATCCAGCCGCTGTAGCACATCCATAGTGTCACGGGCATAGGATAGCAGGCTCACTACAAATGGACGTAAAATAGTGTCCACATACGTACTAATATTTGCAGTGAGGCTGCCAATGCCCGAGACAATGGTTCTGCCCTTCAATTGAGTTCCTTGTTTATGTAGCTTGGGCAGACTGTAAAATGTAGCAAGGACAGGGAACTTGGGTAACAAGTATTCTAGCTCTGCCTTGCTAATAAGTCTATCCTCATATGCATTGTTTAGCAGTGTCATAAGTTGGGTCCTGTACACAGGTGTGGGATCCGTGACAAGGACAGTATAGGTGTTCCTATCTTCCAGGAGTCTAAGGCACATCATGCGGTATTTATCATGGTCCATGACCACAATATTTCCGCCCTTATCTGAGGGCTTGATGACAATACTGGTATCACGCTCTAACTCTTCCAATGACACCCTTTCCTCGTGGCTCACATTGTCATACACCATGGATCGCACATCAAGTTTCTGAAGATCCCGGGTTACCACATTAAAAAAGGTGTCAATTGGGGTGTGATCATTTATTGGTGGGAATATTTTTGATGGCTTCTTTAAATCCGTGAACGGGCCATCACCTATATTCCTATCTCCTTCTTCAGATAAACCCACCAGAAGATGTACATCCTAGAGGTCCTCTACATCAATCCCAAGCTCCTGACACTGCCGTTTATTATGCATATTAACCCCTTAGTGATCACCCATATGTGTTTTTACGGCGGTCACTAAGGGGCCTTAGGCTGGGCTGCCACGTTTTTACGGCGGCCCAGTTTAAGCGCTGCACGGCTCCCCCGTGCAGCGGGGAGCGCGGACCTGGCTCTCACATGAGAGCCGGGTCCCTGCTCTAACAGCCCGGAACAGCAGGAGTGCCGATCCGGGCTGTTTAACCCTTTACATGCCGGGCGCAATGGCGCCCGCTGCATGTAAAGTGGTGACAGAGGGAGCGGACTCCCTCTGTCTCCCATCAGCACCCCGAAAATGCGATCGCGGGGTGCTGATGTGCTAGGAAGCTTACCTTGCTTCCGATCAGGGCCCCGAGCTTGTCTTCCGTTACTTCCAGCAGGCTGTGCCTCTCTGGCGCAGCCTGCTGGTCAATGTTCGAATAGCATTGCTATTGAAATGCAATGCATTATAGAGATAATACATTACATTTTAAAAGCAATCAAAATACTGTATATTATAGTCCCCTTGTGGGACTATTAAGTAGTAAAAAAAATAGAAAAAAAATACACATTTATTAAATAAAAAAAATTCCATAAAATAAAAAAATATGTTTTTTTTTCCATTGAAAATACGCTTTTCAATGAAAAAAATTGCAAAAAGAAAATATCCCCCATATGTTTGGTATTGCCACGTCCGTAACGACCGGGACTACATAAATATTACATAAATTATCCCCTATGGTGAACGCCGTAAAAAATAAAAAATAAAAAAAGACAGAATTTCTAATTTATTCTTAGTTTCCACCGAAAAAAAAACGTAATAACAAGCGATCAAAAAGCGGCATTTACTCCAAAATCATACCAATGAAAAATACAAGACGTCTTTCAAAAATCAAGCCCTCACACAATTCAATATAAAAAAATAAAAAAAAGTTATGGGTCTTGTGAAGTGGCAATGCAAAATAATTTTTTGGGTTAATAAAAGGTGTTTTATTGCAAAAAAAGTAGTAAAACGTAAACAAAATTATAAGTATTTAGTATCACTGTAATCGTACTGACCCAGAGAATAAAGATATTATGTTATTTGTACCGAAAAATGAATGCCAAAAAATGTATAATGTAAAAACGCAGTGGCAGTATTGCTATTTTTCCCTATCTCCCTCCCAGAAAGAGTTAATAAAAGTTAATCAGAAAGTTATGTGTACCCCAAAATGGCGCCATTAAAAACTACAACTTGTCCCATAAAATACAAGCCCTAATAAAGCTATATAGATGAAAAAATAAAAAAGTTATAGCTCTTGGAACGAGACCATAAAAAAAGGAAGAAAAACGCTTGGTTATAAAGGCCCAAACAGGCTTGGTCACTAAGGGGTTAAAGAACTTTTTCCACTTAAGTCTACGCACATACAACTGTAGGTCTTTAATCCAATTGAAGAGATTGAACTTCTGTAGGGGCACAAAAGACAAACCCTTCTTAAGAACCTCTATCTGAGAGGGGGAGAGGTCGCGTTTGGACAGGTTAACTACCTGGAGTTCCTCTACTTGGGACCCTCTGGGAATTTCTTGTAACGTGATAGGTAGTTGGATACCGGTGGGGTCTGGTCTAAAAAATCACCCCGGGATCCCCTACCCGATCTACCTACCTGTCTAGATCCCCGAGATCTCTGGGGCCTTCTGCTGGAACTTCCTCATCCATGAAGCGACACACTACCCTGCTCTACATCAGTGTCACATTCAGAGGAAGACAATACAGTGTCTACCTCTGAAGTGACCTGACGTTTGGGGCCAAAGTCAAATACCCTACCTTCCTTGAAGTCACTAGTATGTCTATTAAATTGGAAATGTTTCCTTTCTTTAATTTGAGACGTAAAGTGTAAAGTTATGTTTTGTTGTAATAACGCCTCCTTTTTTGCAAGGTCAGTATGGTCGCTAATTTTTTTTGTCTGCGTAATACACTCCTTTAAAGAGGACCTTTCACTAGAATAAAAAATGTAAACTAAGCATACAGACATGGAGAGCGGCGCCCAGGGATCCCCCTGCACTTACTATTATCCCTGGGCGCCGCTCCGTTCTCCCGGTATAGGCTCCGGTAGCTTCATATGTTCGGTTCAACTGGGTGGAGCCTGCCGGCGTCTCCTTCTCCCAGGCTGTAGCGCTGGCCAATCGCAGCGCTCAGCTCATAGCCTGAGAGTTTTTTTTTTCTCTCAGGCTATGATGCCGGCAGGCTCCACCCAGTTGAACTGAACATATAAAGCTACCGGAGCCTATACCGGGAGAACGGAGCGGCGCCCAGGGATAATAGTAAGTGCAGGGAGATCCCTGGGCGCCGCTCTCCATGTCTGTATGCTTAGTTTAAATTTTTTATTTTAGTGAAAGGTCCTCTTTAACTCAATTTCGCTCACTGATAATAACCTCCTCTCCTCCTCAAGTAACAAGCGGATTAAGTGGAGGGAACCTTCAATGGACTCTTGTTCCCATTTTTTTAAAAGTCATTAGAGCATACACGTGCTGCTGGGAGGATCGGACTTCTCAGTCCTCTTGGGACTATGTTGTTTTTAATGTATATATCCAAGGTCTGAACCTCCCACCAGCATCAGACGTGATCTTTATATACACGGTTCAGATGTTTAAAAGATGCAGTGATGCTCACTTGAGCTGCCTGTGTAGGCAGTTCTTTTTCTGAAAAAAACTTTTTAGGGTCTCCTAGCCAGCATTCGGAACTCAGGTCATTAGACAAAAAGCCTGATATTCCCCAACTGTTCAATATACAAGGTCTAACTGTCTCACACGGTAAAGATACTGGGTAGTACGTTCACTCACTATTATTCGTATCACACTGCCTGAAGAACGTATTTAAAAGAAAATAATAAAGTATTTATTAGTAACTGGTTAAAACTGGAAAATTCTGTGCATCACTTTCGTGAATTTCAGTCACCAGACTGGAGTTATGTAGTCGAGGATAATTATTGACCTGCTACTTCAAAAACAGTCTGGACTAAATCCTATTTCTGCTGGCACATTGGTGCTAATAACCCGCAGGAGAAGGAGTAAGGACACGGTTCATGTATTGTAAGTAGGCACAGGTGCGCTCAATTGCAGTCCTACCTAACTCTGTACAGCAGAGCAGCTAATAGTGAATTGAGGCTGGAAGCCCTGTTGAGAATATTAGTCTGTGTCAACTCCAAATCTCATGAACTGTTTATATGTGAGGTGGTTCACACACAACATCAGGACATCCAAGCAACAGCAGCCACACAGTAACCACTGTATGTACAAATGCACACTAAGCTGCCTCAGTCTGCCTACCCAATCATGCGTGACCGCACTGGGTCTAGGTATCCGACCACATTCACATTTGTATCCAAGCTAGCTATTGAGCTGCCTGACAACTTGTATGCACCCTGCCTATAGAACCGTGCCCTAGATAGAGATCAACGGCTCAACGCGTTTCTACGTGACATATTCTGCCCCGTGTCATCAGGAGCAAAGATCTCTCAATGTATGAACCTGTAAAAGAAAGGTGCCCCACACTTTTGCGTGTTAAGGCTCCGGCGCTATGACGGCCATACGCCAAGAGGATATCACAAAAGCCCCGCCTTGGGGGAGGTGTGTGTTGGTGCTGCCGCGAATCAGAAATAAGCGCGTCATCTGACATCCGCCCCTTGACCCGCCGAGCACCCAGGTAAGCTTATACACTTCCTTACGATTGCGCAATATGCGCTTCTGTATTGGGAGAATCGAAATCTGCGGCGAATATGTCTTAAGCTCGCCTAGTGCCGATGAGATATAAAAATCAACCCATGAAAGGAAATAAATCAGAAACAATCACAGCATATATTGAACCCAACCGCCGTTTTCAAGCACCGCCCAGCTCATCAATATTCACTTCGCTGGGCGGCTTCTGCTGTCCCCGACGCAGGCACTTTTTCACACATATCTGCAGCAAGACATGTAGTGGCTGTGATCGCAAAGCCTGCGCAGGCGCAGCTGAAGCCGCCTCAGCGATGTTTATGGGATGCAGGCGCAGTATCATTGTGACTACTGGGAGTGCCGGGCAAGGTATCCCGCGCATGCCCAGAAGCTGCAAGTGAGGCCGATGCCCATAGCTTTCTATTGTGCATTTGCGGGATCTCGGAGCGTCGGGGACAGCAGAAGTCGCCCAGTGAAGTGAATATTGATAAGCTGGGCGGCGCTTGAAAACACAAAGTTAAAACACTGACACAAAAAAAAATGGCTTGAGACAGGCCGGGACCCCCCGGGGTCCGGGCCCCTTACTGGGGTATCGGCTTTACCCCCCTGATGGCGGCCCTGAGGAAGGGGGTTAATTTCTCTGTTTGGTCTGAGGCGGCATTACAAGCCTTTTCTGCTGTGAAGGAATGTTTTGCTTCAGCCCCTATACTGGTGCAAACGGACATGTCTCAGCCATTCATTGTAGAGGTTGACGCATCCGAGGTAGGGGTGAGAGCAGTTTTGTCGCAAGGTAGTTCACCTAGTAAATGGCGCCAATGTGATTTTTTCTCTAAAAAACTCTCGACTGCTGAAAGAAATTATGACGTGGGTAATAGTGAATTGCTGGCCATTAAGTTGGCTTTTGAAGAATGGCACCATTGGTTGGAAGGAGCAATTCATCCTATTACTGTAATTACTGATCATAAAAATCTGGCTTACCTTAAGTCGGCTAAACGACTGAATCCAAGGCAGGCCAGATGGTCGCTGTTTTTCACCAGATTTTACTTCATTGTCACCTACTGCCCTAGGGTTAAGAACGTCAAGGCGGATGCTTTGTCGCACAGCTTTCTTGTGGGGGGGGGTGATTCTAAAGATCCTAGTCCTATTTTGTCTGAAGGGCTAGTCATATCTGCCCTATATCCTGATCTTGAGGCTAAGGTGTTGGAGACCCAAGAGGATGCACCGGACTCTTGTCCTCAATGGAAATTTGTTTGTTTCTTCAGACTTATGTCATAAGGTATTTGAGGAACATCACTGTACTGTCTTGGCTGGACACAATGGGAGTAGATCCACTGTCGATCTCATCTCATTCAGATTTTGGTGGCTGGGGCTGCGTGACTGTGTTGAGGACTATGTGTCAGCCTGTTTTACCTGTGCTCGTGCTAAGGTGACACATACTCGGCCTTCTGGATCTCTTCTGTCGTTACCCATCCCGTCTAGACCTTAGATGCATTTGTCCAAGACTCTTGCACATGTGTTTGTCGATAACATCGTGAAACTACATGGCATTCCCTCTGATGTTGTGTCTGATCAGGGGACTCAGTTTGTTTCCAGATTATGGAAAGTGTTCTGTACTTGGCTGGGGGTACAATTTTCCTTTTCTTCGGCTTTTCGTCCTCAGTCGAACAGACAGACGGAGCGCACCAATAAGAATCTGGAGACTTACTTAAGATGTTTTGTTTCATAGAAACAGGAGGAGTGGTCTTAATTCTTGTCGTTAGCTGAGTTTGCCATTAATAACCGTGGACAGGAATCCACTGATAAGTCGCCGTTTTTTGGGGCATATGGATTCCATCCACAGTTTGGCACATTTTCTGGTTCTCAAACTTCCGGTATTCCTGAGGAGGAGCAATTTTCCTCTTCTTTGTCTTCGATTTGTCGGAAAATAAAAAAAAAATGAAAAAGATGGGCAACAGGTATAAGCGTGTTGGATGGGCTCTGTGAAAGGATGGGCTCTGTGGCTGACAGGTATAAGTGTGTTGGATGGGCTCTGTGAAAGGATGGGCTCTGTGGCTGACAGGAGACGTATGAATGGTCCGAACCTGAGAGTGGGTGATTCTGTGTGGCTGTCCACAAGAAACATTAAGCGTAAGGTACCTTCTTGGAAGTTGGGCCCAAGATCACTGCCATTGTTAACCCTGTAGCCTTCCGTCTTGAACTTCCTCAGGCTTTGAAAATTCATAACGTATTTCATAAGTCATTGTTGAAGAAATGTGTAGATTCTGTTGAGCCATCCTCCTTGCCTCCCGCTCCTGTCATGGTGGATGGTAATTTAAAATTTCCAATCAGCAGGATTGTGGACTCCCGAGTTCTCCATAGATCCCTCCAGTATCTTGTCCAATGGAAGGGTTACAGACCAGAAGAGAGGATGTGGGTTCCAGCGGCCGATGTTAATGCGAATCGCCTGGTGAAGGCCTTTCACAGAGCCCATCCTAATAAGGTCAGTCCTGGGTGCCCGGAGTTCACCCGTAGTAGTGGGGGTACTGTCACGGTTTCTCAGGTGACTGATGTCAGGAAATCAAGGGGATTGGCTGAGCGTGGAGGAATCTAACAGCCTCCTTAATTTTTTTTTATTCAGTGTTAATAGGGTTAATTACCACTTCCCTTTTCTCAGCTGTTGCTCAGTGGTCATCACTTCTACCCTTTATAGTCTGACCCCACCCTTCTGACTATGTGGTAGATAGCTTCATTTGGGTTTGGCTGAGCTGGTGTAGGTTTGTCTCTGGTGTTTCTGCTTGTCCGTCTCTACAGAAGTTAAGTGTCGCGTTTGTTTGTGTTTGTTATATTCCCTGTTGTTTGTATCTGGGCCTGAGACAGAGACTTCCATTAATCCATTTGGGGAGGAATGGATTGTCTCTGGTCCTAACCTTTTCCAGGGCCTAATATGGATATAAAGGCCTAGGTATCCTGCATATGAATATTCCTACCTTCAGGGTCTATTCATATTGATAAATAGTTAGGGCCCGTGTTAGGGTTGTCTAGGAGGTGACCTGTTTCTTCCCTAGTTTCCAGGCCCAGTTACTGTTCCCCTTCCCTCCTGTGTTCAGTGTGGAGTCCCCCCCCCCCCACACACTGATCGTGCCAATTTCACTGCAAAAAGAGAAATATATATGCAGCTCACTTTTGTAGTTTTTTGAGCTAAAAGCGTTTACTGGCCTGTTTCAGTTCAAAAAGAGAAATATATACGCAGTTCACTTTGCAGTTATTTGCACTTAAAGCGTTTACTGGCCTATTTCAGTACAAAAAGAGAAATATATACGCAGTTCACTTTTGCAGTTGTTTGCGCTAAAAGCGTTTACTGGCCTATTTCAGTGCAAAAAGAAAAATTTATACGCAGTTCACTTCTTCAGTTATATGTGGTGAAAGCGTTTAGTGGCGTATTTCAGTACAAAAAGAAAAATATATTCTGTGCTTTTAAGGGTGTTTAAATTTCAGTTTTATTTATTTAGTTCAGCTAACAGTATATCAGACAGCAGGGGGTGCCGGGTGTCCTGAAAACAGGTCATCAATTTTAAAAGCCCGGACAACCCCTTTAAGTGCATTGTACTGCATCAATATATGAGTTTAATTCAATGCATTGTACTGGGTCAATCTACCAGTTTAATTCAATGTATTTTATTACATCGACTCACCATTGTAATTTGTCAATACCAGTGTGCAGTGTGTTCTTTCAAGGGGAGGAATGTTTAATTGTGCACCAGGTTTCTGGTGGAGGAGTTATGGTAAACATCCCTCACTTCCATGCCTTTGCCCAAATGTGATACCATTCTGTGTCATTACTACTCCTGACCAGCTGTCTATAAAAATTGTTTAATTTTACGAATGTCGCACACTTCTGCACCTTCACTAAAATTTAATTCTGTATGATAATTACATTGACTCGATTTCAAACGGTTCTCATTTATCCATTTATTTTAATTTAAATTGTCCTTTTTTCTAAATGTTGTAGAGTTCCATGCCTTTGACAAAATTTAAGTCCCCACTATACTGCTTCCTGCTACAACAAGTAGCAGATACCACAGCAGTCAGTTCAGTTTGCTAAAAGATGGAACTGTCTTTCCCACTGTCATGCTAACTTGATGCACATCAGCAAATAGACATGCACCACCTAAACAATTAGGTTCAGTCAGACCTGTACTGTGCCCTTTCTCCAGCGCATACTATGTTCCCTAACCCCATGGACTTCTGGGAGGTAGATTGGAACAGTGGCTGGAACTGTCCCAGTTTGCTATCATTCTACTGTTTTGTCTAGCCTGTACTGTACTGTCAAATAGAGTATTCAGTAAGGCAGGTGGTGTTGTCACACAAATTTCTGCTGTATGGCATTGGTACTTCTGGCTAGCTGCGTTTAAATATTGGGGGTCGTTTAATAACAGAAACTCAGCTATTTTTGGTGTATTTTTGGGGAAAATTGTGGTGCAAAGGTTATTTGCGTCACATTTTGCAACTTTTCCCCGCTCATGCCAGGTCTAAAAAAGGGAGCATGACATGGGTGGGGAAGGGGACGGACCTGCAGGCCTATCTCAATTATCTTTTTCTACGCCTGTTTTAGACTTAGAAAATAGTCAAAATAAAAGCCAGCAAGGAAGGTGGTATAGATTTAGACCAGTGGTGGATGCACTTAAGTTATGTAGAGGCTGGGGCCTCTTCATAATTTTGGCTGATCAACTGCCAGTGCACGGGGTTATTAAGACCAGCGTCTAAAATGCTGGTCTTAATAAATGACCCCCATTGTCTCCTCCTTGAAATGTCTCCCATACCTTCACCAAATTTTAATTCTTCTTTATGGTAGTAGAACTTCTGGACAGATGTCTGTAAAAACTGACTCATTTTCGAAACGTAATGCAGTTTCGTGCCTCCATCAAAAATGTTTTCTGCTCTATCTATGATATTCATACACCTAGCCAGCTGTCTTTCTTTTTTTTAAATTGTTTAAAATTATCTCATTTTCAAAATGGTTGTGGCTTTTCTTCTGCACATAACCTGTTCCTTGACCTCCAAGGACTTCTGGGGATTTATATTGGAGCAGTGGTTGGATCTAGACCAGTTTGCTGTCCAGCCTCCAGTGTCTTCTCAGAGAGAGATTCCAGCATGGCAGGTGGTGTCTTCATAGCCGAGCAGGGAAAATTATCCTGTGAGGTATCTAAAACATTGCCTTTGTTAAAATGAATCAAGCATATAAATCCATGTGGATTTCCACATATATCTGGCTGATGACACTGAATAGGTCTGCCATTGCTAACAGTGGCTATTTATTGCCAGTCTGATGATGCAACTTCCGCTGTCTGCCTGTTTATAGTGTCTCGTACTATACTGCAGCAGCTGATAACACTGCTGCTACTCCCCCTTGTGTCACTACTAGTTCCCTTATATGGCTTTACATATTCTGCCTTGTCCTTGAGGTTGCTCACTGCCAAGATAATTTTTGGGGGCTTATTGAGAACAAGCCACTGCTTTTCCTGATACTACTTTGTGGGTCTAAACTTTAGTAGTCACTCAATAAAGGACAATTTATGGAATGTTTTTTAATTTTAAATAAGCGTAACAAATGGGATGGCTGAGTATGTTTTAAAACAAGCTGTATGTGAACACCATCATCCATATATTTACCCATAGCTATATGTATCTAGGTCACTCTGACATTATTTACTATTGTTATAATTATGTGAAAGACCTTAAATGATAGAGGAGAGACAGAAAGAGCAAAAACAGGAGATTTTTATTTAGAGTGCAATAAACCAATATTAAGGCTCAGGATGGATGATATATTTAATGCAGACACTTTTGACTAACTGTATTCCAGCTACTGGCATACTTAGAGACAGAATTTTATGTCAGAATTATGGTGTAATTTTGGTGCACAATTGTACATCTTAGGCCATGTCACTTTTACCATAAATTCCCTCTTCCCACCAATTTCTGATAAGTCATTCCTTTTTAGGACAAGGCAGAAAAACTTTCTCTAAATCTATATGAGCCAAATTAGTTCAAATTGTGCCCCTTTTTGGTGCAACAGATGCCACAATCTACAGTAGGAATGTTGCCATCTTGAATTCTTGAAAATGTCTTTTACTACTCTAGCATTCACCAATCTGAATCAAAATTACTCTTTAAAAATTGCATTCCCTTTATGACCCTCAGCAAGGCAGTTTTAACATTGGAGTTCTGTAGACTGTATATGATAGGATTCATTATGGGGACGATAGTTGTATAGACAACATTGAAGGTTAAATCTAGAACATCAGAGTAAGATGGTATCAGATAACCTGTTAATAATGTTCCATAGTAAATAGAGATGACAGTGATGTGGGATGAGCAGGTGGAGAAGGCCTTACTTCTGCTTTCTCTTGACTTTATATTAAATATGGTAAAGAAAATTTTAAAGTAAGAAATAAAAGTGCACATCAATGGAAGAAACCCAAATAACACAATATCGATGCCGCTTATTGCAAATACTATTTCTGTGCCAGTACAAGTGGTCTTTGTTAGTGACTTTGCATCACAGAAGAACTGGTGGATGATGTTGGAGTGACAGGAGGACATGTATAAAGCTGAGATTACAAATATTAGAGAATTAAAAAAGGGTGCTGCCCAAACCCCTATAGTTATCAGGATACAATTTCTCTGACTCAGGATCCGATGATAATGTAAGGGGAGGCAGATAGCGACATATCGGTCATAAGCCATAATGAAGAGAAGAATTTCCTCTGCGACTCCCACTGTTATAAAACAGTACAACTGAGTATAACATTGTGAGAAGGAGACAAAGTGATTTCCGGACAATAACATGTGCAGTAGTTTTGGAACCGTGACTGATGTATAAAATATGTCTACAATGGACAAATTACAGATAAAGAGATACATTGGTTCATGTAACTGAACTTCCAGACATATGACTGTGATTATGGAGGAATTGATAAGGACTCCGACCAAATATATCAAGAAGAAGAAAGTGGTAATGAGCGGTTTATATTTTGTCTCCCCAGAAAATGGCAAAAAATAAAAATATTCAATGGACGTCTCATTCTTCGTCATTGGTTTCTTAGCAAAATATCCAAATTAATTGTTTATTATAGATTTCAGCGCATAATATACCAAACGTCAATACAATTAGAGGAAGAGAGAAATGTGAGCATGTAAAACCTCATTTTGGAGACTAACCTGTCATCTCTTGTAACCCAGAGGTCAAGTCTGCTGATCCAGTTATTTATTGGCAATCCTAGAACTCTACGTAGCTTACTCCAGACTCATCTATACTTTGTTTTTGTAACTTCATGTTTTATAGCTTTGTTTCTTACTCTTACTTATAGAAACATACTGTACTAACGCCGTTTTGAATTCTCTTGAAAATATATTCACATACTTTTGGTAAGTTTGCTTCTTACTGTTCTTACTATTTACTATTAGTAGGTAAAAAAATAATTTATGAAGTTTAAAAATCCAAATTCAGCGGAATATAATACATTGGAAATAGAGTTGAGCGAACCCGAACTGTAAAGGTTTTTCGGCACCCGGACCCGAACCCGAACATTTACGTAAAAGTTCGGGTTCGGTGTTCGGCGCTTTCTTGGCGCTTTTTGAAAGGCTGCACAGCAGCCAATCAACAAGCGTCATACTACTTGCTCCAAAAGGCCATCACAGCCATGCCTACTATTGGCATGGCTGTGATTGGCCAACTGCAGCATGTGACCCAGCCTCTATTTAAGCTGGAGTCACGTAGCGCCGCCCGTCACTCTGATCGGATTAGTGTAGGGAGAGGCTGCAGCTGCTGTGAGGGAGCGATCAGGGAGAAATCTTATCAAGAACTGCTTTTTTTACTCAGCGATCTACAGCAAATGTGTTTTGTGGGTGCAGTGCACAATTTATTTAAGCCTGCCCTGAGCCATCTACTGCTGAAAACAAACTTTTTTTACTTCAGTTTGTCAATATCAATACATAATCGGCAGTCATTTTATGCAACGATAGTGCACCAGCACAGGCTATCTGCATGTCTGCAAGTCCAGAAATACATCTTTTTGCTTACTGGGGTGAAAAAACCCTCTAATATACTGCACATCTGGGATTAGACGTGCATAAGTGACTGTCACATTTAGGCCAGAAATACATATTTTTGCTGACTGGGGTGAAAAAACCCTCTAATATACTGCAAAATCTGGGATAAGACGTGCATAAGTGACTGTCACATTTAGGCCAGAAATACATCTTTTTGGTTACTGGGGTGAAAAAACCCTCTAATATATACTGCACATCTGGGATTAGACGTGCATAAATTACTGTGAAATTTAGGCCACAAATACCGCTGTCATATAGAGTAAAAAAAAAAATAAGTGAGTGCAATACCCTACATCAGGGTTTTTATTGGCGGTTAATTATTTTTAACATACTTAACCACTTTTTACTTTGCTTTGTGAACGCTAACTATGAGGCAAACATCTAATAAGGGACGCGGTCATGGTCGTGGTGGTGGTGTTGGTGGAGCCTCTGGTGCAGGGAGAGGACGTGGCCGTTCTGCCACAGCTACACGTCCTACTGAACCTACTACCTCAGGTCCCAGTAGCCGCCAGAATCTACAGCGATATTTGGTCGGGCCTAATGCCGTTCTAAGGATGGTAAGGCCTGAGCAAGTACAGGCGCTAGTCAATTGGGTGGCCGACAGTGGATCCAGCACGTTCACATTATCTCCCACCCAGTCTTCTGCAGAAAGTGCACAGGTGGCGCCTGAAACCCATGCCCATCAGTCTGTCACATCACCCCCGTGCATATCGGGGGACCTGTCTGAGCCTCAAGTAATGCAGCAGTCTCTTATGCTGTTTGAAGTCTCTGCTGGCAGGGTTTCCCAAGGGCTTCCACCTAGCCCTTCCCCAGGGGTGGAAGACATAAAATGCACTGACGCACAACCACTTATGTTTCCTGATGAGGACATGGGAATACCACCTCAGCACGTCTCTGATGATGACTAAACACAGGTGCCAACTGCTGCGTCTTTCTGCAGTGTGCAGACCGAAGCATGTGTATGTATATACACCGAAGCATCTCCACCATGTCACACGGAAGCGTTCAGCTCTCCATCTCACAACCCTTTGAGAGAAAGCGTAAATTCCCACCTAGCCACCCTTGATCCCTGGCCTTGAATGCCAGCATTTCTAAACTACTGGCCTTTGAAATGCTTTCATTCAGGCTGGTGGAGACGGACAGCTTCAAATAGCTCATGTTGCTTGCTGTCCCACAGTACGTCGTTCCCAGCCGCCACTACTTCTCCAGGAGAGCCGTGCCCTCCCTGCACAACCAAGTATCGGATAAAATCAAGTGTGCACTGCGCAACGCCATCTGTGGCAAGGTCCACCTAACCACAGATACGTGGACCAGTAAGCACGGCCAGGGACGCTATATCTCCCTAACTGCACACTGGGTAAATGTAGTGGCGGCTGGGCCCCAGGCGGAGAGCTGTTTGGCACACGTCCTTCCACCGCCAAAGATCGCAGAACATCATTCTTTGCCTCCTGTTGCCTCGTCTTCCTACTCGGCTTCCTCCTCCTCTTCTACCACCTCCTCATCCGGTCAGCGATAGACCTTCACCACCAACTTCAGCACAGCCAGGGGTAAACGTCAGCAGGCCATTCTGAAACTGATGTGTTTGGGGGACAGGCCCCACACCGCGCAGGAGTTGTGGCGGGGTATAGAACAACAGACCGACGAGTGGTTGCAGCCAGTGAGCCTCAAGCCCGGCCTGGTGGTGTGCGATAATGGGCGAAATCTCATTGCAGCTCTGGGACTAGCCGGTTTGACGCATATCCCTTGCCTGGCGCATGTGCTGAATTTGGTGGTGCAGAAATTCATTGACAACTACCCCGACATGTCAGAGCTGCTGCATAAAGTGCGGGCCGTCTGTGCGCGCTTCCGGTGTTCTCATCCTGCTGCCGCTCGGCTGTCTGCTCTACAGTGTAACTTCGGCCTTCCTGCTTACCCCCTCATATGCGACGTGCCCACCAGGTGGAACTCCACCTTGCACATGCTGTCCAGACTGTGCGAGCAGCAGCAAGCCATAGTGGAGTTTCAGCTGCAGCACGCACTGATGAGTCGCACTGCGGAACAGCACCACTTCACCACCAATGACTGGGCCTCCATGCGAGACCTGTGTGCCCTGTTGCGCTGTTTCGAGTACTCCACCAACATGGCCAGTGGCGATGACGCCGTTATCAGGCGGCATCACAAATTTGACCAGCCAGGGCCCACTACTGGAGGACGAGGAGGAGGAGGAGGAGGAGGATGGGGATGAAGCATGTTCACAGCTGGGTGGCACCCAACGCAGCTCGGGCCCATCACTGGTGCATGGCTGGGGGGATACGGAGGACGCAGACGATACGCTTCCCACAGAAGACAGCTTATCCTTACCTCTGGGCAGCCTGGCACACATGAGCGACTACATGCTGCAGTGCCTGCGCAACGACAGCAGAGTTGCCCACATTTTAACGTGTGCTGACTACTGGATGGCCACCCTGCTGGATCCCCGTTGCAAAGACAATGTGCCGTCCTTAATTCCCTCACTGGAGCGTGATCGGAAGATGCACGACTACAGGTGCACGCTGGTAGACGCGCTCCTGAGAGCATTCCCGAATGACGCCGGGGGACAATTGGAAGCACAAGGCGAAGGCAGGGGAGGAGGAAGAGGTCGCCAACGCAGCTGTGTCAGCGCCAGCACCTCAGAAGAAAAGGTTAGCATGGCCGACATGTGGAAAAGCTTTGTCACCTCGCAGCAACAACCGTCCCCAACTGCGGATATGGAGCGTGTTAGCAGGAGGCAGCATTTGAACAACATGGTGGAACAGTACCTGTGCACACGCCTACACGTACTGACTGATGGTTCTGCCCCATTCAACTTCTGGGTCTCCAAATTGTCCACATGGCCAGAGCTTGCCCTGTATGCCTTGGAGGTGCTGGCCTACCTGCAGCCAGTGTACTCTCTGAACGTGTATTTAGCATGGCAGGAGGCGTCATTACTGACAGACGCAGCCGCCTGTCCACAGCCAACGTGGACAAGCTCACGTTCATTAAAATGAACCAGGTTTGGATCCCACAAGACTTTTCTGTACCTTGTGCAGAATATAAAGATACAAAAAATAGAGGATTATGGTACAATTTGAAGCTCCTGGTCTTACAGACAGACCAGGTAACAGGAAGAAAGTACCTAAAGCAGAGGCTTGCAGAGGCGCCAAGGGGTGGAGGTAAAGTTTACTAGAAGAAGTGTAATGGAATTATACCCATCCAAAGTTATGGATAGGGGGAGGCAGCACAAGTGTTTCAGTGGGTCAACCTTGCCCACTAGAAGGAGAAGGAGGCGGTGTGGGAAATATGAAGAGGAAAGGTAGGATAAGGGAAGAACCCTTTGCAACCGTGTAAGAAACATGTATTAGGCGCCAAATCCCTTAATCGCTATCAGTGATAAAGATTATATACAATTGTTTCTGACCCTCACCCGGGTCTTTTTGAAGATGTAGACTTAGTGCAAAACAAATACTCCAATATTGGTGTTAGAGATGGAGGTAATAAAATCAAATGCACTCACTTCACAGGGGGGTAGTCACCAGGATAAGCTCAAGACACCTGGGACTATTTACCCCCCAGGCCAGGATCGCATGTAGGAATCTAAGTGACTGAACATGACAGAGTGGCTTCTGGTCAATCGCTTTATTATTAATACGTGGCTCAACGCATTTCGAGGGTCTGAGGCCCTCTTCTTCAGGAGAAATAAAGGAGCTAAATTACAACATGTAACAGGGAAAACAAAATGACACAGGCGAAAATTGAAATAAAAATATATAAATATAGATATAAATATATAGATGTATATACATATATACACATGAATATACATACACATGTGTAGGTCCCATATATCCTTCTTAAAAAAAAAAAAAAACAGAGGCAAAAAATGGATAAGAATAATTCGCCCCGGGACCTTCATTAATGTGATTGGACACAAAGAAAATAAAAATGCATATACAATATAAAGCTTACTAACAGTACATACAAGCATAAGATCAATAAAATATGATTACAAAAAGTACTAGTAGGAGATATACACTCACCTAAAGAATTATTAGTGCCCCCATACTAATACGGTGTCAGACCCCCTTTTGCCTTCAGAACTGCCTTAATTCTACGTGGCATTGATTCAACAAGGTGCTGATAGCATTCTTTAGAAATGTTGGCCCATATTGATAGGATAGCATCTTGCAGTTGATGGAGATTTGAGGGATGCACATCCAGGGCACGAAGCTCCCGTTCCACCACATCCCAAAGATGCTCTATTGGGTTGAGATCTGGTGACTGTGGGGCCATTTTAGTACAGTGAACTCATTGTCATGTTCAAGAAACCAATTTGAAATGATTCAAGCTTTGTGACATGGTGCATTATCCTGCTGGAAGTAGCAATCAGAGGATGGATACATGTTCTCAATCTGTTTACGCCAGAATTCGGACTCTACCATTTGAATGTAACATAGTAACATAGTAACATAGTACATAAGGCCGAAAAAAGACATTTGTCCATCCAGTTCGGCCTGTCATCCTACAAGTTGATCCAGAGGAAGGCAAAAAAAAAACCTGTGAGGTAGAAGCCAATTTTCCTCACTTTAGGGGAATAAAAAATTCCTTCCCGACTCCAATCAGGCATCAGAATAACTCCCTGGATCAACGACCCCTCTCTAGTAGCTATAGCCTGTAATATTATTACACTCCAGAAATACATCCAGGCCCCTCTTGAATTCCTTTATTGTACTCACCATCACCACCTCCTCAGGCAGAGAGTTCCATAGTCTCACTGCTCTTACCGTAAAGAACCCTTTTCTATGTTTGTGTACAAACCTTCTTTCCTCCAGACGCAGAGGATGTCCCCTCGTCACAGTCACAGTCCTGGGGATAAATAGATGATGGGATAGATCTCTGTACTGCCCCCTGATATATTTATACATAGTAATTAGATCTCCCCTCAGTCGTCTTTTTTCTAACGTGAATAACCCTAATTTTGATAATCTTTCAGGGTACTGTAGTTGCCCCATTCCAGTTATTACTTTAGTTGCCCTCCTCTGGACCCTCTCCAGCTCTGCTATGTCTGCCTTGTTTACAGGAGCCCAGAACTGTACACAGTACTCCATGTGTGGTCTGACCAGTGATTTGTAAAGTAGTAGGAATATGTTCTCATCACGGGCATCTATGCCCCTTTTGATGCAACCCATTATCTTATTGGCCTTGGCAGCCGCTGCCTGACACTGTTTTTTGCAGCTTAGTTTGCTGTTTATTAAAATTCCTAGATCCTTTTCCATGTCAGTGTTACCGAGTGTTTTACCATTTAGTATGTACGGGTGACTTGCATTATTCCTTCCCATGTGCATAACTTTACATTTCTCAGTGTTAAACCTCATCTGCCACTTATCTGCCCAAGCCTCCAATCTATCCAGATCCCTCTGTAGTAGTATACTGTCCTCTTCAGTGTTAATTACTTTACACAGTTTAGTGTCATCTGCGAAAATTGATATTTTACTATGCAAGCCTTCTACAAGATCATTAATAAATATATTGAAGAGAATAGGGCCCAATACTGACCCCTGAGGTACTCCACTAGTGACAGTGACCCAATCTGAGTATGTACCGTTAATAACCACCCTCTGTTTTCTATCATTGAGCCAGTTACTTACCCACTTACAGACGTTTTCTCCGAGTCCGAGCATTCTCATTTTATATACTAACCTTTTATGAGGTACAGTGTCAAATGCTTTGGAGAAGTCCAGATACACGACATCCATTGATTCGCCGCTGTCAAGTCTAGTACTTACCTCCTCATAGAAACTGATTAAATTAGTTTGACATGACCGATCCCTCACGAAGCCATGCTGATATGGCGTTATTTGCTTATTTCCCATAAGATGCTCTAACATAGCATCTCTCAGAAAACCTTCAAACAGTTTACCCACAACAGATGTTAAACTTACGGCCTATAGTTTCCAGGCTCTGTTTTTGGACCCTTTTTGAATATTGGCACCACATTTGCCATGCGCCAATCCTGTGGGACATTCCCTGTCAGTACAGAGTCCACAAATATCAGAAATAAGGGTCTGGCTATGACATTACTTAATTCCCTTAGGATACGGGGGTGTATGTCTCAACAGAAATCAAGACTCATCAGACCAGGCAACATTTTTCCAGTCTTCAACAGTCCAATTTTGGTAAGCTCGTGCAAATTGTATCCTCTTTTTTCCTACTTGTAGTGGAGATGAGTGGTACCCTGTGGGGTCGTCTGCTGTTGTAGCCCATCCGCCTCAAGGTTGTGCGTGTTGTGGCTTCACAAATGCTTTGCTGCATACCTCGGTTGTAACGAGTGGTTATTTCAGTGAACGTTGCTATTCTATCAGCTTGAATCAGTCGGCCCATTCTCCTCTGACCTCTAGCATCCACAAGGCATTTTTGCCCACAGGACTGCCGCATACTGGATGTTTTTCCCTTTTCACACCATTCTTTGTAAACCCTAGAAATGGTTGTGCGTGAAAATCCCAGTAACTGAGCAGATTGTGAAATACTCAGACCGGCCCGTCTGGCACCAACAACCATGCCACGCTCAAAATTGCTTAAATCACCTTTCTTTCCCATTCTGACATTCAGTTTGGAGTTCAGGAGATTGTCTTGACCAGGACCACACCGCTAAATGCATTGAAGCAACTGCCATGTGATTTGTTGACTAGATAATTGCATTAATGAGAAATAGAACAGGTGTTCCTAATAATTCTTTAGGTGAGTGTATATATATATATATAAATATACAGTACAGACCAAAAGTTTGGACACACCTTGTCATTCAAAGAGTTTTTTTTATTTTCATGACTATGAAGGCATCAAAACTATGAATTAACACATGTGGAATTATATACATAACAAACAAGTGTGAAACAACTGAAAATATGTCATATTCTAGGTTCTTCAAAGTAGCCACCTTTTGCTTTGATTACTGCTTTGCACACTCTTGGCATTCTCTTGATGAGCTTCAAGAGGTAGTCCCCTGAAATGGTCTTCCAACACTCTTGAAGGAGTTCCCACAGATGCTTAGCACTTGTTGGCCCTTTTGCCTTCACTCTGCGGTCCAGCTCACCCCAAACCATCTCGATTGGGTTCAGGTCCGGTGACTGTGGAGGCCAGGTCATCTGGTGCAGCACCCCATCACTCTCCTTCATGGTCAAATAGCCCTTACTTTCAAAGTTTTCCCAATTTTTCGGCTGACTGACTGACCTTCATTTCTTAAAGTAATGATGGCCACTCGTTTTTCTTTACTTAGCTGCTTTTTTATTGCCATAATACAAATTCTAACAGTCTATTCAGTAGGACTATCAGCTGTGTATCCACCTGACTTCTCCTCAACGCCACTGATGGTCCCAACCCCAATTATAAGGCAAGAAATCCCACTTATTAAACCTGACAGGGCACACCTGTGCAGTGAAAACCATTTCAGGGGACTACCTCTTGAAGCTCATCAAGAGAATGCCAAGAGTGTGCAAAGCAGTAATCAAAGCAAAAGGTGGCTACTTTGAAGAACCTAGAATATGACATATTTTCAGTTGTTTCACACTTGTTTGTTATGTATATAATTCCACATGTGTTAATTCATAGTTTTGATGCCTTCAGTGTGAATCTACAATTTTCATAGTCATGAAAATAAAGAAAACTCTTTGAATGAGGTGTGTCCAAACTTTTGGTCTGTACTTTGTATATATATATATATATATATATATATATATATGCATAAATGTATAATATAAAATAAATAAAAAAATATATAATATAAATGAATAGATTAAATGACATAGTGAAACAAAAAAAACAATACCGATGCTCTATCAAATACTACATAGTTAGATGATGGGCCTCTAGATATTTACCCAAGACCATACAATACTTCACTCCATTGGCAATCTATAAGTTGATGTATAATTTACAGAAGCTTCTAAAATACATTTTTACAAACATTCAGAATATATTAAAAAAGTAAAATAGATCTGTACCTTCAGGAGTGTGTGCTTAAAAGGATGATAAGACCAGTCTAGATTCCTTTTAATGTGCTCTTTTAGTGGGGTATTTATTGGTATCCTCCATGTTTGCACGTGTTTTTTAGCTGGAGGATGTGGGGAACATGGGGACCCTCCTACTTCTTGTTTGGATAGGTTCAAGTGAATCTTATTTCAAATTTAATCCATTATTATTATATATTATGAGCCATATATATATATAGATGGGTATCTTGATATAATATAACTTCCCTTTGCATTTAGGACATAAACCTTTTGGTGGGGGATAGTGATTTTTCGCGATGCGTTCTACTGTGGAACGCACGGCCATCTACTTCCGTTCTGTGTGTGCCTCTCGGAAGTGTAGCCCGGAAGGCTGGCCGGGGGATGTATATATAAACGGGAGTTCAATGCGCTCCACTCTGAAGCGCATCCTCACATGTATTTGGCCGCATGCTGTGGAGGAAGTGGATGCGTTCCACCCTGGAGCGCATCCACTCACATGGTTGACGGTGGGGGTGTGTCCATACTGGCGATGCGCTAGGCTGAAAAAAACGCACCGCTGCATATCTGGGACAACCATGGGTGATATTCCTATTTATATTTGTTATACGTCGAGCCCACATGGGCTTTTTGGACAAGGTTTAATCTAATGTAAGGAGTGGATGCCATATGGTCAATCAGGAAATAAACAATTTAAATAAATATATAAATCAATAAATAAATAATAAAATGAAAATAGAGAGTCTTTCTGAGTGCTATAAAGGGCTACATGTAGAATAAATATAAGAAATGTATAACTTATGACCGGAAATTATTAATAATAATAATAATAATAATAATAATAATATGTAATCAGATGATCGTGAGAATTATATAGGGCCATATATAGAATAAATAGAAATACAATAAAATATTAAGGGGTAAGGAGACAGATAATCAGTAATTTATATATTCAAGTGATTTATACAAACCAAACGGTGTTAAGGTGTTGAGGCGGAAGATCCAATACATCTCCCTGCGACATAGGGATTGATAGGATTTCATGTCATTTTCTAGCAATGTAACCGTTAGGCCTGATGGATCTCCCTCATGAAACATCGCAAAGTACCTAGACACGCTATGAGTTGTTATCTTCCTAACAATATTTGACCGATGTTCATTCATCCTCTCACGTGCAGATTGGATGGTCCGTCCTACATAGAGGAGGTTACAAGGGCAGCGTAGGAGGTAGATGACGTTGGTCGTCCCACAGTTTAACCTATGTTTGATGTTGAAAACTTCATTACTGGAAGGGATAATTACCTCTTTCTTGCCATTTGTTACCATACTGCAACATTTGCACCTAATGTTATTACATTAAAAATTTCCTGAAGGTTTTTTTGAAGGTTTTCCAACCGTCTTTGTGCAGTTAAAGGGACCTTTCTCTATTTTAGGGCAAAAGGGGGCTAACAGATTCTTTAAGGTTTTAGCCCTTCTAAATATCAGGATAGGTGTTGGGGGGGATTCGTTTTCCCAATATCCGATCCTTAAGTAAAATTTACCAATTTTTTGTTAAGGTCTTCCCGATGAGGGAGTGTTGGGAATTATACTGAGTGACCAAACTTAAACCTCGAAAAGTATCATTATTTTTAGTTGAGGATTTGGATTTAGGTTTCAGACTCTCCTTCTGTGAAATTCGGGATATTCTCTTACTAGATTCTGTTAGAAGTTTCCTTGGATAACCTTTTTCTTTGAACCCTTCACATGTGTATGTATATGCGTGTGCATATATATATATATATATATATATATGTATATATGTATATACATATACATCTATATATTTATATCTATATTTACATGCGATCCTGGCCGGGGGGTAAATAGTCCCAGGTGTCTTGAGCTTATCCTGGTGACTTCCCCCCCTGTGAAGTGAGTGCATTTGATTTTATTACCTCCATCTCTAACACCAATATTGGAGTATTAGTTTTGCACTAAGTCTTCATCTTCAAAAAGACCCGGGTGAGGGTCAGAAACAATTGTATGTAATCTTTATCACTAATAGCGATTAAGGGATTTGGCGCCTATTACGTGTTTCTTTTTTCAACGGTTGCAAAGGGTTCTTCCCTTATCTTACCTTTGCCCTTCTTATTTCCCACACTGCCTCCTTCTCCTTGTGCAGAATAGACATTTATACCACCATCAAACATACATTCTTGTACTCAAGTCAAGTGCAATGATTCTTTGTTTTCTTTTATTTTATTTGTCCCAATATTTTGGGGGCTACCTACCCCAATAAAAAATAAAATAAAAACATTGTTGGCTGCCTCCTCCTCCTCCATTGCTGCCTCCACCTACAACACCACATTCACCACCTCCTCAACCTCCGACTCCATATCCACCTCCTTCTCTGAGTTGCAGGTTAATAATTTGTAATTTTTTGTTATTTTATTTCATTTTAACCCCTTAAGGACGCAGGGCGTATCGGTACGCCCTATTTCCCGAGTCCTTAAGGACTCAGGGCGTACCGGTACGTCCTAACTTGAAATCGGCATTCCGGCGCCCCAGGGGTTAATCGGAACGGAATTTTGGCTGAAATCATTCAGCCGGCATCCGTAACAATGCAGGGGGGGGGGTCCCCCCCCCCCCCGCTTCGACGATCGCAGAAAACCGCAGGTCAATACAGACCTGCGGTTTTCTGCGTTTCCGGTCCATTCGGGTGTCCTGTGACCCGATGAACCGGAAAAAGACTGCGATCGGTGGCGTAATTATACACCACCTATCGCAGTCCGAGGATTTGAAGAGGCGGTGCTGGCCCTGGTGCTGATGCCTGCTGTCCAGGGTGCTGATTGGTGCAGGGGAGAGAGGCGAGAGATTCAAACTTCCTGTGCTCCTCTCTCCCCTCCTCTTCCTGTCCAGCACCCTGACCGTGCAGCACTGTCCAGAACCAGCTCCTGTGTCCCCCTAATCGGCATCCATCACCCTCCTGCACCTATCGCCACCCAGGTAGGTTAGGGTCAGTGAGGGAGAGGCACCGTTAGGCAGGGAAAGAAGGGGAAAGTTAGTTAGGAAAAAAAAAAAAAATTATTTCCAAACTTTCTTTGATCCATCTATCAGACCCCAGATCCCTCCCTGCCACTTGCCCCCCCACCAGACCCCCCCAGCACCAGACCACCCCAGCACCAGACCAGACCCCACTGTACAGTATGGTCATGACACGTCCCCGGTTTGCGGCCATCCGGAAATGTCTGCATTATTCCGATAATGCAGCATGTCCACCCCAAGGTGATCCTGCCTATGACCGGCTGTATAAGATACGGCCGGTCATCGATCACTTTGGGGCCACATTTCAGCAGGCCTACGTACCTGGAAGGGAGGTCGCGGTTGATGAGTCTCTCGTTGCGTTCAAGGGGAGACTCAGTTTCCGCCAATATATTCCCACAAAGCGGGCGAGGTATGGCGTGAAGCTATACAAAATTTGTGAGAGTACCTCAGGGTACACTTACAAATTTCGTGTGTACGAGGGGCGAGATTCCCGGATTCAACCCCCAGAATGACCCCCCACTCTGGGTGTTACCGGGAAACTCGTGTGGGACCTTATGTACCCACTGCTGGATAAGGGTTACCACTTGTACGTGGACAACTTTTATACCAGCATTCCCTTGTTCAGGTCCCTTTCCGCCAGATCCACGTTCGCTTGTGGGACCGTGCGGAAAAATCAACGCGGCCTCCCTGCCTACCCCCTCCAGGTACCTATCCCCAGGGGTGAGACCCGTGCACTTACCAGTGGAAACCTGTTGCTGGTCAGGTATAAGGACAAGAGGGATGTCCTTATGCTGTCCACAATCCACGGTAACGGCATCACCCCTGTCCCTGTGCGAGGTACCGCGGCAACGGTCCTCAAGCCCGATTGTATCGTCGACTACAATCGGTATATGGGAGGAGTTGATCTCTCTGATCAAGTCCTCACGCCATATAACGCCATGCGCAAAACCCGGGCATGGTACAAAAAAGTTGCGGTCTACTTGGTGCAGGTTGCCATGAACAACTTTTTTGTACTATCCCGAAGCGCTGGCAGCACAGGGACATTCCTCCAATTCTATGAGGCAGTCCTCCAGGACCTGATCTTTTCGGACCGGGAAAGAGCAGGCCGGAGTACCTCTGGAATTGGAGGCGCCCGGATCGTCCCTGGCCAACACTTTCCAGGTGTGGTCCCCCATACTGGAAAGAAGGGACGAACCCAAAAAAAGTGCAGAGTGTGTCGCAGGAGGGGGATACGGAAGGACACCACCACTCAGTGCGACACTTGCCCCGATCATCCGGGCCTCTGCGTTATCGATTGCTTCAGGGAGTATCACACTTCCATGGAGTACTAAATTTTTATAATCCCCAACAGTCCACTAGAGAACATAAAAAACCATGGCTCTCAGACTTTGGAGACACGGAAACATTTTTTTTTTTCCCAAAAAATATTAGTTTTAGTGCAGGCATCCTCAAACTGCGGCCCTCCAGATGTTGTAAAACTATAACTCCCAGCATGCCCAGACAACCTACAGCCATCAGCAGGGCATGGTGGGAATTGTAGTTTTACAACATCTGGAGGGCCGCAGTTTTTAGGATGCCTGCTTAGTGTCTCCAAAGTCTGAGAACCATACATATTGGGCATCGTCGCATGCGTAAAAGTCGTCGCTATAAAAATAACTTTTGCCCAAACGCCTCGGATGAACGGTGTTAAAAATATAAAATAAAAACGGTGCCAAAACACACATTTTTGGGCAAAATTTCCATTTGAATCCTTTTTGCCGGTAATAAAGCAAGGGTTAACAGCCAAACAAAACTCAATATTTATGGCCCTGATTCTGTAGTTTGCAGAAACACCCCATATGCGGTCGTAAATGGCTATATAGCCGCACGGCAGGGCATAGAACGAAGGGAACTCCATATGGTTTCTAGAAGGCCGATTTTGATGGACAGTATTTTTTTTGACACCATGTCCCATTAGAAGCCCCCCCTGATGTAGCCTTGACTAGAAACTCCAAAAAAGTGACCCTATATAAGAAACTACACCCCTCAAGGTATTCAAAAGTTACTTTACAAACTATGTTAACCCTTTAGGTGTTCCACAAAACTAAATAGCGAATGTAGAAACAATTTTAGAATTTTTTTTTTGTTACATTGCCTCAAAAAAGAGTAATATAGAGCAACCAAAAATCATATTTACCCCTAAAATAGTCCCAAAACAACAACCACCTGATCCCGTAGTTTCCTAGATGGAGTCACTTTTGTGGAGTTTCTACTCTAGGGGTGCATCAGGGGGCTTGAAAGGGTACATGGTGTAAATAAACCAGTCCAGCAAAATCTGCCTTCCAAAAACCATATGACGTTCCCCTTCTTCTATGTCCTGCCGTTTAGCCAAATAGTAGTTTACGACCACATATGGGGTGTTTCGGCAAACTACAGAATTGGGGCAACCCATTTTGAGTTTTGTTTGGCAGTTAACCCTTGTTTTACTCCTGGAAAAAATTGATTATATTGGAAAATTTTCCAAAAAATAGAAATTTCAAAATTGTTTCTCCATCTGCCATCAACTCTTGTGGAACACCTAAAGGGTTAACAAAGTTTGTAAACCCAGTTTTGAATACCTTGAGGGGTGTACTTTCTTAGATGGAGTCACTTTTTTGAAATTTCTATTCTAGGGGTGCAACAGTGGGCTTCAAATGGGACATGGTATAAACAAAACAAGTCCTGCAAAATCTGCCTTCCAAACCCCATATGGTGTTCTCCTCCTTCTATGTGCTCCCGTTTGGCCAAACAGTAGTTTACAACCACATATGGGGTGTTTCTGCAAACTACAGAATCGGGGCAACCCATTTTGAGTTTTGTTTGGCAGTTAACCCTTGTTTTACTCCTGGAAAAAATTGATTATATTGGAAAATTTTCCAAAAAATAGAAATTTCAAAATTGTTTCTCCATCTGCCATCAACTCTTGTGGAACACCTAAAGGGTTAACAAAGTTTGTAAACCCAGTTTTGAATACCTTGAGGGGTGTACTTTCTTAGATGGAGTCACTTTTTTGAAATTTCTATTCTAGGGGTGCAACAGGGGGCTTCAAATGGGACATGGTATAAAGAAAACCAGTCCTGCAAAATCTGCCTTCCAAAACCCATATGGTGTTCCCCTCCTTCTATGTGCTCCCGTTCGGCCAAACAGTAGTTTACGACCACATATGGGGTGTTTCTGCAAACTACAGAATCGGGGCAACCCATTTTGAGTTTTGTTTGGCAGTTAACCCTTGTTTTACTCCTGGAAAAAATTGATTATATTGGAAAATTTTCCAAAAAATAGAAATTTCAAAATTGTTTCTCCATCTGCCATCAACTCTTGTGGAACACCTAAAGGGTTAACAAAGTTTGTAAACCCAGTTTTGAATACCTTGAGGGGTGTACTTTCTTAGATGGAGTCACTTTTTTGAAATTTCTATTATAGGGGTGCAACAGGGGGCTTCAAATGGGACATGGTATAAACAAAACCAGTCCTGCAAAATCTGCCTTCCAAAACCCATATGGTGTTCCCCTCCTTCTATGTGCTCCCGTTCGGCCAAACAGTAGTTTACGACCACATATGGGGTGTTTCTGCAAACTACAGAATCGGGGCAACCCATTTTCAGTTTTGTTTGGCAGTTAACCCTTGTTTTACTCCTGGAAAAAAATTATTATATTGGAAAATTTTCCAAAAAATAGAAATTTCAAAATTGTTTCTCCATCTGCCATTAACTCTTGTGGAAGACCTAAAGGGTTAGAAAAGTTTAAAAAAAACAGTTTTGAATACCTTGAGGGGTGTAGTTTCGGGAGGTTTCTATATCTAAGCCTCACAATATCACTTCAAACCTGAACTGGTCCATAAAAAGTGGGATTTTGAAGATTTCTGAAAATTTCAAAATTTGCTTCTAAACTTCTAAGCCTTGTAACATCCCCCAAAAATAAAATATCATTCCCAAAATGCTACAAACATGAAGTAGACATATGGGGAATGTAAAGTCATCACAATTTTTGGGGGTATTACTATGTATTACAGAGGTAGAGAAACTGAAACTTTGAAATTTGCTAATTTTTCAAAATTTTCGGTAAAAATTGTATTTTTTTATGCAAAAAAAATAACTTTTTTGACCCAATTTTAGCAGTGTCATGAAGTACAATATGTGACGAAAAAACTATCTCAGAACGACCTGGGTAAGTCAAAGCGTTTTAAAGTTATGAGCACTTAAAGTGACACTGGTCAGATTTGCAAAAAATGGCCAAGTCCTTAAGGTGAAATAGGGCTGAGTCCTTAAGGGGTTAAGTTATTTCCCTATCCACATTTGTTTGCAGAGCAGTTGCCATGCTCTTAAGCACATTTTACTGCCTTTTACATCCCTCTAGCCTTTTCAAGGACTGATTTAGTGCCCTAAATTGAAAAAAATCTTATTTTCAATTGTCGGGTGACATTTTACCATTTTTGGCGTATACAAACCCCTGCTGTGCCTGGGTGACCGGGGCCTAAATCTCTCAAAATCCTCTGTTCTATTGCTGGGTGACATGTACCCCCTCTTGCCGTGAATGAACCCCTTGCTGTGCCCTAGTGACAGGGGCCTAAATCTCTCAAAATCCTCTGTTCTATTGCTGGGTGACATGAACCCCATTTTGCCATGAATGAACCCCTGCTCTGCATTGCTGACAGGGAACTAAATTCAGTGAAAACATCTGTTACTGATCGGAAGATGCGCGACTACAAGCGCAAGCTGCTGATAGCATTCCCACCTGACAGCGGGGGCACAGTGGAAGCACAAGGCGAAGGCAGAGGAGGAGGAAGAGGTCGCCAACGCAGCTGGGGCACCACCAGCACCTGAGAAGGCAGGGTTAGCATGGCCAAAATGTGGAAAAGCTTTGTCAGCCTCTGAGGTGCTGACCTGCCCTGCAGCAGTGTATAGTGTGAACATGTATTTAGCACGGCAGAGAGCATTATCACAGGCCGCAGCCAATGTGGACAAGCTTACGTTTATTAAAATGAACCAGGCCTGGATCCCACGGGACTTGTCCGTACCTTGTGCAGAATAGACATTTATACCAGCCTCAACCATCCATTCTTGTACTCATGTGCACTTATTCTTTGTTTTATTTTGTTATATGTCCCAATATTTTGGGGGATACCTGAATTTAAAAAAAAAAAATAACACAAATCAGTGTTGGCTATCTATTCCTCCTTCACCGCCGCTTCCACCTACACCGCCAAGTCAACCTACACCGCCACATCCACCCATCCACCGCCTCCTCAACCTCCTACTCCTAGATCCAGATTGTTATTTTTAATTTTTCTGCATTTTATGTTATTTTAAGTCATTTCCCTATCCACATTTGTTTGCAGAACAGTTGCCATGCTCTTAAGCACATTTTGATGCATTTTGCAGCCCTCTAGCCCTTTCCAGGACTATTTTAGAGCCATTTTAGTGCCCAAAAGTTCGGGTCCCCATTGACTTCAATGGGGTTCGGGTTCGGGGTCAAGTTCGGGTCCCGAACCCGAACTTTTTTTTCAAATTCGGCTGAACTTATCGAACCCGAACATCCAGGTGTCCGCTCAACTCTAATTGGAAATTAACTCTAATCTATCGAAATAAAAATATCCTGTATTTAGGATTATTAGGAAGTTAAGAAAAAGTTAATATATACACACGACTGTTAGTAAATTATGAAAGGGTTAAAATTAATATTCTCAAGAATATTTTAAATTTAAAGCCATTATATTCATATTGTGTTTTTTAACTTGGATCATTCAAAAAATATCTTAACTTTTCATGTAGAACAAATTCAATTATCAGTAGTATTGATACCAGAACTGAGTCAAAATCACCAGCATTCACTGTTACAAATCATAAATGAGTGAGGAACTGGCAATAACATTTTTTTACTTTTAATAAGTACATAAAATTGATAGACCATTAAAACAATACAACACAAGACAAAATGTACATCCTACAGCATCTCCAGAGGTGGCAAGAGCTGAAAAACAAAAAATATTTTTCTACCACCTGGCTACCGTTGTGCATTTTTTATATGACAACACTTTAAAACTGTTTGTTGCGTATCGTATGGTGTCATCTCTGACTCCATCTGATGAGGTAACACTGTTTTGAGGCTACCAATAGTGTTGAGCGAATTAAAGTTAACAAAGTTGAATTCGATCTGAATTTCAGGAAAATTTGATTTGACACATATCTGAATTTCCTCGCTCTTAAGGGTCCATTCACACGTCCGTTTTTTCTTTCCTGATCTGTTCCGTTTTTTCAGGAACAGATCAGGACCAGATCTGGACCCATTCATTTTCAATGGGTCCTGGAAAAAATCGGACAGCACAATGTGTGCTGTCCGTTTCCGTTGTTCCGTTCCGCATGTCCGTTTAAATATAAAACATGTCCTATTCTTTTCCTGAAAAATCGGATTCTGGTACAATACAAAGTCAATGGATCCGCAAAAAACGGATGACATACGGATGTCATTCCGTATGTCATCCGTTTTATACGGAATCCGTTCCTGGAAATTACATTTTAATTTTTTTTTTTTTTTAAAGAAATCCAAACAACTTTATTTGCTTATTGAAATTTATACATGTTTCCGTTTTTTGCGGATCCACAAAAAACGGATGACATACGGAAACATTTTCAGGAACAACGGATCCGCAAAAAACGGACAGAAAATCGGATTATAGAAAAATACTGACGTGTGAATGTAGCCTAACAATGAATAATTTTTTCCCTAAAATGGCTGCTGCATATGTTACAAATTGAAAGTACAGCTGTAGCAGGGGTAACACAAACACTCAACTCAAATTTCTTAACTCATCGCCTTATCTTGAAACAAAAGCCATTGAAAAGCAATTGCTTAACGCATTTAGTTGCATTTAGTTTAGATAACATGTCTCATAAAGCATGTGTGTTAACCCTGCTACAAGTAGCTTAGGAAAGCGAGATCACCCATAATGTTGGTAAGCCAATCTGCAGATAGACATCCCCTGTGATGCCACAGTCCTATAAAGACCTCATCCTGCGCAGTCACCACCATTTCACTGTGAACTGAGAATCTTGGGCATATGAGAAAGACATGCAAATTAGCAGAATCAGTTTTTCTGCTGAAACACTTTTTGTATGTCTTTCCCATATGCCCATGTTTATGCAAATGAGCTTACATGACAAAACAGTATAGAAAGATCATTGAATCTACTGTTAGGACAATTAGAAAACTGAACATTTTTATGCAGCCCTCCTAAAAAGTGAGAGAAGAGTTAGCTGCCATCCAAATTTTTTTTTACAATTTATGTCACTAAAATCATAATGGTCTAGGTGTGCAGGTCCCCCGAGTCATCCAACTTAGATCAAGTATATTTGAGGCTTACCAGCTCTCAGTCAGATGGGCTTGAATGTTTCATTGCACGCAAAGCTTTCCATTGTAAGGTAAGCTGACTACCTCTCTTATGGATAGGCTGTTAGCTTGCACATACCCGGCTTTTGGCGTACAGCCTTTGTGTGGTTATATGTTGTTTTTTGTATGTATAGGTAATGATATAGCATCTATAAAAATAAATTATTAATGATAGGTGAAATAATACTTATAATAAGTGTTTTAATGATGGATAAAAAATTTATAATAAAAGTTTATTAATGATAGATAAAATAAAAATTTGTCACGCTCAACACTTTTCATCACTATTATCACTATTCCTGAACTATTTCAGTGGTGTTTCCATCAATTTCTGACCTTTTCCTGTGAACCAGACACCCTCCCATCTTCAGAGCAGGGAATGCCTGATTTAATGCTCAGGTTCTTCCATTCCTCTGCCGAGCGCTCGAGCATCCCGAAGTGTTCTACTTCAGCACCGGAGCACCCGAGCACTTTGGTGCTCGATCAACACTATTCACCAAATGTCGCAAAATTAGTCCGCATGCTGCAAAATGTGCATCAAAAATGTAGCACATGGGCATCACTTGAGACATTTTTACACCACTAAACTGGCATACTGTACCTGTAGCAGATTTTGAAATGTCCAAGATTTTTTTATACTATAGGATACATTAATTTAAGATGAACCCAAGTACATGAATACAAGTATAAACATGACAACATATATTTTTTTATCTAAAAGGTAAATAATAGTTTTAAAATAACTGCAAATAAATAAAAGAATGCGTACCATATAATAAACTTATGTAATTTGGGTACACCTAGCCTAATACCTGTCTCACATTAATGACCCAAGGGTGTTTAACATAAACTGGATACATTCTATCATCTTTTTTATCATGTACAGATGTAGATATGTCACCATGTTATCTGTGCAAAAGTCATTGAAATACATTGAAAGAGTTAGTTAACCTTATTGTGCCATTTTTTGCTTAACGCGTTAACCATAAAGTTTTACTCGGCTGCATATGTATATCAAAAACAATACAAAAATACAAATACAATGCAATACAAAAATTTATGCTTACTATAACTTAGAAATAGAATAATGCATCTGATAATCTCAAATTTATGATTTTGCATCAAAACAACTGATTCAATCCAATTCAGTAAACCAATACTTCACTGCCTAAAAACCAGGGATTACATTTTCGCAGTATCTGATCTTAAAATGGAGGCCTTTCAGGGGTTAATCTGGGTTTTAAAAAATACATACTCACCTTATCCATTTACTTGTGGAGAGGCTATCATGGCCATCTTGATTGAAGAAACAGCGTGAAATCTCACTTGGTGAGACATCATCATGCTGGCTGGGTGCGGTGACGTCAAGTGTCGTGGTGAGATGTGGCACTGTTTCTTCAATCAAGATTGCCACGATGGCCTCTCTAAGAGCAAACGCATGAATATTTATATTTTTATTTTACTGTCATTTCAGGAAAAATAGATTTGTTACCACGAAGCGCAAGGAAATTCGGCTTCGCAATTAATAAAATTTTTCCTAAAATTCATCTAAGTCAATTTGATTTGGCTCTGATTCGTTCAAAACTATAAATGACCTCATGTGTGAAATAAAATATTTTCCTAAAGGCTAAGTACACCTTCAGTGCATTTCAATAATTTTGGGCCCAATTTTTTTTTAGCCCAAAATGAGTAAAATGCAATCATAACAAAATTGCCCTGAAGGTGACCATAGTCTTTACATTTAATTTATAATATCCCCTTTTCTTATTGTAATATTTTTGCTGAATTACCTTTGAAGTAACGCAAGGTGGGTGGCTTCTAATGTAGAAATCTTCGTTGGATTGTGTAAGAGCTGTGCAGCTAATTTATATCATGCTGAACATCACGGCCTGATCATTATCCATGTAAATCTACCCCAGAGGAAAACTCAAATGTTCATAATTAATGTCTCTTAGGTTTTGATATAATGATTTACTCAGGGAACTTTCACATCTGCGTTTTTGCTGGATCTGTCATGGATCAGCAAAAATGCTTCTGTCATGATAATACAACCGTCTGCATCCGTTCTGAACGGATCCGGTTGTATTATCTCTAAAATAGCCAAGACGCAACCGTCTATAAAACCATTGTAAGTCAATCGGTGACGGATCTGTTTTCTTTTGTGTCCGAGAAAACAGATCCATCACCATTAACTTACATTGTGAGTAGAGATGAGTAAATCGAAGCTGATGAAAAAATTAGATTTGCAACGAATGCGAATTTTCTCACGAACCGCGTTTTTCTTAAAACGGCGGCTGCACGTGTGACGACGTGGAGGAAGAAAGTCTGGGAAGGGGGGATCACCCTGATTGACATGCATGCATGTAGCCAATCAGCAGCCAGCCAGCCCTGTGATGTCACAGCTCGATAAAAACAGCGATCAACTTAGATTCCGACATTTTCCAGCGTTCTGAGTGCAGGGACAGACGTGAGAAGGCGCTCGGGAGAGCAATTGGAAAAGCCTCATTGTGAAAAAAAAATGAAAAAACTATTAAAAAGTGCAGAGAAAGGATGGGGAGGAATCACTTCACAGCATCTTAGTGCAGGGAGAGACATCAGAAGGCGTTTGGGACAGTGCTAGAAAAGCGATTTAGAAGTGCAGAGAAAAGAAATGGGAGGAATAATTTTACAGCATCTTAGTGCAGGGAGAGAAGTCAGAAAGCACTAGGGACAGTGCTAGAAAAGCGATTTACAAGTGCAGGACAAGATTATTTGGGGATCCAAATAGCCATTATACAGCTCTGTCATTCCAGCAATTTGTACTTGTTATTTGGTTGCAAGTGCTATATTTAAAAGCTTTTAGTGGCCTATTTTAGTACAAAAAGAAAAATATTGTTATTTGTGGTTAAAGCGTTCAGTGGCCTATTTCAGTGCAGAAAAAATTATATATACGCATTTCACTTCTGCAGTTATATCTGGTTATATATTTATTAGCCTATTTAAGTACAAAAAGAGAAATATAGACGCAGTTCATTTTTGCAGTAATTTTCACTGAAAGCGTTTACTGTCCTATTTCTGTGTGAAAAGAGAAATATATACACAGTTCACTTCTGCAGGTATACCTGGTGAAAGCGTTAATTGGCCTTTTTCAGTACAAAAAGAGAAACATAGACGCAGTTCACTTATGCAGGTATATGTGGTGATAACGTTTATAGGCCTATTTCAGTGCAAAAAGAGAAATATATACGCAGTTCACTTTTGCAGTAATTTTCACTGAAAGCGTTTACTGTCCTATTTCTGTGCAAAAAGAGAAATATATACGCAGTTCAATTATGCGGTAATTTTCACTGAAAGGATTTACTGGCCTACTTTTGCAGGTATATGTGGTGATATCGTTGATTGGCCTATTTCAGTACACACCATCACACCTCCTCCTCCATGCTTCACAGTGGGAACCAGGCATGTAGAGTCCATCCGTTCACCTTTTCTGCGTGGCACAAAGACACGGTGGTTGGAACCAAAGATCTCAAATTTGGACTCATCAGACCAAAGCACAGATTTCCACTGGTCTAATGTCCATTCCTTGTGTTCTTTAGCCCAAACAAGTCTCTTCTGCTTGTTGCCTGTCCTTAGCAGTGGTTTCCTAGCAGATATTCTACCATGAAGGCCTGATTCACACAGTCTCCTCTTAACAGTTGTTCCAGAGATGTGTTTGCTGCTAGAACTCTGTGTGGCATTGACCTGGTCTCTAATCTGAGCTGCTGTTAACCTGTGATTTCTGAGGCTGGTGACTCGGATGAACTTATCCTCCGCAGCAGAGGTGACTCTTGGTCTTCCTTTCCTGGGGCGGTCCGCATGTGAGCCAGTTTCTTTGTAGCGCTTGATGGTTTTTGTGACTGCACTTGGGGACACTTTCAAAGTTTTCCCAATTTTTCGGACTGACTGACCGTCATTTCTTAAAGTAATGATGGCCACTCGTTTTTCTTTACTTAGCTGCTTTTTTCTTGCCATAATACAAATTCTAACAGTCTATTCAGTAGGACTATCAGCTGTGTATCCACCTGACTTCTCCTCAACGCAACTGATGGTCCCAACCCCATTTATAAGGCAAGAAATCCCACTTATTAAACCTGACATGGCACACCTGTGAAGTGAAAACCATTTCAGGGGACTACCTCTTGAAGCTCATCAAGAGAATGCCAAGAGTGTGCAAAGCAGTAATCAAAGCAAAAGGTGGCTACTTTGAAGAACCTAAAATATGACATATTTTCAGTTGTTTCACACTTGTTTGTTATGTATATAATTCCACATGTGTTAATTCATAGTTTTGATGCCTTCAGTGTGAATATACAATTTTCATAGTCATGAAAATAAAGAAAACTCTTTGAATGAGAAGGTGTGTCCAAACTTTTGGTCTGTACTGTATATACACTGCTCAAAAAAATAAAGGGAACACAAAAATAACACATCCTAGATCTGAATTAATTAAATATTCTTCTTAAATACTTGAATGTGCTGACAACAAAATCACACAAAAATAAAAAAATGGAAATCAAATTTTTCAACCCATGGAGGTCTGGATTTGGAGTCACACTCAAAATTAAAGTGGAAAAACACACTACAGGCTGATCCAACTTTGATGTAATGTCCTTAAAACAAGACAAAATGAGGCTCCGTAGTGTGTGTGGCCTGTGCATGCTCCTGATGAGGTGGCGGACGGTCTCCTGAGGGATCTCCTCCCAGACCCGGACTAAAGCATCTGGCAACTCCTGGACAGTCTGTGGTGCAACGTTGGTAGATAGAGCGAGACATGATGTCCCAGATGTGCTCAATTGGATTCAGGTCTGGGGAACAGGCGGGCCAGTCCATAGCATCAATGCCTTCGTCTTGCAGGAACTGCTGACACACTCCAGCCACATGAGGTCTAGCATTGTCTTGCATTAGGAGGAACCCAGGGCCAACCGCACCAGCATATGGTCTCACAAGGGGTCTGAGGATCTCATCTCGGTACCTAATGGCAGTCAGGCTACCTCTGGCGAGCACATGGAGGGCTGTGCGGCCCTCCAATGAAATGCCACCTCACACCATTACTGACCCAATGCCAAACCGGTCATGCTGGAGGATGTTGCAGGCAGCAGAACGTTCTCCACGGCGTCTCCAGACTCTGTCACGTCTGTCACATGTGCTCAGTGTGAACCTTCTTTCATCTGTGAAGAGCACAGGGCGCCAGTGGCGAATTTGCCAATCTTGGTGTTCTCTGGCAAATGCCAAACGTCCTACACGGTGTTGGGCTGTAAGCACAACCCCCACCTGTGGACGTCGGGCCCTCATATCACCCTCATGGAGTCTGTTTCTGACCATTTGAGCAGACACATGCACATTTGTGGCCTGCTGGAGGTCATTTTGCAGGGCTCTGGCAGTGCTCCTCCTGTTCCTCCTTGCGCAAAGGCAGAGGTAGCGGTCCTGCTGCTGGGTTGTTGCCCTCCTACAGCTTCCTCCACATCTCCTGATGTACTGGCCTGTCTCCTGGTAGCGCCTCCATGCTCTGGACACTACGCTGACAGACACAGAAAACCTTCTTGCCACAGCTCGCATTGATGTGCCATCCTGGATAAGCTGCACTACCTGAGCCACTTGTGTGGGTTGTAGACTCCGTCTCATGCTACCACTAGAGTGAAAGCACCGCGAGCATTTAAAAGTGACCAAAACATCAGCCAGGAAGCATAGGAACTGAGAAGTGGTCTGTGGTCACCACCTGCAGAACCACTCCTTTATTGGGGGTGTCTTGCTAGTTGCCTATAATTTCCACCTGTTGTCTATCCCATTTGCACAACAGCATGTGAAATTGATTGTCACTCAGTGTTGCTTCCTAAGTGGACAGTTTGATTTCACAGAAGTGTGATTGACTTGGAGTTACATTGTGTTGTTTAAGTGTTCCCTTTATTTTTTTGAGCAGTGTATATATATATATATATATATATATATATATACTGTATAATAATGACCAGGGAGCAAATTAATCTTTAATAATAATGTTAAAAGCCACAAACAATATAAGCAATAGTTGGATTATACACTTGACTTCCCTTATAAAATAACACATTTTGTCAGAGGGATATGCGGTGACAGTCAACATTTTCTGGATTTGACTTTGAGCAATGCAATAACTGTACTTTGTGTCCTTTCAACATAGGCAGTTAATAATGTGGTGGTATAGTGGCGGCATATTACTTTAATATACTTACACTTACAAATCTGGATTTACATAATAATTTTTATTATCACTAAGGACTAACCAAGAGTATAAGCATAAGTTGTGGAACAGGATCACTGTTATCAGGATGACTATACCACTGTAGTCAAGAGAGCATTTAGGGTAATGGCAGATAGATTAAATTTTAATCTTTAATATTAATAATAATAATAATAATTAGAGATGAGAGAATCAATACCACAAAGTAGAATTCGATCCGAATTTCAGGATAAAATCGATTCGCCAAGAAGCCGAATTTCCTCGTGCTTCGTGTGTCACCGCCAGTTCTGTGAGAAGGTCTGACAGACGTTCTTCTCTACCTCTTGTATGACGTTCTTTGTTTTGGTTTCACTTTGTCATCTCCTTTCCTTCTGCCAGGTGTCACTTATTTAGACTAATCGTCTTCCTTTATATTCCCTCCCATACTGCCTCACTTTGCGGTTTATACTACTTCCTGGATGAAGTGTTCACTGCTGGAGGCGGCTGCTGCTGTTTTCTCAGATAAGTCTTTTCCTTTATTGTGTTTCCTTGCTGGCTTGATTCTAGGTGACCCTGACTCCGTCTGTATTAAGTGCAGGGAGCCGTTGGTCATGTCCCCTCACTATTATAGGGTTTTCAGGTGTTACACAGTCTTAGGTACGTGGGCATGCAATCGTCTACCATTGAGACCCTTGCATGTGCATAGCAGTCAGGGAGAGCTCTTAGGGTTTTATAGGGCTCACCTATATGCTCCTTAGTTTGGGATTAAGCCAGTCGGTCATTTATTTATTAGTTCCAGCTATCTGCAACTTCACCCGTGACATTATAAACCACCTAAACCGTCTTAAGCATGGATCCGGTTTCAGCCTTGATTGACCGCATGCAAGGTCTTTCGCTGGAGGTAGCAGATCTCTGTAAAACTGTGTCTCAGTTTCAGGTGACCGGTCCTGCTGGCATTCATGGAGTTTGTTCCGAGCCTAAGATCTCGCTTCCAGATACGTTCTCCGGGGGTAGTGAGAATTTTGTTCGCTTTAGAGAGGCTTGCAAACTCAATTTTCGCCTACTTCCCAATTCCTCTGGTGATGAGGAGCAGAGGGTGGGGATCATCATCTCGCTGCTCAGGGATAACGCTCTGTCTTGGGCCTTTTCGCTGCCGGTGGGGGCACGGCCCCTCCGATCGGTAGATGAATTTTTACTAGCCCTGGGGCAGATATATGATGACCCGGATCGTATTGCTCTGGCTGAATCTAAACTGCGTCTTTTATGCCAGGGTAAACAGTCCGCAGAGATATATTGTTCAGAATTTCGGAGATGGGCAGCTGATACTGGTTGGAATGATGCTGCACTCCGAAGTCAGTTTTGCCATAGTCTTTCGGAAAGATTGAAAGATGCATTTGCTTTTCATGAGAGACCAGCGTCGTTAGAGTCTGCCATGTCTCTAGCTGTTCGTATTGACAGGCGTCTTAGAGAGAGAGAGGAGACTACTCTTTCATATCATATTTAGCCCAAGGACAGTGGGCCTGTCTTATTCAGTGTGCAGGGGTCTCAGTCTGTCTCAATCCCCTCTGAGGAGGAGGCCATGCAGCTGGGTTTGCTTGCCTCTGATAGTAGATGATTCAGCTCTCAGAGGAGGGTTTGTTTTTGTTGTGGGGGTATAAATCATTTGGCTAATGTTTGCCCCTCTAGGAGATTCATGGAGTATTCTGAGGGTAATAAAAAAATAAAATAAAAAACCTCTAAAAACTTTCCATTTGCTACTATTGGCAAGGTTGATGCGGAAATTGAAGGTTTGCCGTTTGCTTGTAGTTCCCGTTTCCTCCTACCTGCCAGGGTGGCGCTAGACAGCAAGAACATTGTGAGATTTTTGTAGATAGTAGAGCAGCTGTCAATCTCATTGATAATCAATTTGCAACAACACATGGTTTCCAGGTGTGCACTTTGGAAAAGGATATTCCTGTTTTTGCTATCGATTCCGTTCCACTTTCTCAAAGATCGTTAAAGGGCATAGTTCACAATATCCGTTTGACTGTGGGTGACGCTCATGTTGAGGATATGTCATGTTTCGTCTTAAGCGGAATACCTACTCCTTTAGTGTTGGGGCTACCCTGGCTCACTAAACATAACCCGACCATTGATTGGCAAGCAAGGCAAATAAATGTTTGGAGTGAGTTTTGCAGAGAGAACTGCCTCACGGCGTCTCTTTCAGAGGTTTCTACCAAGACTGTGCCATCTTTTCTCTCTGAATTTTCTGATGTGTTTTCCGAGAGTGGTGTCCAGGAGTTGCCCCCTCACTAGGAGTACGACTGCCCTATTAATCTCATCCCAGGCGCCAAGCTGCCAAAATCACGATTATACAATCTCTCTCCAACCTGAAAGAGTCGCTATGCGTACTTATATCTCTGAGAGCCAAAGAAAGGGACACATCCGACCCTCGAAGTCACCTGCTGCCGCTGTTTGTTTTTTTTTGTTAAGAAAAAAGATGCTTCTTTAAGACCTTGTCTGGATTTCAGGGAGCTTAACCGTATCACGTTTCGTGACCCATATCCGCTTCCTCTGATCCCGGACCAGTTTAACCAGATTGTTGGGGCTAATGTTTTTTCTAAGTTAGACTTAAGAGGGGCATGCAACCTATTCAGGTTCAGGGAAGGGGACAAATGGAAGACGGCCTTCAATATCCCTGAGGGTAATTTCGAGAATTTGGTTATGCCCTTTGGTTTGATGAATGCCCCGGCCGTCTTCCAACATTTTGTAAACAGCATTTTTTATCATTTAATGGGGAAATGTGTACTGGATCTAGATGACATTTAGATTTTTTTTCTCCGGTCTTGCTGATTCTGCGGGAGAATAAATTGTACGCTAAACTGGAAAAATGTCTGTTTGCGGTTCGGGAGATTTAATTTCTTGGTTTTCTTCTCTCCGCTTCTGGTTTTCGGATGGACCCTGAGAAGGTCCTCGCTGTGATTGATTGGAAGCTTCCTGAGAATCAGAAGGCGCTGATGCGGTTTTTGGGTTTTGCCAATTATTACAGAAAGTTCATTTTGAATTATTCCTCTGTTGTTAAGCCACTCCCTGATATGACTAAAAAGGGGGTGGATTTTTCCTCGTGGTCGGTAGATGCGCTTAAAGCCTTTTCTAGTATTAAAGAGTGTTTGTTTTGCTTCCGCTCCCATTTTGGTACAACCTGATGTCTCTCTACCTTTTATTGTTGAGGTGGATGCTTCTGAGGTGGGTGTGGGTGCGGTCTTATCTCAGGGTCCCTCTTCTGCCAAATGGTGACCATGTGCCTTATTCTCAAGGAAACTCTCCTCTGCAGAAAGAAATTATGATGTGGGAGATAGGGAGTTGTTGGCCATCAAATTAGCTTTTGAGGAATGGCGCCATTGGTTAGAGGGAGCCAGACACCCTATAACCGTGTTTACCGACCATAAGAATCTGGCCTACTTGGAATCGGCCAATAGTCTGAACCCGAGACAGGCCAGATGGTCTTTGTTCTTTTCTAGGTTTAATTTTGTTGTTACGTTCCACCCTGGGGTTAAAAATGTGAAGGCCCTGTCACGTTGTTTTCCGGGAGGGGGGAACTGTGAAGACCCGGGTCCCATTTTGGCTGATGGGGTGGTCGTCTCTGCTCTTTTTCCTGATTTGGAGGCAGAGGTCTAGAAAGCCCAGGCAGAGGCTCCTGATCTTTGTCCTCCTGGGAGGTTGTTTGTGCCTCTCGCTTTACGACACAAGGTTTTTAAGGAGCACAGGATACTGTCCTTGCTGGGCACCCGGGGAGTAGAGCCACAGTGGATCTCATTGCTCGGAGGTTCTGGTGGCCGGCTCTTCGCAAGACGGTTGAGGGTTTTGTGGCAGCCTGTGAGACCTGCGCTCGTGCCAAGGTCCCTAATTCACGGCCATCGGGTTCTCTCCTCCCGCTACCCATTCGTTCCCGTCCTTGGATGCATCTGTCCATGGAATTCATTATTGACCTGCCTTGTTCCTCGGGGAAGACTGTGATTCTGGTGGTAGTGGACCGTTTTAGCAAAATGGCGCATTTCATTCCTTTTCCTGGGTTACCCAATGCTAAGACGCTGGCGCAAGTGTTTGTTGATCACATTGTTAAATTGCATGGCATTCCTTCAGACATCGTTTCTGATAGGGGCACGCAATTTGTTTCCAGATTCTGGAAGGCCTTCTGTTCCCGCTTGGGGGTTCGGTTGTCGTTCTCTTCTGCTTTTCACCTGCAGTCGAATGGTCAGACCGAACGCGTCAATCAGAATCTGGAGACATATTCTTTTTTGTCCCTTGCTGAGTTTGCTTTAAATAACCGTCGCCAGGAGTCCTCTCATAAGTCACCATTTTTTGGTGCATATGGGTTTTATCCGCAGTTTGGGACATTCTCTGGAGAGGGGTCTTCTGGTTTACCTGATGAGGAGAGATTTTCCCTGTCTTTGTCATTTATTTGGCAAAAGATTCAGGGTAATCTGAAGAGGATGAGTGAGAGATATCAGCGTGTGGCGGATAAGAGACGTGTGCCTGGTCCGGACCTGAATGTGGGTGATCTGGTGTGGTTGTCTACAAAGAATATCAAACTGAGGGTTCCCTCCTGGAAGTTGGGTCCTAAGTTTATTGGGCCTTACAAGATCTTGACCGTCATCAATCCCGTTGCCTTCCGTCTTGATCTTCCTCAGATGGAAGATCCATAATGTTTTTCACAGGTCCCTATTAAAACCTTATGTCCAACCCACTGTACCCTTCTCTTTGCCTCCTCCTCCGATTTTTGTTGATGGTAATCTTGAATTTCAGGTCTCTAGGATTGTGGATTCTCGCATTATCCGCGGTTCTCTTCAGTACCTCGTTCATTGGGAAAGTTATGGTCCTGAGGAGAGGATGTGGGTCCCAGTGGTGGACATTAAGCCAACTCGTCTCATCGGGTCTTTCCATAGGTCTTATCCTGAGAAGGTGGGCTCTGAGTGTCCTGAGTCCACCCGTAGAGGGAGGGGTACTGTCACCAACAGTTCTGTGAGAAGGTCTGACAGACATTCTTCTCTACCTCTTGTATGACGTTCTTTGTTTTGGTTTCACTTTGTCATCTCCTTTCCTTCTGCCAGGTGTCACTTATTTAGACTAATCATCTTCCTTTATATTCCCTTCCATACTGCCTCACTTTGCAGTTTATACTACTTCCTGGATGAATTGTTCACTGCTGGAGACTGCTGCTGCTGTTTGCTCAGATAAGTCTTTTCCTTTATTGTGTTTCCTTGCTGGCTTGATTCTAGGTGACCCTGACTCCGTCCGTATTAAGTGCAGGGAGCCGGTGGTCGTGTCCCCTCACTATTATAGGGTTTTCAGGTGTCACACAGTCTTAAGTACGTGGGCATGCAATCGTCTACCATGAGACCCTTGCATGTGCATAGCAGTCAGGGAGAGCTCTTAGTTTTTTTTTAGGGCTCACCTATATGCTCCTTAGTTTGGGATCAAGCCAGTCGGTCATTTATTTATTTGTTCCAGCTATCTGCAACTTCACCCGTGACATGGTGTCAGTGAATCGATTTAACCTGAAATAGTAGAAAAAACAAAAAAATTCAAACTTAACTCCTCCATTTGCTCGCGAAAGGCCGCCAGCCTCCATCTTGCTTGAAGATCTCGGCAGAAATACTTTGCGGCGCGAGATTACATCATCATGCCGGCTGGCGTGATGACGCCATATGTCACCATGCCAGCCGGCGTGATGATGTAATCTAGTGCCGCATAGAATTTCAGCCGAGATCTCCAAGCAAGATGGCAGTGGCTGCCCTGTCGCGAGCAAATGGAGGCGGTAAGTTTGATTAAAAAAAAAAATTATTCTAAATTTTACAATCAGATGCCGTGATCATGTATGAATTCGGCATCAGAGAGGTACAATGACAGGAGCGGCGCTATTGCAGCTCCCTGTCATTGTACCCGCTACAAAATTCAGTGAAGCAGCCAAATTGAATTTTCAAGAAATTTGAGTATCTCTAATAATAACAATAATAATAATAATAATAATAATTATTATTATTATTATTATATTCTCTAGTCCCCGGTCCATACATTCACCTGATATGATCATCCATAACCTTAAAACTACATGCTAACAAAACAACTGTGGGTGGACTCTGAAAGTCCTCTGAAGTGTCCAGTGGCATCTGACAACAAGATGATGGCAGCAGATCCTTTAGGCTATGAGGTGGGGCTTCCATAAATCAGACTTATTTTTCCAGCCATAGATTCTTGATCAGATTGAGAGCTGGAGAACTTGGAGCCATCACAACATTGAACTCTTAATCATGGTCTTCAAACTATTCCTGAACAATTTTTGCTTCAACAGACTAGAGATGAGCGAATCGAAGCTGCCGAAGTGGAATTCGATCCGAATTTCTGGAAAAATTTGATTCACAACAAATTTCCTCGTGCTTTGTAGTAACGAATCGCAATTTTTCCTAAAATGGCAGCTACACGTGTGAGGACATGGGGCAAGGAACTCTGGTAAGGCGGCATCACCCATAATGCCATGCATGCAGCCAATCAGCAGCCAGCCAGCCCGGTGATGTCACAGCCTTTTAAATACCCGCAGCCATCTTGAATTCAGACATTTTCCAGCGTTCTGAGTGCAGGGACAGCAATTGGAAAAACCTCATTGTGAAAAAAAAGCAATTTACAAGTGCAGGGAAAGATTATTTGGGGATCCAAATAGCCATCATACATCTCTGTCATTCCAACAATTTGTTCTTCGGGTGCAAGTGCTATGTTGAAAAGCCTTTAGTGGCCTATATCTGTGGAAAAAGAGAAATAAATACGCAGTTCACTTTTGCAGTTATTTGCGGTGAAAGAGTTTAGTGTTGTATTTCAGTACAAAAAGAGAAATATATACACAGTTCACTTTTTCAGTAAATTTCACTAAAAGCGTTGACTGGCCTATTTCTGTGCAAAAAGATAAATATATACGCAGTTCACTTTTGCAGTTATTTGCGCTAAAAGCGTCTAGTGTCCAATTTCAGAACAAAAAGATAAATGTATATGCAGTTCATTTTTGCTGTTATTTGCGCTAAAAGCGTTTACTGACCTATTTCAGTACAAAAAGAGAAATATATACGCAGTTCACTTTTGCAGTTATTTGCACTAAAAGCGCTTACTGGCCTATTTCTGTCACGGTCCCTCAGGTGACTGATGTCAGGAAATCAGGGAGATTGGCTGAGCGTGAAGGAATCTAACAGTCTCCTTGATTTCTCTTGATTCAGTGTTGATAGGGTTGATTACCACTTCCCTTTTCTCGGCTGTTGCTCAGTGGTCATCACTTCTACCCTTAATAATCTGACCCTACCCTTCTGACTATGCAGTAGATAGCTTCATTTGGGTTTGGCTGAGCTGGTGTGAGTTTGTTTCTGGAGTTCCTACTTGTCCGTCTCTACAGAAATTAAGTGTCGCATTTGTTTGTGTTTGTTATATTCCCTGTTGTTTGTATCTGGGCCTGAGACAGAGACTTCCATTCATCCATCTGGGGAGGAATGGGTTGTCTCTGGTCCTAACCTTTTCCAGGGACTAATAGGGATATAAAGGCCTAGGTATCCAGCATATGAATATTCCTACTTTCAGGGTCTATTCATATTGATAGATAGTTAGGGCCCGGATTAGAGTTGTCTAAGAGGTGACCTGTTTCTTTCCTAGTTTCCAGGCCCAGTTACTGTTCCCCTTCCCTCCTGTGTTTAGTGTGGAGTCCCCCCCCCCCCCCCCCCACTGATCGTGGCAATTTCAGTGCAAAAAGAGAAATATATACGCAGCTCACTTTTGCATTTTTTTTTACGCTAAAAGCGTTTACTGGCCTATTTCAGTACAAAAAAAATAATATATATATATGCAGTTCACAATTGCAGTTATTTGCACTAAAAGCAATTACTGGCCTATTTCAGTACAAAAAGTGAAATACTGTATATATATGTAGTTCACTTTTGTAGTCATTTGCGATAAAAGCATTTACTGACCTATTTCAGTGCAAAAAGAAAAATATATACGCAGTTCACTTCTGAAGTTACATGTGGTGAAAGCATTTAGTGGCGTATTTCAGTTCAAAAATATATTTGGCGCTTTTAAGGGTATTTTAAATTTTATTATTTATTTAGCTCAGTTAACAGTATATCAGACAGCAGGGAGTGTCGGGTGCAGGGTGTCCTGAAAACAGGTCATCAATATTAAAAGCCCGGACAACCCCTTTAAGTGCATTGTACTGCATCAATATATGCGTTTATTTAATTGCATTGTACTGGGTCAATCTACCAGTTTAATTCAATGTATTTTACTGCATTGATATACCAGTTTAATTCAACATGCTGTACTGCATCAATGCACCAATTTAATTCAGTGCATTGTACTATGTTAATATACCATTGTAATTTGTCAATACCAGCGTGCAGTGTGTTCTTTCAAGTGGAGAAATGTTTAATTGTGCACCAGGTTTCTGGTGGAAGAATTATGGTAAACGTCCCTCACTTCCATGCCTTTGCCCAAATGTGATACCAGTCTATGTCATTACTACTCCTGACCAGTTGTCTATAAAAATTGTTTCGTTTTCCGAATGTCGCACACTTCTGCACCTTCACTAAAATTTTATTCTGTATGATAATTACATTAACTCGTTTTCAAACGGTTCTCATTGATCCAATTATTTTTGTTTAAATTGTAATTTTTTCTAAATGTTGTACAGTTCCATGCCTTTGACAAAATTTAAGTAACCACTATACAGCTTCCTGCTACAACAAGTAGCAGAAACCATATCAGCCAGTTCAGTTTGCCAAAAGATGGAATTGTCTTTCCCACTTACACGCTAACGCTAACTTGATGCACGTCAGCAAATAGACATGCACCACCTAAACAATTAGGTTCAGTCAGACCTGTACTGTGCCCTTTCTCCAGCGCATACCCTGTTCCCTGACCCCATAGACTTCTGGGGAGGTAGATTGGAACAGTGGCTGGAACTGTCCCAGTTTGCTATCATTCTACTGTTTTGTCTAGCCTGTACTGTACTGCCAAATAGAGTATTCAGTAGGGCAGGTGGCGTTGTCACCCAAATTTAATTCTGCAGTATGGCATTGGTACTTCTGCCTAGCTGCATTTAAATATTGGGGGTCACTTACTAACAGAAACTCACCTATTTTTGGGGCATTTTTGGCGCATATTGTGGTGCAAAGGTTATTTGCGTCATATTTTGAAACTTTTCCACGCTCATGCCAGGTCTAAAAAAGGAGCATGACATGGGCGGGGAAAGGAATGGACCTGCAGGCCTATCTCATTTATAATTTTCTACGCCTGTTTTATGCTTAGAAAATAGTGAGAATGTAAGCCAGCAAAGAAGCTGGTGTGGATTTAGACCAGTGGTGGATGCACTTAGGTTATGTAGAGGCTGGGGCCTCTTCAAAATTTCGGTTGATCAACCGCCAGTGAACAGGGTTATTAAGATCACCGTCTAAAATGCCGGTCTTAATAAATGACCCCCATTGTCTCCTTGAAGTGTCTCCCATACCTTCACAAAATTTTTCATTTTCTTTATGGTATTAGTACTTCTAGACAGATGTCTTAAAAACTGACTCGTTTTTCGAAACGTTATGCAGTTACGTGCCTCCATCAAAAATTAATTCTGCTCTGTGTATGATATTCATTCACCTAGGAAGCTGTCTTTCTTTTTTTTTTTATTGTTTAAAATTATCTCATTTTCAAAATGGTTGTGGCTTTTCTTCTGCACATACCCTGTTCCTTGACCTCAAGGACTTCTGGGGATTTAGATTGGAGCAGTGGTTGTAACTGGCCCAGTTTTCTATAACTGAACTATCCAGCCTCCAGTGTCTTCTCAGAGAGAGATTCCAGCATGGCAGGTGGTGTCTTCATAGCCAAGCGGGCAAAATTGTCCTGTGAGGTATCTAAAACATTTCCTTTGTTAAAATGAATCATAAATCCATGTGGATTTCCACAAATATCTGGCTGATGACACTGAATAGATCTGCCATTGCTGACAGTGGCTATTTATTGCTAGTCTAATGATGCAACTGCCGCTGTCTGCATGTTTATAGTGTCTCGTACTATAATGCAGCCACTGAAAACACTGTTGCTACTCCCCCTTGTGTCACTAACAGTACCCTTATATGGCTGCACATCTGCTTTGTCCGTGAGGTTGCTCACTGCCAAGATAATTTTGGGGGGCTTGTTCAGAACAAGCCACTGCTTTTCCTGATGCTACTGTGTGGGTATATTTAATTTTAAATAAGCGTAGCAAATGGGATGACTTATTATGTTTTTAAACAGGCTGTATGTGAACACCATCATCCATATATTTACCCATAGCTACATGTGTCATGGTCACTCTGACATTATTTACTATTGTCATTATTGTGTGAAAGAGCTTAAATGATAGGGGAGAGACAGAAAGAGCAAAAACCGTAGAAAAGAGACGAAAGAGAAAGAATATGAGACCTCAGAGTGCAATATACCAATTTTAAGGCTCAGGATGGATGATCTATTTAATGCAGACACTTTTGACTAACTGTATTCCAGTTACTGGCATACTTTGAGACAGAATTTTATGTCAGAATTATGGTGTAATTTTGGTGCACAATTGTACATCTTAGCCCATGTCACTTTAACCATAAATTCCCTCTTTCCACCAATTTCTGATAAGTCACTTCCTTTTTAGGACTAGGCACAAAAACTTTCTCTAAATCTATATGAGCCAAATTAATTCAAATGGTGCCTCTTTTTGGTGCAACAGATGCCAAAATCTACAGTAGGAATGTTGCAATCTTGAATTCTTTAAAATGTATTTTACTACTCTAGCATTCACCAATCTGAATCAAAATTAGTCTTTAAAAAGTGCATTCCCTTTATGACCCTCAGCAAGGCAGTTTTAATATTGGAGTTCTGTAGACTGTATATAATAGGATTCATTATGGGGATGATAGTTGTATAGACAACATTGAAGGTTAAATCTAGAACATCAGAGTAAGATGGTATCAGAAACCCTGTTAAGCCTGTTCCATAGTAAATAGAGATGACAGTGATGTGGGATGAACAGGTGGAGAAGGCCTTACTTCTGCTTTCACTTGACTTTATCTTAAATATGGTAAAGAAAATTTTTAAGTAAGAAATAAAAGTGCACATCAATGGAAGAAAGGCAAATAACACAATATCCACGCCGGTTATTGCAAATACTATTTCTGTGCCAGTACAACTGGTCCTTGTTAGTGACTTGATATCACAGAAGAACTGGTGGATGAGGTTGGAGTGACAGGAGGACATGTATAAAGCTGAGATTACAAATATTAGAGAATTAAAAAAGGCGGCTGCCCAAACCCCAATAGTTATCAGGATACAATTTCTCCGACTCAGGATCCGATGATAATGTAAGGGGAGGCAGATAGCAACATATCGATCATAAGCCATAATGAAGAGAAGAATTTCCTCTGTGCCCGCCACTGTTAGATAACAGAAGAACTGAGTATAACATTGTGAGAAGGAGACAAAGTGATTTCCGGACAATAACATGTGCAGTAATTTAGGAACCGTGACCGATGTATAAAATATGTCTACAATGGACAAATTACAGATAAAGAGATACATTGGTTCATGTAACTGAACTTCCAGACATATGACTGTGATAATGGAGGAATTGATAAGGACTCCGACCAGATATATCAAGAAGAAAAGAGTGGTAATGATCGGTTTATATTTTGTCTCCCCAGAAAATGGCAAAAAATAAAAATATTCAATGGACGTCTCATTCTTCGTCATTGGTTTCTTAGCAAAATATCCAAATTAATAGTTTATTACAGATTTCAGCACATAATATACCAAATGTCAATAAAATTAGAGCAAGAGAGAAATGTGAGCATGTAAAACCTCATTTTGGAGACTAACCAGTCATCCCTTGTAACCCAGAGGTCAAGTCTGCTGATCCAGTCATTTATTGGCAATCCTTGAACCCAAGGTAACTCACTCCAGACTCACCTATACTTGGTTTTTGTGACCTCATGTTTTATAGCTTTTGTTTCTTACTCTTACTTATAGAAACATACTGTACTAACGCCGTTTTGAATTCTCTTGAAAATATGTTAACATATTTTTGGTAAGTTTGCTTCTTACTGGTTTTACTACAGTATTTACTATTAGCAGCTAAAAAAAATAATTAATGAACTTTTAAAATCCAAATTCAGTGGAATATAGTACATTGGAAGTTAACTCTAATCTATTGAAATACAAATATCCTGTGTTTAGGGTTATTAAGAAGTTAAGAAAAAGGTAATATATACACACGACTGTTAGTACATTATATAAGGGTTAGAATATTTTAAATGTAAAGGCATTATATTCATATTGTGTTTTTTAGCTTGGATCATTCATAAAATATCTGTATATATCATCTATATGACTTTTTACGTAGAACAAATTCAATTCACAGTAGTATTGATACCAGAACTGTGTCAAAATCACCAGCATTCACTGTTACAAATAATAAATGTATATAAAATTTATAGACCATCGAAACAATACAACACAAGACAAAATGTACATCGTTCAGCATCTCCAGAGGTGGTAAGAGCTCAAAAGTTTTTTTTTCTACCACCTGGCTACCGTTGTGCATTTTTAATATGACAACACTTTAAAACTGTTTGTTGCGTATTGTATGGTGTCATCTCTGACTCCATCTGATGAGGTAACACTCTTTTAAGGCTACCAATAGTGTTGAGTGAATTTAAGTTAAAGAAGTTGAATTTGATCTGAATTTCAGGAAAAATTTGATTTGACACATATCTGAATTTCCTCGCTCTTCCTGATGAAGAATAATTTTTTCCCTAAAATGGCTGCTGCATATGTTACAAATTGAAAGTACAGATGTAGAAGGGGTAACACAAACACTCAACTCAAATTTCTTAAATCAACACGTTGAAACAAAGAAGCAATGCACCTGAGGGATAAATTCCTGGCCAAACAGTATCCGACCAACATACTAGAAGGATCATTAGAAAAAGTGAGGAAACTACCTAGGAATTCATTATTATCTGTAAAAACAGGATGTCACTACCAGAGCTTTGGGACGTTCTCACAGCTCTGTTTCTCCACCCCTGTGATGATGTCACTACTAGAGCTGGGAGGCGTTCTCACTACTCTGTTTACTTCTGGTTTCTTTCACCACAGCTGTCCTTCATGTGTTTGATTTCCCTCTCTTTATATCACCCCTCCTCCTATGATAGGATGTGGATTATAGTTCTCACTTCAGTTGTGGCTCTAGCTTTGGTTTCTTCACTTGTGGCTATCAGTCCACCGGACCTGTGTTCTGCTGCAGCTAGCACTCCGGATTTTGCCAGCCTGTCCTTGGATCCGTCTTCTCTGCGGCTACAACACCTTCAGCTAAGTCTGCAGACATTGTTGTATTCCTGTTTGTTTTCTGACTGGATCTGAGGTGGCCACGGTTCCCTCCATATACTGAGTAGGGCACTGGTGGCCGTGCCCCTTCCACTATTGTAGGGGTTACAGTGGTCATTAGTCTTAGGCACGTGGGCATGCCTCGTTCCGTCTTTTGGATCCGGGCATGTGCTGTAGCAGAATAGGGAAAGCGTTGAGGGTCGGACAGGGGTCACCCTTTATCCTCCCTAGTTCTGGGTCCAGTCAGTTGCTCTGTACTGTGAATTACTATCGTTGCTCACATACACCCGTGACATTATAATCCACCAAAACCGTCCTTTTTTGACATGGATCCGCTTTCTGACCTGGTTGACCGCATGCAGGGTCTTTCTTTGGAAGTAGCGGATCTCCGTCAATCCATGATCCAGCTTCAAGCATTGGGCCCTGCTCCGGCTCATGGAGTCTGTTGCGAGCCAAAAGTCTCACTTCCGGAGACGTTCTCCGGGGGCAGTGAGAATTTTGTTCGTTTCAGAGAGGCATGCAAACTCCATTTTTGCTTGTGTCCCCACTCTTCTGGTAATCAAGAGCAGAGGGTGAGGATTGTCATCTCCCTGCTCAGGGGTAATGCTCAGACTTGGGCTTTTTCGCTGCCATCAGGGGATCCCTCCCTTCGATCCGTGGAGGGATTTTTTGTGGCCCTGGGGCAGATTTATGATGACCCGGATCGTGTTGCTCTGGCCGAATCTAACCTACGTGTTTTATGCCAGAACAAACTGTCTGCGGAGCTTTATTGTTCTGAATTTCGGAGATGGGCAGCTGATTCGGGTTGGAATGATGCTGCACTCCGGAGTCAGTTCTGTCATGGTCTCTCGGAGAGATTAAAAGATGCGTTTGCTTTCCATGAGAGACCAACGTCCTTAGAGTCTGCCATGTCATTGGCGGTACGCCTTGACAGGCGTCTAAGAGAAAGAAACGAGACCTCTCTGTCCAACCATTGTCAGTCTAGGGGCAGTGGTGCGGACTCATTCAGTGTGCAGGGGCCTCATCCTGTCTCGCTCCCCTCTGAGGAGGAGCCCATGCAGCTAGGTCGACTTGCCCCTGATAAAAGAGGATTTAGTCCTCAGAGTATGGTCTGTTTTTGTTGTGGGGGAATAGGTCATTTGGCAAATGTTTGTCCGTCTAGGAGATTCTTGAACCGTACTAAGAGCGATAATAAGAGAAAAATCTCAAAAGGTAAATCATCGAGTTGTGCTTCATCTGCTACTTTGGGCAAAGTTGATGTAGGATTTGATGCTTTTCCTCTGACCTGCAGTTCCCGTTTTCTCCTGTCTGCCAGGGTGGCGCTAGAGAGCAAAGTCATTTCTTGTGAGATTTTTGTCGATAGTGGAGCGGCCGTCAATCTTATTGATACTCAATTTGTAGCCATGCATGGTTTTCAGGTTTGCACATTAGATAAAGATATACCTGTTTTTGCTATTGACTCTGCTCCACTCTCACAGAGATCTCTGAAGGGCATTGTTCACAATATCCGGCTAGCTGTAGGTGACACTCATGTGGAGGATATATCTTGTTTTGTCCTTAACGGATTGCCGTCTCCTCTAGTTTTGGGGTTACCCTGGCTCACTAGACATAACCCCACTATTGATTGGCAAGGAAGGCAAATAAATGAGTGGAGTGATTTTTGTAAAGAGAATTGTCTCACAGCGACTTTTGCAGAGGTGTCTACTAAAACGGTGCCATCATTTCTCTCTGATTTCTCGGACGTGTTTTCCGAGAGCGGTGTTCAGGAGCTACCTCCTCACCGGGAGTTTGACTGTCCCATTAACCTCATTCCCGGCGCCAAGCTGCCAAAAGCACGCCTCTACAATCTCTCACAACCGGAAAGAATCGCAATGCGAACTTACATCTCCGAGAGTCTCGAAAAGGGGCATATTCGTCCCTCAAAGTCACCTGTGGCCGCGGGTTTTTTTTTTGTTAAAAAGAAAGATGGCTCTCTGAGACCTTGCCTAGATTTTAGGGAGCTGAACCGTATCACGATTCGCGATCCCTATCCCCTTCCTCTGATCCCGGACCTCTTCAACCAAATTGTTGGGGCCAAGGTGTTTTCCAAATTGGATTTGAGAGGCGCGTACAACCTGGTCAGGGTCAGAGAGGGGGATGAATGGAAAACGGCCTTTAATACCCCTGACGGGCATTTCGAGAATCTCGTTATGCCTTTCGGCCTGATGAATGCTCCGGCCGTCTTTCAGCATTTTGTTAATAGTATTTTCTATCATTTAATGGGGAAATTCGTATTGGTATATCTTGATGATATTTTGATTTTTTCCCCTGATGTTCAGACCCATCAGGATCATCTTTTTCAGGTTCTGCAGATTCTGCGGGAAAATAAATTGTACGCCAAGCTGGAGAAATGTCTTTTTATGGTATCGGAGATTCAATTTCTGGGTTTTCTCCTGTCTGCTTCTGGTTTTCGCATGGATCCCGAGAAGGTCCGTGCTGTACTTGAGTGGGAGCTTCCTGAGAATCAGAAGGCATTGATGCGCTTTCTGGGTTTTGCGAACTATTACAGAAAGTTCATTTTGAATTATTCCTCTGTTGTCAAACCCCTCACTGACATGACAAAAAAGGGGACGGATTTTTCCTCTTGGTCGGAGGAGGCGCTTGCAGCCTTTTCTAAGATTAAAGAAAATTTTGCGTCTGCTCCCGTCTTGGTGCATCCCGATGTTTCCTTACCTTTTATTGTTGAGGTGGATGCTTCCGAGGTGGGTGTGGGTGCGGTTTTGTCCCAGGGCCCTTCCCCTGCCAAGTGGCGACCCTGTGCCTTTTTCTCTAAAAAACTCTCCCCGGCAGAGAGAAACTATGATGTGGGAGATAGGGAGTTGTTGGCCATCAAGTTGGCTTTCGAGGAATGGCGCCATTGGTTGGAGGGGGCCAGGCACCCTATCACCGTTTTTACCGACCATAAGAATCTGGCATACTTGGAGTCGGCCAGGCGTATGAATCCGAGACAGGCCAGATGGTCTCTGTTCTTCTCCAGATTCAATTTTGTTGTTACATTCCGACCTGGGATAAAAAATGTGAAGGCTGATGCTCTCTCTCGCTGTTTTCCGGGAGGAGGAAACTCCGAGGACCCGGGTCCCATTTTGGCGGAGGGGGTAGTTGTTTCTGCTCTATATTCCGATTTGGAGGCCGAGGTCCAGGCTGCCCAGACTGAGACACCTGCCCGTTGTCCTTCTGGGAAGTTGTTCGTGCCTCCTGAGCTACGTCACAAACTCTTTAAGGAGCATCATGATACGGTTCTTGCTGGTCACCCCGGGAGTAGAGCCACGGTGGATCTCATTGCTCGGAGATTTTGGTGGCCGGCTCTTCGTAAGTCGGTGGAGGGTTTTGTGGCTGCTTGTGAGACGTGCGCTCGCGCTAAGGTCCCTCGTTCACGGCCTTCAGGTTCCCTTCTCCCGTTACCCATTCCTTCCCGTCCTTGGACACACCTGTCCATGGACTTTATCACGGATCTTCCTCGTTCCTCGGGGAAGTCGGTGATCCTGGTGGTGGTGGACCGTTTTAGCAAGATGGCTCATTTCGTACCTTTCCCTGGTTTACCCAATGCTAAAACGTTGGCGCAAGCTTTTGTCGACCATATTGTTAAATTGCACGGCATTCCCTCTGATATTGATTCCGATAGAGGCACGCAGTTTGTGTCCAGGTTCTGGAAGGCTTTCTGTTCTCGCCTGGGGGTTCGGCTGTCCTTCTCTTCTGCTTTTCATCCGCAGTCGAATGGTCAGACTGAGCGCCTCAATCAGAATCTGGAGACATATTTGCGCTGTTTTGTTTCAGAGAACCAGGAGGATTGGTGTTCATTTCTCTCTCTTGCTGAGTTTGCTCTGAACAACCGTCGTCAGGAATCTTCTGATAAGTCACCATTCTTTGGTGCATATGGGTTCCATCCGCAGTTTGGTACATTCTCGGGAGGGGCTCTTTCTGGTTTACCTGAGGAGGAGAGATTTTCCTCGTCTTTGTCTACCATTTGGCAAAAGATTCAGAGTAATCTTAAAAAGATGAGTGAGAGGTATAAGCGTGTGGCTGATAAGAGACGTGTGCCTGGTCCGGACCTGAATGTGGGTGATCTGGTGTGGTTGTCTACTAGAAACATTAAGTTGAAGGTTCCCTCCTGGAAATTGGGTCCCAAGTTTATTGGGCCTTATAAAATCTTGTCAGTCATCAATCCTGTTGCCTTCCGTCTTGATCTTCCACGGGTTTGGAAGATACATAATGTATTTCACAGATCTCTCTTAAAACCATATGTCCAGCCCACGGTACCCTCCTCTTTGCCTCCTCCTCCGATTTTGGTTGATGGCAATCTGGAGTTTGAGGTTTCCAGAATTGTGGACTCTCGCATGGTCCGCGGTTCTCTTCAGTACCTCGTTCATTGGAAGGGTTATGGTCCTGAGGAGAGGATGTGGGTTCCGGTGTCGGACATTAAAGCCACTCGCCTCATCAGGGCATTTCATAGGGCTCATCCTGAGAAGGTGGGTCCTGGGTGTCCGGAGTCCACCCGTAGAGGGGGGGGTACTGTCACTACCAGAGCTTTGGGACGTTCTCACAGCTCTGTTTCTCCACCCCTGTGATGATGTCACTACTAGAGCTGGGAGGCGTTCTCACTACTCTGTTTACTTCTGGTTTCTTTCACCACAGCTGTCCTTCATGTGTTTGATTTCCCTCTCTTTATATCACCCCTCCTCCTATGATAGGATGTGGATTATAGTTCTCACTTCAGTTGTGGCTCTAGCTTTGGTTTCTTCACTTGTGGCTATCAGTCCACCGGACCTGTGTTCTGCTGCAGCTAGCACTCCGGATTTTGCCAGCCTGTCCTTGTATCCGTCTTCTCTGCGGCTACAACACCTTCAGCTAAGTCTGCAGACATTGTTGTATTCCTGTTTGTTTTCTGACTGGATCTGAGGTGGCCACGGTTCCCTCCATATACTGAGTAGGGCACTGGTGGCCGTGCCCCTTCCACTATTGTAGGGGTTACAGTGGTCATTAGTCTTAGGCACGTGGGCATGCCTCGTTCCGCCTTTTGGATCCGGGCATGTGCTGTAGCAGAATAGGGAAAGCGTTGAGGGTCGGACAGGGGTCACCCTTTATCCTCCCTAGTTCTGGGTCCAGTCAGTTGCTCTGTACTGTGAATTACTATCGTTGCTCACATACACCCGTGACACAGGAGAGCAAAAAGAGATAGACTCCCAATTCAGGATTATCCTTCCTTATACAACACAAAGAAGGAAGGTGGAAGAAATTATAAAACGGCATTGGCACCATTTGTTACAAGATAAAATTATGGGCAGGATAATACCAGCCAGACCACAAATAATTTATACGAGGGCGGCCAATTTAGGGATAAAGGTAGCCCCATCGATTAAAACTAGAAAGATAGTGACATCGAATACCGGGAGACTAACTAATTTGAAAGGCTTTTACAAATGTGGACATTGTATTTGTTGCAAAACTACAAAAATTCCAAGGAATACCAAGAGGGTATCTTCCACACAAAATTCTTTTGTGTGGGAGATTGAACAATTTCTTACATGCAACTCTGTGAGCGTTATCTATTTAGCACAATGTCCGTGCCTAAGGCAATACATTGGACGGACCAAAAGGACCTTGAGAGTGAGGATATCGGAACACATTTCCAATATTAAGAAGGGTTACGAAAAACACTCACTCTCAAGGCACTTTAAAGAGGCTCATGGACAAGACCCTTCAGGTTTGTCCTTCGTGGCTCTAGAAAAAATTGATAGACACTGGAGAGGTGGAAACCATATCGAGCGGATGTCGAGGGCAGAGTCCAAGCAAATCTATAACTTTGGAAGCCTGATGCCAGCTGGTTTAAACGCCGAACTGGAAATTTTTGGCTTCTTATAGATTAGGCGGTGTGCCTCTCAGTCAATTGGGGATCACATGTTTGGCCGTTTACCGGCGTTGTGATCCCCTCTTGCCGATAGGCACGCCGCCAGATACACCATTCTCCATCTTAAACATTATCATTGGAAGATGGATAAGAATATAAGATGTAGAGGATGAGGCCCTTGGTTATATAGAAGTTTCTATGAATTATTGTATACTACAAACTATCATCTAGCTCCTATTTATTTATAAATTATTGATCACCTGAATTGTATTTTAGAATGTCTTGTATATTAGAATTTTTTAATATATTGTTCAATATTTTTGATAATTTATATCTGTTTATAACTATGTTTTGACATATTAACACTAAGTAAGCGGTTGCGGTCTTGATGCCACAAAAAACGCACATGCGTTTTTCAAAACCGCACCAAAAACGCATCAAAAAAATCGCATTATAAGAAAAAGTGATTCCAGCCCAGATTTTGTGGACTGCACATGACGGTATAAAAGGAGGGGATTCAACACCAGGGGTATAGCTACTGAGGAAGAGGATTGAAGTCCTCGAAACGCGTTTAGCGTTATATCCCTGCCAACAACCAAGCTTCTGGATATGATGGATGTAATTTGAATTATTTCTTATAAAGTGGAGCGCTCCATTTCTTCATCTGACCTGCAGCTCTCATAAGAATATCGGACCAAGATTACCGGACTGAAATCCCCAAATCCCGTGATATCTCTGGTACATCACGTGGGACACGCCAGAGAGCGGGGAGCGTGAGAGCGAGCAGTGGAACAAGCGGCTGAATTAGACGGCCGGAGATCCGTTCATGTGGGTAAGCTAAAACTTCCCTGTGAATCTGTGGCATATCTTATTGTTGAAAGTCTCAATATCCAACAGTGCAAGAACTGCTGAAGATAATTATAAAGAGGGAGATTTTATCCCCCAGCAGCAACTAATACAGCTTGTGGACTTGGCTACATTTGTCTTATTTAAAGAGACAGGTTCCCTGTTTGATTGAATTGGATTCTCATTGTCAAACAGGCACAGGACTATCTCACTTTTCCAAGAGACCCTAATTGGGTGCATTGCGTTACCCTATCAGTGCAGTATATATTGAATTTTACTATTTATTTTTTAGGGGTTCTTTTAACAATGATGTTTTAATGTTCAAGTGTATGTATTTCTGCTTTTATTCGATTATTGAACTAGCGGTTTAATATTAATAAATGATTGTTTGATGTGCAACCACATAGTGAGTGCCAGCCGTTTCTTTCCAGTTTATGCACACTCCTTGGACTGACTGAGTGAGCAGTCCCTCGGCTAGAGCACCCCTACCGTATTGAGGAGGGTGGTGAGCTATCCACATACTTTCCAAGTTTTCACGTTGAAACAAAAGCCATTGTAAGGCAATTGCTTAACCCATTTAGTTGCATTTAGTTTAGATAACATGTCTCATTAGGCATGTTTGTTAAGCGAGATCACCCATAATGTGGGTAAGCAAATCAGCAGATAGACATCCCTTGTGATGTTACAGTCCTATAAAGACCTCATCCCGCGCAGTCACCACCATTTCACTGTGAACTGAGTGAGGGAGGGACAGGGGCATAGCTTTAGGGGAGCAGAGGTAGCAGTCGCTACCAGGCCCAGGAGCCTGAGAGGGGCCAAAGGCTCTTGTGCCTCATAAGAAGACACTTGTATTATAGAACGTTCATGCTGGTTAAGTTACAACTCTGGCTCGAGAGAAGGAGTTAGATCAAGAATTTGGCAAGGCGGGGGAGGCATTTCAACTTTTGCCTTAGGAAGGCTATGTGCTTCCTTGCCCCCTGTCCACAAAGCACTGAGGAAAGGAGGCCCAAGCTGAACTTTTGCAACAGGGCCCATGAGCCTTTAGCTATGCCCCCGGCAAAAGACAGTGTTTCACAAAGCTTTTAACTGTAATATAGAGCATAGAGACAGTGCAGGGACAGTGTAGGGAGATCATAGGGAATTAGAGATAGTTTTTACACACTGTAGGGAGGGTATAGGGAGCCTGCAGGGACATTGCATGGACAGTGTAGTGAGATCGCAGGGATAATTTTTAGACACTGTAAGGAGGACATAGGGAGACTGCAGGGACAGTGCGGGCTCTGTGTAATCGCCCTGTGCATCTTGTTCCAGTGCTATGCCATTCATTCTTAATCTGTTCTGTTATATATAAACTTTCTGTGCGTCAGACTCTTTTTCAATATGTGGTCTAATATATAGACGCGTTTATCTACTAGGAAATAGCAAGTATATCGTGGCTCACCCGTATCCAGTCTGTGGTCAAGGTGCTCTGCTTTTAGATGATTCACCTTATCAGAAATGGACAGATAGTTGTATATAGTAAAAACAGGCACTCACCAACTGGCATAGATGATGCGATATGCTATTTATTAGATAATAAAATTATATGGAATATTATTTTAAAATATTGATAAATACACAAATTATATGAATAAATAGAACCCCTAACTACCGTATTTTTCGCCTTTTTTTTCCTCAAAAGTGGGGGAAAATAGCAGTGCGTCTTATGCGGCGAATGCTGCTGATTTTGCCGTATTTTCAATGATACACCCGCCACGATGCCGCGCGCCGGGTGTATCAGCTGTGAGGGAGGAGGGGCTGGGGGCAGGCATCTGCATTTATAATGACAGCGGGGCCCGTGCAGTGACTGTATTCTACTACACGGGCCACGCTCACTGTATAATCGTATCTGTATTCTGTAATAGTTAATTGTGTATATAATGTAATCGCATAATCAGCGCTACTTACAACTACAAGCGCTCGGTAGGTAGGAGGGAGGAGGCAGGCCGGGAGGACGGGCGGGCGGCGCGTCACTCACTACGTCACGCGCCTGCGCCGCCCACTTTATGAATGAAGCAGGCGGCGTGGGCGCATGACGTAGTGACTCACGCTGCCAGCGCCCGTCCTCCTGGCCTGCCTCCTCCCTCCTCTCTGCTACCTATCGAGCGCTTGTAGTTGTGGGTAGCGCTGATTATGCGATTACATTATATACACAATTAACTATTACAGAATACAGATACGATTATACAGTGAGCGGGGCCCGTGTAGTAGAATACAGTCACTGCACGGGCCCCGCTGTCATTATAAAAGCAGATGCGACCCCCACCCCCTGTATTGAGGGTCATTCACTACAGGGACACTGTTATGGAGGGGATCTGTGGATGACACATAGCATAAGATGCTATATATGTGTCATCCACAGATCCCCCCCATAACTGTCATACACAGATCCCCATAACAGTGCAATCCAGAGACCCCAATAAGAGTCACCCACAGATCCCCCATAAGTGTCACCCACAGATCCCCCATAAGTGTCACCCACAGATCCCCCATAACAGTGCGTCACCCACAGATCCCCCATAACAGTGTGCCATCCACAGACCACAATTAGTTCAAAACCCACCAAAAGCACACCTATTGGTTCAAAATATTTTTTTTCTTATTTTCCTCCTCAAAAACCTAGGTGCATCTTATGGGCAGGTGCGTCTTATAGGGCAAAAAATACGGTAATACTCGTATTAAAAACAAAATGTATTCAGATCAAAAACAAGGTATATTATGGACCCCTAGCTAATAATCGTATTAGAAGACAATTAATCTTGTATGTAATATATATATATGATAAAGTATATAAATTGTCCTAGTAATGATACAACTTCTAAATGTGCTTGAAAGATGCCGATCAATAAATAAATATATATATCAACGCTGTGGAATATAAATGATACTGTTGCATTAATTTATATTCCACAGCTTTGATATATATATTTATTTATTGACCGGCATCTTTCAAGCACATTTAGAAGTTGTATCATTACTAGGACAATTTATATCCTTTATCATATATATATATATACAGTACAGACCAAAAGTTTGGACACACCTTCTCATTCAAAGAGTTTTCTTTATTTTCATGACTATGAAGGCATCAAAACTATGAATTGACACATGTGGAATTATATACATAACAAACAAGTGTGAAACAACAGAAAATATGTCATATTCTAGGTTCTTCAAAGTAGCCACCTTTTGCTTTGATTACTGCTTTGCACACTCTTGGCATTCTCTTGATGAGCTTCAAGAGGTAGTCCCCTGAAATGGTCTTCCAACAGTCTTGAAGGAGTTCCCAGAGATGCTTAGCACTTGTTGGCCCTTTTGCCTTCACTCTGCGGTCCAGCTCACCCCAAACCATCTCGATTGGGTTCAGGTCCGGTGACTGTGGAGGCCAGGTCATCTGGCGCAGCACCCCATCACTCTCCTTCATGGTAAAATAGCCCTTACTTTTAAAGTTTTCCCAATTTTTCGGCTGACTGACTGACCTTCATTTCTTAAAGTAATGATGGCCACTCGTTTTTCTTTACTTAGCTGCTTTTTTCTTGCCATAATACAAATTCTACAGTCTATTCAGTAGGACTATCAGCTATGTATCCACCTGACTTCTCTTCAACGCAACTGATGGTCCCAACCCCATTTATAAGGCAAGAAATCCCACTTATTAAACCTGACAGGGCACACCTGTGAAGTGAAAACCATTTCAGGGGACTACCTCTTGAAGCTCATCAAGAGAATGCCAAGAGTGTGCAAAGCAGTAATCAAAGCAAAAGGTGGCTACTTTGAAGAACCTAGAATATGACATATTTTCAGTTGTTTCACACTTGTTTGTTATGTATATAATTCCACATGTGTTAATTCATAGTTTTGATGCCTTCAGTGTGAATCTACAATTTTCATAGTCATGAAAATAAAGAAAACTCTTTGAATGAGAAGGTGTGTCCAAACTTTTGGTCTGTACTGTATATTACATTAATTACATTAATTAATTGTCTTCTAATACGATTATTAGCTAGGGGTCCATAATATGCATTGTTTTTGATCTGAAAACATTTTGTTTTTAATACGAGTATACGTTTATCTACTACACCTGCTGCGCCTCCTGCTAAATTAGATGTATTTCTAGTGCAGAATGCGGCGTAAAGGTCTAAAACGCTGTCCTTAATAAATATGCCCCTAAGTTTTGATCCGGAGGTCGATTCGCTCAAGTCTAGCAGAAAGCAATCAAATACACCTGAAATACTGACGGCACAGTACCTAGAGAAGGGATTAACTATGAATGTTGATGCATTAGAACGTAATGTACATGACAATTCCTTCTCCCTGCAGTTTAAATTCCAAGCCTTCACACTAAGATTGGGACACCAAGTGGGAACAATATGATTAGGCAGAGGGGCCTGGGTATACCTGTTTTATCATCATTCGTGACAATTTAGTTTGTAAGTAATCAAATTTCTTGTCGAAGTTAGGCGAATAGATTGAACTTATCAAAACTTCGCTCATCACTAGCTACCAATTTTGTGATCCAATGTTTTTGATGGTCTATCAATTTTATATACTGTACTTATTAAAAGTTAAAGGGGCTGGACAATTTCTGGCTACTTTTGACCAATGTGTAGCTGAGATGACTATATGACACTAATATAGAATTTTGTGGATTTTCTTTTCCGATTGCTTTATTTCATAAATCATGTCCCCTTGTTGGGCAAATCTTCTGTGCTGTCCACACAGAAGACCTCTCCGTAAGATGGCTGCTAATAGAGGGTCATGTGACCAGGCAAAAATCTGAGTTGGATGGCTTGGGGGACCTGCACACCTAGACCATTATGATTGTGGTGACAAAATTTGTATTTTTTTTTTGGATGCCAGCTAACTCTTCTCTCACTGCTTAGGAGGGCTGCATACAAATTGTCAGTTTTCTAATTGTCCTAACAGTATATTCAATGACCTTTCTATACTGTTTTGTCATGTTGGTCCATTTGCATAAACATTGGCATATGGGAAAGATACTAAACCCAAGTACAGGGTGGGTCATTTATATGGATACACCTTAATAAAATGGGAATGGTTGGTGATATTAACTTCCTGTTTGTGGCACATTAGTATATGTGAGGGGGGAAACTTTTCAAGATGGGTGGTGACCATGGCGGCCATTTTGAAGTCGGCCATTTTGAATCAAACTTTTGTTTTTTCAATAGGAAGAGGGTCATTTGACACATCAAACTTATTGGGAATTTCACAAGAAAAACAATGGTGTGCTTAGTTTTAACGTAACTTTATTCTTTCATGAGTTATTTACAAGTTTCTGACCACTTACAAAATGTGTTCAATGTGCTGCCCATTGTGTTGGATTGTCAATGCAACCCTTTTCTCCCACTCTTCACACATTGATAGCAACACCGCAGGAGAAATGCTAGCACAGGCTTCCAGTATCCGTAGTTTCAGGTGCTGCACATCTCGTATCATCTGAAGGCAATCGTCTATGCTGTGAAGATACGAGATGTGCAGCACCTGAAACTACGGCTACTGGAAGCCTGTGCTAACATATCTACAGCCCCCCCCCCCCCTGTAGTTAACACATTGGTGGCCAGTGCGGCCGCCCCCCCTCCCTCCCCTGTAGTTAACTCATTGGTGGCCAGTGGGCCCCCCTCCCTCCCCTGTAGTTAACTCATTGGTGGCCAGTGGGCCCCTCTCCCTCCCCTGTAGTTAACTCATTGGTGGCCAGTGCGGCCGGCCCCCCTCCCTCCCCTGTAGTTAACTCGTTGGTGGCCAGTGGGCCCCCCCTCCCTCGCCTGTAGTTAACTCGTTGGTGGCCAGTGGGCCTTCTCCCCTCCCTCCACCTCCTAATTAAAATCTCCCCCCTATCATTGGTGGCAGCGGAGTGTACCGATCGGAGTCCCAGTTTAATCGCTGGGGCTCCGATCGGTAACCATGGCAACCAGGATGCTACTGCAGTCCCGGTTGCCATGGTTACTTAGCAATTTGTAGAACCATTATACTTACCTGTGAGCTGCGATGTCTGCGTCCGGCCGGGAGCTCCTATCAGTCATTACCAGTGGAAAAAAAAGTGACAGTTTACACTGATCACTTTTTTCCTTTCACTAGGTGATTGACAGGGGCGATCAAGTGGTGATCAAGGGGTTAATTCGGGTGATGGGGGTGATCTGGGGCTAAGGTGTAGTGTTTGGTGCTACTCACTGTGATGTCTGCTCCTGTCTGTGATGTCTGTTTTAGGATAGTTTAGGCCCCTTGGTTAGGTAGTTTAGCGTCAGTTAGCGCCCAGCCCACCGCACCGCAGTCACTGATTCGCTGATTAGCGTATCGCTAATCAGCATTTGTACTTTTATAGTATCTGTAAGTGATCAAAACTGATCACAGTCAGATCTATAATTGTATTAGTGTCACCTTAGTTCGCCCTCCACTCAAAACGCAGTGTTTGCCCGATCAGGCCTGATCGGTCGCCCACACGTGCGTTCACCCACGCCCGCCCCGCCGCAGTGACAAAAAATATAAATTTTTTTGATCACTGCACAATCACTTTCCAAGCGCTGCGGCGATAAAAAAAACTGTTTTGATATTTTTTATCAACCGCAGCGGCCTCCGGTACTTCGCTAGCCTCGCCTTTGTAAGACAGGCTTGCTTTTTTTCTTGGGTAGTCTCAGGGAATACCCCTAAATTTAGTAGTCCAAATGTCAAACAGGGGGTATTCTTCTGAAGAGGCCTACAGGATTCTGACCCAGTCGGATGAGGAATGGGAACCCTCATCTAACGAATCTAGCGGGTCAGAATATGAACCTGTAGAAAGCAGTGGCACTCTGACCCAAAGTTCGGACGAGGAGGTTGAGGTCCCTGATAGAACCAGGCGTACCCGGCCCCGTGTCGCTAGACCACAGGTTGCGCAGGATCCGCTTCAAGAGCAGCAGAGTGGGGCTGGCGCCGTCGGATCATGTGGTGAGGCATACACCAGCAGCGCAGCCCTCCCTGGACCTAGTACCAGCACTGCCGTACAACATGGTGAAGTGGCGAGCACCAGAAGGGCAGTTGAAGCTGGTACGGTGGCACGTGCAGTAGTTACCCCGTCGCAGCCACCGCACAGACAGGCCCGTAGACCCCCTAGAGTCCCTGAGGTGCTGGCAAATCCTGATTGGCAGTCACCAACTTCAGCCGCACCTGTAGTTCCCCCTTTCACTGCCCAGTCTGGAGTTCGGGTTGAGACAGCTCAGATCGGTTCGGCCCTGGGATTTTTTGAGCTGTTCTTGACTGCGGAGCTCTTGGACTTAGTCGTGGCAGAAACAAATCGGTATGCCACTCAATTTATATCCGCCAACCCGGGAAGCTTTTATGCCCAGCCTTTCCGGTGGAAACCAGTCCAAGTTTCCGAAATTAAAATTTTTCTGGGCCTTCTCCTCAACATGGGTCTTACCAAAAAGCATGAATTGCGGTCATATTGGTCCACGAACCCGATTCATCACATGCCCATGTTCTCTGCTGCTATGTCCAGGGCACGATTTGAGGCCATCATGCGTTTCCTGCACTTTAGCAACAACACCACCTCCCGTCCCAGAAGCCACCCAGCTTTTGACCGGCTCCACAAAATTCGGCCCCTCATAGACCACTTCAACCAGAAATTTGCAGATTTGTATACCCCAGAGCAAAACATCTGCGTAGACGAGTCCCTAATACATTTTACCGGGTGCCTTGGCTTCAAACAATACATCCCAAGCAAGCGCGCCCGGTATGGGGTCAAATTGTATAAGCTCTGTGAAAGGGCCACAGGCTATACCCACAAATTTCGGATCTATGAGGGAAAAGATCAGACCCTGGAGCCGGTCGGTTGCCCTGACTACCTGGGGAGCAGTGGGAAGACAGTCTGGGACTTGGTGTCACCCTTATTTGGCAGTTATCTCACGGCCTCAGGGCAGTCTAAAGCAGCACTAGCTTCTTATGCGGTCGCCAAGAACCTTAGACCTTAGGACATAGATAAGGGGGTACCTAGAGATTACATCATCTTATTTTTTAGGAAGATAGCTCTGGCCTCTGACTTTCTTTGTGATGTGTCGGTACAACAAGCAAGATATGCTGCAAGATCCATGGCATTGTCTACTACAGGCAGAAGATCCCTATGGATAAAGCCTTGGGGGGGCAGATGCCCACTCTAAAAGTACACTGTGTGCCATGGAATACCGTCCAAATAGACTCTTTGGGCCTGAGCTAGACACACTCATGGACAGCTTGTCAGACAAGAAAGGTAAATCCCTTCCTTATGTTTCCAGGAGAAAGTGGTTTTCTTCCTTTCGCACAGCAAACAGAGGCACGCGACGCAGAAGTTCAGATGGAGGAGAAACATCCGTGTCACGAGGAGGTAGCTCCAGAGGAGCCTCTACACTGCGTAGAAGAGGCCGTGGAAGAGGAGCTCCACCCCCCAGATGCAAGCTGGAATTCTGACGCCAAAGGTATGCCTGTAGGGGGCAGATTGACCTACTTTCATATAGAATGGGAGAAGGTAGTAAAGGATCGATGGGTTGTAGATGCCGTAAGAAATGGCTATCGTACAGAGCTACAGGCCAGGCCCCCAGACAGGTATGTCACAACATAAAGGTTAAAAGGTCAGAAGCAATGCCTAATAGAACAGGCTATAAAAGAGTTCATTCAGATGAATGTTCTGGAACCTGTTCCGGAAGAATAAATCTTCCAAGGAGTGTATTCAAAGGTTTTTCTAGTTCCAAAGCCTCAGATGAGGTGGAGAACTATTGTAGACCTAAGGTATCTCAACAGATTCATACGCAAAAACGAATTCCGTATGGAGACAGTTCAGTCCGCACTAAGTCAACTGGACCCAGGAGATTACCTTGCTACAATAGATTTAACCCCTTAAGGACCGGGCTCATTTTCACCTTAAGGACCAGGCCATTTTTTGGAAATCTGGCCAGTGTCACTTTAAGTGCTAATAACTTTAAAACGCTTTGACTTATCCAGGCCATTCTGAGATTGTTTTTTCGTCACATATTGTACTTCATGACACTGGTAAAATGAAGTAAAAAAAATAATTTTTTTGGGCACAAAAAAATACCTAATTTACCAAAAATTTGGAAAAATTTGCAAATTTCAAAGTTTCAGTTTCTCTACTTCTGTAATACATAGTAATACCCCAAAAAATTGTGATGACTTTACATTCCCCATATGTCTACTTCATGTTTGAATTATTTTGGGAATGATATTTTATTTTTTGGGGATGTTATAAGGCTTAGAAGTTTAGAAGCAAATCTTGAAATTTTTCAGAAATTTACAAAAACTCAATTTTTAGGGACCAGTTCAGGTCTGAAGTCGATTTGCGAGGCTTACATAATAGAAACCACCCAAAAATGACCCCATCTAAGAAACTACACCCCTCAAGGTATTCAAAACTGATTTTGCATACATTAACCCTTTAGGTGTTGCACAAGAGTTATTGGCAAATGGGGAGGAAATTTGAGAATTAAATTTTTTTGTCAAATTTTTCATTTTAACCCATTTTTTCCACTAACAAAGCAAAGGTTAACAGCCAAACAAGATTGTATCTTTATTGCCCTGACTCTGCCGTTTACAGAAACACCCAATATGTGGCCGTAAACTACTGTACGGCCACACAGCGGGGCGTAGAGTGAAAGGTGCGCCGTATGGTTTTTGGAAGGCTGATTTTTATGGACTGGTTTTTTGACACCATGTCCCATTTGAAGCCCCCTGATGCACCCCTAGAGGAGAAACTCCCTAAAAGTGACCCCATCTAAGAAACTACACCCCTCAAGGTATTCAAAACTGATTTTACATACGTCGTTAACCCTTTAGGTGTTGCACAAGAGTTATTGGCAAATGGGGATGAAATTTGAGAATTTCATTTTATTGCCTAATTTTCAATTTTAGCCCATTTTTTCCACTAACAAAGCAAGGGTTAACAGCCAAACAAGACTGTATCTTTATTGCCCTGACTCTGCCGTTTACAGAAACACCCCATATGTGGCCGTAAACTACTGTACGGCTACACAGCGGGGCGTAGAGTGAAAGGTGCGCCGTTTGGTTTTTGGAAGGCTGATTTTGCTGGACTGTTTTTTTGACACCATGTCTCATTTGAAGCCCCCCTGATGCACCCCTAGAGTAGAAACTACATAAAAGTGACCCCATCTAAGAAACTACACCCTTCAAGGTATTCAAAACTGATTTTACAAACGTTGTTAACCCTTTAGGTGTTGCACAAGATTTAATGGAAAATAGAGACACAATTTCAAAATTTCAAATTTTTGGCAGATTTTCCATTTTAATATTTTTTTTCCAGTTACAAAGCAAGGGTTAACAGCCAAACAAAACTCATTATTTATGGCCCTGATTCTGTAGTTTACAGAAACACCCCATATGTGGTCGTATACAGCTGTACGGGCACACGGCAGGGCGCAGAAGGAAAGGAATGCCATACGGTTTTTGGAAGGCAGATTTTGCTGGACTGGTTTTTTTGACACCATGTCCCATTTGAAGCCCCCCTGATGCACCCCTAGAGTGGAAACTCCAAAAAAGTGACTCCATTTTAGAAACTACGGGATAGGGTGGCAGTTTTGTTGGTACTAGTTTAGGGTACATATGATTTTTGGTTGCTCTATATTACACTTTTTGTGCAGCAAGGTAACAAGAAATAGCTTTTTTGGCACGTTTTTTTTTTTGTTATTTACAACATTCATCTGACAGGTTAGATCATGTGGTAATTTTATAGAGCAGGTTGTCACGGACGCGGCGATACCTAATATGTATACATTATTTTTATTTATGTAAGTTTTATACAATAACTTCATTTTTAAAACCAAAAAAATGTTTTAGTGTCTCCATAGTCTAAGAGCCATAGTTTTTTCAGTTTTTGGGCGATTATCTTGAGTAGGGTCTCATTTTTTGCGGGATGAGATGACGGTTTGATTGGCACTATTTTGGGGTGCATATGACTTTTTGATCGCTTGCTATTACACTTTTTGTGATGTAAGATGGCAAAAAATGGCTTTTTTTACACTGTTTTTATTTTAATTTTTTTACGGTGGTCATCTGAGGGGTTAGGTCATGTGATATTTTTATAGAGCCAGTCGATACGGACGCAGCGATACCTAATATGTATACTTTTTTTTTATTTATGTAAGTTTTACACAATGATTTCATTTTTGAAACAAAAAAAAATCATGTTTTAGTGTTTCCATAGTCTAAGAGCCATAGTTTTTTCAGCTTTTGGGCGATTATCTTGAGTAGGGTCTCATTTTTTGCGGGATGAGATGACGGTTTGATTGGTACTATTTTGGCGTACATGCGACTTTTTTGATCACTTTTATTACCTTTTTTGGGAAGTAAGGTGGGCAAAATTTCAATTTTCTCATAGTTTTTATTTTTTTATTTTTATGGCGTTCACCGTGCGGGAAAAGTAACATGACCATTTTATAGATCAGGTCGTTACGGACGCGGCGATACCTAATATGTGTAGTTTATTTTATTTTTTTAATTTTTATTCAGTGATAAATGTTTTTTTTTTTATCTTAACTTTTTTCACTTTTTTTTTACATTTTTTTGACCCAGACCCGCTTGGTTCTTGAAGATCCAGTGGGTCTGATGTCTGTATAATACAGTACAGTACAATATATATTGTTCTGTACTGTATTTTACTTACACTGAACAGATCTATGCTTTCAGCATAAATCTGTTCAGCACCATGGACAGCAGGACGCCTAAGCAGGCGTCCTGTTGCCATGGGAACCCTCCCCGTCTGCTCAGAACTTCGCAGACGGGGAAGGGTAAGCACGGGGCTGAGGGGGGCTCTCTGGGGGCTCTCTCCCTCTCCATCGGGGGGCTGCAAAGGCACAGCAGCCCCCCGATGGAGAGGGAGGGAGCTCCCTGACCGATGACAGTTAACTTTTTCCATACAGCGGTCCGTACGGACCGCGGTATGGAAAGGGTTAAACGGCTGACATCTGCACAGATGTCAGCCGTTTATACCAGGGTGCCAGCAATGTGCTGGCACCCTGGTATACCCACTAGAAGCCAACGATCGTTCATGGGGAGGCGGGCGGGGGATCGCGATCCCGCCTGCCGCACCGCCCGCCTCCCGCAACGCCCCCACCGCATGCGACACCCCCCCCGCACCACCCGCCGGCATCAAATCATGCAGGGGTGCAGGGGGGGGTGAAAATATAGATTTTAGCCACTCTAAAGTTTCTGATCGCCGCGGTCAGGGACCGCGGGGATCAGAAACTGCAAAAAGCGCAGCAAACCGCAGGTCTGAATTGACCTGCTGTTTGCTGCGATCGCCGACACGGGGGGGTCACATGACCCCCCCCTGGCGTTGTCACAGGATGCCGGCTGAAGGATTTCAGCCGAAATCCCGTTCCGTTTAACCCCTCGGGCGCCGGAATACAGATTTTAAGTCAGGACGTACCGGTACGTCCTGTGTCCTTAAGGACTCGGGAAATAGGGCGTACCGGTACGTCCTATGTCCTTAAGGGGTTAAAGGACGCGTATTTAGACATCCCCATTCACAAGGGGATCCCGTTCGGGATTTCGTCAGCCCCATTCACTTTTACAAAGGTAATAGTGGCAGTAGTAGCAGGCTTCAGAGAATTAGGAATAACAGTAATCCCATATTTGGACGACTGGTTGGTGAAGGGGTCAAGTGTAGAGATTCTCAACGCACATCTCCAGGTAATATTCGACAGAATCCAGTCTCTAGGCTGGTGTCACGGCTGAGGATGGGGAAAACCCTTAGCCGTGCGATGCCAGAAGATGGTAGTTCGCTACTTGGCCAGGAGCACAGAATTAGGGAGCAGGTCACCTCCTATTGCATCCCGTATCTGACCCTGACTCCTAGCTGCATGAGCCGACCTTGAAAGTAGGAGGGCTCATGCTCCGGAACCTCGGATCCCTACTAACCCTCCGCAGATCCCTGGGCTAGGAGCTGGGTAGACAGCCCGTTCCTCCTGGACGCGGAGAAACAGGAGTCTAAAGTGGCCAAACTGCAAGGGGAAACATAAACAGACATATGGCAATGGCAGGTAAGTGAAACAAGAACCACCCTTACCTGCCACAGACACACAGCCTGGAACCCATGTGCAAGTGCTGCTGTCCACAACAACACAAAAGACACAGCACACACCACACATCCCACGGGAACCCAGGAAACCATAAGCTGCAATAAATAAAGAGGCCAAACACACCTTCATAACACCATGTAACATAAGCTATGACCACAAGGGTGGCCCCAACTGGCAGATGGTATATCACAGGAGGCTGACTCCAGCTAGCCATGGCTGAAGTACCCCTCAGACTACTGATCTAAACTGAGGCTAAATAGACCATGTAAATAGACCACACACAGACACACCCAGTGCACACACACTAGGAAGGGAATTAACCCTTCCCACACCAGGGAAGGGAAGACAGCCACTTAACCCCTTAAGGACGCAGGGCGTATCGGTACGCCCTATTTCCCGAGTCCTTAAGGACTCAGGGCGTACCGGTACGTCCTAGCTTGAACTCAGTATTCCGGCGCCCGAGGGGTTAAACGGAACGGGATTTCGGCTGAAATCCTTCAGCCGGCATCCTGTGACAACGCCAGGGGGGGTCATGTGACCCCCCCGTGTCGGCGATCGCAGCAAACCGCAGGTCAATTCAGACCTGCGGTTTGCTGCGCTTTTTGCAGTTTCTGATGCCCGCGGTCCCTGACCGCGGGGATCAGAAACTTTTGAGTGCCTATAATCTATATTTTTCACCCCCCCCTGCACCCCTGCATGATTTGATGCCGGCGGGTGGTGCGGGGGGGGTGTCGCATGCGGTGGGGGCGGTGCGGGAGGCGGGCGGTGCGGCAGGCGGGATCGCGATCCCCCGCCCGCCTCCCCATGAACGATCGTTGGCTTCTAGTGGTTGTACCAGGGTGCCAGCACATTGCTGGCACCCTGGTATAAACGGCTGACATCTGTGCAGATGTCAGCCGTTTAACCCTTTCCATACCGCGGTTTGTACGGACCGCTGTATGGAAAAAGTTAACTGTCGTCGGTCAGGGAGCTCCCTCCCTCTCCATCGGGGGGCTGCTGTGCCTTTGCAGCCCCCCGATGGAGAGGGAGAGAGCCCCCAGAGAGCCCCCCTCAGCCCTGTGCTTACCCTTCCCCGTCTGCGAAGTTCTGAGCAGACGGGGAAGGTTCCCATGGCAACAGGACGCCTGCTCAGGCGTCCTGCTGTCCATGGTGCTGAACAGATCTATGCTGAAAGCATAGATCTGTTCAGTGTAAGTAAAATACAGTATAGAACAATATATATTGTACTGTACTGTATTATACAGACATCAGACCCACTGGATCTTCCAGAACCAAGTGGGTCTGGGTCAAAAAAAAAGTTAAAAAAAGTTAAAAAAGTTAAGATAAAAAAAAAACATTCATCACTGAATAAAAATAAAAAAAAATAAAATACACTACACATATTAGGTATCGCCGCGTCCGTAACGACCTGATCTATAAAACGGTCATGTTACTTTCCCCGCACGGTGAACACCATAAAAATAAAAAAATAAAAACTATGAGAAAATTGAAATTTTGCCCACCTTACTTCCCAAAAAAGGTAATAAAAGTGATCAAAAAAGTCACATGTACGCCAAAATAGTACCAATCAAACCGTCATCTCATCCCGCAAAAATCATACCTTACCCAAGATAATCGCCCAAAAACTGAAAAAACTATGGCTCTCAGACTAAAGAAACACTAAAACATGATTTTTTTTGTTTCAAAAATGAAATCATTGTGTAAAACTTACATAAATAAAAATAAAGTATACATATTAGGTATCGCCGCGTCCGTATCGACCGGCTCTATAAGAATATCACATGATCTAACCCCTCAGGTGACCACCGTAAAAAATAAAAAATAAAAACGGTGTAAAAAAAGCCATTTTTTGTCATCTTACGTCACAAAAAGTGTAATAACAAGCGATCAAAATATCATATGCACCCCAAAATAGTGCCAATTAAACCGTCATCTCATCCCGCAAAAAATGAGACCCTACTCAAGATAATCGCCCAAAAACTGAAAAAACTATGGCTCTTAGACTATGGAGACACTAAAACTTTTTTTGGTTTTAAAAATGAAGTTATTGTATAAAACTTACATAAATAAAAAAAAGGTATACATATTAGGTATCACCGCGTCCGTGACAACCTGCTCTATAAAATTACCACATGATCTAACCTGTCAGATGAATGTTGTAAATAACAAAAAAAAAAAAACGTGCCAAAAAAGCTATTTCTTGTTACCTTGCCGCACAAAAAGTGTAATATAGAGCAACCAAAAATCATATGTACCCTAAACTAGTACCAACAAAGCTGCCACCTTATTCCGTACTTTCTAAAATGGGGTCACTTTTTTGGAGTTTCTACTCTAGGGGTGCATCAGGGGGGCTTCAAATGGGACATGGTGTCAAAAAAACCAGTCCAGCAAAACCTGCCTTCCAAAAACCGTATGGCATTCCTTTCCTTCTGCGCCCTGCCGTGTGCCCGTACAGCGGTTTACGACCACATATGGGGTGTTTCTGTAAACTACAGAATAAGGGCCATAAATAATGAGTTTTGTTTGGCTGTTAACCCTTGCTTTGTTACTGGAAAAAAAATATTAAAATGGAAAATCTGCCAAAAAAGTGAAATTTTGAAATTGTATCTCTATTTTCCATTAAATCTTGTGCAACACCTAAAGGGTTAACAAAGTTTGTAAAATCAGTTTTGAATACCTTGAGGGGTGTAGTTTCTTAGATGGGGTCACTTTTATGGAGTTTCTACTCTAGGGGTGCATCAGGGGGGCTTCAAATGGGACATGGTGTCAAAAAAACAGTCCAGCAAAATCTGGCTTCCAAAAACCATACGGCGCACCTTTCACTCTACGCCCCGCTGTGTGGCCGTACAGTAGTTTACGGCCACATATGGGGTGTTTCTGTAAACGGCAGAGTCAGGGCAATAAAGATACAGTCTTGTTTGGCTGTTAACCCTTGCTTTGTTAGTGGAAAAAATGGGTTAAAATGGAAAATTAGGCAAAAAAATGAAATTCTCAAATTTCATCCCCATTTGCCAATAACTCTTGTGCAACACCTAAAGGGTTAACAAAGTTTGTAAAATCAGTTTTGAATACCTTGAGGGGTGTAGTTTCTTAGATGGGGTCACTTTTATGGAGTTTCTACTCTAGGGGTGCATCAGGGGGCTTCAAATGGGACATGGTGTCAAAAAAACAGTCCAGCAAAATCAGCCCTCCAAAAACCAAACGGCGCACCTTTCACTCTACGCCCTACTGTGTGCCCGTACAGTAGTTTACGGCCACATATGGGGTGTTTCTGTAAACGGCAGAGTCAGGGCAATAAAGATACAGTCTTGTTTAGCTGTTAACCCTTGCTTTGTTAGTGGAAAAAATGGGTTAAAATGGAAAATTAGGCAAAAAAATGAAATTCTCAAATTTCATCCCCATTTGCCAATAACTCTTGTGCAATACCTAAAGGGTTAACAAAGCTTGTAAAATCAGTTTTGAATACCTTGAGGGGTGTAGTTTATAGAATGGGGTCATTTTTGGGCGGTTTCTATTATGTAAGCCTCGCAAAGTGACTTCAGACCTGTAGTGGTCCCTAAAAATTTGGTTTTTGTAAATTTCTGAAAAATTTCAAGATTTGCTTCTAAACTTCTAAGCCTTATAACATCCCCAAAAAATAAAATATCAATCCCAAAATGCTACAAACATGAAGTAGACATATGGGGAATGTAAAGTCATCAAAATTTTTGGGGGTATTACTATGTATTACAGAAGTAGAGAAACTGAAACTTAGAAATTTGCAAATTTTTCAAAATTTTTGGTAAATATGGTATTTTTTTATGCAAAAAAATTAACTTTTTTGACCCAATTTTAGCAGTGTCATGAAGTACAATATGTGACGAAAAAACAATCTCAGAACGGCCTGGATAAGTCAAAGCGTTTTAAAGTTATCAGCACTTAAAGTGACACTGGTCAGATTTGCAAAAAATGGCCAAGTCCTTAAGGTGAAATAGGGCTGAGTCCTTAAGGGGTTAAAGGGGACGTGCACACATACAAAAACATCGTGCACAACAAACAAACACAAGGCACACCTAATAGACAGGTTGCCAGGTGCAACCGCATGCAATGACAGCGAGCAGCCTAGCAACCAGCTCCAGCTGCTCGACTGCCACATACCTAATGTTGCCAGCGGCAACCACAGGTGAGGCAACATACTTCAGCCCTCACCTGTGATTGACAAAAACCCCAGACCACAGGCAACTGCATTCGGTTCAGGAGTCACGGCCATACCATGGTTGTGACAGCTGGTTAGTCAAAACAGAGAAATCCAGTATCAGACCAGCCCAGCAGAAGCAGTTTCTGGGGTTTATCCTGGACACCAAGGCAATGACTGTTTCTCTTCCTATGAACAGGATGAATGTTCTTCACCAGAATATACGATTGTTGAGACAGATCCGACCGTTTTTCCTTCGTCAGATGATGAGGACGCTCGGTCTCATGACTGCTGCCCTCCAGGCAATTCCGTGGGCAAATTGGCACACAAGGCAGTTACAGTGGGAGATATTACAGAAATGGGACAGAGACAACAATTCTCTGGATCAAATGACAATAGTCTCAAAGGAGACAAGAAACTCCCTGAGGTGGTGGATGGCTGTGAACAAAGGCAGGACATTTGCCCTTCCCGTATGGACCGAAATCACAACCGATGCTTCAGCTACAGGTTGGGGTGCCCACATGAAGGGGCAGAGGGTGAAAGGTACTTGGACCCCAGTAGAGAGACTAATGTCGTCAAATCTCAGAGAGATGAGAGCAGTCTACAATGCTCTAACGCAGTTCCACCCTATGGTCCGGGGTCAAGCCATAAAGATAAAATCGGACAACAAAACCACTGTTGCGTACCTAAATCGCCAGGGAGGTACCAGATCCTTAGCCCTCCTCAAAGAGGCGGAACGGATCTTCGGATGGGCAGAGGCCAATATCCAACAGCTGTCAGCTGTATACATCAGAGGGAGGAGCAATGTAGTAGCCGATCCCGAAGTGGGACCTCTGTGTGGTTCTAGATCAGCTTTGCAATGCTCCCTTCGAACCACTTCAAGAGTCAGAGATAAAGTTTTTGTCCATCAAGGTCTGTTTTTTAGTGGCAATCACTGCAGCCAAGCGGGTGAGTGAAATTCAGGCCCTGGCATGTGCTGAGCCTTACACAATTTTTCTTCAAGATAAAGTATTGCTGAGGACTTTACCTTCCTTTCAACCGAAAGTTCCTTCTTTTACGAATGTAAGTCAGCAGATTAAGTTGCCTGTTTTAGGGAGTGTAGACTTCACTCCCTGGATGTGGGCAGAGCATTAAAAATATATGTCCAGAGAACAGGACAGTTTAGGAAGACAGACCACCTGTTTATATCATATTCAGGGACGAACAAGGGGGGAAAACTAACAAAAGCCTCAATATCCAGATGAATACGAGAAGCTATCACTATCTGCTATGAACTTAATGGATCAGAAGCGCCGAAACCCATAAGGGCTCATTCCACTCGCGCTATAGCCACATCATGGGCAGAAAAAAGATCTGTTCCCATAGACCAGATCAGTAGAACAGCGTCCTGGAGCTCGTCCAACACGTTTGTGAAGCACTACAGACTGTATATGAGACAAACAGGAGAGATGGCTTTTGGCAGAGCGGTAATACAGTCCGCGGTCTAATGAAGAGCCCTCCCTGTAGGATTACTTGCTAAATCCCCGTGGGTGCTGCTGCTTTGGACTAAAGGAAAGAAAATTAACTGTAAGAAAAATTACACTATATTTTTTAGCCCAAAATGAGTAAAATGCAATCATAACAAAATTGCCCTGAATGTGACCATAGTCTTTACATTTAATTTATAATATCCCCTTTTTTTAGGCCTCATGCACACAACCGTTGTTTGAGTCCGCATCCGAGCCGTCGTTTTGGCGGCTCGGATGCGGACCCATTCATTTCAATGGGGCCGCAAAAGATGCAGACAGCACTGGAGTAACGCAAGGCGGCGGCTTCAAATGTGGAAATCTTCATTGGATTGTGTAAGAGCTGTGCAGCAAATTTATATCATACTGAACATCACGGCCTGATCATTATCGATGTAAGGCTAGGTCTACACGACGACATTTGTCGCGCGACATTTTGTTGCACCAATGTCGCGCGACAATTTTTATAATGGCAGTCTATGGTGTCGCACTGCAACATGCAACATGCTGCGACTGCGACGCAACAGTCGCAGAAAATCCATCGAGATGGATTTTTCTGCGACTGTTGCGTCGCAGTTGCAGCATGTCGCATGTTGCAGTGCGACACCATAGACTGCCATTATAAAAATTGTCGCGCGACATTGGTGCAACAAAATGTTGCTCGACAAATGTTGCGCCCTATTTGTCGCGCGACTTATTGTCGCGCGACAAATGTCGTCGTGTAGACCTAGCCTAAATCTACCCCAGAGGAAAAGTCTAATGTTCGTAATTAATGTTTCTTAGGTTTTGATATAATGATTTACTCCGGCTACTTTCACGTTTTTGCTGGATCTGTCATGGATTAGAAAAAACGCTTCAGTCATGATAATACAACCGGCTGCATCCGTTCTGAACGGATCCCGTTGTATTATCTTAAAATAGTCAAGACAGATCCGTCTATAAAACCATTGTAAGTCAATGGGTGACGGATCCGTTTTCTTTTGTGTCCGAGAAAACAGATAAGTCACCATTAACTTACATTGTGAGTAGAGATGAGCGAATCAAAGCTGACAAAGTGTTATTCGATCCAAATTTCAGGAAAAATTTGATTTGCAATGAATGCGAATTCTCTCATGCTTCGTGGTAACGAATCGCATTTTTCCTAAAATGCCGGCTGCACGTGTAAGGACATGGAGAAAGGAAGTCTGGGAAGGTGGGATCACCCTGATTGACATGCATGCATGTAGCCAATCAGCAGCCAGTCCTGTAAATACGGCGGCCAGACATTTTCCAGCATTCTGAGTGCAGGGACAGACATGATAAGGCACTCGGAAGAGCAATTGGAAAAACCTCATTGTGAAAAAAAACTGAAAAAATTATTCAAAAGTGCAGAGAAAGGATGGGGAGGAATCACTTCACAGCATCTTAGTGCAGGGAGAGACGTCAGAAGGCGCTAGGGACAGTGTTAGAAAAGTAATTTACAAGTGCAGGACAAGATTATTTGGGGATCCAAATAGCTATTATACAACTCGGTCATTCCAGCAATTTGTTTTTGTTCTTGCGGTGCATGTGCTATGTTGAAAAGCCTTTAGTGGCCTATTTTAGTACAAAAAGAAAAATATACACGCACTTCGCTGTTGCAGTTACTTGTGGTGAATGCGTTTAGTAGCCTATTTCAGTACAGAAAAAAAATATATATATACGCATTTCACTTCTGCAGTTATATGTGGTGATAGCGTTTATTGGGCAATTTCAGTACAAAAAGAGAAATATATACGCAGTTCACTTTTTCATTTATTTGCACTAAAAGCGTTTACCGCCCTATTTCTGTGCAAAAAGAGAAATATATACGCAGTTCACTTCTGTAGGTATATGTGGTGATAGCGTTGATAGGCCTATTTCAGTACAAAAAGAGAAGTATATACGCAGTTCACTTTTGCAGTAATTTTCACTAAAAGCGTTGTAAGAAGGTGCAAGGGGACGTCATTGATGGAAGGTATGTGTCACCAAGGTTCCTTGCCTTGGTGAGGTAAGAACCGTAAATTATGTGTCAGCGGCAGCTAGTGCTGACTTATACTGTTGTTAGTATGGCTGTAAAGCTGATCTGGGCCGGCTCTTACTGGGAATAGCCAAAGTGCTGGGTGGGTGGCTACTCCCCACACTCCAGGCCGGGTCTTTTATGGCCTATATAAAAACCCAGCCAGCAGTCTCAGCTGGGTGTGGATGATCCTCCATCTGACAGGGAAGCTGTGGAGACTCTGTTTTGGGATCTGTGAATTGGTGCCGTGCTAAAGGCTTAAAAGCCGCATGCTGGAAAACAGTCACCTAAAGCCTGCTGTGGACGGCTGGGGGAAAAACTGCTAACCAGGTGAAGATTTTGTTCTATGGACATTGCATGGTGTGAACAAACACCAAGACTGTGAACGGTCATTTTTGGTTTCCTTATGTGTGAATAAACACTGAACTGTTTAAGTTAAAGACTTTGTGATTGCCTCTATACTGCGTCCACTAGCCTGACTACCAGAGCAAAACCCCACAGCGTTTACTGGATTATTTCTGTGCAAAAAGAGAAATATATACGCAATTCACTTCTGCAGGTATATCTGGTGATAGCGTTAATTGGCCTATTTTAGTACAAAAAGAGAAACATATACGCAGTTCACTTCTGCAGTTTTATCTGGTGAAAGCGTTAGGTAGCCTATTTCAGTACAAAAAGAAAAATATAGATGCAGTTCACATATGCAGGTATATGTGGTGATAGCATTGATAGGCCTATTTCAATACAAAAAGAGAAATTTAGACGTAGTTCACTTTTGCAGTCATTTTCACTAAAAGCGTTTACTGGCCTATTTTAGTGAAAAAAGAGAAATATAGATGCAGTTCACTTCTGCAGTTATATCTGGTGATAGCGTTGATTGACCTATTGCAGTACAGTGCTGCGGTGACATGATAGTAAGAAGCAGTAAGAAGCAGCACAGCAAACACATGAGGAGCTCCGGACACTGGCCGGGGGCGTGGCTATGACGTCACCGCCGAGGGAATCAATCACGTGAGGCCAAAAAGGAGGCGGGATCCTAGGTCACGCCCCCATACCGACCGAGCGCACTATCGCTATTGAGAAGATACTTGCGGCACACCACGCCCCCTCCTACATGCCGATCGCTTCAGAGCATGTGTTTACATATACAGCTGACACAGCTCTGATGCGATCCACCAGAAAACATCCCAATCGGCACTGTCACTCTGGGGGTGCTCCCCCTGTAGACACACCCTCCCCAAACTCTCCCCCCCCCCCCCCCCCCCACACAGTGGTTTTGGTGCCAGAACACAAGCGCAATAGCATATAAATACATGTGGCCCCTTTGTTATATATTTGTTTTAATGTCCTGATGAAGGGGGTTATTCACCCCTGAAACGCGTAGACAAATAAAGCCATTTAAACTATACGCTTCATTTGAATGGTATCCTTGGCAGCGCCCGCAGAAGAGGTTCATCTGTTTTTATCTTATCCACGTCCAAAGATGAGGACACTACCACACAGATATTCCCGGTGGAAAAAGTTCAGCGACTATTGAGATCCATCAGGTCAAGGGACTAGGATGTTGATCAAGGGGAAGCTTCTACAGCCACCTCTAGGGGGCCTAGGGCCTTCAAAGTGGAAGAGTCGCTCAGTAGTTTGATGACAACTGAATGGAAACATCCAGAAAAGGAATTGGTAATATCTAAAAGGTTTAAAACATTACATCCCCTAGTCCAAAGTAAACTGGACCAATGGGGTCCTCCTCCCAAGGTGGATTTAGCCATATCCAAGCTGTCAAGACGCACTGTGGTTCCCTCTGAGGATGGTTCTAATCTCCAGGATCCACTGGATAGAAGAGTTAAATGCACGTTAAGAAGAAGCTATTCTGCTGCATCCGCCTCCGCTTCAGTTGTGGTTGCATCCTCGGAGGTTGCTAATTTTCTCAGGAAGAAGCTCCTGGAAATTCAAACAGATGTAGACTATGGCGTGGCTAGAACTGATATCATTTCTTAGTTCAGGTCTGCTCTTTTGGGAGCGGATTTCTTGAGAGAGGCAGCATCTCAACAGCTTAAGTTGGCTTCAAAGTCGATGGCTCTTTCTGTGGCCAGTAGGAGGCCCATCTGGTTCAGACCCTGCAAGGCAGACAATGCCTCTGAGTAAAATCTCTGTGGTCTACCTTACAAACCAGGGAGACTATTTGGGTCTGAGCTAGATAGGATTATGGAGGGACTCTCTGATAAAAAAAAAAAAGAATGTGTCTCCATCAGCAATCCTCTAGGGGGAGAGGTAGGCAATTTAGGGGATCCATATCCCAATCATACCATAGATCCTTCAGAGGACAAGGCTCTCACAGCAGAGGAAATCCTCGCACCCAGGACCCTAGGAAGAAGTTGAGCCTTTGACGCCATCTCTAATCCCCTGGCAGGTCTTATTGTAGACCCTCTTATTCCCCCCGGCTTGTTCACTCCTGTAGGCGGACGTCTCCGCCATTTCCTAAAAAATTGGGAACACAGTATTTCGGACCAGTGGGTTCTTCAAGTTATAAGAGAGGGATAAAGAATAAGCTTTTAGCTCCAGCTCCTTCAATGTTCGTGAGGACCTCACTCCTCTCTCCTGTAAAACAGGCATGCTTAGAACAGTTCATCCTTCTTTACCTACAAAAGGAAGCGCTAGAGGAAGTGCCCTCTGCAGAGAAAGGATCCGGAGTGTATTCCCCCTTGTTTCTTGTACCCAATCCGGACGGGAGCTGGCAAATGATAATAGATCTCCATTACCTGAACCGTTTTATAACCCAAAAGCGGTTCAGAATGGAGATCATTCACTCGGTCATACAGGTTCTGCAACCAGGGGATCTCATGGTCACCATAGACCTCAGGTCTTTATGTACTCGTTAATCCGGAACACAGAAGATACCTACAAGATACCTACGGATTGCTGTCTCTCTCAGGGGCACTGTCAGACATTTTCAGTTTGCTGTCCTGCCCTTTGGAATCTCTTCTGCCCCCCACACCTTCACAAAGGTTCTGGTCGCTATAGTGGCAGCCTTGAGGCTAGGGGGTTTATAAATTATTCCTTATCTAGACGACTGGCTACTAAAAGCCGAGTCTCTAGATATGTTGCAGAACCATCTTCATCTGGCTTTTACTTTTCTCTAGCATTTAGGCTGGATAATAAATTGGAAGAAATCTGAGATCATACCAGCAACATCAAGAAGATTCTTGGGGTTCATAATAGACTCCTCTCGGATGACTCTCTCCCTTATTCCGGAGACACGCCAGAAAGTAATCAGAGCCGCAGTGTTTCTGATGTTCCCCTGTGTGGTTTCCATCAGAACCTTGATGAAGATGTTGGGCCACATGTCAGCAACTGCAGAGGCAGTCCCTTGGGCCCTAGCACACTTGCGCCCTCTTTAGTCAGAAGTGTTGGGCCTGTGGAACCGCAACCCTACTGGGTTAGACAAGAAATTCTCCCTATCTCTTTGGGTATGCCGCTCCCTCAGGTGGTGTAAGCAGCTGAAAGATGGGAGGTCCTTGAATCCACCCCGGTGGATCCTGTTGACCACAGATGCATCCCGTCTAGGTTGGGGAGTCCATCTGGAAGAAGTTCCAATACAGGGTACTTGGACTCCCCAAGAGAGCCAAATGTCTTCAATCTTAAAAGAATTAAGAGCAGTCCAGTTGGCACTCCTACACTTCGCGCCTCAAGTCCAGGGCAAGGCAGTCAGAGTTCACTCGGACAATATGACGAAAGTATTTTACATAAACAGACAGGGAGGAACGAGATCTCAATCTCTCCTCCAGGAAGTGGGATTGATCCTGTCTTGGGCAGAGAAGAACCTTACCCACCTAGCTGCAGTTCACATCAAAGGAACTCTCAATGTGGTGGCGGATCGCCTAAGTCAAAATCTTCCGGTGCCAGGAGAGTGGTCCCTAAGCCAAGAAGTCTTCCATCAGATTATGCAACGGTGGGAAATGTCAGAGATCGATCTTATGGCGACAAGGTTCAACGCCAAGGTGGACAGATTCTGCTCCCTATACAGAGAGGACAATCCTTGGGCGGTAGATGCTCTGTCCATTCCGTGGAGGTTCAGGCTGGCCTATGTATTCCCTCCAGTTTCCATGATACCAACAGTATTGATTAAACTCAGGCAAGACCAGACCTCATTGATCGCCATAATACCCTTTTGGCTGAAGAAGTCTTGGTTCACCCAGCTCAGACACATGAGCCAGGGGCAATATTGGAAGCTTCCCCTGAGGCAGAACCTAGTACATCTGGCAGGGTCCTGCCTAGACTTGAAAAGTCTCAACCTGACAGCCTGGAGGTTGATTGCCCGAGCTCTAGAGTCTAGAGGGTTTTCTGCGAGGGTCCTGAGGACTTTATCTCATTCCATATCAGTAGTTGACAACAAAGCCTATTCTAGAATCAGAAGGATTTCTCTGCAGTGGTATGCCCTAAATGAGGTGTCCTCATTGAATCCCACTCTTTTTTCCGTTCTTCAGTTTCTACAGGATGGATTAGACAAAGGTCTCAAACCTTGAACCTTAAGGGTACATACTTCCGCCTTGTCTGCAGTTTTGGGCAATGTCCATGCAGGTGGCTGCTTTTGAGGTTTGCAGCAGCTGCAGTTGAGCTAGGAGGCACACCCAGTCTCAGCTCCTCACTTCTTACTGCCTGGCAGGCAGCTTCAGTATCAGCAGGCGATTAAAGTGTGTGGGTCTACAGTGGTGGAATATCAATATATCTTACTTTGATTACTACTACTCTGGATTTAAATTCTTCTTTTAGTTATCTAGGGAGTAACAAGTCTAAGTTTTAGAGCAGGGTTCCTTTTGTTAGGATGGCTATCCCATTGTAGGTTGGGGAGCATTTAGGGTGGGGGAAGGTAGTGATACAGTTTAACCTCCAATCCCCCTTTCATATATTCCTCTCATATGATCAGCCATAACCTTAAAACCACATGCCTTTACAGTGTACCAGTGTACATCCCACTGGTGCTGACAAAACACCTCTGGATGGAATCCACAAAAGCTCTGACATATCCTATGGTATCATACAACAAGATTTTAGCTCATCCCACAGATCCATGATCAGATTGAGATCTGGAAAAATTAGGAGGATAGCTCGGAAGCACAGATGCCACTGTGAGCTCAGCCAGAGAGAGGATGTGTGTGCCATGTGTCTGGCAGACATCAGAGTCAGACACAAGCTAACAGGGGCGTACATAAAAAATCATTGGGCCCCATAGCAAGAATCTGAATTTGGCCCCCATGTCCAGATGCACCAGATCCTACCGTGATTTATGTTATTATGCTCCTATGACATAGCAAAACAGCAAAGTCACTACAGTAGTGCAGATGTGAACAATGCCTAATATACACCTCAGCTGCTGCAGAACATTATAATGACCAGTTTAGGCCTGTTTTATACTGCCGGCAGTACCGTAGTTCCAGCAAGCTGTTCTGGCAGAAAACAGTTCAGATCTGGGGCGGGCGGGCATTCTGGTAGTCCTGTGGGATCCATGAATGTGAGCTTGTCCACATTGGCTGTGGACAGGCAGCTGCGCTTGTCTGTGATAACCCCCTCCTGCCGTGCTAAACAAACGTTCAGACAAAACACTGGCTGCAGGGCAGGCCAGCACCTTCAAGGCGTAAAGGGCAAGCTCAGGCCATGTGCCCAATTTGGAGACCCAGAAGTTCCACCACATACTGCTCCACCATGTCGCACATCCCCGTGACGTCCACGATCCAATTGGATATCTTCACAATCAACTTTCGATGTTCTTTTATGCGCCTACCATAGTGATCACTGGTAACGGGGAATTAGGGTTCCATGCCAGAGAGGTAGCCTAAGAAAGGGATACCACATCCAAGGGAGGTCAATGGATGAAATGTGATTGAGCGGAAATGTGGGACAAGTTATTGAAGCGGAAGCCTCCAAGTAAAAGAGGGGGCGAGCGGCATTTACCCACTCCCGACTCGGGGAGGTAGTGACAATAAATAACAATATAGGACTCTGAAGATGTCCTGTTATTGGAATGAGTAATAAAAAATTACAGGGAATGTCACTGCGGTATTTTGGATAAAGAAACGTTAGACAGGAGAGGCCCTACTACCGCTTTGTTGACGCTAGATAACTTCTGCCTGATCGCACGTCCCTGTTACGTTCACAATCCAATTGGATATCTTCTCTATCAACATTCCATGTTCTTTTCTGCGACTACCATGGTGATCACGGGTAGCGGGGAATCAGGGTTCCATGCCGGAGAGGGAGCGTGAGAAAGAGATACCTCATCCAAGGGAGGTCAATGGCTGAAATGTGATTGAGCGGAAATGTGGGACAAGTTGTTAAAGCGGAAGGATCTAATGAAAGGAGGGGGCGCGCGTCAATTAAAGACGAAATTTAAAGTCCCTGTCTCCTATGCAGAGCAGGTGTTTTCAAAGGCAAAAATGCATTAATGTCACCCTCCAATTAAACAGACGATTTTACAAAAATTTGGTCTATGTCACCTATGCAGAGCAGGGATTTGTATATGGCAAAAATTGTAAAATGCCACCTGAGAATGTAAGACGATTTTTAGAAGTTTAGGTTCCTGTCACTTATGCATAGCAGGGGTTTACACGGCAAAAATTTTCAAATTTCATCCAAGAATGTAACAGATGCTTTTGCTCCTGCTCCCTCTTTTGCTGTGCTGGTGCCTCTTCCTCCAAACTGCGCATGTCACTCGCATGACCTTGATTCCATGTGGGGTCTAGTACCTGATCATCCTCCACATCATCTTCCACCCAATCTTTACCCCTGCCCTCCTTGTCGGTCTGCACACTTTTGAAAGCCACACCAGTTGGCACCTGTGTTTGTCATCATCCGAGATATGCTGCGGTGTTCCTCCCATGTACTCATCCTGAAACATAAGTGGCTGGGCATCGGTGCACTCAATCTCTTCCACTTCTGGGGCAGGGCTGTGTAGATGGCCCTGGGAAACACTGCTAGCAGAATCATCAAAAAGCAGAAGAGAATGCTCCATGACTTGGGTCTCAGACTGCTTGGCTGATTTGCAAGGGGGTGATGTGAAAGACTGATGGACATCGGCTGCAGGTGCCAACTCTGATCTTTCAGCAGGAGACTAGGTGGGAGACAATACGAAGGAACTGGAGGCACTGTCAGCCACCCAATCTACTATTGTCTGTACTTGTTCTGGCCTCACTATTCGTAGAGCCGCATTCGGCCCGACCAAATAACTCTGAAGGTTCTGTCGTCTACTCACACCTGAGGAAGGTGTTTCACTTGTGCATGTAGCTGGCACAGATCGACCACGTCCTCTCCCTGCAACAGGAGCTCCACCAGCAGCACCACAACCGGAGCCACGTCCCTTATTTGACGCTCTCCTCATACCTGTACTGTTCCCTTTCTCCTGCACATACCCTGTTCCCTGACCCCATGGACTTCTGGGTAGGTAGATTGGAACAGTGGCTGGAACTGTCCCAGTTTGCTATCATTATACTGTTTTGTCTAGCCTGTACTGTACTGTCAAATAGAGTATTCAGTAAGGCAGGTGGCATTGAAACCCAAATTTAATTCTGCTGTATAGCATTGGTACTTCTGGCTAGGTGCATTTAAATATTGGGGGTTATTTACTAACAGAAATGTGACTATTTTTGCCGTATTTCTGGTTCAGATTGCGGCACAAAGGTCTGGAAGTGATCCAGTTTGCTATCATTGAACTGTCCAGCCTCCAGTATCATCTCAGAGAGGCATTTCAGTATGGCAGGTGGTGTCTTCACAGCCAAGCCGGCAAATTTGTCCTGTGAATCTTCTAAAACATTACCTTTGTCAAAATGAATCAAGCATATAAATCCATGTGGATTTTCACAGAATTCTGGCTGATGACAATGAATTATTGCTGACAGTGGCTTTTTATTATCAGTCTAATAATTCAACTGCCGCTGTCTGCCTGTCTATAGTGTCTTTTACTATACTGCAGCTGCTGATGCCATATCTTCTACTCCCCCTTTTGTCACTACTAGTACCCTTATATGGCTGCATATCTTCTGCCTTGTCCGTGAGGTCCTCACTGCTAAGATAATTTTTGGGAGCTTGTACAGAACAAGCCACTGCTTTTTCTGATACTACTGTGCAGGTATAAACACCAGTAGGCATCTGCCCCAATAAGTGACAATTTATGGAATGGTTTTTAATTTAAAAAAAGCATGGGATGGCTCAGAATGTTTTTAAACAGGCTGTTTGTCAACACAATAGCTATATGTGTCAATGTCACTCTGACATTATTTATTATTGCCATTTTTGTGTGAAAGAGCTTAACCCCTTCGCGCATTTGGACGTAACTGTAGTACAGTCACGTCCAAACTGCTTACTTAGCAGAGACACCGGAGAAGCTGGCAAGCGCTCTGATTGATTAATCTCTGCAGAGTAACTAATCGGAGCGCTTTAGTGTGAAAATGCTGGTTTCAGACTGTGATCTCCACTCTTGCGATAACAGTCTGAAATCAGGCATGACTGTCACTGTGCCCCCAGTGCCCATTATTATATTGCCCCCAATATGTCCCCCCATATACCCCCAAATATGGATAATGTCCCCCCAGATGCCCCCTCTGCTCCTCTGTCCTCTCTACCGACATTGATGCCAGCGGCTCAGGAACAGAGCCTCTGCCATCTGCAGAGAGTCAGTAGCCGCCCGCGGCATCCATGGGGTTGATAGGAAGGGAGCTTCTTCTCTCTTACATCAGGCTGCTGCTGCGATGGCAGCGGCCCGATGGTTGCCATGGCAACCATGCGCCTTACAAAGGTGTCTGGGCTGCTATGTGTCTAAGCCTCAACAGACCCTGAGGGTGGTAGACCATGTGATTGGACCATGTGATCTGACGTCACCACAGGTCCTTTAGCCGGCAGCTCATGATTAAAGATGTAAGAAGAGACCGGCAGCTACGCGATCAAGAGGAGACGGTGAGTTAATTATTTTTTATTTTTTAGCCCTCAATTGACCACCTACTAAGCATTCTGTATTAAAGAATGCTATTATTTTCCCTTATAACCATGTTATAAGGGAAAATAATACAGTGAATAGACTGTCATCTTAGCAACAATGCGTGAAAATCGCACCGCATCCGAATTTGCGGATGCTTGCGATTTTCACGCAGCCCCATTCACTTGTATGGGGCCTGCGTTGCGTGGAAAACGCACAATATAGAACATGCTGCAATTTTTACGCAACGCATAAGTGATGCGTGAAAATCACCGCTCATGTGCACAGCCCCATAGAAGTGAATGGGTCCGGATTCAGTGCGGGTGCAATGCGTTCACCTCACGCATTGCACCCGCGCGGAAATCTTGCCCGTGTGAACTCAACCTTAGTGAAAATGTAATACAGATTATACAGTGCATTGCAATAGATGACAATTGCAATGCACTGTATAGCCATAAGGCCCACTGGATCTTCAAGATCCAAATGGGTCTTGTTAAAAAAAAAAAGTGGAAAAAGTTTAAAAAAAATAAAATAAATAATAATAATAATAATTAAAATAAAAAAATATAAAAATTGACTTCTCATACCCGTTCATTTATGTCATTAAAAAAATAAAAATAAATTATAAAACTACACATAATTGTTATCACGGCGTCCATAATTACCTGATCTAAAAAAAACATCATGTTACTAATTACGCGTGGTGAATGATAATGCGTAATTAGTAAAAAAAACAATGACAGAATTGCTGTTTTTGTCACCTCACCTCCACAAAAAAATAAATAACAAATGATCAAAGTCTTATGTACCCCAAAATGATACAGTTTTTAAGTTATGGACTTCAGCAATGCAAAATATAATTTATTTTTAACACAGAAGTGATTTTGTGCTGAAAAAGTAGTAAAACATAAAAAAGCGATATAAATTTGGTATTGCCATAACCGCATCAACCCACAGAATAAAATTATCATATTATATTTAGCGTAAGAGGAACCCCATAAAAAATTAAAAACACTGACACAATTGACATTTTTACCCAAATCACCTAAAAAAAATATGTTATAGAAAGTGATGAAAAAGACGTATGTACCCCAAAATTATACTAATAAAAACTACAGCCCACCCTGCAAAAAAACAAGCCACACAGGTACATTGGGGAAAAAAATAAAAAAAATTATGAGCTTTAGTATATAGCGATGCAAAATATAATTTATTTTTAACACAAAAGTGATTTTATTCTGAAAAAGTAGTACAATATAAAATAAAACTATATAAATTTGGTATCACCATAACCATATCAACCCACACAATGAAATTATCATATTTACCGCGGAACTCCATAAAAAATAGCCAAATCACCTCCACAAAAAATGTTATAAAAAGTGATCAAAAGACACATGTACCCCAAAATGATAACAATAAAAACTACAGCCCATCTCGCAAAAAACAAGCCCTCATAGCTACATTGGTGGAAAAAATATGTTATGGCCCCTAAAAACATTATCAGCAAATTATATGTTAGAAAATATCGATGCTGCTCCTTCCCTTCTGAATGCTGCCGTGTTGGTGTTGCCAAATTCAGGAAAAAAATGCATTACAAATTGTGGGGTGCATTTTCTTCTGTTACCACTTGTTAAAACAAAAAAATTGGGGCTAAGGCAACATTATATTGGAGATAAAAGTTAATTTTTCATTTTCGCATGTGTTTCTAAATTCTATGAAACTCTTGTTGGGTCAAATCATTCACTTCACCTCTAGATTTATTCCTTGAGGAATGTAGTTTCCAAAATGGGATTTTTATTTTTGGGGTTTATTTTCTAGGGGTACCTCAGGGGCTCTTCAAATTTGACATAACACTTGAAAACCATTCCAGCAAAATCGGACCTCCGTTAACAATATGGCGCTCCTTTCCTTCTGTGCCCCACTGTGTGCCCATAAAACAGTTTACAACCACATATAGGGTGTTTCTGTAAATCGATATTTGGTGGAAGCCGGTATATCTATCCCCTCTATCAGTAAATTGTGGAAACAGGTATATAGAACTAGGGATCGACCGATATTGATTTTTTAGGGCCGATACCGATACCATTAATTTGTCAACTTTCAGGCCGATAGCCGATAATTTATACCGATATTCTGGGTATTTTTATTTTTGAGGAAAAAAAAATATTTCACACACAAATCTGCTGAAAATTAATGTTTATTGTTAACGTGTATTATTATTTTATTTTTTTTGTAAATCTTTTTCATTTATACTTAATATTTTTGTGTTTTTTTTTTTTTTACTAACTTTTAGCCCCCTTAGGGACTAGAACCCTTGCCCCATTCACCCTGATAGATCTCTATCAGAGTGAATAGGATCTCGCACTCTCCCTGCTGCCCTGTGCTCTGTGCACACAGCAGCATGGAGCTGACTATGGCAGCCAGGGCTTCAATAGCGTCCTGGCTGCCATGGTAACCGATCGGAGCCCCAGGCTTACACTGCTGGGGCTCCAAACGGAGGAGCAGGGGAGAGGGGATCCTGTGGCCACTGCCACCAATGATTAGAACTGGGGGGGGTGGCACACTGCGCCACCAATGTTTTTACTATTGGGGTGGGGGGCGCACTGCGCCACCAATGACTAATACTAGGGGGCTTGAGGGGGGGGGCGCACTGCGCCACCAATGTTTTTACTATTGGGGTGGGGGGCGCACTGCGCCACCAATGACTAATACTAGGGGGCTTGAGGGGGGGGGGGCGCACTGCGCCACCAATGTTTTTACTATTGGCGTGGGGGGCGCACTGCGCCACCAATGACTAATACTAGGGGGCTTGAGGGGGGGGCGCACTGCGCCACCAATGTTTTTACTATTGGGGTGGGGGGCGCACTGCTTGAGGGGGGGGGGGCGCACTGCGCCACCAATGAAGATACCTCTCTTTCACATACAGGAGGCGGGAGCTGGCTGCAGAATCACATAGCCGGCTCCCGACCTCTATGAGAGGTAGCTGCGATCCGCGGCACCTAAGAGGTTAACTACCGCGGACCGCAGCTGCCGTTCATAGAGGTTGGGAGCCGGCTATGTGATTCTGCAGCCAGCTCCCGCCTCCTGTATTTGAATTAATGAAAGACTCATCTTCATTGGTGGCGCAGCGGCCACAGCCCCTCCCCTCCTCTTGTCTTCCGTCCTGTCATTGGAGGCAGCGGCAGCAGCATCACAGGGGGAGGAGACACTGCTTCCTTCTCCCCTGTGCTGCGGAGGGAACACAGAACGCGCTGAGAGCAGCGCGTTCTGTGTTCCCAATACGTTATCGGTATATCGGCAAAATAGATGCCGATACCGATAACGTTCAAAATCCTCAATATCGGCCGATAATATCGGCCAAACCGATAATCGGTCGATCCCTATATAGAACCCCTTAATGAGTATTTGCTAGAAGCTGGTATATCAAACCCATTAATCAATATTTGGTGGAAACTGGTGTATGTCACGGTGGGGAGCGGGGGAAAAACCCCCACAGTACAATGTATTATAGATAACTGATAGCAGCTAGTCCAAGAAGCCAGGAAAAGGGAAACAGGTCACCTTCTATAGCGTCCCTAATCCTCTCCCTAACTCCTCGCCGTATGAGCGGACCCTGATGGTGGGAAGGCTCATACCCTGGAAACCTGTGACCCTGAGTTGCCCTGATAATCCCTCAGATAGGAGCAGGGAGGATACGTCTTGTTCATCCTAGACACAGAAGAAAAAGAGTCTCTTTAGACCTAATATGAGGGAAAAGGAGAGACCATACACAGCAAGAGGATCGGCAGGTAAGAACACAAGACAACACACTTACCTGCCGAAGTCTCCACGACTGGAACCTTTGCATACGTACAGGAGCCCTAACACCAAACAGGACTCTGTACCAACAACTCACACAGGTATCCAGCACATCAGACTCCGCCAGGAACCCCATGCTGCAAGGTGCTTGGCAGCCCCAGGCAGCGCTGCATACTGGCTAGTGGTTCACCCCTCCAGGAAACCAACCCCCTTCTGAAGGACACAACACACAGGGAAAACATCTTACATACATGCAGGGACAAACTCCAACAACAGCCCAGACATGTAACAACAATAAAGACGTACAACACACCCTGAACATAAACCTACACCAAACATACAACAAGAGAGGTAGGGTATAAGGAGCATACAAAAGGAAGACAATTTATGTCCAACAAGGTGGCCCTCAAGGACTGGGCAAGTTCACCAAGGAAAGGAGCAGAGCTCCAACACCAAACAAGGCTGGAGTACAACTGCCCCCAGCCTGGAAGCCACAGATAAAGTCAAGCTCGTGGCCACACCCATAACACACCTAAATCCCCACTAGCTAGAGTATTAACCCCTCGCTCACCAAACCGCAGGGAGATGCACCTTAAAGGGGAAATCCACGTACAAACCGACAACAACATGTTGCCACAGGCAACCAGTCTGCACGGCAACCGTACAACAACAATACGACCGTGGCAGTGCATCGCAGGCCTCAATCAATATTTTGTGGAAGCCGGTGTATCACACCCCTCAACCAATATTTTGTGGAAGCTGGTGTATCACACCCCTCAATCAGTTTTTTGTGGAAGCAGGTATAACAAACCCCTTAATCAGTATTTTGTGGAAGCAGGTATATCGCACACCTTAATCAGTTTTTTTGGGGCAACAGGTATATCACACCAGTTGCAATTAGTTATTCCAATAGCGTTTGTCCCTCTATCTAGCTGCAGTATCGCAGCAGAACCGCACACAATGCTACACAATACAAATGCACTATAATATACTTTCTATGTTAGAAAGTATATTATAAGTATATTGCACTCCTCTGTGTATCACACCTATCGATAGCACACCTATAGCAGTCCTTAAAAGGAATTTTGTGACCCTATTAGCTAGCGTTTGGTGTCCCTAACAGTCTGTCCCTGCTCCACGTAGCATCCTCTCCCTACACTGGCAAAAAAACTGAATGTAAAATGGCTGCCAGATCGGGTTTATTTATAGGGTAGGGGATGTGTCCATGTGCTGAAACGTCTCAATTGGCTGTCCTGTCTCACCTGATGGATGTGTCATCGGTCAAAGTTCGGCGCTATGCAAAAAAATATGGCATGTGCGAATATCGCCATATGATCGCATGTTTGGCGAATCGCAAATGAGCAAAGTTCACCGCGAAACAATCGCTGGGTGAACCGCAAGGCCACCTCTAATGCTGAAGACATCTGATAACTGTATGATGTAGAGGTTTCTCAGCTTAGCTCTTATCTCCCTGCCTCAGCTTCTGGTTAATTACCCTAGCCCTTCCCTAAACATGTGATAGAGCTTACTGTACCGATGTGACCCTACAGTTTATCTGCTGCCAGTGGTGATCGCTCATAGGAGCTCTCCCCTCTTATGCCACTAGTTTGGGAACACTGACTTATAAGCACATAAACACAGATCAAAACTAATTGTATTTGAAGCTGACACACTAATATGTTTAGAAAGATAATAGTACCCATATTTAGAAGTATGCAAAAAACGGAACAAAAACAAAATGAAAGGAAACCTAAAGTTGTAATACAAATTCGGATGAAACTTTCAGTAGTAGATAAACATAAATTGCAACAAGACTATGGCAACAAGCAATAAGCAACATCGATGACCACTATAGTCTATACCACTGCTTCACAAATTGTGAGGTGCCCATGAGTTGTTGCTGAGGTTGTCCTGACAGTGAATCCTGTGCTCCACAGACCTCTGGCTGCAACAATATCTGTATTTTTCTGCATAATTTACTCCTTTTAATGTTTCGCTGCATTTACCAGACATAAAATTAAGATACATGTTTAATATTATCTTGGACATGTATGACCAATGGGAAAACCTGGGCATTACTATATTCATGCCGGTGAATCCTCATTAGAAAATTGTATTCAGTCTTCAAATTTCAAAATTTTATTTTTTTACTGTACATGCCCACTTATGTTTGGAATATCAAATATGAAGAAACAGTTATAGCAGGGGGGAAAAAATTCATCTTGAAAGTCTAGATGTCACACCTAAGTCCCTATACTCACATAAAACATACACACACCATTATAAAAAACACAATACTTTCCCCATTTTTTATTAACCCCTTAAGGATCCTGTGATTTTTCCATTTTTGCTATTTCATTTTTCACTCTCTGGCTTCCTGGAGCCCAAACTTTTTTATTGTTCCATACACAGCCATAAGGGCTTGCTTTTTGTGGGGCAAGTTGTGTTTTTTAATGTCACCATTTACTAATAAATATACTTGAGTAGAAAGCTGGAAAAAAATGCAATTCTGCCAGTTTAAAGTGTTTTGTTTTTATAGCATTAAGGCCTCTTTCACACTACCGTTTTTTGTTTCCGTTTTGCGGGCCGTTTTTTGCGTTCCGTATACGGTCCGTATACAGAACCATTCATTTCAATGGGTCCGCAAAAAAAACTGCATGTACTCCGTATGCATTCCGTTTCCGTATTTCTGTTTTTACGTTCCGTTGAAAGATAGAACATGTCCTATATTTGGCCGCAAATCACGTTCCGTGGCTCCATTAAAGTCAATGGGTCCGCAAGAAAAAACGGAATGCATACGGAAATGCATCTGTATGTCTTCCGTATCTGTTCCGTTTTTTGCGGAACCATCTATTGAAAATGTTATGCCCAGCCCAATTTTCTCTATGTAATTACTGTATACTGTATATGCCATACGGAAAAACGGAACAGAAAAACGGAACCGAAACGGAAACAAAAAAATGGAGCAACGGATCCGTGAAAAACGGACCGCAAAACACTGAAATAGCCATACGGTAGTGTGAAAGAGGCCTAACTATGTAGTAAAACTGACATGTCACCTTCATTCTCCAAGTCAGTATAATTACAGCAATAACAGTCATATTTTTCATTTATTTTTTTGGTGGGGAGGGTGGGTGGTGGGGTTTATACTGAAAAAAAAATAAACATTTTGGGAAAAAAAAGTTTCCTTTTCATCACCATATTCTGACCCCCATAACTTTTTCACAGTTATGTTTATAGAGCTTTGTGAGGGCTTATTTTTGCAGTATGATCTGTAGTTTTTATTAATACCATTTTGAAGTGTTTACAACTTTTTTAATCACTTTTTATTAAAATGTTTTTTCCCATTATGCTGTTCTCTGTAAGGTATAAATATTTTTATTTTCTAATGGTACTGGCATTTTTGGACGCAGAGATGTCCATGATATTTATATTTTTTTCTTAATTGTTATGTATTATTATAGTTTTCTTATGCTAGGGAAAAGGGGTAATTTTTATATTAAATTTTTTTCAATAAATACTGAATTCAGTATATTCCAATGCAGTGCTTCCACCTAAAGGTCTACATTGGAATATACTAGTAATCAGTCAATAATCCTTGTAAAAATTTAGGACTATTACTAATGCAGGTTGAGATTGGGGAAGGTGACCTTGGCTGGGAAGTGTGCGGCTCTCGGTTTAGCACTTCCAGATGCCGTGGTTACATTTGACCATGGCATTTAAGGGGTTAAATGTCCATGATCAGCATTAGCGCTGATCACAGACATTACCAATGGGCCTCTGCTATGTAAAACAACAGAAAACCGACAGTTACGGTGCCCACAGAGGGTGACATCTTTAAAGACCGGACTTTCTCCATATGTGTATGGCCGAGGTCTGGTAAGGGTTGAAGGGTACAACATTGTGTTCTACAGTGTAGGCCAACAGGGTGAAGATGAAATGGAAGCTAAATTTTAAGAATTTTTGAGAAAATTTATCAAACTGGTATAAAGAAGATGGTCTGAGATGCCCATAGCAATCAGCTGTCTGATTTTTTAATGTTTTTTGCCATACAAATATTGTAGCAATATTGAATTAAACATACAGTATAATAAAGCAAAAGTTAATCTTATATGCATAATTTTGATTTAAAGTAAATCGCTAAAACAGATTTAATCCAATTCAGCAAAGCAATCGTTTGTGGATCACATTTCCTTATCAGAAAATATAATATAATGTAATATAATAGTTTCTTAAATCTAATTTGTAATATTCACTAAATGTTTTACTTTTAATGTTTCAATGACTTACCATTATAATAATAGAAGGCTTGTGGCTCTTCATGAAAAAGTCTTCAATGAATTGTACTAGCACTATGCTGCAAATTTATATTCTACCGCCACAATCACGGCTTAAAAATTATCGATATAGAATTACCCCAGGGAAAAAATTATTATTAGTCACAAATAATGTCTCTTAGGTTTTGACATAATTGTTTTAGACTTTGTTTTCCACACAGTGGATTTAATCTGTTTTAAATTATCTATTATTTTTATACCACTATAGATGAAATGTTAACTAGACATAGACATTGCTCTGAAGTAAAACTAGGTGGAAAGAGGAGTAGAGATGTCGCGAACATCAAATTTTCCGTTCGTGAACGGCAAACGCGAATTTTCGCAAATGTTCGCGAACGGGCGAACCGCCATAGACTTCAATAGGCAGGCGAATTTTAAAACCGACAGGGACTCTTTCTGGCCACAATAGTGATGGAAAAGTAATTTCAAGGAGACTAACACCTGGACTGTGGCATGCCGGAGGGGGATCCATGGCAAAACTCCCATGGAAAATTACATAGTTGACGCGGAGTCTGGTTTTAATCCATAAAGGGCATAAATCACCTAACATTCCAAAATTGTTTGGAATAACGTGGTTTAAAACATCAGGTATGATGTTGTATCGATCAGGTAGTGTAAGGGTTACGCCCGCTTCACAGTGAAAGACCAAACTCCCCATTTAACGCACCGCAAACAGTCCATTTGCACAACCGCAAACTCCCCATTTGCACAAGGTTGGATACTAAGCTAGCCATGTCCCGTTCCTTGTCCTCACTGACGTCATTGAAGGTCTCTTCCTCCACCCAGCCACGTACAACACCAAGGGTCCCCGAAAGGTGACAACAAGCCTCCTGGGACGCCTGCTGTGGTTGGTCTTCCACCTCCTCAAAGCCACCTTCCTCCTCTGACTCCTCTTCTCCAGACTCCTCTGTCTGCGTTGCCTCCCTCTGCGTTATTATAAGGTGTGTTAAGTAGTACTATTCCTATCAGTTTAATCTCTGTTACGTCCCCTATCAGGGGATGTGTATATGGAATCGATTTTAGGAACCGGGAGATGGAAAAAGATGCTTGGTCGGTCCTCCTACTTCCAATTTGGGGCACTGCGCGTGCAATCTACTGTGCCACCAGATAGGAGCGGTGTGTTAAGTAGTACTATTCTTATCAGTTTAATCCCTGTTACGTCCCCTATCAGGGGACGTGTATATGGAATCGATTTTAGGAACCGGGAGATGGAAAAACATGCTTGGTCGGTCCTCCTACGTCCAATTCGGGGCACTGTGCGTACGCCGTGCAATGTACTGTGCCACCAGATAGGAGTGGTGTGTTAAGTAGTACTATTCCTATCAGTTTAATCCCTGTTACGTCCCCTATTAGGGGACGTGTATATGGAATCGATTTTAGGAACCGGGAGATGGAAAAAGATGCTTGGTCGGTCCTCTTACGTCCAATTTGGGGCACTGCGCGTGCAATCTACTGTGCCACCAGATAGGAATAGTACTACTTAACACAACACTCCTATCAGTTTAATCCCTGTTACGTCCCCTATCAGGGGACGTGTATGGAATAGATTTTAGACAACCGCAAAGAGTTGTCAATATAGTTGACACACTCATGACATAAATTTTATACCTCTATGCGTCAATCTTGGTGTAGTGATGACTGTGCTTTTGCGCACATTTGGGAGATTGCAGGCGATGGAGATTTTCAAAGCCTATGGTCGTGCTGAGGTAGTTCAGTGACAGTTAAGTGACCCAGAAAAAAATTATTCTGCAGTGTGGGCCCATTATTGGCCTAGTAGGCTTTAATGATCACCTTAGATGATCACAAAGAAAATTAATGTTTTTTCTATGCAAAATTATCCAGCCGATCGCTCTTGGTCTGTTCACAATGAAGCGACCTTATCATCTGGGGTGTGCCAACATTGCCATTGCCAACACACTTATAGAGGTGGTCACTTCATTGTGATACGCAAGCCCCTTCACCACAACAAGGTAACAATCACGAAGGGGAATTGACACTTGTATGTGCCTTTATTTTTGTTTGGTTTTTGAAGCCACAGTGCAGCACCAGAGGCCAGAAAAAATTAGGTATTGTTGCAGCGGCCAGAAAAATTTATGTTTTCCAGGCAGAAAGTGCACTAAAACATTGCGGCTTGAACCCTAGTTGGTGGCGGATAAGTCACGCAAGTCATCCGGCATTCACAGATAAAATACAGCAGCGTGTGGACCATTTTTAGCCCAAGGCAGCTCATCTCATCAGGCCTTTTTTAGTCGAATGTATCGCCCACTATCAGTCCCTTCGGGATCCATCCCTCATTCATCTTAATAAAGGTGAGGTAATCTAGACTTTTTTGACCTAGGCGACTTCTCTTCTCAGTGACAATACCTCCTGCTGCACTGAAGGTCCTTTCTGACAGGACACTTGAAGCGGGGCAGGCCAGAAGTTGTATCGCAAATTGGGATAGCTCAGGCCGCAGGACAAGCCTGCACACCCAGTAGTCAAGGGGTTCATCGCTCCTCAGAGTGTCAATATCTGCAGTTAAGGCGAGGTAGTCTGCTACCTGTCGGTCGTTCTCTGAGGGTGGACCCCGAAGGGCTGTGGTGATGCGTAGGACTTAAAAAGCTCCGCATGTCCTCCATCAACAACACGTCTGTAAAGTGTCCTGTCCTTGCCGGTGTGGTCGTGGTAGGAGGAGGATTACTTTCACCTCTTCCTCTGTTAGATTCCCGTTGTGCTGTGACATCACCCTTATACGCTGTGTAAAGCATACTTTTTAATTTATTTTGGAACTGCTGCATCCTTTCCGACTTGCGGTAATTCGGTAACATTTCAGGCACTTTCTGCTTATACCGGGGGTCTAGTAGCGTGGCCACCCAGTACAGGTCGTTCTCCTTCAGCCTTTTTATATGAGGGTCCCTCAACAGGCACGACAGCATGAAAGACCCCATTTGCACAAGGTTGGATGCCGAGCTACTCATGTCCCGTTCCTCATCCTCAGTGATCTCACTGAAGGTATGTTCTTCCCCCCAGCCACGTACAACACCACGGGTACCAGATAGGTGACAACGAGCACCCTGGGATGCCTGTTGTGGTTGGTCTTCCTCCTCCTCCTCAAAGCCACATTCCTCCTCTGACTCCTCTTCCTCACACTCCTCTTCCAGCGTTGCCGCAGGTCCAGCAAGCGATGCTGATAAGGCTGTTTCTGGTGGTGATGGTGACCACAACTCTTCCTCTTCACGCTCATCTACGGCCTGATCCAGCACTCTTCGCAGGGCACGCTCCAGGAAGAAAACAAATGGAATGATGTCGCTGATGGTGCCTTCGGTGCGACTGACTAGGTTTGTCACCTCCTCAAAAAGGACGCATGAGCCTACAGGCATTGCGCATTAGCATCCAGTAACGTGGCAAAAAAATTCCCAGCTCAGCAGAGGCTGTCCTAGCACCCCGGTCATACAAATACTCGTTGACTGCTTTTTTTTGTTGGAGCAGGCGGTCGAACATTAGGAGTGTTGAATTCCAACGTGTCGGGCTGTCACAAATCAAGCGCCTCACTGGCATGTTGTTTCGCGCTGGATATCTGAAAAGTGCACCATGGCCGTGTAGGAACGCCTGAAATGGCCACACACCTTCCTGGCCTGCTTCAGGACGTCCTGTAAGCCTGGGTACTTATGCACAAAGCGTTGTACGATCAGATTACACACATGTGCCATGCATGGCACATGTGTCAACTTGCCCAAATTCAATGCCGCCAACAAATTGCTTCCATTGTCACACACCACTTTGCCGATCTCCAGTTGGTGCGGAGTCAGCCACTGAACCACCTGTGCGTTCAGGGCGGACAGGAGTGCTGGTCCGGTGTGACTCTCTGCTTTTAGGCAAGTCAACCCCAAGACGGCGTGACACTGTCGTATCCGGGATGTGGAATAGCCCCTGGGGAGCTGGGGGGGTGCCGTTGATGTGGAGCAAGACGCAGCAGCAGAAGAGGACTCAGCAGAGGAGGTTATGGAAGAGGATGGAGTAGAAGGAGTAGAGGAGGTGGAAGCAGGCCTGCCTGCAAGTCGTGGCGGTGTCACCAACTCCTCTGCAGAGCCACGCATTCCATGCTTGGCAGCCGTCAGCAGGTTTACCCAATGCGCAGTGTAGGTGATATACCTGCCCTGACCGTGCTTTGCAGACCAGACATCAGTGGTCAGATGGACCCTTGCCCCAACACTGTGTGCCAGACATGCCATTACTTCCTTTTGCACAATTGAGTACAGGTTGGGGATTGCCTTTTGTGCAAAGAAATTTCGGCCGGGTACCTTCCACTGCGGTGTCCCAATAGCTACAAATTTTTTGAAGGCCTCAGAATCCACCAGCTTGTATGGTGAAAGCTGGCGGGCTAAGAGTTCAGACAAGCCAGCTGTCAGACGCCAGGCAAGGGGGTGACTGTGACATTGGCTTCTTACACTCAAACATGTCCTTGACAGACACCTGACTGTGGGCAGATGAGCAGGAACTGCTCAAGGTGAGAGACGGAGTGGCGGATGGTTGAGAAGGGGCAAGGAGGACAGCAGTGGTTGACGTGGCTGAAGATGCTGGACCAGGAGGAGGATGGCGGCTTTGAGTTTGTGTGCTGCTTGTACTCATGTGTTGATCCCATAGGCGTTTGTGATGTGCGATCATGTGCCTTCGCAAAGCAGTTGTACCTAGGTGGGTGATGGACTTCCCACGACTCAGTTTCTTTTGGCACAGGTTGCAAATGGCATCGCTGTTGTCAGAGGCAGACACATCAAAAAAATGCCACACTGCTGAGCTCTGCAATGACGGCATTCTGGTGGTGACAACAGCATGCGTTGATAGGTGTGCTGTCTGGCTGACCCCGGGTGCCGATGCATGCTGTCTAACTGTGCCACTAGCTCCTTGCGACGACCTCCCCCTGCTTCCAACTCGTCTCCTCCTCCTCTCTGTCTCCCCATCTGAACTTTCCCTCTGTTCTTCTTCTCTTCGAGTGGGCACCCACGTGACACCCACAGACACATCGTCATCATAAACCGCTTCACTTGTAGCTGACAACTCAGCAAAGGAAGCAGCAGCGGGTACAACATTATCATCATCACACCGTACGTCCATGTGTGTAACGCTGCCTGACTGAGACATATCCCTGTTATCTACATCCTCTGGCAATAATGGTTACGCATCACTCATTTCTTCCAACTGATGTGTAAATAACTCCTCTGACAGATCAAGTGAATCGGCTGTGGTGCTAGTGTTGGTGGTGGTGGCAGGCGGGCGAGTGGTAACTTGAGAGGTGCCCGAAGCTGAGCTAGAGGAGGATGGTGCATCAAGGTTCCGAGCGGAAGCTGTAGAAGATTGGGTGTCCTGTTTTAGCCAGTCAACTATGTCCTCAGAACTTTTCGAGTTCAGGGTACGTGGCCTCTGAACACTGGGCATTATTCTAGGGCCAAAGGGAATCACAGCACCACGACCACGACGGCCCCTGCGGGGTGGCCTGCCTCTGCCTGTCATTTTTTTTTTGGTTAGTTAAGTTGTACTATGCGTGCAAGCTACTGTGACACCAGATATGAGTTGCGCTGAAGTGACACTATGGACTTTCAGCTGGGCCTTAAACACACAAACACGTGTGTGCAACTGACTGCTGTTTATTCACAGTCAAAATTGTTGTTTTTCTATAAATGTAATCGAATGTGACACCAGATATGAATGGCGATGAAGTGACACTATGCACTTGCAGGGCATGAAACACACGCGCGTGTCGGCAACTGACTGCTATTATATTACAGTCAAAAAAGATTATTATTTTTTTTTAAATGCAAGCTACTCTGACACCAGATATGAGTGGTGGCACTGGGCAAGTGGGCACAGTATACGCTGTGAGCCTGACACACACGCTGGCAGGCAGGCAACTGCAATTAGATTACACAGGGGGAAAAAAAGCAGACTGATGTACTAGCCCTAAAAAGGGCTTTTTGGGGTGCTGTCCTTACAGCAGAGATCAGATGAGTCTTTCAGGACTGTAGTGGACACTGAATACACTGGCCTAGCTATCGATTTCCCTATTAAATCAGCAGCAGCTACACTGTCCCTCCTCTCACTAAGAATGGAGCTTCCGAATGAATCTAAAATGGATGCTGTCCAGGAGGTGGGAGGGTCTGGGAGGGAGGGTCTGCTGCTGATTGGCTGGAATGTGTCTGCTGACTGTGAGGTACAGGGTCAAAGTTTACACAATGATGACAAATAGGGGGCGGACCGAACATCGCATATGTTCGCCCGCCGCGGCGAACGCGAACAAGCTATGTTCGCCGGGAACTATTCGCCGGCGAATAGTTCGGGACATCTCTAAAGAGGAGTAAATGGAACATTTAATATAGACTAAATATTGACTATCAAGCTGACTATCAAAATGTATCAAATTGTATAATGCAATTCTATTATGTTCATGGTGGTTCAGTAGTTAGCACTTTTCCTTGCAGAGCTGGGGTCCTAGGTTCAACTCCAACCAAAGACACTATTTACAAGAAATTTATGTGTTCTCCTCATGTTTGCATGGGTTTCCGCCGACAATCCAAAGACATACTGATAGGGAACTTAGATTGTGAGCTCCACTAAGGACACTAATTGTTACAATATCTGTTCATGTGTCCCATTGTATGCCATGTAGGCTGGTTGTCTTGTTGTGTGTAATGGCTACGGATACTTTGTGGTGTGAACATGACCATTGTGTACTTTATGTCTCTACTCTCTTTTCTGTAGGGCAGAAGTTAGTGCCTCCTCCTGTTTGTATGCACCTGTGGGTGTTTGGGGCTAATGAGCTCAGCTATATGTTTTATGTTGGGTTAGCAACAGCTGCTGTATCTCAGTCTGTTGTTCTGTTTGCCTGTCCAGTCCTTATGTCTGATCTGTGTCCGTTCTCATGTCTGACCTTACTCTTCCTGAGTTCCTGCCGTGGTCTGTCTGTGTTACCCTGCTTGTTTGGTCTCAGTTTAGTTCTGTTCGTGTTTTTTTTATCTAGTTTGTTGTTTCTACTCTTGCTCCAGTATTCATGTTGTGGTTTTCCAGAGACCCGTGTTTTAGCCTTAGCTCCTGTTCAGACAGTGTCTTTAGTTTTGTGCATTTCCTGATCCTGCCTCTGTTCCTGAGTCCTAAGGTTGGCTGCCAAGTACACCGGGACCATCCCAGGAGGTAGCGCTCTGGTCGCTAAACCACAACGAAGTCCACATCCCTGTATAGGGGTTAAAGGGTGAACACCGCGGTGGCACCAAAATAACACCCTTAGGGTTTGGCCCAACATTAAACCAGTTACTTGGCACAGTAGTTCCACCTTACTACTTTCCCACCTTGATCTGTAGTCAGTGCATCTGTAACACTAAGTAATAATGCTGTCTGTAAAGTACTATGGGATATATCAGCGCTATACAAGTGAGTAAAATAATAAATGAATAAATGATAAGACCAGTGTGTATCATATATAGCTTGTAAGGTTGAAAAAAGATATTCATCCAGTTCACCATGTAATCCTACAAAGTTGATCCAGAAAAAGCCAATATTCTTCATACTAGGGGAAAATTCCAGTCCTGACTCTAATTAGGAAATCAACATTTCTCCCCGGATCCACAACTCAGAATCATAGTAACCTTTGTAGAATGCTAGCATTGATCACCACTCCTACTAATGCTGCTTCTACTGCTAACAGAAAAAAGTTCCAACATGTTTGTAATCATACTCCAAGCAAACAGTGGGAGATTTATCAAACTGGTGTAAATTAAAATTGTCTTAGTTGCCCATTGAACTAATCAAATTCAATTACAGGAGCTCTGGAAAATGAAAGTCGGAATCTGATTTATTGCTATGGGCAACTAAGACAATTTTAAATCTCCCCCATAGATATTTTATCTGATTGCAATCTGTATGCTAGTGAATGACTAAAGGGAGATTTATCATCTCTCTTGAGCCTGAAAAGTGGCTTCAAAATATCAAAAACAATGGGCCAGATTTATCATTGGCTCAAGTCAGAATAATGGAGTGAAAAAGTCTAAAAAAATATGCGCAAACGCTAAAACTGCGCTCAAATTTGCGACTTTTTTCTGCTCTGCACTATGCTCGCCAGTTTTCTGAAAGTGGGCGTGTTTTCTTATGTAAATGAATCTCTAGACAGATTTACTATTGGGACTATTTAAAAAGACGCAATAAAATGCGCAATTTCACTCCAGTGAGGACCATGCTTATCTTATGAGACTTTTTAATAGAACATGTGACTTTTTCGTAAGGACGTGCGACTTTTGTAAAGCTGCTTACTGACAGATAAACTGCTATCGTCAAACCACATTTATTACAGTCTTAAAGGGCCAATCATAAATCTGACTTGGCTAAAACTGACTTTAGCCATATGTGAAAGTGTAGTGAGCGGTCAGAGTAATGATAAATCTGGCCCATTGTGTTTGCCACTATTTAACTGAAAAATTATTGCATCTCTCGGATTTTGTTTCGCTGTGTTTCCCTAAAGGGGGCATGGGGAGAGCAGGAGAGTTGGATGATCAGCTCCCCGGCAAATTGATCTTCATTTATGCCAGTTTTTTGGCGCAAATAAAGCCAGAAATTTACGTCAGCTCTGAGCTGTCATCGATCTCTGTTTAGTGCTCCTCATCATAAATTAGATGCATCCTCCAGTGGTGCAGGGGATATCAAGATATTTGCCAGTTCGTGATGAATTTAATTTCTTTGTTAAATTTAGCAAAGCAGCCAAATCAAATTTTTCACTTGTAGCCTTATTACAACTCTGCAGAGTATGTTACCCAGCTTTCCCACACTGCTGAATTCCAAATTTGCCTAGTTATATAGTGATAAATGGCTTCATATAGATAGACCAGCTTGTATTTTCTAGTATTGTAGAATACCAAGCTGCATTTCCTAGCCAGGATCATAGAAAAAAACTTAGTAAGAATCCAAAATCCTTCACAATGTAGCATAACTAGATTTTTCATTTAGGGTCCCGGGCCTAGACAGTTTGACACACATCCCTTGCCTGGTGCATGCTCTGAATTTGGTGGTGCAGAGGTTCCTGAAGAATTACCCTGATATGTCAGAGCTGCTGCTGAAAGTGCGGGCAATCTGTGCCGCTTTCGGCGTTCTCCCCCTACCGCTGCTCGCCTGTCTGCGCTGCAGCGTAACTTCTGCCTTCCCGCTCACCGCTTCATATGCAACGTACCCACAAAGTGGAACTCCACCTTGCACATGCTGGAGAGACTGTGCGAGCTGCAGCAGGCGATAGTGGAGTTTCAGCTGTAGCACGCATGGGTGAGTCGCTCTGAGGAACAGCACCACTTCACCACCAGCGAGTGTGTCTCCATGCGTGTTCCACTGTTTTGAGTACTCTACCAACATGGCCAGCGCCTATGACGCCTTCCTCAGCGTTACTTTCCTACTTCTATGTCTCCTTGGAAAAACACTTAGGGCGCTGATGAATGAGGATGTTGCAAAGGAGAAAGAGGAGGAGGAAAAGGGATAATTCCGACGGTTATCAGGCCAGTCGTCCACTGGTGGCTTGGAGGGTGGGTTCCTGCACCAACAGTGGCCTGGTACACAACTGTCCATCCAGGGAACAGATTTGGAGGATGAGGAGGATGATGACGATGATGATGATGAGGAGGAGGATCTGTGTTCACAGCATGATGGCACCCAAATCAGCTCACGGGCATCACTGAAGAGTGGCTAGAAGGACATATACAATACACCTCCCACCGAGAAAAACTTGTCATTGCCTCTGGGCAGCCTGGCACATATGAGCAACTACATGATGCAGTGCCAGCACAATGACCGCCGAGTTGCCCTCATTCTTACCAGTGATTTTTACTGGGTGGCCACCCTGCTGGATCCCCGCTACAAGGACAACATGCCGTCCTTACTTCCATCACTGGAGCATTAACGGAAGATGCGCAAGTTCAAGCGTACGCTTCTAGATGCGCTACTGATGGCGTTCCCACCTGACAGCGGGGGCTCAGTGGAAGCACGAGGAAGTCGCCAACACAGCTGGTGTATGGCACCACCTCAGAAGGGAGGGTTAACATGGCTGAAATGTTGAAATTTTTTTTTAGCACAACACAACATCTAGCACCACCATCTGATACGGACTGTCTAAGCAGGAGGCAGCGTTTTAGCGACATGGTGGAAAAGTACATGTGCACACGTCTGCAGGTACTGACTGATGGGTCTGCCCCATTTAACTTCCGGGTCTCTAAATTGGGCAAATGGCCTGAGCTTGCCCTTTATGCCTTGGAGGTGCTGGCCTGCCCTGCAGCCAGTGTATTGTCCGATCTTGTGTTTAGCGCAGTAGGGGAGGTCATCACAGACAGGAGCATCCGCCTGTCCACAGCCAACGTGGACAAGCTCACGTTCATTAAAATCATCCAAAGAGAAATCCACAGCACACCAAAGATCCTTATCGGATAAAGCTTTTAATACATAACGTTTAGTTTTACATCATTTTGTTCCATCCAGAGGAAGTATCAATATAACAGGCCATAAAAGAAATCCCAATGTTTCGGTCGAATGACGACCTTTATCAAGGGACAAAACGAGATTATGACCAGCGTCTTCTCTTGTGCAAGTTTTTATTCCCGATCAACACAGCAAACAGGCAACGTTTCGGCTGAACACAAGCCTTTCTCAAGCCATAAGAAATATCTCACAGTGTGATCTTATATACCTCCTACATAAAGGGTTGTGCCAATTTTCCACCAATAAATTACTTATATATAAGTTACAACATCTTAAAATAATCATCTGTGTTTATATAAATTAGCATTTTGTCCTCCCCATACACGGAGCCCATTCTTACATCTTCTCCCCAACGTCATCCACATACGCGTGAGCTGCAGTATGGCCGCCGCATGTCTCCTCAGTGTATTCAGCAATCTACCGCGCATGTCCTTGTCGTACGTGTCTTATGTTTTACTCATCAGACTGCGCATGTCACGTCGTGTCTTACCTCACGCAACTTTATTGACAGGAACAACAGAATACATTAGCCTCCATTCTTGCTCTATGTGTCCACCACAATGTATATTCTTCTCTTTATAGGTGTCAAATGCTGACACCCTATAACATACAGTACCACAGCACCAGTGAATCATGTCCATAACATGGCTCTCAATTCGTGTGCTGTTTTAGCACATCCCTAAGGGATCTAAGGCAGGGCTGGTGCAACCATATAGGCGAACTAGGCTTTCGCCTAGGTTGCCGGCCTGCTGGGAGCGCCCTGGTGACTCCCCCTGACTGGGGCTGCAGCCCTGGGCGAGCGGCTCTTGAGCCACCCCCAGCGCCGTTACAGGGGGGACAGGAGGTGGAGGTCCTTCTTAAATATGGCAGAGCAGGCATCTGCTTACCCTGATGGCAGGTGCCTGCTCTGCCAGTAAATTACCGGAGGAGAGGAGGCAGGCGGCAAGGGAGGTTGTTCTAGCAGCTCCCCACTCCTCCCTCGCGTGCCCTCTGTGATGCCGGAATATGACGTCATTCCGGCCCCGGCATACTAAACGGCGTGCTGGAGGACTGAGGAGCTGCACCACACTGGACCCCAGGGAGGTGAGTGTTTAAGTGTTTGAGTGAGTGAGTGTCTGCCTGTGTAGTTATGTCAGTGAGTGAGTGTGTGTATGTCTGTCTTTCTGTCACTAAATGTATGTGTGTCTGTCATTGAGTGTCTGTGTGTATGTCAGTGAGTGAGTGTATGTCAGTGAGTGTGGATGTCTGTCGGTCAGTAAGTGTCTGTGTGTTTATCAGTGAGTATATGTGTATGTTTGTCAGTGAGTATATGTGTGTGTTTGTCTGTCAGTGAGTGAGCATCTGTCAGTGAGTTTCTGTGTGTGTGTGTGTGTGTTTCAGTGGGTAGGTGTCTGTCAGTGAGTGAGTGTGTGTCTGTCTGTGAGTGTATGTCTGTCTGTCAGTGAGTGAGTGACATGAGGGGGCGGCAAAATGGATCTTTGCCTAGGGCGGCAAAAATCCTTGCACCGGCCCTGATCTAAGGGGTCTCCATTACATCTTGTCCCCATCCCACTTTTCCTCGCTATGGAGACATGCGTCCAGCATCGCCAATCCGCAACTCACTGTAATTAGGAACAAAAGAGAAAAAAGAAGAAAAGAAAAGAAACAGACAATTAGTGAATGTTCACATTATATCACCTATAGTGGTTACAATTTTTCTATTACTATATCTAAAGAACCCTCCTGTTACCGGCTAGTAAGGGCAGGCGGGATTAGCCTCAGGGTGAGGGCAGTGGCGGCCATCTTAACTGAATAGTGAAATTACATTTTTATGCAGACTGGTTGCTAAGGGCTGAATCTTATTAAATATGGGGTAAGTCAGTCTAATAGTAACTGATTCTGGAATATCATGTTATTAGTAACTACATATATGAAAATTGAAATTAGGGTCTAAGTGTGACAGTTATCCTTTAAGACAAGAACTCATAGGGCCCTAAAGGTGACTTACATTAAACTCTATATTCAACACCCTCGGCTATAATGTTTCCAAAGTGTGTATCCATCTCAACTCTTTTTTCCGCAAGAGACCTTCTCTGTCTCCACCTCTCCGAAGTGGAGGCACAGAGTCGATGTAAGGGATCGAGGGGTTTTCATCTGGAGCGCAGCATCAGCTCCGAACTTCACAGCGGCGGTTGCGTTCCAGGCTGGAACGCAACGTGCGCGATGACGTCAGCGCGCAACGTGCGCGATGACGTCATCAGCTCCTCCCTCACAAACACTGCAACCCGATATAGGCGCCAAGGCAGCTATACACGGCGTTCCACTAATTTGGAGTGCACGCCGTGTATGCTGCTAAGGTAGCCTCACCCCCGTGATTCAGAGCTGAACCTCAACTTGCTGGGACCCTCATTGCTTACAGCATCACCTCGCCGGAAAGTTGGACCTTCTTAACAAACCACCTAAACCGCAAGTATCAGTCTACTCAAAGACTGAAGGTAGCTGGACTATTCAGTTTCTGCATATGAGTAATAACTACTTCGGCACCCTGTGTTTGCTTACTGCTGTTGCAGGTGAGGGGGGTGTCATATTAACAAGAGTTACGGACGGTATTTTTGTTTCTCCACACAAACTGTATTACTACATACACCTGTGAAGGTATAGAATATCAATATTAATAATTGATATAGCGTAGGGAACAGGTGTATGATGTTTGGATCCCTAACTCTCCGTATAGCTGATTGAGAGAGCCGCCTGGGAATCCGTCACTGAACCTGATCTAACATACTCACTCTCGTTCTGGGCTGGGTACTGGTTAATGCAAAACGCCTCCGCAGTTGAGATCCTCGCCAACCAGTTCGGTGCATTACATATTAGTGGAACCCAAATGGATCCAGCGGAGTTAGCAAGACACATGGTCACCCTCTCACAGAGGGTTGAGAACCTCTCAGAGGATGTTCTGAACCTGCAACTAGAGAACCAGACATTGCGAGACCTTGTCGCACAGAACACAAACCCCCCAAGGGAGGGGCCCGAACCAATGGTCAGTCCGCCGGAACTATTCTCAGGGGATCGTAAACAGTTCCGTGATTTCATAAACGCTTCCAATTTAATGTTTGAACTTCGTCCTAGGACGTACCCTACAGACCGGATAAAGGTCCTCACAATGATCTCCTTCCTTAGGGGAGAGGCCAGAGCGTGGGCAAATACCTACTTGGAGAGGCAGGACCCCGTCTTAGACAACTACCACCATTTTCTCACAATCATGGCCCTCTTGTATGAAGACCACAGCAAGCAACAGACGGCGGAATCTGCCATCAGGAGCATAAAACAAGGCAGACGGCCTGTTGAGGACTTTATTGCTGAATATACACGGTGGGCTCGGGAGACCGAGTGGAACGATATTAGTCTCAGAAACCAGTTCCGTCTCGGCCTCTCCGAAGCACTGAAGGACGAATTGGCAAGAGGAGACATGCCCCTCACTCTCGATGATTTAATGCAACGTGTCACCATCCTCGACAGGCGTCTACGTGAACGTAGAGTTGAGCGGTCCTATGGATATGTACCCCCCAGTAGACCAACCCAGATGCACCCCCCTGAAGAGAACATGGAGATAGGTACCCTTAGGGGTCCTCTAACAGAGAGAGAGAAAACCAGAAGACGTAACTTGAATCTCTGCCTATATTGCTCTTCCGAAGCCCATGGGGTAGATGATTGCCCGGCAATACGGAAGAAGTCCGAAGGTAAGCAACACTCTCTATGTAAAATCGTAGTTCCCCAGATCAGAACCCCGGGTTACTTATACACCTCTCTTACTCTACAGTGGGACCAAAGTCGACTTACCGTTGACGCAATGGTGGATACAGGATCCTGTGGAAATTTTATCGATACGCTGTTGATTAAGCGAAATAAAATTCCATTGATTAAAAAGAACTCCCCGATGTCCGTGAGTTTTATTGACGGCACTACTTCAGCCTCAGGCCCAGTTCAAACCCAAACCCTACCGATAATGGTGACGTGTGAAAACAACCACACCGAATTCATGTCTTTTGACATTATATCTTCCCCTTTATTCCCTATCATTCTAGGTCTACCATGGTTAAAACTTCATAGACCAACACTTCTATGGGACCAAGGGAAGGTAAGGTTAGATTCGGGGTATTGCCAGGAGACTTGCTACCCTACAAACCCCATATTAATGGTTGGGGGCACCCAGATACCAGACCTCTACCAGGACTTCGCCGATGTGTTCAGCTCTAAGAATGCTGAGACGCTGCCGCCTCACAGGATATATGACTGTCCCATAGACCTCCTTCCAGGAAGTGAAATACCCACAGGGAAGATCTACCCATTGGCGAAACCTGAGTTGGACCATCTCAAACAGTATCTAGAGGAAAACCTGAAAAAGGGGTTCATTAGCCCCTCTACGTCACCCGCAGGTTCGGGAATGTTCTTTGTTCGGAACAAGGATTCCAGCCTCCGTCCCATCATCGATTATAGGGCCCTAAACAAAGTGACGGTAAAAAACAGGTACCCACTGCCTCTCATTAATGAGCTGATTGAACGCCTCAGCACTGCCACTGTCTATACCAAACTGGACCTTAGAGGAGCTTATAACTTGATAAGGATCAGAAAAGGAGACGAGTGGAAGACCGCCTTTCGCACCCGCTATGGACTTTTTGAGTACCAAGTGATGCCGTTCGGACTATGCAATGCTCCTGCAACATTCCAAAATTTCATAAATGACATTTTTCGTGATCTACTGGACGTTTGTGTCATTGTCTATCTAGATGACATATTGGTTTATTCAGATAACATCCAAGACCACCGAAGACATGTGCGTTGGGTATTAGCACGTTTGAGAGCCCACTGCCTGTACGCAAAATTGGAGAAATGCGTATTCGAAACGACCACCTTACCGTTCTTGGGTTATATCATCTCCCCCGATGGAATTCAGATGGACCAGTCCAAGATTGAATGTATACAAAATTGGCCCAGTCCGGGTTCCAGGAAGGCACTCCAAAGGTTTTTGGGGTTCGCTAATTTTTATAGAAAATTCATCAAGAATTATTCTGCGACTACGAAACCGCTTACCAGTCTTACAAGCATCAATACGAGATTCAAATGGAATCAAGAAGCTCAGGAAGCATTCCAACTACTAAAGCACAGGTTCACGTCCGCACCCATTCTCACCATACCTAACCCTAACAACTTGTACGTCCTCGAAGTGGATGCATCCCAAAATGCTGTAGGAGCGGTCCTATCTCAACGCTCATCGTTAATGACACTCTTACACCCGGTGGGGTTTTTCTCCCGGACACTAAATCCGGCCGAGGTCAACTACCCCATAGGGGAAAAGGAACTTCTGGCAATAAAAAACGCGTTGGAAAATTGGAGACATATCTTGGAAGGCTCAAAACACCCAATCACTATATATTCAGATCACCGCAACCTCCAATACCTAAAGACCGGTAAGACATTATCCTCTCGTCAAGTAAGGTGGAGTTTTTTCTTCGACCGGTTCGATTTTCAAATCACATATAGACCAGGCTCAAAAAACGGAAAAGCAGACGCGCTTTCTCGGTTGAATGAACCCAATCCAGGAGCAGATTTCCCTTCATGGGTCATTCCACCCGAAAAAATTATCGCTTCTGTAACTCTACGTCAAAGACTTAAGGACAACTTAAACCTAAACGAAGAGGATCGTCCCTCAGGACTCCGCAGGGATGATGAGGGCTTCTACTATAAGGAGAATCATCTATACATACCACCAAAACTCACAACACAAGTAATTCAACTACACCATGATTCTCCCATGTCGGGGCATCCGGGCACCTCCAAAACCGTTGATTTAGTCCGCAGATACTACTGGTGGCCCAATATGATACAGGAAATTCGGGAGTACGTCGCCTCATGCGAGATTTGTGCCACCTGCAAACATGACCGTAAGCGACCTTACGGTTTACTAATGAACCTCCCGATACCCTCCAGACCCTGGGAGTGGGTATCAATGGATTTTATTGTTGATCTTCCCCCTTCACATGGTTATAATACAGTACTTGTTGTTGTTGACCTTCTAACAAAAATGGCTCATTTCGTGGCTCTGAAGAAGTTACCATCCTCAATGGAGACTGCTGAGGTCTTTGTGACAAACATAGTCCGTCTACATGGTGTGCCTACAAAACTGATATCGGATAGAGGCTCACAATTTACCTCCAAGTTTTGGAAGGCTCTATGTGGGAAACTCCAGATAGACCATCGGATGTCCACTGCATACCACCCACAGACAAATGGACAAACCGAGAGAGTAAACCAATGCCTCGAGCAGTACCTCCGCTGCCACTGCTCTTATCTCCAGGACGACTGGGAGACCCTGCTTCCTCTTGCGGAATTTTCCTATAACAACTCCAAAAGTGCCTCTACCCTGTATTCTCCATTCTTTTCGAACTACGGTTTTCACCCTTCTCCTATCACTCCGATGAGTATCCTTACTAATGTGCCAGCTACTGAAGATTACTTCTCCACATTGCAGAAGACCCTCAAGGAACTTAAAGAAAATCTTATCCTAGCTAGAGAACGACAAAAAATTTATTATGATCGACACAGAAGGCCGAATCCCCCTTATCAAGTAGGGGACTCTGTCTGGTTGTCCACCAAAAACCTCCGCTTGGGTACTCCCTCTAAAAAATTGGGGAAACAGTTCATCGGACCATTCCGTATTGAGAAGGTCATCAACCCTAACACTATGAAACTCATCCTACCTCCTCGATTTCAGATACACCCCACTTTTCATGTTTCCCTGCTGAAGCCTGTTCGTCCTAACCCTTTTCCAGACAGGAACCCTGCTCCGTCACCTCCGGTCATAGTCCAAGGTGAGGAAGAGTTCGAGGTTGAGGAGCTGTTGGATTCAAGAAAGAGGGCGGGGAGACTTCAGTACCTTATACGATGGAAGGGTTACGGTCCCCAAGATGATTCCTGGGAGTTGGCCGACGTTGTCCACGCTCCAAAACTGCAGAAGGAGTTCCACCGCCGGTTCCCCGACCGGCCCTCCCCTTCTGGGGTACCCCGGAGGGGTTCCCTTAGGAGGGGGGTGCTGTAAGGGATCGAGGGGTTTTCATCTGGAGCGCAGCATCAGCTCCGAACTTCACAGCGGCGGTTGCGTTCCAGGCTGGAACGCAACGTGCGCGATGACGTCAGCGCGCAACGTGCGCGATGACGTCATCAGCTCCTCCCTCACAAACACTGCAACCCGATATAGGCGCCAAGGCAGCTATACACAGCGTTCCACTAATTTGGAGTGCACGCCGTGTATGCTGCTAAGGTAGCCTCACCCCCGTGATTCAGAGCTGAACCTCAACTTGCTGGGACCCTCATTGCTTACAGCATCACCTCGCCGGAAAGTTGGACCTTCTTAACAAACCACCTAAACCGCAAGTATCAGTCTACTCAAAGACTGAAGGTAGCTGGACTATTCAGTTTCTGCATATGAGTAATAACTACTTCGGCACCCTGTGTTTGCTTACTGCTGTTGCAGGTGAGGGGGGTGTCATATTAACAAGAGTTACGGACGGTATTTTTGTTTCTCCACACAAACTGTATTACTACATACACCTGTGAAGGTATAGAATATCAATATTAATAATTGATATAGCGTAGGGAACAGGTGTATGATGTTTGGATCCCTAACTCTCCGTATAGCTGATTGAGAGAGCCGCCTGGGAATCCGTCACTGAACCTGATCTAACATACTCACTCTCGTTCTGGGCTGGGTACTGGTTAATGCAAAACGCCTCCGCAGTTGAGATCCTCGCCAACCAGTTCGGTGCATTAAAGTCGATGATCCTTAAACTCAACTGGTTAATAGAATGTCCCTTTTCTTTAAAATGTTTCAGAATTTGTAGCTCCATCATCTCCTTTCTGATCGTGCTTTTGTGTTTATTAATTCTCTCTCTAGCCTCCATAGTTGTCTCTCCTACATAGACCAAACTACAAGGACATTGTATTATATACACCACATAGTCTGATCTGCAAGTATATCTTTCTTTATTTTATAGATCTCACCATTTTACGGATGGGCAAATATGCCACCTTTTAACATGTTCCCACAGTTGCAGCATCCCAAACATGAAAAATTTCCTTTTTAGGTGTCATAAGGAATGTCTGTCCATCCTTCCTTAGAGGCCCAATATCTGATTTAATAGTCTATCTTTCAAATTTCTGTTCCTTCCATAGGACATCAAGGGCTTCTTTTTAAAATCCTTGACCCCCAGACAACCCTTTTCCAACACAGCCCAATCCTGTCTCGAAATTTGCGCTAACTTGGGGCTCAATCCACCAAATGTGGAAACAAAAAGGTATACGGATCCCTATCTACTTTCCTTCTTACTTGACAATAATTGTGTGCCAAGTCTAAGCAGGAGGCCATCCGAATATCCTTGCTGGAAAAACCTGGCACACATCTCCTCAACTCTGATTTCCAATATTTCTTCATCTGCTACAATACGTCTAACCCTCCGGAGTTGACTCTAAGGTAAAGAGTCTATCATATGTTTTGGGTGGTTACTCCAATAATATAACATGTTATTTCGATCAGTTGGCTTCACAAAAATATCTGTCTTGATCACTCCTTTTTCTACATATACTAATACATCCAGAAATTGAATTGACTGTAGTGAAGGACAGACCCTCCACCCAATGATTTAAATAATCATAGAACTCGATCAGACTATGCTCATCCCCTTTCCATATCATAAAGATATAGTGGATAGAGCGCCACCAACTCAGGATGTGCCTGCCAAAGTTAGACCTGTACACATACCGATCCTCAAACCACCCCATAAAGATATTGGCATAAGTCGGGGCCACGGTCGACCCCATCGCTGTGCCCCTCCTCTGCCAATAGAGGTCATCCCCAAATAGGAAATAATTCCTCTCAAGGACAACCTCAAACAGTCCGAGGATCAGCCGTGCACAGGGTGGAGCACATCCCGAGTCGGCCAGCGCCATATCGATGGCATCCAAACATTCATTGTGTCTTATACACTGCCTGTCCAATAAAAAAGTTGCCACCTGGATTTAACTAAGCAAATAGTTCTGAGCCTCCTATTGGATAATTACTGCATGGGCGATTATCTTTCAGCTGGCAACAAGTTATTTAACCCCAACTGGTGCAATGAGTTGTGTAACGGACCGTTTCAGCAGACAAGGGGTTAAAATCCGTTTAGGCGATGTGCCCCTTTCTGAGAGACAGGCACAGCTACTTGCAGAACACCAAATTCCCGAACTGGATACAAAATAGCACTCCAAACTGGAACCTCACGAATAGCTGCTAGCAGACAAACAGGAATCAGCTTACACTCCTGGCAATCAGTCTCTAGCAGTATACAGCGGATCCCCCCAATAACGAGACAAGGCTTCGTGTTGAGGGTCAAGCAGTGGTCTGACTGTACTTCACGTACAGCCTCTTTTATTCATAAACCACAAACATAGTACTGCCCACAGGGGTTTGAAATATAACCAATCAGTAATTTACAACACATACAATGTAACTACAGCAACCAATCGTTCACGCCCCCAGAGGACCAGAATGAAGACTGTGACATAGGACAACATATCCCCACAATGCATCATGGTCTCCTCCTCTCTGTCCCGGAGACAACCTGAGGAGCAATCCAATTATCTCTCAAGACAAAGAGAAGTCACCAATACACATGTGCAGACAATAGGACAGACATCACCCTTTAAACACACAATGGGACAATGGCACAATAGAAACACACCCAGCATTTTCCTCCCAAGCTGACAAGTTACACTTATTATAAATTGTTACAACTTTGTGAGTTTACATTGGCCATACATATAACTTACATCAAATTAAACAGTATAACTTTGGGACAAACCTATCCAAAATTCACTTGAATAGGTTCAGGGGTTTAAAAGTTAGTATATGGCCCATAATCCAGGGGCAAGAGGCCAGCAGCCAGTACTCTCCAAAACCCAGTGGCGAGGTTGGTTTTGCCACAAATGGTATCACATTTGGGCAAAGGCATGGAAGTGAGGGATGTTTACTATAATTCTTCCACCAGAAACCTGGTGCACAATTAAAGATTTCTCCCCTTGAAAGAACACACTGCACACTGGTATTGACAAATTACAATGGTGGGTCGATGTAATAAAATCTGCTGAATTTAACTGGCATATTAACGTAGTACAATGCATTGAATTAAATTGATGCAGTACAGTGTGTTGAATTAAACTGGTATATCAATGCAGTAAAATACATAACTGGTAGATTGACCCAGTACAATGCATTGAAATAAACTCGTATATTGATGAAGTACAATTCACTTAAAGGAGTTGTCCGGGCTTTTAATATTGATGACCTGTTTTCAGGACACCCTACACCCGGCACCCCCTGCTGGTCAGCTGTATGAGGAGACGGCACGCACAGTGTGCATGTGCCATCTCCCTTCTCTCTTCCTGATGCTGCTAAGTCTATGGAAGAGAGAGGGGAGATGGCACGTGAACACTGCGCACACCATCTACTCATACAGCTGATCGGCGGGGGTGCTGGGTATCGGACCCCTGAGAATAGGTCATCAATATTAAAAGCCCTGACAACCCCTTTAATTAAACTGGTATATTAATACAATAAAATATGCTGAATTAAAGTTGTTTGTTGATTCACTACAATACATTGAATTAACCTGGTATATTAAGACAATAAAATGTGTTGAATTAAACTTTTATATTACAGTGATTACAGGGCATTAAATGAACATCTCCAACTTCCTTTACTATAAAGCAAATGCAGCTACAGAACAATTCCCTTCTATGCTCTACCTCTATACTGATAGAAACCTGACTTTTACCTATTAATTCAATCTACCTAACTAAATATATCCCTAAAATATCTCTGCAAAACACTAAGATTAGGGATGAGCGAACCCACGGATGTTCGGGTTCGAGGGGTTCGGCCAAACTTTGTTTCAAAGATCGGTTCGGATCCAGAACTTGACCCAAACTTGACCCTGAACACTAAACCCCATTGAAGTCAATGGGGACCCAAACTTTGGGGCTGAAAAATGGCTATAAATAAGTCATAGAAAGGGCTATATGTCTGCAAATGTAACCACAATGGAGGTAAGAGCAGTACCATTGCTCTGCAAACAAATGTGGATAGGGAAATGACTTAATATAACAAATACATGCATAAATACTAAAAATAAATAGAATCATCTTGAATCAGGAGGTCCAAATGGAGTAGGAAGTTGAGGAGGCTGTAGACGTGGCGGTGTAGGTGGAAGAGGAGGTAGCCAACACTGTTTTTGTGGTGGGAATTTCTTTAATTTTTTATTTGTCTGGTAATTCTTTGTGTGACCTACAGCAATTCTATGGGGTGCAGCGGTATACTTCTCTAGTCTGCCAATATAACAAATAATAATAATCTTGAGTCAGGAGATGGAGGTCCCAATGCAGGAGGAGGTGGACGTGGCGGTGTAGGTGGCAGAGGCGGAGAAGGTGGGGGAGAAAGCTAACACTGTTTCTGTTTTGTTTTTTTACATGTGTATGTCAACTCTGTGTGTGACTTTTAGCCATTTTTTAGGGGGCTGCTGGTATACTTCTCTACTCTGCCAATATAACAAATAATAATCTTAAGCCAGGAGGTGGAGGTCCGAGTGGAGGAGGAGGTGGACGTAGCGGTGCAAGTGGAAGAGTTGGAGGAAGCAGACGTGGTGGTGTAAGTGGAAGAGGCGGAAAAAGTGTAGGAGCTAGCCAACAATTTTTTTTTTTTCTTTATTTCTTTATTTTTTTTTTGTTTGTGGAGGCCCCAAAACATTGGGAAATAGTAAACAGAGTGCACAAAGTGCGCTGGAGTATAACAATGGATGGGTGCAGCCAGTATACTTCTTTACTGTGCCAATTTAACACAAACAGTAATAATCTTGAGCCAGGAGGTGGAGGTCCGAGTGGAGGAGGAGGCTGACATAGTGGTGTAAGCGAAAGAGGTGGACGTGGCAGACGTGGTGGAGGAGGTAGTCAAGAAATATTTTTGTTATTCATTTCGTGGAGATCCCAAAACATTGGGAAATAGTATAGAGTACGCACAAAGTGCGCTAAAGTATAACAATGCCTGGCTGCGGCCGGTACACCTCTCTAATCTGCCCAAGGTATGGACAAGTCCTGTGGGATCCATGCCTGGTTCATTTTAATGACAAGAAAATGATGAGATATGCTCACCCTAAGTGGTGGCTGCTCGTAGAGGACATGCCAGGGGCGTAACTATAGGGGAAGCAGGGGAAGCGGCTGCTTTAGGGCCCTGACCCAGAAGGAGCCCATCCAGGTGGAGGAGGACTAAAAGATTTTGTCAGGGCCCCCTCAACAGTATTACACAATAAAATTATATACAGTGACATTAGAGACAGTGTAAGAAACGGATGGAGCAGCTGCTGGGCCTGGTCTGAGAGTGCGATCTTTACTAGCCACAGGAATGGTGGCAGCATGAAAGGAAGGGGTTGCAAAAAAATTCCTGGGGGAGAGGGGCCCCATTCAAAAATTTGATGTGGGGCCCAGTCATTTCTAGCTACGCCACTGGGACATGCGTCAATCCGTTCCAAAGAGAAATCCACGGCACACCACATATCCTTATCCGATAATGCTTTCAATACATAACGTTTAGTTTTACATCATTTTTTTCCATCCAGAGGAAGTATCAATATAACAGGCCATAAAAGAAGGTATCTGTGGTCTCAGTAGATCATGTAAACTCTGGAAGTTTCCAGAGTTTACATGATCTACTGAGGCCACAGATCCCTCGGGACAATCACTTTGTGGAGTCGTACATTGAGTTGGTGACCCGCAGGGTGACTGAACTGAGGGCAGATTATAAATCTTTAACCGGTTTCGGACATAATCTTTCAAGATTAGAAAGAGATGCATTAAGACAACTGGTGGAGAATAAACAAATAACTATTAAACAAGCTGACAAGGGGGGTGCAGTTGTGATAATGGATACATCGAAGTACAAAATGGAGGTTTGGAGACAGTTAAATAATGAGGAAGTATATACAAAACCAATGAAGGACCCCAAGTTTGAGATTCAAAAGATGATAGGAAAAAAGGTTAATGACGCCTATGAAAGGGGGATTATTGATGAAGATTTGAATAAATTTCTCATTGTGGAGAATCCATTTACACATGTATTATATATACTCCCAAAAATACATAAGGATTTGAGAGATTCTCCTGGCAGACCAATTGTATCTGGGAGGGGACCTATTTTTAGTCCAATAGCTGTCTTTTTGGATAAAGTGCTTTAATGCTTTTCCACAGCTGCGCCTTCCTATGTCAGGGACACTTCAGATTTCCTATTGAAAATGAAAAATGTGGTTTTCTTGAGTGGTTACTATTTGGTGATATTTGATGTAGCATCATTATACATATATACACTGCCCGTACAAAAAAACAAAAGTCTCCACCAAAAATATTTTGATGGACCGCCTTTAACTTTGATTACGGCATGCATTCGCTGTGGTATTGTTTCGATAAGCTTCTGCAATGTCACAAGATTTATTTCCATCCAGTGTTACATTAATTTTTCACCAAGATCTTGCATTGATGAAGGTAGAGTCTGACTGCTGCACAAAGCCTTCTCCAGCACATCCCAAAGATTCTCAATGGGGTTAAGAAAAAATCCATTGATGGAATAACCTGGTCATTCAGTATGTTCAGGTAGTCGGCTGACCTCATTCTTGGAGCACATACTGAACCTAGACCTGACCAACTGCAGCAACCCCAGATCATAGAACTGCCCCCACAGGCTTGTACAGTAGGCACTAGGAATGATGGGTGCATCACTTCATCTGCCTTTCTTCTTACCCTGATGCGCCCATCACTCTGGAACAGGGTAAATCTTGACTTATCAGACCACATGATCTTCTTCCATTGCTCCAGAGTCCAATCTTTATGCTCCCTAGCAAATTGAAGCCTTTTTTTCTAGTTTGCCTCACTGATTAGTGGTTTTCTTACGGCTACACAGCTGTTCAGTCCCAATCCCTTGGGTTCCCTTTGCATTGTATGCATTGTGCATGTGGAAATGCTCTTACTTTTACTATTAAACATAGCCCTGAGTTTTACTGTTTTTCTTCGATTTGATTTTACCAAACGTTTAAGTGATCGCCGATCACGATCATTCAGGATTTTTCTCCCGCCACATTTCTTCCTCGAATGTGATGGGTCCCTACTATCCTTCCAGTTTTTAATAAACAGTTCTTAACCCAATTTTAGTAGTTTCTGCAATCTCCTTAGATGTTTTCTCTGCTTGATGCATGCTAATGATTTTACCCTTCTTAAAACAGACTAACATCTTTTCCACGACCACGAGATGTGTATTTCGACATGGTTGTTTAAGAAATGAGAAGCACTCTGCTACACCATTCTATGTCATTATTACTCCTTTTCAGCTGTCTGTAAAAAATGTCTCATTTTCCGAATGTCGCACACTTCTACACCTTCACTGAAATTTAATTCTGCATGATAATTACATTGACTCATTTTCAAATGGTGCTCATTTGTCCATTTATTTTTGTTTAAATTTTCATTTTTTCTAAATGTTGTAGAATTCCATGTCTTCGACAAAATTTAAGTCACCAATAGTCAGCAAATAGACATGCACCACCTAAACAATTAGGTTCAGTCATACCTGTACTGTGCCCTTTCTCCTGCGCATACCCTGTTCCCTCATCCCATGGACTTCTGGGGAGGTAGATTGGAACAGTGGCTGGAATTGTCCCAGTTTGCTATCATTCTACTGTTTTGTCTAGCCTGTACTGTCAAATAGAGTATTCAGTAAGGCAGGTGGCGGTCACCCAAATTTTATTCTGCTGTATGGCATTGGTGCTTCTGGCTAGCAGCATTCAAATATTGGGGGTCATTTACTAAAAGAAACTCAGCTATTTTTGGTGTATTTTTGGTGCTTATTTTGGGGCAAAGGTTATTTGTGTTACATTTTGCAACTTTTCCCCGCTCATGCCAGGTCTAAAAAAAAGAGCATGACATGGATGGGGAAGGGGACTAGACCGGCAGGCCTATCTCATTTATCATTTTCTACGCCTGTTTTAGGCTTAGAAAAGGGTTAAAATGCAAGCCAGCAAGGAAGCTGGTGCAGATTTAGAACAGTGGTAGATGCACTTAAGTTATGTAGAGGCTGGGGCCTCTTCATCATTTCGGCTGATCAACCGCCAGTGCACGGGGTTATTAAGACCAGTGTCTAAAATGCTGGCCTTAATAAATGACCCCCATTGTCTCCTTCTTGAAATGTCACCCAGTTACATACCTTCACCCAATTTTGATTCTTCTTTATGGTAGTAGTACTTCTGGACAGATGTCTGTAAAAACTGACTCGTTTTCGAAACGTTATGCAGTTTTGTGCCGCCATCAAAATGTAAATCTGCTCTATGTATAAAGCTGTTGTTTTTTTTTAACTGTTTAAAATTATCTAATTTTCAAAATGGTTGTGGCTTTTCTCTTGCACATACCCTGTTCCTTGACCTCATGGACTTCTGGGTATTTAGATTGGAGCAGTGGTTGGAACTGGCCCAGTTTGCTATAATTGAACTGTCCAGCCTCCAGTGTCTTCTCCAGAGAGAGATTCCAGCATGGCAGGTGGTGTCTTCATAGCCAAGCGGGCAAAATTGTCCTGTGAGGTATCTAAAACATTTCCTTTGTTAAAATGAATCACAAATCCATGTGGATTTCCACAAATATCTGGCTGATGACACTGAATAGATCTGCCATTGCTGACAGTGGCTATTTATTGCTAGTCTAATGATACAACTGCCGCTGTCTGCATGTTTATAGTGTCTCGTACTATAATGCAGCCACTGATTGCTACTTCCCCTTGTGTCAGTAATAGTACCCTCATATGGCTGCACATCTTCTGCCTTGTCCGTGAGGTTGCTCACTGCCAAGATAATTTTGGGGGGCTTGTTCAGAACAAGCCACTGCTTTTCCTGATGCTACTGTGTGGGTATATTTAATTTTAAATAAGCGTAGCAAATGGGATGGCTCATTATGTTTTTAAACAGGCTGTATGTGAACACCATCATCCATATATTTACCCATAGCTATATGTGTCATGGTCACTCTGACATTATTTACTATTGTCATTATTGTGTGAAAGAGCTTAAATGATAGAGGAGAGACAGAGCAAAAACCGTACAATTTTTTTTTGATTGGAAGACGAAAGAGAAAGAATATGAGTCCTAGGAGACCTCAGAGTGCAATATACCAATTTTAAGGCTCAGGATGGATGATATATTTAATGCAGACACTTTTGACTAACTGTATACCAGCTACTGGCATACTTTGAGACAGAATTTTATGTCAGAATTATGGTGTAATTTTGGTGCACAATTGTACATCTTAGGCCATGTCACTTTAACCATAAATTCCCTCTTCCCACCAATTTCTGATAAGTCACTTCCTTTTTAGGAGTAGGCACAAAAACTTTCTCTAAATCTATATGAGCCAAATTAATTCAAATGGTGCCTCTTTTTGGTGCAACAGATGCCAAAATCTACAGTAGGAATGTTGCAATCTTGAATTCTTGAAAATGTATTTTACTACTCTAGCATTCACCAATCTGAATCAAAATTACTCTTTAAAAATTGCATTCCCTTTATGACCCTCAGCAAGGCAGTTTTAACATTGGAGTTCTGTAGACTGTATATGATAGGATTCATTATGGGGATGATAGTTGTATAGACAACATTGAAGGTTAAATCTAGAACATCAGAGTAAGATGGTATCAGATACCCTGTTAAGCATGTTCCATAGTAAATAGAGATGACAGTGATGTGGGATGAGCAGGTGGAGAAGGCCTTACTTCTGCTTTCACTTGACTTTATCTTAAATATGGTAAAGAAAATTTTAAAGTAAGAAATAAAAGTGCACATCAATGGAAGAAAGGCAAATAACACAATATCCATGCCGGTTATTGCAAATACTATTTCTGTGCCAGTACAAGTGGTCTTTGTTAGTGACTTTGCATCACAGAAGAACTGGTGGATGAGGTTGGAGTGACAGGAGGACTTGTATAAAGCTGAGATTACAAATATTAGAGAATTAAAAAAGGCGGCTGCCCAAACGCCAATAGTTATCAGGATACAATTTCTCCGACTCAGGATCCGATGATAATGTAAGGGGAGGCAGATAGCGACATATCGATCATACGCCATAATGAAGAGAAGAATTTCCTCTGCAGACATCACTGTAATTGAAAAGTACAACTGAGTATAACATTGTGAGAAGGAGACAAAGTGATTTCCGGACAATAACATGTGCAGTAACTTAGGAACCGTGACTGATGTAAATAACATGTCTACAATGGACAAATTACAGATAAAGAGATACATTGGTTCATGTAACTGAACTGTCAGACATATGACTGTGAGAATAGAAGAATTGATAAGGACTCCGACCAAATATATCAAGAAGAAGAGAGTGGTAATGAGCGGTTTATATTTTGTCTCCCCAGAAAATGGCAAAAAATAAAAATATTCAATGGACGTCTCATTCTTCGTCATTGATTTCTTAGCAAAATAACCAAATTAATAGTTTATTACAGATTTCAGCGCATAATATACCAAATGTCAATAAAATTAGAGGAAGAGAGAAATGTGAGCATGTAAAACCTCATTTTGGAGACTAACCTGTCATCTCTTGTAACCCAGAGGTCAAATCTGCTGATCCAGTCATTTATTGGCAATCCTTGAACCCAAGGTAACTCACTCCAGACTCATCTATACTTGGTTTTTGTGACCTCATGTTTTATAGCTTTTGTTTCTTACTCTTACTTATAGAAACATACTGTACTAACGCCGTTTTGAATTCTCTTGAAAATATTTTTGGTAAGTTTGCTTCTTACTGGTTTTACTATTTACTATTAGTAGGTAAAAAAAATAATGAATGAAGTTTAAAAATCCAAATTCAGTGGAATATATTACATTGGAAGTTAACTCTAATCTATTGAAATACAAATATCCTGTATTTAGGGTTATTAAGAAGTCAAGAAAAAGGTAATATATACACACGACTGTTAGTAAATTATAAAAGGGTTAGAATTAATATTCTCAAGAATATTTTAAATGTAAAGGCATTATATTCATATTGTGTTTTTTAGCTTGGATTATTCAAAAAATATCTGTATATATCATCTATATGACTTTTTACATAGAACAAATTCAAATCTCAGTAGTATTGATACCAGAACTGTGTCAAAATCACCAGCATTCACTGTTACAAATCATAAATGTATATAAAATTGATAGACCATCGAAACAATACAACACAAGACAAAATGTACATCCTTCAGCATCTCCAGAGGTGGTAAGAGCTCAAAAGTTTTTTTTTCTACCACCTGGATACCGTTGTGCATTTTTTATATGACAACACTTTAAAACTGTTTGTTACTAGTGTTGATCACGAATATTCGAATTTCGAATTTTTATCGCGAATATAGGCACTTCGAAAATTCGCGAATATTTCGAATATAGTTATATATAATCGTAATTTCGAATATTCGAATTTATTTTCCAATTTTTTTTCGATTTTTTTATTTTTTTTTATCAGTACACATGATCCCTCACTGCTTCTAGCTTGTGGGCCAATAAGAAGGCTGCAATATACTTGACTTTTTGCGTGTTTGCGAATTTTGCTCTATATTCGTTTTTTTTTAATATTCGCTATATTGCTATATATTCTTGTTTTAGAATATTACGAATATTCGAAAAAACTAAGTTATAGCAATATAGAGAATATTTGAAAAAATCGAATATAGAGCAATTTAGCTAATATAGTGCTATAATCTTCTTTGTCTAATAGTTGCAAGTTGAAAAATTCTCAATAAAAAATTTGAATCCGAAAATTCTAATTCCGAAAATTCGCATATTACACAATCATTACCTTTCCGATTTTTCAAGAAAAAAAAATCGTGAATTTTCGAATCTTCGACGAATATTCTACAAAATATTCGCGAAATATCGCGAATTCGAATATGACCCCTGCCGCTCATCACTATTTGAAACGTATTGTATAGTGTCATCTCTGACTCCATCTGATGAGGTAACACTCTTTTTAGGCTACCAATAGTGTTGAGTAAATTTAAGTTAACGAAGTTGAAATCGATCTGAATTTCAGGAAAAATTTGATTTGACACATATCTGAATTTCCTCGCTCTTCCTGATGAAGAATAATTTTTTCCCTAAAATGGCTGCTGCATATGTTACAAATTGAAAGTACAGCTGTAGCAGGGGTAACACAAACACTGAACTCAAATTTCTTAAATCAATGCGTTGAAACAAAAGCCATTGAAAAGCAATTGCTTAACGCATTTAGTTGCATTTAGTTTAGATAACATGTCTCATTAAGCATGTTTGTTAAGCGAGATCACCCATAATGTGGGTAAGCAAATCTGCAGATAGACATCCCTTGTGATGTTACAGTCCTATAAAGACTACTATTACAATAAAGTTTAGACTGGCATATTCTTATTCATAATCATAGTCATGGGTGCACATCCATAAGGCAAACATAATAAATAAAAAAAATAATGGCTGCACACACATATAAGCAGTAAAGCTGAGAAATGGGGATCATTCTAAATTCAAGTGGTACTATACCTACTATTAGAATCAATGGAAGCTCTTAGCGCACATTTTGATCAAACTTGTGTCGGGCCCATCCACAACACGTCAAGGTGGCTTCCGCGGACGGGTCCCTATCACTAATATACCGCCTCTCTTGGACTTCTGAGTAAAGTACAAATGAAGCTGGTTCCTTCACTGCCCTGATAATGTGTACTTGGATAAGTCCAAGAGAGGCGGTATATTAGTGATAGGGACTCGTCCGCGGAAGCCACCTTGACGTGTTGTGGATGGGCCCGACACAAGTTTGATCAAAATGTGCGCTAAGAGCTTCCATTGATTCCAATAGTAGGTATAGTACCACTTGAATTTAGAATGATCCCCATTTCTCAGCTTTACTGCTTATATGTGTGTGCAGCCATTATTTTTTTTATTTATTATGTTTGCCTTATGGATGTGCACCCATGACTATGATTATGAATAAGAATATGCCAGTCTAAACTTTCTTGTAATATTTATCTGACGGTGGCGCCTCTTTTAGACTGAGCACACGCCCATCTGCCTGGAGCTTCGGAGCAAAGTACAAATGAAGCTGGTTCCTTCACTGCCCTGATAATGTGGACTTGGATAAGTCCAAGAGAGGCGGTATATTAGTGATAGGGACCCATCCGCGGAAGCCACCTTGACGCGTGGTGGATGGGCCCGACACAAGTTTGATCAAAATGTGCGCTAAGAGCTTCCATTGATTCCAATAGTAGGTATAGTACCACTTGAATTTAGAATGATCCCCATTTCTCAGCTTTACTGCTTATATGTGTGTGCAGCCATTATTTTTTTAAGTCCTATAAAGACCCCATCCCGCGCAGTCACCACCATTTCACTGTGAACTGAGTGAGGAAGGGACAGGGGCATAGCTTTAGGGGTGCAGAGGTAGCAGTCACTACCAGGCCCAGGAGCCTGAGAGGGGCCAAAGGCTCTTGTGCCTCATAAGAAGACACTTGTATTATAGAACGTTCATGCTGGTTAAGTTACAACTCTGGCTGGAGAGAAGGAGTTAGGTCAAGAATTTGGCAAGGCGGGGGAGGCATTCCAACTTTTGCCTTAGGAAGGCTATGTGCTTCCTTGCCCCCTGTCCACAAAGCACTGAGGAAAGGAGGCCCAAGCTGAACTTTTGCAACAGGGCCCATGAGCCTTTAGCTATGCCCCTGGCAAGAGACAGTGTTTCACAAAGCTTTTAACTATAATATAGAGCATAGGGACAGTGCAGGGACAGTGTAGGGAGATCATAGGGAATTAGAGATAGTTTTTACACACTGTAGGGAAGGCATAGGGAGCCTGCAGGGACATTGCATGAACAGTGTAGTGAGATCGCAGGGAGAATTTTCAGACACTGTAAGGAGGACATAGGGAGACTGCAGGGACAGTGCGGGCTCTGTGTAATCGCCCTGTGCATCCTGTTCTATTGCTATGCCATTCATTCTTAATCTGTTCTGTTATAAATAAACTTTCTGTGCGTCAGACTCATTTTCAATATGTGGTCTAATATATAGACGCGTTTATCTACTAGGAAATAGCAAGTATATCGTAGCTCACCCGTATCCAGTCTATGGTCAAGGTGCTCTGCTTTTAGATGATTCACCTTATCAGAAATGGACAGATAGTTGTATATAGTAAAAACAGGCACTCACCAACTGGCATAGATATTGCGATATGCTATTTATTAGATAATAAAATTATATGGAATATTATTTTAAAATATTGATAAATACACAAATGATATGAATAAATAGAACCCCTAACTAATACTCGTATTAAAAGCAAAATGTATTCAGATCAAAAACAAGGTATATTATGGACCCCTAGCTAATAATCGTATTAGAAGACAATAATCTTATATGTAATATATATATATATATATATATATATATATAGTTTCCAAAGATGAGGCAGCACTCTAGTGGAAGTAAAAAGTGGATCCTTGAGAAAGACCGCATTGAGACGGTTGAAACGTTGCACAGAGGGGAATAAAGGATCCACTTTTTACTTCAACTGGAGTGCTGCCTCATCTTTGGAAACTATACTTATCTATAGCCGTTTGAGCCTGCGGCTGTGAGGACCTGCACCCGCAATTCTTTTGTCTTGTGCTGCTGTGCTTCTTTTTTGGTTTCTATGTATGTGTATATATATATATATATATATATATATATATAAAGTATATAAATTGTCCTAGTAATGATACAACTTCTAAATGTGCTTGAAAGATGCCGGTCAATAAATACAGGGAGTGCAGAATTATTAGGCAAATGAGTATTTTGACCACATCATCCTCTTTATGCATGTTGTCTTACTCCAAGCTGTATAGGCTCGAAAGCCTACTACCAATTAAGCATATTAGGTGATGTGCATCTCTGTAATGAGAAGGGGTGTGGTCTAATGACATTAACACCCTATATCAGGTGTGCATAATTATTAGGCAACTTCCTTTCCTTTGGCAAAATGGGTGAAAAGAAGGACTTGACAGGCTCAGAAAAGTCAAAAATAGTGAGATATCTTGCAGAGGGATGCAGCACTCTTAAAATTGCAAAGCTTCTGAAGCGTGATCATCGAACAATCAAACGTTTCATTCAAAATAGTCAACAGGGTCGCAAGAAGCGTGTGGAAAAACCAAGGCGCAAAATAACTGCCCATGAACTGAGAAAAGTCAAGCGTGCAGCTGCCAAGATGCCACTTGCCACCAGTTTGGCCATATTTCAGAGCTGCAACATCACTGGAGTGCCCAAAAGCACAAGGTGTGCAATACTCAGAGACATGGCCAAGGTAAAGGCTGAAAGACGACCACCACTGAACAAGACACACAAGCTGAAACGTCAAGACTGGGCCAAGAAATATCTCAAGACAAGATTTTTCTAAGGTTTTATGGACTGATGAAATGAGAGTGAGTCTTGATGGGCCAGATGGATGGGCCCGTGGCTGGATTGGTAAAGGGTATAGAGCTCCAGTCCGACTCAGACGCCAGCAAGGTGGAGGTGGAGTACTGGTTTGGGCTGGTATCATCAAAGATGAGCTTGTGGGGCCTTTTCGGGTTGAGGATGGAGTCAAGCTCAACTCCCAGTCCTACTGCCAGTTTCTGGAAGACACCTTCTTCAAGCAGTGGTACAGGAAGAAGTCTGCATCCTTCAAGAAAAACATGATTTTCATGCAGGACAATGCTCCATCACACGCGTCCAAGTACTCCACAGCGTGGCTGGCAAGAAAGGGTATAAAAGAAGAAAATCTAATGACATGGCCTCCTTGTTCACCTGATCTGAACCCCATTGAGAACCTGTGGTCCATCATCAAATGTGAGATTTACAAGGAGGGAAAACAGTACACCTCTCTGAACAGTGTCTGGGAGGCTGTGGTTGCTGCTGCACGCAATGTTGATGGTGAACAGATCAAAACACTGACAGAATCCATGGATGGCAGGCTTTTGAGTGTCCTTGCAAAGAAAGGTGGCTATATTGGTCACTGATTTGTTTTTGTTTTGTTTTTGAATGTCAGAAATGTATATTTGTGAATGTTGAGATATTATATTGGTTTCACTGGTAAAAATAAATAATTGAAATGGGTATATATTTGTTTTTTGTTAAGTTGCCTAATAATTATGCACAGTAATAGTCACCTGCACACACAGATATCCCCCTAAAATAGCTAAAACTAAAAACAAACTAAATACTACTTCCAAAAATATTCAGCTTTGATATTAATGAGTTTTTTGGGTTCATTGAGAACATGGTTGTTGTTCAATAATAAAATTAATCCTCAAAAATACAACTTGCCTAATAATTCTGCACTCCCTGTAAATATACACTGCGTGCAGAATTATTAGGCAAATGAGTATTTTGACCACATCATCCTCTTTATGCATGTTGTCTTATTCCAAGCTGTATAGGCTCGAAAGCCTACTACCAATTAATTATATTAGGTGATGTGCATCTCTGTAATGAGAAGGGGTGTGGTCTAATGACATCAACACCCTATATCAGGTGTGCATAATTATTAGGCAACTTCCTTTCCTTTGGCAAAATGGGTCAAAAGAAGGACTTGACAGGCTCAGAAAAGTCAAAAATAGTGAGATATCTTGCAGAGGGATGCAGCACTCTTAAAATTGCAAAGCTTCTGAAGCGTGATCATCGAACAATCAAGCGTTTCATTCAAAATAGTCAACAGGGTCGCAAGAAGCGTGTGGAAAAACCAAGGCGCAAAATAACTGCCCATGAACTGAGAAAAGTCAAGCGTGCAGCTGCCAAGATGCCACTTGCCACCAGTTTGGCCATATTTCAGAGCTGCAACATCACTGGAGTGCCCAAAAGCACAAGGTGTGCAATACTCAGAGACATGGCCAAGGTAAGAAAGGCTGAAAGACGACCACCACTGAACAAGACACACAAGCTGAAACGTCAAGACTGGGCCAAGAAATATCTCAAGACTGATTTTTCTAAGGTTTTATGGACTGATGAAATGAGAGTGAGTCTTGATGGGCCAGATGGATGGGCCCGTGGCTGGATTGGTAAAAGACAGAGAGCTCCAGTCCGACTCAGACGCCAGCAAGGTGGAGGTGGAGTACTGGTTTGGGCTGGTATCATCAAAGATGAGCTTGTGGGGCCTTTTCGGGTTGAGGATGGAGTCAAGCTCAACTCCCAGTCCTACTGCCAGTTTCTGGAAGACACCTTCTTCAAGCAGTGGTACAGGAAGAAGTCTGCATCCTTCAAGAAAAACATGATTTTCATGCAGGACAATGCTCCATCACACGCATCCAAGTACTCCACAGCGTGGCTGGCAAGAAAGGGTATAAAAGAAGAAAATCTAATGACATGGCCTCCTTGTTCACCTGATCTGAACCCCATTTAGAACCTGTGGTCCATCATCAAATGTGAGATTTACAAGGAGGGAAAACAGTACACCTCTCTGAACAGTGTCTGGGAGGCTGTGGTTGCTGCTGCACGCAATGTTGATGGTGAACAGATCAAAACACTGACAGAATCCATGGATGGCAGGCTTTTGAGTGTCCTTGCAAAGAAAGGTGGCTATATTGGTCACTGATTTGTTTTTGTTGTGTTTTTGAATGTCAGAAATGTATATTTGTGAATGTTGAGATGTTATATTGGTTTCACTGGTAAAAATAAATAATTGAAATGGGTATTTATTTGTTTTTTGTTAAGTTGCCTAATAATTATGCACAGTAATAGTCACCTGCACACACAGATATCCCCCTAAAATAGCTAAAACTAAAAACAAACTAAAAACTACTTCCAAAAATATTCACCTTTGATATTAATGAGTTTTTTGGGTTCATTGAGAACATGGTTGTTGTTCAATAATAAAATTAATCCTCAAAAATACAACTTGCCTAATAATTCTGCACTCCCTGTATATATCAAAGCTGTGGAATATAAATTATACTGTTGCATTAATTTATATTCCACAGCTTTGATATATATATTTATTTATTGACTGGCATCTTTCAAGCACATTTAGAAGTTGTATCATTACTCGGACAATTTATTTACTTTATCATATATACACAGCTCAAAAAAATAAAGGGTACACAAAAATAACACATCCTAGATCTGAATTAATTAAATATTCTTCTGAAATACTTTGTTCTTTACATTGTTGAATGTGCTGACAACAAAATCGCACAAAAATTTAAAAATGGAAATCAAATTTTTTAACCCATGGAGGTCTGGATTTGGAGTCACACTCAAAATTAAAGTGGAAAAACACACTACAGGCTGATCAAACTTTGATGTAATGTCCTTAAAACAAGTCAAAATGAGGCTCAGTAGTGTGTGTGTGGCCTCCACGTGCCTGTATGACCTCCCTACAACGCCTGTGCATGCTCCTGATGAGGTGGCGGACGGTCTCCTGAGGGATCTCCTCCCAGACCTGGACTAAAGCATCTGCCAATTCCTGGACAGTCTGTGGTGCAACGTGACGTTGGTGGATAGAGCGAGACATGATGTCCCAGATATGCTCAATTGGATTCAGGTCTGGGGAACGGGCGGGCCAGTCCATAGCATCAATGCCTTCGTTTTGCAGGAACTGCTGACACACTCCAGCCACATGAGGTCTAGCATTGTCTTGCATTAGGAGGAACCCAGGGCCAACCGCACCAGCATATGGTCTCACAAGGGGTCTGAGGATCTCATCTCGGTACCTAATGGCAGTCAGGCTACCTCTGGCGAGCACATGGAGGCCTGTGCAGACCTCCAAAGAAATGCCACCCCACACCATTACTGACCCAATGCCAAACCGGTCATGCTGGAGGATGTTGCAGGCAGCAGAACATTCTCCACGGCGTCTCCAGACTCTGTCACGTCTGTCACATGTGCTCAGTGTGAACCTGCTTTCATCTGTGAAGAGCACAGGGCGCCAGTGGCGAATTTGCCAATCTTGGTGTTCTCTGGCAAATGCCTAATGTCCTGCACGGTGTTGGGCTGTAAGCACAACCCCCATCTGTGGACGTCGGGCCCTCATATCACCCTCATGGAGTCTGTTTCTGACAGTTTGAGCAGACACATGCACATTTGTGACCTGCTGGAGGTCATTTTGCAGGGCTCTGGCAGTGCTCCTCCTGTTCCTCCTTGCACAAAGGCAGAGGTAGCGGTCCTGCTGCTGGGTTGTTGCCCTCCTACGGACTCCTCCACGTCTCCTGATGTACTGGCCTGTCTCCTGGTAGCGCCTCCATGCTCTGGACACTACGCTGACAGAAACAGCAAACCTTCTTGCCACAGCTCGCATTGATGTGCCATCCTGGATAAGCTGCACTACCTGAGCCATTTGTGTGGGTTGTAGACTCCGTCTCATGCTACCACTAGAGTGAAAGCACCGCCAGCATTCAAAAGTGACCAAAACATCAGCCAGGAAGCATAGGAACTGAGAGGTGGTCTGTGGTCACCACCTGCAGAACCAGTCCTTTATTGGGGGTGTCTTGCTAATTGCCTATAATTTTTACCTGTTGTCTATCCCATTTGCACAACAGCATGTGAAATTGATTGTCACTCAGTGTTGCTTCCTAAGTGGACAGTTTGATTTCACAGAAGTGTGATTGACTTGGAGTTACATTGTGTTGTTTAAGTGTTCCCTTTATTTTTTTGAGCAGTGTATATATTACATACAAGATTAATTGTCTTCTAATACGATTATTAACTAGGGGTCCATAATATACCTTGTTTTTGATCTGAATACATTTTGTTTTTAATACGAGTACTGTATATGTTTATCTACTACACCTGCTGCGCCTCCTGCTAAATTAGATGTATTTCTAGTGCAGAATGCGGCGTAAAGGTCTAAAACGCTGTCCTTAATAAATATGCCCCTAAGTTTTGATCCGGAGGTCGATTCGCTCAAGTCTAGCAGAAAGCAATCAAATACACCTGAAATACTGACGGCACAGTACCTAGAGAAGGGATTAACTATGAATGTTGATGCATTAGAACGTAATGCACATGACGATTCCTTCTCCCTGCAGTTTAAATTCCAAGCCTTCACACTAAGATTGGGACACCAAGTGGGAACAATATGATTAGGTAGAGAGGCCTGGGTATACCTGTTTTATCATCATTCGTGACAATTTAGTTTGTAAGTAATCAAATTTCTTGTCGAAGTTAGGCGAATAGATTGAACTTATCAAAACTTTGCTCATCACTAGCTACCAATTTTGTGATCTAATGTTTTTGATGGTCTATCAATTTTATATACTGTACTTATTAAAAGTTAAAGGGGCTGGCCAATTTCTGGCTACTTTTGACCAATGTGTAGCTGAGATGACTATATGACACTAATATAGAATTTTGTGGATTTTTCTTTTCCGTTTGCTTTATTTCATAAATCATGTCCCCTTGTTGGGCAACTCTTCTGTGCTGTCCCCACAGAAGACCTGTCCGTAAGATGGTGTCACGGCTGAGGATGGGGAAAACCCTCAGCCGTGCGATGCCAGAAGATGTAGTGGCTGTTCGGCCAGGACAACAGAATTAGGGAGCAGGTCACCTCCTATCGCGTCCCTAATCTGACCCTGACTCCTAACCATATGAGCCAACCTTGATGGTGGGAGGGCTCATACACCGGAACCTAATAATCCCTGCTAGCCCTCAGGATTGCCCTGGAACAAGGAGCAGGGTAAGACGACCTGTTCCTCCTGGACACGGAGGAACAGGAGTCTCGCTGGCCAAGCTGGAAAGGGAACAGAATACAAAAACAGACCTATGGATATGGCAGGTAAACTATACAAGTTCCACCTACCTGCCACAGCCTTGCTGACTGGATCCCTGTGCTCACAAGCTGCTGTCCAGACAATACATAAACGGACACAGCAAACACACATACACACACAGGAACCCAGATCCATAGCTGCATTAAACCTGAAAGGAAAGCAACATCAACTTAACATCACATAACATGGTGTATCACAATTTATGACCACAAGGGTGGCCCTCACTGGCAGATGGAATAAGGGACCATCAGGTCTCAACTGAGGCTTTATAGCCCATGTAGCTACACCCACACAGACACACCCAGTGTTCACACACACAGAAGGGAATTAACCCTTCTCACACCAGGGAAGGGAGAACAGCCACATACAGGGGAAGTGCACATATAACTAAAACCCTGTGCACACCAGACAAACACAAGGCACACCTAATAGACAGGTTGCCAGGTGCAACCGCATGCAAATGACAGCGAGCAGCCTAGCAACCAGCTCCAGCTGCTCGACTGCCACATACCTACATGTTGCCAGTGGCAACCACAAGTGAGGCAACATACTAGCGGCCCTCACCTGTGGTTGAACAACCAAACCAGACCGCAGGCAACAGCATGCGGATACAGGAGTCACGACCATGACCATGGCCGTGACAGATGGCTGCTAATGGAGGGTCATGTGACCAGGCAAAAATAACTCCAGACACATCACTCAGCCTTCTCCACTCAAACACACCACATCTGCCATCTGCACTTGCAATATTACATAGGAACATAGAACATTAGGCCGAAAAAATACATTTGCCCCTCCAGTTCGGCCTGTTATCCTGCAAGTTGATCCAGAGGAAGGCAAAAAAATTCAAGCACATCTTTCATCTTACTGTGAGCTGGTAAGCCTCAAAGATGCTTAAAGGGATTCTGTCACCAGGTTTCACCCCCTCCAGATAAAAATATGGTTATGTTCAGGGAGCTTTCACGATTCCTAATGTGGTCTTATAAATGTAATCTGTAGGCTCATTTTGCTAAAATCGCGGACTCACTGAAAGTAAAGTGTCCATCTTTTATTGCAATGTTGGCACTATCACTATGGACAAAACAGATTAAGTAAGAAAGTACTGTGCCTACTCTTTTGCATATATTTAAATATAGGATCGATGGTCGGCTCTGTACATAAAATATGAATCTATTTTTTTTTATTTTATAATATACTGTGCATAAAATCACAAAAATCCCTGTATCCTTATTTTAAAAAAAAAACATTAAAAAGATAACAAAAAAAAATAGAAAAATACAATTGCACGTTTTATTACTACCATATAATAATTCTCACACCTATTCTTGCTATTCTTAATGTTGGATTACACTCTGTATCCACTACATTATATATCTGTATACTGTACACTGCTCCATCACATATCTGTATACAACACTATACTGTACTGTAGTGAGCAGATAACCACTACACAAGATCCATGATTGCCAGCTACATATATACACTGCTCAAAAAAATAAAGGGAACACAAAAATAACACATCCTAGATCTGAGTTAATTAAATATTCTTCTGAAATACTTTGTTCTTTACATAGTTGAATGTGCTGACAACAAAATCACACAAAAATTAAAAAATGGAAATCAAATTTTTCAACCCATGGAGGTCTGGATTTGGAGTCACACTCAAAATCAAAGTGGAAAAACACACTACAGGCTGATCCAACTTTGATGTAATGTCCTTAAAACAAGTCAGAATGAGGCTCAGTAGTGTGTGTGGCCTCCACGTGCCTGTATGACCTCCCTACAACGCCTGTGCATGCTTCTGATGAGGTGGCGGACGGTCTCCTGAGGGATCTCCTCCCAGACCTGGACTAACGCATCTGCCAACTCCTGGACAGTCTGTGGTGGAACGTGACGTTGGTGGATAGAGCGAGACATGATGTCCCAGAAGTGCTCAATTGGATTCAGGTCTGGGGAACGGGCGGGCCAGTCCATAGCATCAATGCCTTCGTCTTGCAGGAACTGCTGACACACTCCAGCCACATGAGGTCTAGGATTGTCTTGCATTAGGAGGAACCCAGGGCCAACCGCACCAGCATATGGTCTCACAAGGGGTCTGAGGATCTCATCTCGGTACCTAATGGCAGTCAGGCTACCTCTGGCGAGCACATGGAGGGCTGTGCGGCCCTCCAAAGAAATGCCACCCCACACCATTACTGACCCAATGCCAAACCGGTCATGCTGGAGGATGTTGCAGGCAGCAGAACGTTCTCCACGGCGTCTCCAGACTCTGTCACGTCTGTCACATGTGCTCAGTGTGAACCTGCTTTCATCTGTGAAGAGCACAGGGCGCCAGTGGCGAATTTCCCAATCTTGGTGTTCTCTGGCAAATGCCAAACGTCCTGCACGGCGTTGGGCGGTAAGCACAACCCCCACCTGTGGACGTCGGGCCCTCATATCACCCTCATGGAGTCTGTTTCTGACCGTTTGAGCAGACACATGCACATTTGTGGCCTGCTGGAGGTCATTTTGCAGGGTTCTGGCAGTGCTCCTCCTGTTCCTCCTTCCACAAAGGCGGAGGTAGCGGTCCTGCTGCTGGGTTGTTGCCCTCCTACGGCCTCCTCCACGTCTTCTGATGTACTGGCCTGTCTCCTGGTAGCGCCTCCATGCTCTGGACACTACGCTGACAGACACAGCAAACCTTCTTGCCACAGCTCGCATTGATGTGCCATCCTGGATAAGCTGCACTACCTGAGCCACTTGTGTGGGTTGTAGACTCCGTCTCATGCTACCACTAGAGTGAAAGCACCGCCAGCATTCAAAAGTGACCAAAACATCAGCCAGGAAGCATAGGAACTGAGACGTGATCTGTGGTCACCACCTGCAGAACCACTCCTTTATTGGGGGTGTCTTGCTAATTGCCTATAATTTCCACCTGTTGTCTATCCCATTTGCACAACAGCATGTGAAATTGATTGTCACTCAGTGTTGCTTCCTAAGTGGACAGTTTGATTTCACAGAAGTGTGATTGACTTGGAGTTACATTGTGTTGTTTAAGTGTTCCCTTTATTTTTTTGAGCAGTGTATTATATGTCCCCATCGAAATCTCTCCCCGCCTGAACCCACCATAGCACAATCTCCCAAGATCCAGAGTCCCAATGTTAACTTTAGATTAACACTGCCATCTACTGGCTTTGTTATGTGTTGCAGCTGCAGTGGTTGTTTCGTTCATAGCGAAGGATGAGAACCCCCGCTTCAGTAGTAACGTAATGCGGAAAAAAGGAGCGTTAGCGATGGTACAACAGTATCTCAGAACTGGCAAATCAAATGAAAAACGATTTCCTTGTCGTCCTACAGCAGCAGCACCCACGGGGATTTCTAATCCTCCTGAAAATGTAGGACAGGAGATGTCAAGTAATCCATTTAATACAGCTCCTATAAAACTGCCTAACTTAGTCCCTCCTATTGTGTCTTTTTCTGTACTTCCTGGGAAAGGACATCCTTCTGGAGAAGGGGAGATGTTGGGAAGTATTTTGTTTTATTTATAAATCTTGCTTTCCCTCCGCTATTTCTCTCAGGACTGGTGTCCTGTTGTTATATCATTTAGGAGACGCTAGTTCTGGCGCTGCATTAACTGTATAAGGTCTGCGGCTCTTAGGTAACTTTCCGGGCGGCGCATCCCTCAGGTGGTTCCACATGCGTACGTCTTGTGCGTGTGCCGCCTAGCAGGGAGGAGGGAGGGAGAGATAAAAGTTGCTGGCGTCCATCATCCAGCGCTGCTCTGCTGCACTTTTGCCAAGCTCCCACGAGGTAAGTAATCCTTGAAAATGTTGGTTTTACCTCCGGAGCTCTCTCAGATAGTGAGGAAGATGAGGACACTACCACACAGATATTCCTGGTGGAAAAAGTTCTGCGACTATTGAGATCCATCAGGTCAAGGGACTAGGATTTTGATCAAGGGGAAGCTTCTACAGCCACCTCTAGGGCGCCTAGGGCCTTCAAAGTGGAAGAGTCGCTCAGTAGTTTGATGACAACTGAATGGAAACATCCAGAAAAGGAATCGGTAATATCTAAAAGGTTTAAAACATTACATCCCCTAGTCCAAAGTAAACTGGACCAATGGGGTCCTCCTCCTAAGGTGGATTTAGCAATATCCAAGCTGTCAAGATGCACTGTGGTTCCCTCTGAGGATGGTTCTAATCTCCAGGATCCACTGGATAGAAGAGTTGAATGCACGTTAAGAAGAAGCTATTCTGCTGCATCCGCCTCCGCTTCAGTTGCGGTTGCATCCTCGGAGGTTGCTAATTTTCTCAGGAAGAAGCTCCTGGAAATTCAAACAGATGTAGACTATGGCGTGGCTAGAACTGATATCAGTTCTCAGTTCAGGTCTGCTCTTTTGGGAGCGGATTTCTTGAGTGAGGCAGCATCTCAACAGCTTAAGTTGGCTTCAAAGTCGATGGCTCTTTCTGTGGCCAGTAGGAGGCCCATCTGGTTCAGACCCTGGAAGGCAGACAATGCCTCTGAGTACAATCTCTGTGGTCTCCCTTACAAACCAGGGAGACTATTTGGGTCTGAGCTAGATAGGATTATGGAGGGACTCTCTAAAAAAAAAAAAAAAAAGGAATGTGTCTCCATCAGCAATCCTCTAGGGGAAGAGGTAGGCAATTTAGGGGATCCAGATCCCAATCCTACCATAGATCCTGCAGAGGACAAGGCTCTTGCAGCAGAGGAAATCCTCGCACCCAGGACCCTAGGAAGAAGTCGAGCCTTTGACGCCATCTCTAATCCCCTGGCAGGTCTTATTGTAGACCCTCTTATTCCCCCCGTCTTGTTCACTCCTATAGGCGGACGTCTCCGCCATTTCCTAAAAAATTAAGAATACAGTATTTCGGACCAGTGGGTTCTTCAAGTTATAAGAGAGGGATACAGAATAAGCTTTTTAGCTCCACCTCCTTCAATGTTCGTGAGGACCTCACTCCTCTCTCCTGTAAAACAGGCATGCTTAGAACAGTTCATCCTTCTTTACCTACAAAAGGAAGCGCTAGAGGAAGTGCCCTCTGCAGAGAAAGGATCCGGAGTGTATTCCCCCGTGTTTCTTGTACCCAAGCCGGACGGGAGCTGGTGAATGATAATAGATCTCCGTTACCTGAACCGTTTTATAACCCAAAAGCGGTTCATAATGGAGACCATTCACTCGGTCATACAGGTTCTGCAACCAGGGGATCTCATAGTCACCATAGACCTCAAGGATGCATATCTTTATGTACTCGTTAATCCAGAACACAGAAGATACCTACAAGATACCTACGGATTGCTGTCTCTCTCAGGGGCACTGTCAGACATTTTCAGTTTGCTGTCCTGCCCTTTGGAATCTCTTCTGCCCCCCACACCTTCACAAAGGTTCTGGTCGCTATAGTGGCAGCCTTGAGGCTAGGGGGTTTATAAATTATTCCTTATCTAGACGACTGGCTACTAAAAGCCGAGTCTCTAGACATGTTGCAGAACCATCTTCATCTGGCTTTTACTTTTCTCTAGCATTTAGGCTGGATAATAAATTGGAAGAAATCTGAGATCATACCAGCAGGTGCCAACTCTGATCTTTCAGCAGGAGACTGGGTGGGAGACAATACGAAGGAACTGGAGGCACTGTCAGCCACCCAATCTACTATCGCCTGTACTTGTTCTGGCCTCACTATTGGTAGAGCCGCATTCGGCCCTACCAAATAACGCCGAAGGTTCTGTCGCCTACTCGCACCTGAGGAAGGTGTTTCACTTGTGCGTGTAGCTGGCACAGATTGACCACGTCCTCTCCCTGCAACAGGAGCTCCACCAGCAGCACCACGACCGGAGCCACGTCCCTTATTTGACGCTCTCCTCATTCTTTGCGTTCACCCACCAATCTAACAGATGGTTTATGTCAGGCGACAATGTAACCGCCAATAGTCAACAATTAAGTTCAGAGAGTAAGGCAGTGCCGGTGTTATAAAGAGGAAACATTTCTTTAGGTCACACAACAGTGTGACAGGCGAATTTTATACAATTACTTCATGGTCCCCAAAAACGTTAATTTGTCAACCATCAATGTAACTGCAGTATTAACTGGCTGTATTTGACTGTGACAAATGTAGCAAAGGCCGCAAATGTAGAGTCTTGCTCAAAATGGGTGTTTTTTTAAAACCAGAATATAACTGCAGTATTTAAAGTTTGTATTTGACTGTCACAAATGCAACAAAGGCCGCAAATGTATTATCTTGCACAAAATGTGTGTTTTTTTAAACCCAGAATATACTTGCAGTATTTAAAGCTTGTATTTCACTGTGACAAATGCAGCAAAGGCCCCAGATGTAGGATCTTGCAAAAAATTGGTGTTTTTTTAAACCCTGAATATAACTGCAGTATTTAAAGCTTGTATTTGACTGTCACAAATGCACATATGCTGTGCTGGTGCACTGAACTTGCATAAAATGGCCGCCGATGCCCACCTAACTAACAGACGGCTAAAAGTTATTTTTCTGTGTCACTGGGCTCAGGTCAGGGTAAAAAAAATGGTGCACTGCACCCACAAAACAATATCGCTGTAGATCGCAGAGTTAACAAGCACTTCTGAAAAGAGATTCTTTCCTATTCTCTCCCTCCCAGCAGCAGCATCCTATCCCTACACTAGTAAGAGCAGAGTGACGTGCAGCGCTAAGTGTCTCCAGCTTATATAGAGGCTGGGTCACATGCTGCACAGGCCAATCACAGCCATGCCATTAGTAGGCATGGCTGTGATGGATTCTAAGGGCACACGAGTTAAACACTTGTTGATTGGCTGCTCTGCAGCCTTTCAAAAAGCGCCATTAACTCGCCGAACACCGAACTCGAACCAGAACTTTTACTGAAAAGTTTGGGTTCGGGTCCGGGGTCTTTACAACCCTAATCTCCAGCAATCCCAGATCCAGAGAGCTCCAGCTGGCTGTTCTCTGCTGGAACCGCCTGCTCGCAGTGTAAAACAGGTCTTAATGCTAAAAATTAGTGGGCAATACATGGAGAGGTGAAAGAGGAGTGAAATACAACCCCCATTATTACCAGACTGTTATTATATGTTATTATCTACCAGTTTAATTCAAAAAAAAAATTCTGCATTAATATACCAGTTTAATTTAATGAATTGTACTGCTTCAATATACAAATGTATTCAACGCATTGTACTATGTTAATATACCAGTTTAATTCAACACATTATATTACATCAATACACCATTGTAATGTGTCAATACCAGTGTGCAGTGTGTTCTTACAAGGGGCGGAATGTTTAATTGTGCCTCTGTCTTTGAGCTACTGTTCTGAAAAAAACTTTCAACTTTACCACATTTCTGCAATTGTGATAAGTGCCCCACACTTCCATGCCTTTTCCAAAATTTGATAGTGTTCTATGCCATAACTACTCCTGTCCAGCTATCTGTATAAATTGTCTCATTTTGAAAATGTCGCACACTTCTGCACCTTCACTGAAAATGAATTCTTTATGGCATTATTACTTCTCGAAACCGTTTTCAAATGGCGCCCATTTGTCCATTTATTCTTGTTAAAAATTGTTTTATTTTGTAAATGTCATAGAGTTCTATGCCTCTCAACAAAATTTAAGTCACCACTATACTGCTTCCTGCTACAATAAGTAGGAGAAGCAACAGCAGCCAGTTCAGTCTTCCCCACTGCCACGCTAACTTGATGCACATCAGCAATTAGGCATGCACCACCTAAACAATTAGGTTCAGTCAGACCTGTACTGTGCCCTTTCTCCAGCGCATACCCTGTTCCCTGACCCCATGGACTTCTGGGTAGGTAGATTGGAACAGTGGCTGGAACTGTCCCAGTTTGCTATCATTATACTGTTTTGTCTAGCCTGTACTGTACTGTCAAATAGAGTATTCAGTAAGGCAGGTGGCATTGAAACCCAAATTTAATTCTGCTGTATGGCATTGGTTCTTCTGGCTAGCTGCATTTAAATATTGGGGGTTATTTACTAACAGAAATGTGACTATTTTTGACGTATTTCTGGTTCAGATTGCTGCACAATGGTCTGGAACTGATCCAGTTTGCTATCCATTGAACTGTCCAGCCTCCAGTATCATCTCAGAGAGGCATTTCAGCATGGCAGGTGGTGTCTTCACAGACAAGCGGGCAAATTTGTCCTGTGAATTTTCTAAAACATTACCTTTGTCAAAATGAATCAAAACTACAGTTTTTAAGTTATGGACTTCAGCAATGCAAAATATAATTTATTTTTAACACAAAAGTGATTTTTTGCATTCCGTATACGGAACCATTCATTTCAATGGGTCCGCAAAAAAACCTGAATGTACTCCCTATGCATTCCGTTTCCGTATTTCCGTTTTTACGTTCCGTTGAAAGATAGAACATGTCCTATATTTGGCCGCAAATCACGTTCCGTGGCTCCATTAAAGTCAATTGGTCCGCCAAAAAAACGGAATGCATATGGAAATGCATCCGTATGTCTTCCGTATCCGTTCAGTTTTTTGCAGAACCATCTATTGAAAATGTTATGCCCAGCTAAATTTTCTCTATGTAATCACTGTAAACTGTATATGCCATACAGAAAAACGGAACCGAAACACAACAGAAACAAAAAAACGGATCAACGGATCCGTGAAAAACGGACCGCAAAACACTGAAATAGCCATACGGTAGTGTGAAAGAGGCCTAACTATGTAGTAAAACTGACATGTCACCGTCAGTCTAATTACAGCAATAACAGTCATATTTATTTTTAATTTTTTTGGCAGGGAGGGTGGGTGGTGGGGTTTATACTGAAAAAAATATAAACATTTTGGGAAAAAAAATGTTTCCTTTTCATCACCATATTCTGACCCCCATAACTTTTTCACAGTTATGTTTATAGAGCTTTGTGAGGGCTTATTTTTGCAGTATGATCTGTAGTTTTTATTAATACCATTTTGGAGTGTTTACAACTTTTTTAATCACTTTTTATTAAAATGTTTTTCCCCATTATGCTGTTCTCTGTAAGGGATAAATATTTTTATTTTCTAATAGTACTGGCATTTTTGGACGCAGAGATGTCCATGATATTTATATTTTTTTGTTAATTGTTATGTATTATTATAGTTTTTTATGCTAGGGAAAAGGGGTAATTTTTATATTAAAATTTTTTCAATAAATACTGAATTCAGTATATTCCAATGCAGTGCTTCCACCTAAAGGTCTACATTGGAATATACTAGTAATCAGTCAATAATCCTTGTACAAATTTAGGACTATTACTAATACAGGTTGAGATTGGGGAAGGTGGCCTTGGCTGGGAAGTGTGCGGCTCTCGGTTTTAGCACTTCCAGATGCCGTGGTTACATTTGACCATGGCATTTAAGGGGTTAAATGCCAATGATCAGCATTAGCGCTGATCACAGACATTACCAATGGGCCTCTGCTATGTAAAACAACAGAAAACCGACAGTTACGGTGCCCACAGAGGGTGACATCTTTAAAGACCGGACTTTCTCCATATGTGTATGGCCGAGGTCTGGTAAGGGTTGAAGGGTACAACATTGTGTTCTACAGTGTAGGCCAACAGGGTGAAGATGAAATGGAAGCTACATTTTAAGAATTTTTGAGAAAATTTATCAAACTGGTATAAAGAAAAACTGTCTGAGATGCCCATAGCAATCAGCTGTCTGATTTTTTAATGTTTTTTGCCATACAAATATTGTAAGAATATTGAATTAAACATACAGTATAATAAAGCAAAAGTTAATCTTATATGCATAATTTTGCTTTCAAGTAAATCGCTGAAACAGATTTAATCCAATTCAGAAAAGCAATAGTTTGTGAATCACATGTCCTTATCAGAAAATATAATATAATGTAATATAATAGTTTCTTAAATCTAATTTGTAATATTCACTAAATGTTTTACTTTTAATGTTTCAATGACTTACCATTATAATAATAGAAGGCTTGTGGCTCTTCATGAAAAAGTCTTCAATGAATTGTACTAGCACTATGCTGCAAATTTATATTCTACCGCCACAATCACGGCTTAAAGATTATCGATATAGAATTACCCCAGGGAAAAAATTATTATTAGTCACAAATAATGTCTCTTAGGTTTTGACATAATTGTTTTAGACTTTGTTTTCCACATAGTGGATTTAATCTGTTTTAAATTATCTATTATTTTTATACCACTATAGATGAAATGTTAACTAGACATAGACATTGCTCTGAAGTAAAACTAGGTGGAAAGAGGAGTAGAGATGTCGCGAACATCAAATTTTCCGTTCGTGAACGGCGAACGCGAATTTTCGTAAATGTTCGCGAACGGGCAAACCGGGCGAACCGCCATAGACTTCAATAGGCAGGCGAATTTTAAAACCGACAGGGACTCTTTCTGGCCACAATAGTGATGGAAAAGTTATTTCAAGGGGACTAACACCAGGACTGTGGCATGCCGGAGGGGGATCCATGGCAAAACTCCCATGGAAAATTACATAGTTGACGCAGAGTCTGGTTTTAATCCATAAAGGGCATAAATCACCTAACATTCTTATTGTTTGGAATTTGTTTGGAATTCCATTGTTTGTAATAACGTGGTTTAAAACATCAGGTATGATGTTGTATCGATCAGGTAGTGTAAGGGTTACGCCCGCTTCACAGTGACAGACCAAACTCCCCATTTAACGCACCGCAAACAGTCCATTTGCACAACCGCAAACTCCCCATTTGCACAAGGTTGGATACTAAGCTAGCCATGTCCCGTTCCTTGTCCTCACTGACGTCATTGAAGGTCTCTTCCTCCACCCAGCCACATACAACACCAAGGGTCCCCGAAAGGTGACAACAAGCCTCCTGGGACGCCTGCTGTGGTTGGTCTTCCACCTCCTCAAAGCCACCTTCCTCCTCTGACTCCTCTTCTCCAGACTCCTCTGTCTGCGTTGCCTCCCTCTGCGTTATTATAAGGTGTGTTAAGTAGTACTATTCCTATCAGTTTAATCCCTGTTACGTCCCCTATTATGGGACGTGTATATGGAATCGATTTTAGGAACCGGGAGATGGAAAAAGATACTTGGTCGGTCCTCTTACGTCCAATTTGGGGCACTGCGCGTGCAATCTACTGTGCCACCAGATAGGAATAGTACTACTTAACACAACACTCCTATCAGTTTAATCCCTGTTACGTCCCCTATCAGGGGATGTGTATGGAATAGATTTTAGACAACCACAAAGAGTTGTCAATATAGTTGACACACTCATGACATAAATTTTATACCTCTATGCGTCAATCTTGGTGTAGTGATGACTGTGCTTGTGCGCACGTTTGGGAGATTGCAGGCGATGGAGATTTTCAAAGCCTATGGTCGTGCTGAGGTAGTTCAGTGACAGTTAAGTGACCCAGAAAAAAATGATTCTGCAGTGTGGGCCCATTGTTGGCCTAGTAGGCTTTAATGATCACCTTAGATGATCACAAAGAAAATTAATATTTTTTCTATGCAAAATTATCCAGCCGATCGCTCTTGGTCTGTTCACAATGAAGCGACCTTATCATCTGGGGTGTGCCAACATTGCCATTGCCAACACACTTATAGAGGTGGTCACTTCATTGTGATACGCAAGCCCCTTCACCACAACAAGGTAACGATCACGAAGGGGAATTGACACTTGTATGTGCCTTTTTTTTGTTTGGTTTTTGAAGCCACAGTGCAGCACCAGAGGCCAGAAAAAAATTAGATATAAGAATAGGGCGGCTCTCTATAACCCAAAAAGATGGAGTTAGGTGCTCAATCCAGACAAGCGTACCCAACGCTTGTAGTAAGAATAATGTGCAAGGAAGGAAAGGGATGGCACTCAGAACATTTGTGTAGTATGGGTAGATAAATTAATATATTTATTAAGGGGTGGCTATATGCCTAAAAAAATATGATAGGAGGTTGTATCAAAGTGGTAAAATTACATATCTAAAATAGCAGTATGAATAAAGCACATTAGAATAACAATTGATTCTACAAAATCCTGTTAAGAAAAGAAAATCCTAAAAATTGGATAGATGTCTGTTTAGAAATGGAAAATTCAGTCTTAGGTAAAAGGAGTTGATAACATATCCTCATGTATAATGTCACTTATCCTGGTAGATCATAGATAAAATATCAGTTAGTGAAAGAAATCCTGTTGAGGAAGGGGGAATAATAGGAAATGTCTTGTAGACCTGTGGGAGGAAATTACAGTCTCAAGTTTCGATATCCAGCAATATACTGTGGTATAATCTCCTGAAAAATCAAAGCTTCCTATAGGAAGTAATGTGGAATAGTGCAGAATAGATATCTCCTTATTATTTGAGAATCAATCATATCCGATTTGATGATAGTACTATGTAGTCATCAATTGCTGCTGTTAAAGCAGGTACATTACCCTCCTGGTGGCCGTCATGGATCGGGGCCGTCAGTGGATCGGGGAGCGGCTCCTGCCTGCAGGTTGGCGTCCACGTGTGTTCTTCGCGCCCACTGTGTGATCCGGCCGTTGGTTTGCTGCTGCTCTTCGTCACTTCCGGTGACGTCACATACGTGTGAGGGATCTCCCGCTCAATTCAATCCCAGCGTGCCACGTGGAGATAGGTGGCGGGAAGAGACGTTACAGCTTGCAGAAGGGAAAATAGGCTCCGGAGCTTTCCTTTGGTTGTAGGATCCTGGTGCTAGCTAGTTACAATGGGCTTGGCTCAATACCCCATACGCGTTTCGGAGCTTGCTGCTCCTTCATCAGTGGGAATGAGTGGCCCATTTCTTCTTGGAGATTTATATGGATCTAATTGGATCCAATTAGTAGTTGTAGGAGTGGTCAGGAGATTTTTTTCTTCTTTTTTTGGGGGGTTGAGTAAATTGTGTGCTGGACTTCCATAGACAAGATTGGGATGAATAGTATATCTCAATAGATATATATATATATATATATATATATATATATTCAATTAAAAGTCAATGCATTTATGACAATAAAATTGGAATAGTATGAAAGCATGAAATAAATATAATAAAACTGAAGACATGGTAAAAATGGAACTATACATAATGCAAAAAATATATGTGTAATGATATTAATAAAAATATTAATAAATATATATATCAGGTAGGAGTGATATGAATAAATCCATATAACCCATCGATTGATGGTGGTGTGGGATGGGAGATATGGATACATAAATAGATATAAATACGTAGGTCAATATATGGTATAGCAATCAATAAAACATAATGCTATTCTGTTCTCCTCACTATAGTTGTTAATTTTGTATATGTGTGTGATGTTGCGTCATAGTGATTGTCCAGATGTGTTATAGGTGGAGGTGGATTGCAGTAATTGATAGAGAACATGGGGAGGGGCCCACCCAAGGAAGAGGGGTCGGAATGCTGGTAGACAGCCTGACTACGATCCCAGTTCCTAAAGGGGGGCACCCCGCCAAGGTCAACGTAGTGATGTATTACTATTCTGGCTTATTATAAAAAGCCAAAGATTTCCATTTCTGCATTGAGGCCTCTCGGAATCATTGTATTAAATTCGAATATTTTTCTAGATTCAGACCTGGACATGGCGGCTATATGGTTGCCGCCTCTCCATTGACGTGGGATTCTCTCTATGGCAGCGTAAGTGAGTGTTGACGGATCACAGTTATGATATTCCTTATAATGTTTAGAGACCGAATGTAGTTCATACCCTTTTTTGATGTTCGATATGTGTTCGGATAATCTCGTTTTAAGTAGTCTCTTTGTGCGTCCCACGTACTGTTTGAGACATGGGCATTGTAGAATGTATATTACATTATTAGAGTGGCAGGAAAGGTGTTCGCGGATCTCATGTTTGTATATACTGTTGGTTGAATTGACTGTCGTTGTCTTTTTAGGGAAGTTGGTGACTTTGCAATTGTTGCATTTACCACACCGGAAGAAACCCTGTAATGTCAGCCAGCTTTGGTTAGGTGTATTCTTATTGATTTTAACAGTTGGTGCTAGGCGTAAGCCAAGATTGGGGGCTCTAGTGTATGTGATCTGTGGTTTATCAGGTAAAAATTGGCCTATAATTTTATCGTTTAAAATATGGTGCCAATGTTTGTGAATACTCATCTCTAATTTTTTGTAATGTGCATTGTAAGGTAAAATGATGCGGGGGGTTTCTTCTTTTTTGGTCATTCTTGTGATATTTGTGCTATTGTCAAAGAACTTCGTCCTGTCCATTGTTCTTACTTTCTCTAAAGATCTATCAATCACTGTTATCGGATAGTCTTTTGCTAGGAATTGTTTCTTTAAGTTTTCCGCTTCTATCTCGAACTGACTGTCAAGCGTACAGTTTCTTTTTAAACGCCTAAATTGGCTAGTTGGAATATTTAGTAGCCAACTAGGTAGGTGACAGCTAGAGTGTAGGATGAAGTTGTTTTTCATCACTGGCTTTTGATATGTCCTACATTGTAGTTTATTTTCAGTCGTCTCGATTAATAGATCTAGAAATTCTATTTTTGTTTGACTAATGTTGGCCGTCAGTGTTATGTTTCTATCGTTTACATTGATGTTCTCTAAAAAAATGTCTAGTTTCTCCCTTGTGTCGCTCCAGATAAAAATAATATCATCAATATATCGCCGCCATAGTACCAGGCTCGTCCCCAGCAGTGGTTTGATGTAATCGTGTTCCCACTGGGCCATGAAGATATTGGCATAGCTGGGGGCGAACCTGGTACCCATGGCGGTCCCACGCTGCTGTAGATAAAATGTTGAGTCAAACATAAAATAGTTGTGAGTGAGAATAAAAATAACACCATCTATTAAAAAATCTATTTGGTCTGTGTGGAGAGTCTGATAGTGGTTTAGTCGTTCTCTCAAGGCAGTGGTGCCTTGGTTATGGTTGATAATGGTATACAGTGAGTTGACGTCCATTGTACCTAATATCCAGTGGTTATCATAGTCTATCTGTTCGATTGTCTTTACAATGTCTGTGGTGTCCTTTATGTATGATGGTATTAATTTAACTGTGGGCTGTAGTAGTCTGTCTATGTATTGGGAGAGGTTGGACGTGAGGGATCCAATTCCCGAAATGATTGGTCTGCCTGGTGGGTGGGTTGGATTTTTGTGAATCTTTGGTAGATAGTAGAAGATAGGGATTCTATTTTGTGGGCTTGTGATGAATGTGAATTCTTGTTCGTTCAAAATGCCTTTTTCTCTCCCAATTTGTGTCAGTGTCACTAATTCTCTATAGAAGTCTTCGGTGGGATCTTTTTTAAGAGTCGTGTACGTTTGTTGGTCTGTTAGTTGTCTTCTGCATTCTGATATGTAGTCCTCTGTGTTCTGTAAGACAATCGCTCCACCTTTATCTGCTGGTCTTATGGTTAAATTTAAGGTCGATTGAATCTGTTTAATTGCATGTATCTCCCTTTTGGTAATATTATATTGTGTCGGACTCTATGCATTTGCGGAATGTGGCTATATTGTCTCCCATTTCTTGTTTGGGATATTTTGTCGATTTCGTTTTCAGATCCGTGTGGATATATATTGAGGATCGGGGATTATCTCTGAGTATAGGATTTTTTATAAAATATTTTTTCAGGCAGAGTTTCCTCACGAATTTCTCTATTCCTATATAGGCATTAAATTTATCCATTTTTGCTGTAGGTGAGAATTTCAGTCCCTTACTGAGTAGTTTCTTTTGTGTCTCATTAAGGCTTGTGTTGCTCAGGTTAACGATAATATTCATTGAGTCGTCTAGGTCTTGTGATATCTGTTCTGTCTTCTTCTTGTGTCTACTCCTTCTTGTCCTCTGTAATCTCGTATGTTGGGTGGGTTTTCTCTTTGTGGATCTAACATTGTCTGATAGTTCGTGTGGTAGTGTTGATGGTGGGGGGTGTTCATTGGTGTCACTTCTCGGTGTTCCCTGGAGTATTGGGGAGTGTCCCTCGGTGTCCTTTCTCGATGTCGTCTGGGTGGGTTTTCTTTGTGTGTTTCGTTCCTGTGTCTTAGGTTGTATTTGTGTGTCGGGGTCTGTGGTCTCTTGTGTCTCTGTGGGGAACGGGGGTGGTGACGTGTCTTTGTTCTGTGATGAGGTGGGGTTTGGTCTAAAAAATGAGGTGAAGTGAGTGATTCAAAATAATTGCTGGTTGGGATATTATAATGATCTTGAATGTTTTTCCTAATTTGTTTGTCTCCCTGTCTCTCGGCAGGGTTTTCTATTATGTTGGGGATGATGTTTTCTCTATGGTTGGTATGATTGTTTGATCTATTATAGACATGATTACGCTGTGTGTCGTATTTTATTTTTTTGTTTTTTCTATTCATGATTGTTCTTTCTAGATTATCCAGGCTAGTACAGATTCTTTCTTGCCAAATATTGAAAGAGTCGTCCTTCGGCATTTTATCTATTATTCCTTTTAATTTTGTAATTTGTCCTATAGTATCCTCTAGGATCTGGGAGCGTCTTTTAATTATCAGTTGTATTAGTATACATGATTGTGTTTGTAGGAACTGATCCCATTCTTGTTTGAATTCTATACTATAGAGGTCATCTGCTGGATCCTTTGTGAGTAGTAGTCCTTTTGGTATCAAACCCTTTGCTAAATATTGGTTTAATGATTTGATTTCCCATTCTTGTCTAAGCTGTTTATGTAGGAGTTTTTCTAGGTCTCTGAATGTCTCAGAATTAGATCTGTCTGTTGGATGTATATGAATAGGATCATCTGTTAGATCGAATGTGTATGTTTCAATTGTTTTAGATTTTTTCTCCATACAATCCCAAATGTCCATCTCTGTGAGAATAGGAGCTCTGCCAATGGGTAAACTAGACTGTATGTGATATAAGAATAGGGCGGCTCTCTATAACCCAAAAAGATGGAGTTAGGTGCTCAATCCAGACAAGCGTACCCAACGCTTGTAGTAAGAATAATGTGCAAGGAAGGAAAGGGATGGCACTCAGAACATTTGTGTAGTATGGGTAGATAAATTAATATATTTATTAAGGGGTGGCTATATGCCTAAAAAAATATGATAGGAGGTTGTATCAAAGTGGTAAAATTACATATCTAAAATAGCAGTATGAATAAAGCACATTAGAATAACAATTGATTCTACAAAATCCTGTTAAGAAAAGAAAATCCTAAAAATTGGATAGATGTCTGTTTAGAAATGGAAAATTCAGTCTTAGGTAAAAGGAGTTGATAACATATCCTCATGTATAATGTCACTTATCCTGGTAGATCATAGATAAAATATCAGTTAGTGAAAGAAATCCTGTTGAGGAAGGGGGAATAATAGGAAATGTCTTGTAGACCTGTGGGAGGAAATTACAGTCTCAAGTTTCGATATCCAGCAATATACTGTGGTATAATCTCCTGAAAAATCAAAGCTTCCTATAGGAAGTAATGTGGAATAGTGCAGAATAGATATCTCCTTATTATTTGAGAATCAATCATATCCGATTTGATGATAGTACTATGTAGTCATCAATTGCTGCTGTTAAAGCAGGTACATTACCCTCCTGGTGGCCGTCATGGATCGGGGCCGTCAGTGGATCGGGGAGCGGCTCCTGCCTGCAGGTTGGCGTCCACGTGTGTTCTTCGCGCCCACTGTGTGATCCGGCCGTTGGTTTGCTGCTGCTTTTCTATTCGTCACTTCCGGTGACGTCACATACGTGTGAGGGATCTCCCGCTCAATTCAATCCCAGCGTGCCACGTGGAGATAGGTGGCGGGAAGAGACGTTACAGCTTTCAGGAGGGAAAATAGGCTCCGGAGCTTTCCTTTGGTTGTAGGATCCTGGTGCTAGCTAGTTACAATGGGCTTGGCTCAATACCCCATACGCGTTTCGGAGCTTGCTGCTCCTTCATCAGTGGGAATGAGTGGCCCATTTCTTCTTGGAGATTTATATGGATCTAATTGGATCCAATTAGTAGTTGTAGGAGTGGTCAGGAGATTTTTTTCTTCTTTTTTTTGGGGGTTGAGTAAATTGTGTGCTGGACTTCCATAGACAAGATTGGGATGAATAGTATATCTCAATAGATATATATATATATATATTCAATTAAAAGTCAATGCATTTATGACAATAAAATTGGAATAGTATGAAAGCATGAAATAAATATAATAAAACTGAAGACATGGTAAAAATGGAACTATACATAATGCAAAAAATATATATGTAATGATATTAATAAAAATATTAATAAATATATATATCAGGTAGGAGTGATATGAATAAATCCATATAACCCATCGATTGATGGTGGTGTGGAATGGGAGATATGGATACATAAATAGATATAAATACGTAGGTCAATATATGGTATAGCAATCAATAAAACATAATGCTATTCTGTTCTCCTCACTATAGTTGTTAATTTTGTATATGTGTGTGATGTTGCGTCATAGTGATTGTCCAGATGTGTTATAGGTGGAGGTGGATTGCAGTAATTGATAGAGAACATGGGGAGGGGCTTGTGCGCACGTTTGGGAGATTGCAGGCGATGGAGATTTTCAAAGCCTATGGTCGTGCTGAGGTAGTTCAGTGACAGTTAAGTGACCCAGAAAAAAATGATTCTGCAGTGTGGGCCCATTGTTGGCCTAGTAGGCTTTAATGATCACCTTAGATGATCACAAAGAAAATTAATATTTTTTCTATGCAAAATTATCCAGCCGATCGCTCTTGGTCTGTTCACAATGAAGCGACCTTATCATCTGGGGTGTGCCAACATTGCCATTGCCAACACACTTATAGAGGTGGTCACTTCATTGTGATACGCAAGCCCCTTCACCACAACAAGGTAACGATCACGAAGGGGAATTGACACTTGTATGTGCCTTTTTTTTGTTTGGTTTTTGAAGCCACAGTGCAGCACCAGAGGCCAGAAAAAAATTAGGTATTGTTGCAGCGGCCAGAAAAATTGATGTTTCTCAGGCAGAAAGTGCACTAAAACATTGCGGCTTGAACCCTAGTTGGTGGCGGATAAGTCACGCAAGTCATCCGGCATTCAGAGATAAAATACAGCAGCGTGTGGACCATTTTTAGCCCAAGGCAGCTCATCTCATCAGGCCTTTTTTAGTCGAATGTATTGCCCACTGTCAGTCCCTTCGGGATCCATCCCTCATTCATCTTAATAAAGGTGAGGTAATCTAGACTTTTTTGACCTAGGCGACTTCTCTTCTCAGTGACAATACCTCCTGCTGCACTGAAGGTCCTTTCTGACAGGACACTTGAAGCGGGGCAGGCCAGAAGTTCTATCGCAAATTGGGATAGCTCAGGCCACAGGACAAGCCTGCACACCCAGTAGTCAAGGGGTTCATCACTCCTCAGAGTGTCAATATCTGCAGTTAAGGTGAGGTAGTCTGCTACCTGTCGGTCGTTCTCTGAGGGTGGACCCCGAAGGGCTGTGGTGATGCGTAGGACTTAAAAAGCTCTGCATGTCCTCCATCAACAACACGTCTGTAAAGCGTCCTGTCCTTGCCGGTGTGGTCGTGGTAGGAGGAGGATTACTTTCACCTCTTCCCCTGTTAGATTCCCGTTGTGCTGTGACATCACCCTTATACGCTGTGTAAAGCATACTTTTTAATTTATTTTGGAACTGCTGCATCCTTTCCGACTTGCGGTAATTCGGTAACATTTCAGGCACTTTCTGCTTATACCGGGGGTCTAGTAGCGTGGCCACCCAGTACAGGTCGTTCTCCTTCAGCCTTTTTATACGAGGGTCCCTCAACAGGCACGACAGCATGAAAGACCCCATTTGCACAAGGTTGGATGCCGAGCTACTCATGTCCCGTTCCTCGTCCTCAGTGATCTCACTGAAGGTATGTTCTTCCCCCCAGCCACGTACAACACCACGGGTACCAGATAGGTGACAACGAGCACCCTGGGATGCCTGTTGTGGTTGGTCTTCCTCCTCCACCTCAAAGCCACATTCCTCCTCTGACTCCTCTTCCTCACACTCCTCTTCCAGCATTGCCGCAGGTCCAGCAAGCGATGCTGATAAGGCTGTTTCTGGTGGTGATGGTGACCACAACTCTTCCTCTTCACGCTCATCTACGGCCTGATCCAGCACTCTTCGCAGGGCACGCTCCAGGAAGAAAACAAATGGGATGATGTCGCTGATGGTGCCTTCGGTGCGACTGACTAGGTTTGTCACCTCCTCAAAAGGACGCATGAGCCTACAGGCATTGCGCATGAGCATCCAGTAATGTGGCAAAAAAATTCCCAGCTCAGCAGAGGCTGTCCTAGCACCCCGGTCATACAAATACTCGTTGACTGCTTTTTCTTGTTGGAGCAGGCGGTCGAACATTAGGAGTGTTGAATTCCAACGTGTCGGGCTGTCACAAATCAAGCGCCTCACTGGCATGTTGTTTCACACTGGATATCTGAAAAGTGCGCCATGGACGTGTAGGAACGCCTGAAATGGCCACACACCTTCCTGGCCTGCTTCAGGACGTCCTGTAAGCCTGGGTACTTATGCACAAAGCGTTGTACGATCAGATTACACACATGTGCCATGCATGGCACATGTGTCAACTTGCCCAAATTCTATGCCGCCAACAAATTGCTTCCGTTGTCACACACCACTTTGCCGATCTCCAGTTGGTGCGGAGTCAGCCACTGATCCACCTGTGCGTTCAGGGAGGACAGGAGTGCTGGTCCGGTGTGACTCTCTGCTTTTAGGCAAGTCAACCCCAAGACGGCGTGACACTGTCGTATCCGGGATGTGGAATAGCCCTTGGGGAGCTGGGGGGGTGCCGTTGATGTGGAGCAAGACGCAGCATCAGAAGAGGACTCAGCCGAGGAGGTTATGGAAGAGGATGGAGTAGAAGGAGTAGAGGAGGTGGCAGCAGGCCTGCCTGCAAGTCGTGGCGGTGTCATCAACTCCTCTGCAGAGCCACGCATTCCATGCTTGGCAGCCATCAGCAGGTTTACCCAATGCGCAGTGTAGGTGATATACCTGCCCTGACCGTGCTTTGCAGACCAGACATCAGTGGTCAGATGGACCCTTGCCCCAACACTGTGTGCCAGACATGCCATTACTTCCTTTTGCACAATCGAGTACAGGTTGGGGATTGCCTTTTGTGCAAAGAAATTTCGGCCGGGTACCTTCCACTGCGGTGTCCCAATAGCTACAAATTTTTTGAAGGCCTCAGAATCCACCAGCTTGTATGGTAAAAGCTGGCGGGCTAAGAGTTCAGACAAGCCAGCTGTCAGACGCCAGGCAAGGGGGTGACTTTGTGACATTGGCTTCTTACACTCAAACATGTCCTTGACAGACACCTGACTGTGGGCAGATGAGCAGGAACTGCTTAAGGCGAGAGACGGAGTGGCGGATGGTTGAGAAGGGGCAAGGAGGACAGCAGTGGTTGACGTGGCTGAAGATGCTGGACCAGGAGGAGGATGGCGGCTTTGAGTTTGTGTGCTGCTTGTACTCATGTGTTGATCCCATAGGCGTTTGTGATGTGCGATCATGTGCTTTCGCAAAGCAGTTGTACCTAGGTGGGTGATGGACTTCCCACGATTCAGTTTCTTTTGGCACAGGTTGCAAATGGCATCGCTGTTGTCAGAGGCAGACACACAAAAAAAATGCCACACTGCTGAGCTCTGCAATGACGGCATTTCTGGTGGTGACAACAGCATGCGTTGATAGGCGTGCTGTCTGGCTGACCCCGGGTGCCGATGCATGCTGTCTAACTGTGCCACTAGCTCCTTGCGACGACCTCCCCCTGCTTCCAACTCGTCTCCTCCTCCTCTCTGTCTCCCCATCTGAACTTTCCCTCTGTTCTTCTTCTCTTCGAGCGGGCACCCACGTGACATCCACAGACACATCGCCATCATCAACCGCTTCACTTGTATCTGACAACTCAGCAAAGGAAGCAGCAGCGGGTACAACATTATCATCATCACACCGTACGTCCATGTGTGTAATGCTGCCTGACTGAGACATATCCCTGTTATCTACATCCTCTGGCAATAATGGTTGCGCATCACTCATTTCTTCCAACTGATGTGTAAATAACTCCTCTGACAGATCAAGTGAATCGGCTGTGGTGCTAGTGTTGGTGGTGGTGGCAGGCGGGCGAGTGGTAACTTGAGAGGTGCCTGAAGCTGAGCTGGAGGAGGATGGTGCGTCAAGGTTCCGAGCGGAAGCTGTAGAAGATTGGGTGACCTGTGTTAGCCAGTCAACTATGTCCTCAGAACTTTTCGAGTTTAGGGTACGTGGCCTCTGAACACTGGGCATTATTCTAGGGCCAAAGGGAATCACAGCACCACGACGCCCCCTGTGGGGTGGCCTGCCTCTGCCTGTCATTTTTTTTTGATTAGTTAAGTTGTACTATGCGTGCAAGCTACTGTGACACCAGATATGAAATTGTTGTTTTTCTATGAATGTAATCGAATGTGACACCAGATATGAATGGCGATGAAGTGACACTATGGACTTGCAGCTGGGCCTTAAACACACAAACACGTGTGTGCAACTGACTGCTATTTATTCACAGTCAAAATTGTTGTTTTTCTTTAAATGTAATCGAATGTGACACCAGATATGAGTTGTGCTGGTGACACTATGCACTTGCAGGGCCTGAAACACACGCACGTGTTGGCAACTGACTGCTATTATATTACAGTCAAAAAAGTTTTTGTTTTTTTTTAAATGCAAGCTACTCTGACACCAGATATGAGTGGTGGCACTGGGCAAGTTGCCACAGTATACGCTGTGAGCCTGACACACACGCTGGCAGGCAGGCAACTGCAATTAGATTACACAGGGGGAAAAAAAGCAGACTAATGTTCTAGCCCTTAAAAGGGCTTTTTGGGGTGCTGTCCTTACAGCAGAGATCAGATGAGTCTTTCAGGACTGTAGTGGACACTGAATACACTAGCCTAGCTATCGATTTCACTATTAAATCAGCAGCAGCTACACTGTCCCTCCTCTCACTAAGAATGCAGCTTCCGAATGAATCTAAAATGGATGCTGTCCAGGAGGTAGGAGGGTCTGGGAGGGAGGGTCTGCTGCTGATTGGCTGGAATGTGTCTGCTGACTGTGAGGTACAGGGTCAAAGTTTACACAATGATGACGAATAGGGGGCGGACCGAACATCGCATATGTTCGCCAGCCGTGGCGAACGCGAACAAGCTATGTTAGCCGGGAACTATTCGCCGGCGAATAGTTCGGGACATCTCTAAAGAGGAGTAAATGGAACATTTAATATAGACTTAATATTGACTATCAAGCTGACTATCAAAATGTATCAAATTGTATAATGCAATTCTATTATGTTCATGGTGGTTCAGTAGTTAGCACTTTTCCCTTGCAGAGCTGGGGTCCTAGGTTCAACTCCAACCATTTACATGAAATTTATATGTTCTCCTTATGTTTGCATGGGTTTCCGCCGACAATCCAAAGACATACTGAGAGGGAACTTAGATTGTGCGCTCCACTAAGGACACTAATTGTTACAATATCTGTTCATGTGTCCCATTGTATGCCATGTAGGCTGGTTGTCTTGTTGTGTGTAATGGCTACGGATACTTTGTGGTGTGAACATGACCATTGTGTACTTTATGTCTCTCCTCTCTGTTCTGTGGGGCAGAAGTTAATGCCTCCTTCTGTTTGTATGCACCTGTGGGAGTTTTGGGCTAATGAGCTCAGCTATATGTTTTATGTTGGGTTAGCAACAGCTGCTGTATCTCTGTCTGTTGTTCTGTTTGCCTGTCCAGTCCTTATGTCTGATCTGTGTCCGTTCTCATGTCTGACCTTACTCTTCCTAAATTCCTGCCGTGATCTGTCTATGTTACCCTGCTTGTTTGGTCTCAGTTTAGTTCTGTTCGTGTTTTTTTTTTATCTAGTCTGTTGTTTCTGCTCTTGCTCCAGTATTCATGTTGTGGTGTTCCAGAGACCCGTGTTTTAGCCTTAGCTCCTGTTCAGACAGTGTCTTTGGTTTTGTGCATTTCCTGATCCTGCCTCTGTTCCTGAGTCCTAGGGTTGGCTGCCAAGTACACCGGTAGCGCTCTGGTCGCTAAACCACAACGAAGTCCACATCCCTGTATAAGGGTTAAAGGGTGAACACCGCGGTGGCACCAAAATAACACCCTTAGGGTTTGGCCCAACGTCAAACCAGTTACTTGGCACAGTGGTTCCACATTACTACTTTCCCACCTTGATCTGTAGTCAGTGCATCTGTAACACTAAGTAATAATGCTGTCTGTAAAGTACTATGGAATATATCAGCGCTATACAAGTGAGTAAAATAATAAATGAATAAATTATAGGACCAGTGTGTACCATATATAGCTTGTAAGGTTGAAAAAAGATATTCATCCAGTTCACCATGTAATCCTACAAAGTTGATCCAGAAAAAGCCAATATTCTTCATACTAGGGGAAAATTCCAGTCCTGACTCTAATTAGGAAATCAACATTTCTCCCCGGATCCACAACTCAGAATCATAGTAACCTTTGTAGAATGCTAGCATTTATCACCACTCCTACTAATGCTGCTTCTACTGCTAACAGAAAAACGTTCCAACATGTTTGTAATCATACTCCAAGCAAACAGTGGGAGATTTATCAAACTGGTGTAAATTAAAATTGTCTTAGTTGCCCATTGAACTAATCAAATTCAATTACAGGAGCTCTGGAAAATGAAAGTCGGAATCTGATTTATTGCTATGGGCAACAAAGACAATTTTAAATCTCCCCCATAGATCTTTTATCTGATTGCAATCTGTATGCTAGTGAATGACTAAAGGGAGATTTATCATCTCTCTTGAGCCTGAAAAGTGGCTTCAAAATATCAAAAACAATGGGCCAGATTTATCATTGGCTCAAGTCAGAATAATGGAGTGAAAAAGTCTAAAAAAATATGCGCAAACGCTAAAACTGCGCTCAAATTTGCGACTTTTTTCTGCTCTGCACTATGCTCGCCAGTTTTCTGAAAGTGGGCGTGTTTTCTTATGTAAATGAATCTCTAGACAGATTTACTATTGGGACTATTTAAAAAGACGCAATAAAATGCGCAATTTCACTCCAGTGAGGACCATGCTTATCTTATGAGACTTTTTAATAGAACATGTGACTTTTTCGTAAGGACGTGCGACTTTTGTAAAGCTGCTTACTGACAGATAAACTGCTATCGTCAAACCACATTTATTACAGTCTTAAAGGGCCAATCATAAATCTGACTTGGCTAAAACTGACTTTAGCCATATGTGAAAGTGTAGTGAGCGGTCAGAGTAATGATAAATCTGGCCCATTGTGTTTGCCACTATTTAACTGAAAAATGATTGCATCTCTCGTATTTTGTTTCGCTGTGTTTCCCTAAAGGGGGCATGGGGAGAGCAGGAGAGTTGGATGATCAGCTCCCCGGCAAATTGATCTTCATTTATGCCAGTTTTTTGGCGCAAATAAAGCCAGAAATTTACATCAGCTCTGAGCTGTCATCGATCTCTGTTTAGTGCTCCTCATCATAAATTAGATGCATCCTCCAGTGGTGCAGGGGATATCAAGATATTTGCCAGTTCGTGATGAATTTAATTTCTTTGTTAAATTCAGCAAAGCAGCCAAATCAAATTTTTCACTTGTAGCCTTATTACAACTCTGCAGAGTATGTTACCCAGCTTTCCCACACTGCTGAATTCCAAATTTGCCTAGTTATATAGTGATAAATGGCTTCATATAGATAGACCAGCTTGTATTTTCTAGTATTGTAGAATACCAAGCTGGATTTCCTAGCCAGGATCATAGAAAAAAACTTAGTAAGAATCCAAAATCCTTCACAATGTAGCATAACTAGATTTTTCATTTAGGGTCCCGGGCCTAGACAGTTTGACACACATCCCTTGCCTGGTGCATGCGCTGAATTTGGTGGTGCAGAGGTTCCTGAAGAATTACCCTGATATGTCAGAGCTGCTGCAGAAAGTGCGGGCAATCTGTGCCGCTTTCGGCGTTCTCCCCCTACCGCTGCTCGCCTGTCTGCGCTGCAGCGTAACTTCTGCCTTCCCGCTCACCGCTTCATATGCAACGTACCCACAAAGTGGAACTCCACCTTGCACATGCTGGAGAGACTGTGCGAGCTGCAGCAGGCGATAGTGGAGTTTCAGCTGTAGCACGCATGGGTGAGTCGCTCTGAGGAACAGCACCACTTCACCACCAGCGAGTGTGTCTCCATGCGTGTTCCACTGTTTTGAGTACTCTACCAACATGGCCAGGGCCTATGACGCCTTCCTCAGCGTTACTTTCCCACTTCTGTGTCTCCTTGGAAAAACACTTAGGGCGCTGATGAATGAGGATGTTGCAAAGGAGGAAGAGGAGGAGGAAAAGGGATAATTCCGACGGTTATCAGGCCAGTCGTCCACTGGTGGCTTGGAGGGTGGGTTCCTGCACCAACAGTGGCCTGGTACACAACTGTCCATCCAGGGAACAGATTTGGAGGATGAGGAGGATGATGACGATGATGATGATGAGGAGGAGGATCTGTGTTCACAGCATGATGGCACCCAAATCAGCTCACGGGCATCACTGAAGAGTGGCTAGAAGGACATATACAATACACCTCCCACCGAGAAAAACTTGTCATTGCCTCTGGGCAGCCTGGCACATATGAGCAACTACATGATGCAGTGCCAGCACAATGACCGCCGAGTTGCCCTCATTCTTACCAGTGATTTTTACTGGTTGGCCACCCTGCTGGATCCCCGCTACAAGGACAACATGCCGTCCTTACTTCCATCACTGGAGCATTAACGGAAGATGCGCAAGTTCAAGCGTACGCTGCTAGATGCGCTACTGATGGCGTTCCCACCTGACAGCGGGGGCTCAGTGGAAGCACGAGGAAGTCGCCAACACAGCTGGTGTATGGCACCACCTCAGAAGGGAGGGTTAACATGGCTGAAATGTTGAAAATCTTTTTTAGCACAACACAACATCTAGCACCACCATCTGATACGGACCGTCTAAGCAGGAGGCAGCATTTTAGCGACATGGTGGAAAAGTACATGTGCACACGTCTGCAGGTACTGACTGATGGGTCTGCCCCATTTAACTTCTGGGTCTCCAAATTGGGCACATGGCCTGAGCTTGCCCTTTATGCCTTGGAGATGCTGGCCTGCCCTGCGGCAAGTGTATTGTCCGATCTTGTGTTTAGCACAGTAGGGGAGGTCATCACAGACAGGAGCATCCGCCTGTCCACAGCCAACGTGGACAAGCTCACGTTCATTAAAATTAACCAAAGAGAAATCCACAGCACACCAAAGATCCTTATCGGATAAAGCTTTTAATACATAACGTTTAGTTTTACATCATTTTGTTCTATCCAGAGGAAGTATCAATATAACAGGCCATAAAAGAAATCCCAATGTTTCGGTCGAATGACGACCTTTATCAAGGGACAAAACTAGATTATGACCAGCGTCTTCTCTTGTGCAAGTTTTTATTCCCGATCAACACAGCAAACAGGCAACGTTTCGGCTGAACACAAGCCTTTCTCAAGCCATAATAAATATCTCACAGTGTGATCTTATATACCTCCTACATAAAGGGTTGTGCCAATTTTCCACCAATAAATTACTTATATATAAGTTACAACATATTAAAATAATCTTCTGTGTTTATATAAATTAGCATTTTGTCCTCCCCATACACGGAGCCCATTCTTACATCTTCTCCCCAACGTCATCCACATACGCGTGAGCTGCAGTATGGCCGCCGCCGGATGTCTCCTCAGCGCATTCAGCAATCTACCGCGCATGTCCTTGTCGTACGTGTCTTATGTTTTACTCATCAGACTGCGCATGTCACGTTGTCTCTTACCTCAAGCAACTTTATTGACAGGAACAACAGGATACATTAGCCTCCATTCTTACTCTATGTGTCCACCACAATGTATAGTCTTCTCTTTATAGGTGTCAAATGCTGACACCCTATAACATACAGTACCACAGCACCAGTGAATCATGTCCATAACATGGCTCTCAATTCGTGTGCTGTTTTAGCACATCCCTAAGGGATCTAAGGCAGGGCTGGTGCAACCATATAGGCGAACTAGGCGTTCGACTAGGGCGCCGGCCTGCTGGGGGCGCCCTGGTGGGCTCCCCCTGACTGGGGCTGCAGCCCTGGGCGAGCGGCTCTTGAGCCGCCCCCAGCGACGTTACAGGGGGGACAGGAGGTGGAGGTCCTCCTTAAATATGGCAGAGCAGGCATCTGCTTACCCTGATGGCAGGTGCCTGCTCTGCCAGTAAATTACCGGAGGAGAGGAGGCGGGCGGCAAGGGAGGTTGTTCTAGCAGCTCCCCACTCCTCCCTCGTGCGCCCTCTGTGATGCCGGAATATGACGTCATTCCGGCCCCGGCATACTAAACGGCGTGCTGGAGGACTGAGGAGCTGCACCACACTGGACCCCAGGGAGGTGAGTGTTTAAGTGTTTGAGTGAGTGAGTGTCTGCCTGTGTATTTATGTCAGTGAGTGAGTGTGTGTATGTATGTCTGTCTTTCTGTCAGTAAATGTATGTGTGTCTGTCATTGAGTGTCTGTGTGTATGTCAGTGAGTGAGTGTATGTCAGTGAGTGTGTATGTCTGTCGGTCAGTAAGTGTCTGTGTGTTTATCAGTGAGTATATGTGTATGTTTGTCAGTGAGTATATGTGTGTGTTTGTCTGTCAGTGAGTGAGCGTCTGTCAGTGAGTTTCTGTGTGTGTGTGTGTTTCAGTGGGTAGGTGTATGTGTGTCTGTCAGTGAGTGAGTGACATGAGGGGGTGGCAAAATGGATCTTTGCCTAGGACGGCAAAAATCCTTGCACCGGCCCTGATCTAAGGGGTCTCCATTACATCTTGTCCCTATCCCACTTTTCCTCACTATGGAGAGATGTGTCCAGCATCACCAATCCGCAACTCACTGTAATTAGGAACAAAAGAGAAAAAAGAAGAAAAGAAAAGAAACAGACAATTAGTGAATGTTCACATTATATCACCTATAGTGGTTAAAATTTTTCTATTACTATATCTAAAGAACCCCCCCCCCATAAAACTACATATACCAAGGTTAAGACAAGAACTCATAGGGCCCTAAATGTGACTTACATTAAACTCTATATTCAACCCCCTCGGCTATAATGTTTCCAAAGTGTGTATCCATCTCAACTCTTTTTTCCGCAAGAGACCTTCTCTGTCTCCACCTCTCCGAAGTGGAGGCACAGAGTCGATGATCCTTAATCTCAACTGGTTAATAGAATGTCCCTTTTCTTTAAAATGTTTCAGAATTTGCAGCTCCATCATCTCCTTCCTGATCGTGCTTTTGTGTTTATTAATTCTCTCTCTAGCCTCCATAGTTGTCTCTCCTACATAGACCAAACTACAAGGACATTGTATCATATACACCACATAGTCTGATCTGCAAGTATATCTTTCTTTATTTTATAGATCTCCCCATTTTACGGATGCCACCTTTCAACATGTTTCCACAGTTGCAGCATCCCAAACATGAAAAATTTCCTTTTTAGGTGTCATAAGGAATGTCTGTCCATCCTTCCTTAGAGGCCCAATATCTGATTTAATAGTCTATCTTTCAAATTTCTGTTCCTTCCATAGGACATCAAGGGCTTCTCTTTAAAATCCTTGACCCCCAGACAACCCTTTTCCAACACAGCCCAATCCTGTCTCGAAATTTGCGCTAACTTGGGGCTCAATCCACCAAATGTGGAAACAAAAAGGTATACGCATCCCTTTATCTTTCTTCTTTTTCTTTTCTTTTTCTCTACTTTCCTTCTTACTTGACAATAATTGTGTGCCAAGTCTAAGCAGGAGGCCATCCGGATATCCTTGCTGGAAAAACCTGGCACACATCTCCTCAACTCTGATTTGCAATATTTCTTCATCTGCTACAATACGTCTAACCCTCAGGAGTTGACTCCAAGGTAAAGAGTCTATCATATGTTTTGGGTGGTTACTCCAATAATATAACATGTTATTTCGATCAGTTGGCTTCACAAAAATATCAGTCTTGATCACTCCTTTTTCTACATATACTAATACATCCAGAAATTGAATTGACTGTTGTGACTTAGTCATAGTGAAGGACAGACCCTCCACCCAATGATTTAAATAATCATAGAACTCGATCAGACTATGCTCATCCCCTTTCCATATCATAAAGATATAGTCGATGTAGCGCCACCAACTCTGGATGTGCCTGCCAAAGTTAGACCTGTACACATACCGATCCTCAAACCGCCCCATAAAGATATTGGCATAAGTCGGGGCCACGGTCGACCCCATCGCTGTGCCCCTCCTCTGCCAATAGAGGTCACCCCCAAATAGGAAATAATTCCTCTCAAGGACAACCTCAAACAGTCCGAGGATCAGCCGTGCACAGGGTGGAGCACATCCCGACTCGGCCAGCGCCATATCGATGGCATCCAAACATTCATTGTGTCTTATACACTGCCTGTCCAAAAAAAAAGTTGCCACCTGGATTTAACTAAGCCTCCTATTGGATAATTACTGCATGGGCGATTATCTTTCAGCTGGCAACAAGTTATTTAACCTCAACTGGTGCAATGAGTTGCTTCTCATTTCTTAAACAACCATGTCGAAAGACACATCTCATGGTCGTGGAAAAGATGTTAGTCTGTTTAAGAAGGGTCAAATGATTGGCATGCATCAAGCAGAGAAAACATCTAAGGAGATTGCAGAAACTACTAAAATTGGGTTAAGAACTGTCCAACGCATTATTAAAAACTGGAAGGATAGTGGGGACCCATCACATTTGAGGAAGAAATGTGGCGGGAAAAAAATCCTGAATGATCGTGATCGGCGATCACTTAAACGTTTGGTGAAATCAAATAGAAGAAAAACAGTAAAACTCAGGGCTATGTTTAATAGTGAAAGTAAGAGCATTTCCACATGCACAATGCAAAGGGAACCCAAGGGATTAGGACTGAAGAGCTGTGTAGCCGTAAGAAAACCACTAATCAGTGAGGCAAACGAGAAAAAAAGGCTTCAATTTGCTAGGGAGCATAAAGATTGGACTCTGAATCAATAGAAGAAGGTCATGTGGTCTGATAAGTCAAGATTTACCCTGTTCCAGAGTGATGGGCACATCAGGGTAAGAAGAAAGGCAGATGAAGTGATGCACCCATCATTCCTAGTGCCTACTGTACAAGCCTGTGGGGGCAGTTCTATGATCTGGGGTTGCTGCAGTTGGTCAGGTCTAGGTTCAGTATGTGCTCCAAGAATGAGGTCAGCCGACTACCTGAACATACTGAATGACCAGGTTATTCCATCAATGGATTTTTTCTTAACCCCATTGAGAATCTTTGGGATGTGCTAGAGAAGGCTTTGTGCAGCAGTCAGACTCTACCATCATCAATGCAAGATCTTGGTGAAAAATTAATGTAACACTGGATGGAAATAAATCTTGTGACATTGCAGAAGCTTATCGAAACAATGCCACAGCAAATGCATGCCGTAATCGAAGTTAAAGGCGGTCCATCGAAATATTTTTGGTGGAGACTTTTTTTTTTGGACGGGCAGTGTATATATGTATAATGATGCTACATCAAATATCACCAAATAGTAACCACTCAAGAAAACCACATTTTTCATTTTCAATAGGAAATCTGAAGTGTCCCTGACATAGGAGGGCGCAGCTGTGGAAAAGCATTGAAGCACTCCAAAAAGACAGCTATTGGACTAAAAATAGATCCCCTCCCAGATACAATTGGTCTGCCAGGAGAATCTCTCAAATCCTTATGTATTTTTGGGAGTATATATAATACATGTGTAAATGGTTTCTCCACAATGAGAAATTTATTCAAATCTTCATCAATAATCCCCCTTTCATAGGCGTCATTAACCTTTTTTTCTATCATCTTTTGAATCTCAAACTTGGGGTCCTTCATTGGTTTTGTATTTAACTGTCTCCAAACCTCCATTTTGTACTTCGATGTATCCATTATCACAACTGCACCCCCCTTGTCAGTTTGTTTAATAGTTATTTGTTTATTCTCCATCAGTTGTCTTAATGCATCTCTTTCTAATCTTGAAAGATTATGTCCGAAACCGGTCAAAGATTTATAATCTGCCCTCAGTTCAGTCACCCTGCGGGTCACCAACTCAATGTATGACTCCACAAAGTGATTGTCCCGAGGGATCTGTGGCCTCAGTAGATCATGTAAACTCTGGAAACTTCCAGAGTTTACATGATCTACTGAGACCACAGATACCTTATTTTATGACCTGTTATATCGATACTTCCTCTGGATGGAAAAAAATGATGTAAAACTAAACGTTATGTATTGAAAGCATTATCCGATAAGGATATGTGGTGTGCCGTGGATTTCTCTTTGGAACGGATTGACGCATGTCCCAGTGGCGTAGCTAGAAATGACTGGGCCCCACAGCAAATTTTTGAATGGGGCCCCTCTCCCCCAGTAATTTTTTCGCAACCCCTTCCTTTCATGCTGCCACCATTCCTGTGGCTAGTAAAGATCGCACTCTCAGACCAGGCCCAGCAGCTGCTCCATCCGTTTCTTACACTGTCTCTACTGTCACTGTATATAATTTTATTGTGTAATACTGTTGAGGTGGCCCTGACAAAATCTTTTAGTCCTCCTCCACCTGGATGGGCTCCTTCTGGGTCAGGGCCCTAAAGTAGCCGCTTCCCCTGCTTACCCTATAGTTACGCCCCTGGCATGTCCTCTACGAGCAGCCACCACTTAGGGTGAGCATATCTCATCATTTTCTTGTCATTAAAATGAACAAGGCATGGATCCCACAGGACTTGTCCATACCTTGGGCAGATTAGAGAGGTGTACCGGCCGCAGCCAGCCGATGTTATAATTTAGCGCACTTTGTGCGTACTCTATGCTATTTCCCAATGTTTTGGGATCTCCACGAAATGAATAACAAAAATATTTCTTGAATATCTCCACCACATCAGCCATGTCCACCTCTTTCGCTTACACCACTATGTCAGCCTCCTCCTCCACTCGGACCTCCACCTCCTGGCTCAAGATTATTACTATTTGTCTTAAATTAGCATAGTAAAGAAGTATACTCCAGCGCACTTTGTGCACTCTGTTTACTATTTCCCAATGTTTTGGGGCCTCCACAAACCAAAAGAAAGAAAGAAAGAAAGAAAAAAAATTGTTGGCTAGCTCCTACACTTTTTCCGCCTCTTCCACTTACACCACCACGTCCGCTTCCTCCAACTCTTCCACTTGCACCGATACGTCCACCTCCTCCTCCACTCGGACCTCCACCTCCTGGTTTAAGATTATTATTTGTTATATTGGCAGAGTAGAGAAGTATACCGGCAGCACCCCAAAAAATGGCTAAAAGTCACACACAGAATTGACATACACATGTAAAAAAACAAAACAGAAACAGTGTTAGCTTTCTCCCCCACCTTCTCCGCTTCTGCCACCTACACAGCCACGTCCACCTCCTCCTGCATTGGGACCTCCATCTCCTGACTCAAGATTATTATTATTTGTTATATTGGCAGACTAGAGAAGTATACCGGCCGCACCCCATAGAATTGCTGTAGGTCACACACAGAATTACCAGACAAATAAAAAATTAAGAAATTCCCACCACAAAAACAGTGTTGGCTACCTCCTCTTCCACCTACACCGCCACGTCTACAGCCTCCTCAACTTCCTACTCCACTTGGACCTCCTGATTCAAGATGATTCTATTTTTTTTTTGTATTTATGCATATATTTGTTATATTAAGTCATTTCCCTATCCACATTTGTTTGCAGAGCAATGGTACTGCTCTTACCTCCATTGTGGTTTCATTTGCAGACCTATAGCCCTTTCTATGACTTATTTATAGCCATTTTTCAGCCCCAAAGTTTGGGTCCCCATTGACTTCAATGGGGTGTAGTGTTCGGGGTCAAGTTTAGGTCAAGTTCTGGATCCAAACCGATCTTTGAAACAAAGTTTGGCCGAACCCCTCGAACCCGAACATCCGTGGATTCGCTCATCCCTAATCTTAGGGTTTTGCAGAGATATTTTAGGGATATATTTAGTTAGGTAGATTGAATTAATAGGTAAAAGTCAGGTTTCTATCAGTATAGAGATAGAGCATAGAAGGGAATTGTCCTGTATCTGCATTTGCTTTATAGTAAATGCCCTGTAATCACTGTAATATAAAAGTTTAATTCAACACATTTTATTGTCTTAATATACCAGGTTAATTCAATGTATTGTAGTGAATCAACAAACTACTTTAATTCAGCATATTTTATTGTATTAATATACCAGTTTAATTTAAGGGGTTGTCAGGGCTTTTAATATTGATGACCTATTCTCAGGGGTCCGATACCCCCGCCGATCAGCTGTATGAGTAGATGGTGTGCGCAGTGTTCACGTGCCATCTCCCCTCTCTCTTCCATAGACATAGCAGCATCAGGAAGAGAGAAGGGAGATGGCACGTGCACACTGTGCGTGCCGTCTCCTCATACAGCTGACCAGCAGGGGGTGCCGGGTGTAGGATGTCCTGAAAACAGGTCATCAATATTAAAAGCCTGGACAACTCCTTTAAGTGCATTGTACTTCATCAATATACGAGTTTAATTCAATGCATTGTACTGGGTCAATCTACCCGTTATGTATTTTACTGCATTGATATACCAGTTTAATTCAAAACACTGTACTGCATCAATTTAATTCAATGCATTGTACTACGTTAATATGCCAGTTAAATTCAGCAGATTTTATTACATCGACCCACCATTGTAATTTGTCAATACCAGTGTGCAGTGTGTTCTTTCAAGGGGAGAAATCTTTAATTGTGCACCAGGTTTCTGGTGGAAGAATTATGGTAAACATCCCTCACTTCCATGCCTTTGCCCAAATGCGATACCATTCTATGTCATTATTACTCCTTTCCAGCTGTCTGTAAAAATTGTCTCATTTTCCGAATGTCGCACACTTCTACACCTTCACTGAAATTTAATTCTGCATGACAATTACATTGACTCATTTTCAAATGGTGCTCATTTGTCCATTTATTTTTGTTTAAATTGTCGTTTTGCCTTCGACAAAATTTAAGACACCAATATACTTCTTCCTGCTACAACAAGTAGCAGAAACCATAGCCACTTGATGCACATCAGCAAATAGACATGCACCACCTAAACAATTAGGTTCAGTCATACCTATACTGTGCCCTTTCTCCTGCGGATTCCCTGTTCCCTCATCCCATGGACTTCTGGGAGGTAGATTGGAACAGTGGCTGGAATTGTCCCAGTTTGCTATCATTCTACAATCTACTGTTTTGTCTAGCCTGTACTGTACTGTCAAATAGAGTATTCAGTAAGGCAGGTGGCGGTCACCTAAATTTTATTCTGCTGTATGGCATTGGTGCTTCTGGCTAGCTGCATTTAAATATTGCGAGTCATTTGCTAACAGAAACTCAGCTATTTTTGGTGTATTTTTGGTGTTTATTTTGGGGCAAAGGTTATTTGTGTCACATTTTGCAACTTTTCCCCGCTCATGCCAGGTCTAAAAAAAAGAGCATGACATGGATGGGGAAGGGGACTAGACCTGCAGGCCTATCTCATTTATCATTTTCTACGCCTGTTTTAGGCTAGAAAATGGTTAAAATGCAAACCAGCAAGTAAGCTGGTGCAGATTTAGAACAGTGGTAGATGCACTTAAGTTATGTAGAGGCTAGGGCCTCTTCATCATTTCGGCTGATCAACCGCCAGTGCACAGGGTTATTAAGACCAGTGTCTAAAATGCTGGCCTTAATAAATGACCCCCATTGTCTCCTTCTTGAAATGTCACCCAGTTACATACCTTCACCCAATTTTGATTCTTCTTTATGGTAGTAGTACTTCTGGACAGATGTCTGTAAAAACTGACTCGTTTTCGAAACGTTATGCAGTTTCGTGCCGCCATCAAAATGTAATTCTGCTCTATGTATGAAGCTGTTTTTTTTTAACTGTTTAAAATTATCTCATTTTCAAAATGGTTGTGGCTTTTCTCCTGCACATACCCTGTTCCTTGACCTCATGGACTTCTGGGTATTTAGATTGGAGCAGTGCTTGAAACTGGCCCAGTTTGCTATAATTGAACTGTCCAGCCTCCAGTGTCTTCTCAGAGAGAGATTTCAGCATGGCAGGTGGTGTCTTCATAGCCAAGCGGGCAAAATTGTCCTGTGAGGTATCTAAAACATTTCCTTTGTTAAAATGAATCATAAATCCATGTGGGTTTCCACCAATATCTGGCTGATGACACTGAATAGATCTGCCATTGCTGACAGTGGTTATTTATTGCTAGTCTAATGATGCAACTGCCGCTGTCCGCATGTTTATAGTGTCTCGTACTATACTGCAGTCACTGATAACACTGTTGCTACCTCCCCCTTGTGTCAGTAATAGTACCCTTATATGGCTGCACATCTTCTGCCTTGTCCGTGAGGTTGCTCACTGCCAAGATAATTTTGGGGGGCTTGTTCAGAACAAGCCACTGCTTTTCCTGATGCTACTGTGTGGGTATATTTAATTTTAAATAAGAGTAGCAAATAGGATGACTCATTATGTTTTTAAACAGGCTGTATGTGAACACCATCAGCCATATATTTACCCATAGCTACATGTGTCATGGTCACTCTGACATTATTTACTATCGTCATTATTGTGTGAAAGAGCTTAAATGATAGGGGAGAGACAGAAAGAGCAAAAACCGTAGAAAAGAGACGATAGAGAAAGAATATGAGACCTCAGAGTGCAATATACCAATTTTAAGGCTCAGGATGGATGATCAATTTAATGCAGACACTTTTGACTAACTGTATTCCAGCTACTGGCATACTTTGAGACAGAATTTTATGTCAGAATTATGTTGTAATTTTGGTGCACAATTGTACATCTTAGGCCATGTCACTTTAACCATAAATTCCCTCTTCCCACCAATTTCTGATAAGTCACTTCCTTTTTAGGACTAGGCACAAAAACTTTCTCTAAATCTATATGAGCCAAATTAATTCAAATGGTGCCTCTTTTTGGTGCAACAGATGCCAAAATCTACAGTAGGAATGTTGCAATCTTGAATTCTTGAAAATGTCTTTTACTACTCTAGCATTCACCAATCTGAATAAAAATTACTCTTTAAAAAGTGCATTCCCTTTATGACCCTCAGCAAGGCAGTTTTAATATTGGAGTTCTGTAGACTGTATATGATAGGATTCATTATGGGGATGATAGTTGTATAGACAACATTGAAGGTTAAATCTAGAACATCATAGTAAGATGGTATCAGATACCCTGTTAAGCCTGTTCCATAGTAAATAGAGATGACAGTGATGTGGGATGAGCAGGTGGAGAAGGCCTTACTTCTGCTTTCACTTGACTTTATCTTAAATATGGTTAAGAAAATTTTAAAGTAAGAAATAAAAGTGCACATCAATGGAAGAAAGGCAAATAACACAATATCGATGCCGGTTATTGCAAATACTATTTCTGTGCCAGTACAAGTGGTCTTTGTTAGTGACTTTGCATCACAGAAGAACTGGTGGATGAGGTTGGAGTGACAGGAGGACATGTATAAAGCTGAGATTACAAATATTAGAGAATTAAAAAAGGCAGCTGCCCAAACGCCAATAGTTATCAGGATACAATTTCTCCGACTCAGAATCCGATGATAATGTAAGGGGAGGCAGATAGCAACATATCGATCATAAGCCATAATGAAGAGAAGAATTTCCTCTGTGACCGCCACTGTTAGATAACAGTACAACTGAATATAACATTGTGAGAAGGAGACAAAGTGATTTCCAGACAATAACATGTGCAGTAATTTAGGAACCGTGACCGATGTATAAAATATGTCTACAATGGACAAATTACAGATAAAGAGATACATTGGTGAATGTAACTGAACTGTCAGACATATGACTGTGATAATAGAAGAATTGATAAGGACTCCGACCAAATATATCAAGAAGAAGAGAGTGGTAATGAGCGGTTTATATTTTGTCTCCCAGAAAATGGCAAAAAATAAAAATATTCAATGGACGTCTCATTCTTCGTCATTGATTTCTTAGCAAAATATCCAAATTAATAGTTTATTACAGATTTCAGCGCATAATATACCAAATGTCAATAAAATTTGAGGAAGAGAGAAATGTGAGCATGTAAAACCTCATTTTGGAGACTAACCTGTCATCCCTTGTAACCCAGAGGTCAAGTCTGCTGATCCAGTCATTTATTGGCAATCCTTGAACCCTAGGTAACTCACTCCAGACTCACCTATACTTGGTTTTTGTGACCTCAGGTTTTATAGCTTTTGTTTCTTACTCTTACTTATAGAAACATACTGTACTAACGCCGTTTTGAATTCTCTTGAAAATATGTTAACATATTTTTGGTAAGTTTGCTTTTTACTGGTCTTACTATTTACTATTAGTAAAGTTATGAAAAAGGTAATATATACACATGACTGTTAGTAAATTATAAAAGGGTTAGAATTAATATTCTCAAGAATATTTTAAATGTAAAGGCATTATATTCATATTGTGTTTTTTAGCTTGGATCATTTAAAAAATATCTGTATATATCATCTATATGACTTTTTACGTAGAACAAATTCAATTCACAGTAGTATTGATACCAGAACTGTGTCAAAATCACCAGCATTCACTGTTACAAATCATAAATGTATATAAAATTGATAGACCATCGAAACAATACAACACAAGACAAAATATACATCGTTCAGCATCTCCAGAGGTGGTAAGAGCTCAAAAGCTTTTTTTTCTACCACCTGGCTACCGTTGTGCATTTTTAATATGACAACACTTTAAAATTGTTTGTTGCGTATTGTATGGTGTCATCTCTGACTCCATCTGATGAGGTAACAGTCTTTTGAAGCTTCCAATAGTGTTGAGTGAATTTAAGTTAACGAAGTTGAATTCGATCTGAATTTCAGGAAAAATTTGATTTGACACATATCTGAATTTCCTCGCTCTTCCTGATAAAGAATAATTTTTTCCCTAAAATGGCTGCTGCATATGTTACAAATTGAAAGTACAGATGTAGCAGGGGTAACACAAACACTCAACTCAAATTTCTTAAATCAACGCGTTGAAACAAAAGCCATTGAAAAGCAATTGCTTAACGCATTTAGTTGCATTTAGTTTAGATAACATGTCTCATTAGGCATGTGTGTTAAGCGAGATCACCCATAATGTGGGTAAGCAAATCTGCAGATAGACATCCCTTGTGATGTTACAGTCCTATAAAGACCTCATCCCGCGCAGTCACTACTATTTCACTGTGAACTGAGTGAGGGAGGGACAGGGGCATAGCTTTAGGGGTGCAGAGGTAGCAGTCACTACCAGGCCCAGGAGCCTGAGAGGGGCCAAAGGCTCTCGTGCCTCATAAGAAGACACTTGCATTATAGAACGTTTATGCTGGTTAAGTAACAACTCTGGTTGGAGAGAAGGAGTTAGGTCAAGAATTTGGCAAGCCTTAGGAAGGCATTTCAACTTTTGCCTTAGGAAGTCTATGTGCTTCCTTGCCCCCTGTCCACAAAGCACTGAGGAAAGGAGGCCCAAGCTGAACTTTTGCAACAGGGCCCATGAGCCTTTAGCTATGCCCCCGGCAAAAGACAGTGTTTCACAAAGCTTTTAACTGTAATATAGAGCATAGGGAAAGTGTAGGGAGATCATAGGGAATTAGAGAGAGTTTTTACACACTGTAGGGAAGGCATAGGGAGCCTGCAGGGACATTGCATGGACAGTGTAGTGAGATCGCAGGGAGAATTTTCAGACACTGTAAGGAGGACATAGGGAGACTGCAGGGACAGTGCAGGCTCTGTGTAATCGCCCTGTGCATCTTGTTCCATTGCTATGCCATTCATTCTTAATCTGTTCTGTTATATACACTGCTCAAAAAAATAAAGGGAACACAAAAATAACACATCCTAGATCTGAATTAATTAAATATTCTTCTGAAATACTTTGTTCTTTACATAGTTGAATGTGCTGACAACAAAATCACACCAAAAAGAAAAAATGGAAATCAAATTTTTTAACCCATGGAGGTCTGGATTTGCAGTCACCCTCAAAATTAAAGTGGAAAAACACACTACAGGCTGATCCAACTTTGATGTAATGTCCTTAAAACAAGTCAAAATGAGGCTCAGTAGTGTGTGTGGCCTCCACGTGCCTGTATGACCTCCCTACAACGCCTGTGCATGCTCCTGATGAGGTCGCGGACGGTCTCCTGAGGGATCTCCTCCCAGACCTGGACTAAAGCATCTGCCAACTCCTGGACAGTCTGTGGTGCAACGTGACGTTGGTGGATAGAGCGAGACGTGATGTCCCAGATGTGCTCAATTGGATTCAGGTCTGGGGAACGGGCGGGCCAGTTCATAGCATCAATGCCTTCGTCTTGCAGGAACTGCTGACACACTCCAGCCACATGAGGTCTAGCATTGTCTTGCATTAGGAGGAACCCAGGGCCAACCGCACCAGCATATGGTCTCACAAGGGGTCTGAGGATCTCATCTCGGTACCTAATGGCAGTCAGGCTACCTCTGGCGAGCACATGGAGGGCTGTGCGGCCCTCCAAAGAAATGCCACCCCACACCATTACTGACCTAATGCCAAACCGGTCATGCTGGAGGATGTTGCAGGCAGAAGAACGTTCTCCACGGCGTCTCCAGACTCTGTCACGTCTGTCACATGTGCTCAGTGTGAACCTGCTTTCATCTGTGAAGAGCACAGGGCGCCAGTGGCGAATTTGCCAATCTTGGTGTTCTCTGGCAAATGCCAAACGTCGCGCACGGTGTTGGGCTGTAAGCACAACCCCCACCTGTGGACGTCGGGCCCTCATATCACCCTCATGGAGTCTGTTTCTGACCGTTTGAGCAGACACATGCACATTTATGGCCTGCTGGAGGTCATTTTGCAGGGCTCTGGCCGTGCTCCTCCTGTTCCTCCTTGCACAAAGGCGGAGGTAGCGGTCCTGCTGCTGGGTTGTTGCCCTCCTACGGCCTCCTCCACGTCTCCTGATGTACTGGCCTGTCTCCTGGTAGCGCCTCCATGCTCTGGACACTACGCTGACAGACACAGCAAACCTTCTTGCCACAGCTCGCATTGATGTGCCATCCTGGATAGGCTGCACTACCTGAGCCACTTGTGTGGGTTGTAAACTCCGTCTCATGCTACCACTAGAGTGAAAGGACCGCCAGCATTCAAAAGTGACCAAAACATCAGCCAGGAAGCATAGGAACTGAGAAGTGGTCTGTGGGAACCACCTGCAGAACCACTCCTTTATTGGGGGGGTCTTGCTAATTGCCTATAATTTCCACCTGTTGTCTATCATATTTGCACAACAGCATGTGAAATTGATTGTCACTCAGTGTTGCTTCCTAAGTGGACAGTTTGATTTCACAGAAGTATGATTGACTTGGAGTTATATTGTGTTGTTTATAAACTTTCTGTGCGTCAGACTCATTTTCAATATGTGGTCTAATATATAGACGCGTTTATCTACTAGGAAATAGCAAGTATATCGTGCCTCACCCGTATCCAGTCTGTGGTCAAGGTGCTCTGCTTTTAGATGATTCACCTTATCATCAGAAATGGACAGATAGTTGTATATAGTAAAAACAGGCACTCACCAACTGGCATAGATGATGCGATATGCTATTTATTAGATAATAAAATTACATGGAATATTATTTTAAAATATTGATAAATACACAAATAATATGAATAAATAGAACCCCTAACTAATACTCGCATTAAAAACAAAATGTATTCAGATCAAAAACAAGGTATATTATGGACCCCTAGCTAATAATTGTATTTGAAGACAATTATTCTTCTATGTAATATATATATATGATAAAGTATATAAACTGTCCTAGTAATTATACAACTTCTAAATGTGCTTGAAAGATGCAGGTCAATAAATAAATATATATATCAAAGCTGTTAAATATAAATGATACTGTTGCATTAATTTATATTCCACAGCTTTGATATATATATTTATTTATTGACCGGCATCTTTCAAGCACATTTAGAAGTTGTATCATTACTAGGACAGTTTATATACTTTATCATATATACATATTACATACAAGATTAATTGTCTTCTAATACGATTATTAGCTAGGGGTCCATAATATACCTTGTTTTTGATCTGAATACATTTTGTTTTTAATACGAGTATACGTTTATCTACTACCCCTGCTGCGCCTCCTGCTAAATTAGATGTATTTCTAGTGCAGAATGCGGCGCAAAGGTCTAAAACGCTGCTCTTAATAAATATGCCACTAAGTTGTGATCCGGAGGTCGATTCGCTCAAGTCTAGCAGAAAGCAATCAAATACACCTGAAATACTGACGGTACAGTACCTAGAGAAGAGATTAACTATGAATGTTGATGCATTAGAACGTAATGCACATGACGATTCCTTCTCCCTGCAGTTTAAATTCCAAGCCTTCACACTAAGATTGGGACACCAAGTGGGAACAATATGATTAGGCAGAGAGGCCTGGGTATACTTGTTTTGTCATCATTCATGACAATTTAGTTTGCAAGTAATCAAATTTCTTGTCGAAGTTAGGCGAATAGATTGAACTTATCAAAACTTCGCTCATCACTAGCTACCAATTTTGTGATCTAATGTTTTTGATGATCTATCAATTTTATATACTGTACTTATTAAAAGTTAAAGGGGCTGGCCAATTTCTGGCTACTTTTGACCAATGTGTAGCTGAGATGACTATATGACACTAATATAGAATTTTGTGGATTTTCTTTTCCGTTTGCTTTTTTTCATAAATCATGTCCCCTTGTTGGGCAAATCTTCTGTGCTGTCCACACAGAAGACCTCTCCGTAAGATGGCTGCTAATAGAGGGTCATGTGACCAGGCAAAAATAACATCTGCACTTGCAATATTACATAGTACATTAGGCCGAAAAAATACATTTGCCCCTCCAGTTCGGCCTGTTATCCTGCAAGTTGATCCAGAGGAAGGCAAAAAAATTCAAGCACATATTTCATCTGACTGAGAGCTGATAAGCCTCAAAGATGCTTAATCTGAGTTGGATAACTTGGGGACCTGCGCACCTGGACCATTCTGATTATGGTGACAAAATTTGTAAAAAAAAATTTGGATGCCAGCTAACTCTTCTCTCACTGCTTAGGAGGGCTGCATACAAATTGTCAGTTTTCTCATTGTCCTAACAGTATATTCAATGACCTTTCTATACTGTTTTGTCATGTTAGGCCATTTGCATAAACATTGGCATATGGGAAAGATACTAAACCCAAGTACATGAATACAAGTATAAACATGACAACATATTTTTTTTATCTAAAAGGTGAATAATAGTTTAAAAATAACTGCAAATAAATAAAAGAATGCGTACCATATAATAAACTTATGTAATTTGCGTATACCTAGCCTAATACCTGTACCACAATCATGACCCAAGGGTGTTTAACATAAGGTGGATCATTTCTATCATCTTTTTTATCACATGGCCATCTTGATTGAAGAAACAGCATGAAATCTCGCTTGGTGACGTGATGACGTCATAACATCATCATGTTGGCCGGGTGCGGTGACGTCATCAGACGTGGTCAGATGTTGCACTATTTCTTTAATCAAGATGGCAGCGATGGCCTCTCCAAGAGCAAATGCATGAATATATCTTTTTTTCTTTTACTGCCATTTCAGGAAAAATAGATTTGTTATCACGAAGCGCAAGGAAATTCAGCTTTGCAATGAATCAAATTTTTCCTAAAATTTGTCGAAGTCAATTTGATTTGGCTTTGATTCGCTCAACACTATAAATGACCTCATGTGTGAAATAAAATATTTCCTTAAAGTCTAAGTACACATTCAGTAGGAACTTTTCATGATTGCATTTCAGTAATTTTGGGCAAAAATAATTTTTCCAATTAGACTTTATTAAAAATGTTCATCCATTTCTGAGCTACAAGGGTTAAAAATCAGTCAGTGTTTGCAAGCTGCGACTTTCTGTTTCCTTTGAGTCCAGACAGCTGATGGCTCCTGAAGAGCTCTGATCTCCTGACCCCATAAACCTTATAATCACTCATTATAGCTCAATCCTTATCAAAACCATAAGAACACGGCTTAAATAAGTGTTTATGAGGTCAGGAGATCAGAGATAAGAGCTACACATGAGCCGTCAGCTGATTCAAAGAAAACAAAGTCACAGCTGGCAAATAGACTGATTTTTAGCCCTTGTACAGTTGTGTCATCGCTAGCGCTCCCTCCAGAGTCGCGTGAGCGCATAGCACTAGCCAATTTCATTAGTAAGCAAGTAGCGCGTGAATAGACAAGTGACTAAATTCAGGGTGTGATTTAGGTTTCGAATGCCAGATGGCGCATGGAACATGCCTGCAGTATCTCAAGTGTTGACCGAGCGGCTTCATTCCTGATACCAGCTACCCTCATCCCTACAACGGGCTCCCTGCTCTATTTATTTTTTTTATAATTTTTTTTTTTTGCTTTAAAATAAAATTTATTATATTACTTTATACCATTTTTATTTATGGATTGTCCTTGTGCCCGTTTTTAATCCCCTTAGGCCTCATGCACACGACCGTTGTTGGGTTCCGTTCTGTTTTCCGTGATTTTCTGCCGACCCATTGACTTTCAATGGGTCCGTTGAAAACTCGGAAAATCCACCGTTTGTCATCCGCGTCCGTGATCCGTGTTTCCAGCCAGTCCAAAAAATATGACCTGTTCTATTTTTTTCACGGACAGCGGTTCGCGGACGCATTCAAGTCAATGGGTCCGTGAAAAAACACGGAGGCACACAAGATTGTCATCCGCGTCCGTGATCCGTGTCCGTTTTTTTCCTATCATTTTCAAGGCAAACTTGACTTAGATTTTTATTTTTCACTTTTCATGTCTGGTGATCCTCCAAAAATCAAGGAGGACACACGGACAAAAAAAACGGAAACGGATCACGGAACAACAGAACCACGTTTTGCGGACTGTGAAAAAATACTGTCGTGTGCATGAGGCCTTAAAGGGATTTGTCACAAATACAAGGCTAGGCTGAGACGCCCTATAAATAAATAACATACTGTACACTACTGACCCTACAGCACATGGAACACTAGATATATATATATATATATATATTTCTACAGTATCTACTCTATGCCCCATTTTGCCTAAATGACAGTATCGCTACAGTACTGTACATCAGGATACCACACACACCCCTGCAGCCTCGTCCTTATACAGTAAATATGCTGAACATACTGTACTGTATCTACATATTGTAGTATCTGTAGATACTATGCACCATCTGCTGTACAGTATGGTGCTGCTGGCATAACGCACAACCGAAGTCTTAAAAAGAACAAAGGGAATAGGAATTATTACTATTACTATTTTTCCAATTAATTATATGTTCAGTATTTTTAACTTAATGAATAATTAAAAAAAACAGGAGTGCTGAGTGGAACCATACACAGTACAGTACTGTAAATCACCTCCCTCTTCTACATCACAGCTTCATCCGTGATCAAATAGAGCAATGCTAGTGGAAAGGGGATGAAAAGGTTAATGGGCAGGAGGTCAGTGGGGCACTCATAAACACCTAGGGTCATTGTTTTTAATTAATATTTTAAAAAATGGCAGAATCTTTGTATCCTTACAACAACTAACTGTCATTTTCTTACAATTAATCCATAATGCTTCCCTTTCAAATTGGATATTTTAATGGGATGCTTCCAGAGTAGACACTTTCACCTTTATTTTAAGTCCAGACCGTACAGAAAAAATTAAAATAAAATCATGGATATATTTGCATATGAATGTCTATATGCATACTGTATAAGAATATGATAAAAGTCCAGAGGCAGTAATATAACTCCGCTATAGCGCTTATTAATATCATAATGGCGCACTCCAAACAAAGTATGATATTAATAATTAAAAATCTAGTACAATACTACTAGGATACTGGGATATTATGCTATAGACATGGAAGTTCCGGCTCGGGTCAGACAGATCTGGATGAGGGGTTTGATGGTGGCAAAAGTTATTCTGGTCAATTATTGGGGGTCTGTCTCCCCGCCCTCATTAAGCGAATGGATCCAACAAATTAAAGTCTATGAGGATATGGAAAGGAAATGGAGAGCGGCACGTGTGACTGTTCAGACATAGCTACTAGTGTAATTATGTCTGTGCGTACTAGAGCTGTAGTGACGACAGCCAATTGGGGGGGACGGGGTGGGAGGTTATAGGTTTATTTTTTATATCATTGGTGAATTTACAGTTGTGCGATAGGGTAGTTCGCTACTGCTGTGTTGCGGAAGCAATCTTCTCTTGCTAGAACGAGTGATTGAGATTCAGGCTGGCCGGGCTGCAGGGAGTTTGCTGCCATTTAGTGGATGGTTGCTCAAATTTCACTCACTCGCCATGCAGTTGTGTTAGTATCCTTAGGCCTCCTGCACACGGCCGTTTTTTTCCCCCGTTTACTGGCCATTTTTTGTGTTCCGTATACGGTCCGTATACAGAACCATTCATTTCAATGGTTCCGCAAAAAAAAAGGAATGTACTCGCGGCCAGTAAACGGGGAAAAAAAACGGTTATATGCAGGAGGCCAAAGCCATACGGTCGTGTGCAGGAGGCCTTACTCAGTGGTGGTTTCTCTGTTCTTAAACTTTCGGCATAATAAAGGAATATGTTATGAATATTTTCTTATATAGATGGGGAATCCACCTATTAAGTTATGGTCACTATAAAGCAGATTAAACTAATGCTTCTCTGCTCTATTATAGAGAAATGTCTCCCGGTTCTGAGGATAGAGGCGCCACCGCAAGAATGTCCGCTGGGAAGCGAAAACATATGTCTTGCAGATGGCAGTGAATTTTATTTCTGCCTAAATTGCAGAGCTAATGACTTTCCTGCAGAGGATCAGCCCTTATCTAATAAAGACATGTTATTATGGATGAAGGACTTTGTACATGATGCATTTAAGCAGTTCAAAGACAATGAAACTGGAGCTTCTCAGACAGAGTTAAGACCGGCGGCTACTACTAGAATGGATTCTTCTCCCAGAGAGCCAATCAGCAGCCAGCCCTGTGATGTCACAGCCCTATAAATACGGCGGCCAGACATTTTCCAGCATTCTGAGTGCAGGGACAGACGTGAGAAGGCACTCGGAAGAGCAATTGGAAAAACCTCATTGTGAAAAAAACCTGAAAAAATGATTCAAAAGTGCAGAGAAAGGATGGGGAGGAATCACTTCACAGCATCTTAGTGCAGGGAGAGACGTCAGAAGGCGCTAGGGACAGTGTTAGAAAAGTAATTTACAAGTGCAGGACAAGATTATTTGGGGATCCAAATAGCTATTATACAGCTCGGTCATTCCAGCAATTTGTTTTTGTTCTTGCGGTGCATGTGCTATGTTGAAAAGCCTTTAGTGGCCTATTTTAGTACAAAAAGAAAAATATACACGCTCTTCACTGTTGCAGTTACTTGTGGTGAATGCGTTTAGTAGCCTATTTCAGTACAGAAAAAATATATATATACGCATTTCACTCTGCAGTTATATGTGGTGATAGCGTTTATTGGGCAATTTCACTACAAAAAGAGAAATATATACGCAGTTCACTTTTTCATTTATTTGCACTAAAAGCGTTTACCGCCCTATTTCTGTGCAAAAAGAGAAATATATACGCAGTTCACTTCTGCAGTTATATCTGGTGAAAGCGTTAATTGGCCTATTTCAGTGCAAAAAGAGAAATATAGACACAGTTCACTTCTGTAGGTATATGTGGTGATAGCGTTGATAGGCCTATTTCAGTACAAAAAGAGAAGTATATACACAGTTCACTTTTGCAGTAATTTGCACTGAAAGCGTTGTAAGAAGGTGCAAGGGGACGTCATTGATGGAAGGTATGTGTCACCGAGGTTCCTTGCCTTGGTGAGGTAAGAACCGTAAATTTTGTGTCAGCGGCAGCTAGTGCTGACTGACAATGTTGTTAGTATGGCTGTAATGCTGATCTGGGCCGGCTCTTACTGGGAATAGCCAAAGTGCTGGGTGGGTGGCTTCTCCCCACGCTCCAGGCCGGGTCTTTTATGGCCTATATAAAACCCAGCCAGCAGTCTCAGCTGGGTGTGGATGATCTTCCATCTGACAGGGAAGCTGTGGAGATTCTGTTTTGGGATCTGTGAATTGGTGCCGTGCTAAAGGCTTAAAAGCCGCATGCTAGAAAACAGTCACCTAAAGCCTGCTGTGGACGGCTGGGGGAAAGACTGCTAACCAGGTGAAGATTTTGTTCTATGGACATTGCATGGTGTGAACAAACACCAAGACTGTGAACGGTCATTTTTTGTTTCCTCATGTGTGAATAAACACTGAACTGTTTAAGTTAAAGACTTTGTCATTGCCTCTATACTGCGTCCACTAGCCTGTCTACCAGAGCAAAACCCCACAGCGTTTACTGGCTTATTTCTGTGCAAAAAGAGAAATATATAAGCAGTTCACTTATGCAGGTATATCTGGTGAAAGCGTTGATAGGCCTATTTCAGTACAAATAGAGAATTATATACGCAGTTCAATTTTGCAGTAATTTTCACTGAAAGGTTTTACTGGCCTACTTCTGCAGGTGTATGTGGTGATAGCGTTGATTGGCCTATTTTAGTACAAAGAGAGAAATATATACACAGTTCACTTCTGCAGTTTTATCTGGTGAAAGCGTTAATTAGCCTATTTCAGTACAAAAAGAAAAATAGAGACGCAGTTCACATATGCAGGTATATGTGGTGATAGCATTGATAGGCCTATTTCAGTACAAAAAGAGAAATTTAGACATAGTTCACTTTTGCAGTATTTTTCACTGAAAAGCGTTGACTGGCCTATTTCTGTGCAAAAAGAGAAATATATAATTCCCTTACGTCCCAACAGCAGCACAACTGGGGTATTACTGCCCCTGTGGACAATCAGGAAAAGTAGAACTTTTATTAATTAAATAAAAATAAAGTGCTAATTAACCAATTAGGTCCCCATAAAGACCTCACCAAACACACACACTGGTCCAGTGCCGGACTGGAAGTGCTGGTTTAAACATAAAGTATTAATCACTATTTTACTCCCCTGGAGAGTAGGGCTCTCTGAGGTCAGAGTGAGGCGGAAGATTCTCCTTCCCTATGCTATTTAACCACCTCCGGACCCCCGAACGCAGCGACGCGTCCTGGAGGTGGTTGATTCATTCCTCCTGGACGCATATACGCGTCCTCTCGCGAGACGCGAGATTTCCTGTGAACGCGCGCACATAGACGCGTGCGTTCACAGGATCGGAAGGTAAGCGAGTGGATCTCCAGCCTGCCAGCGGCGATCGTTCGCTGGCAGGCTGGAGATGAGATTTTTTTTTAACCCCTAACAGGTATATTAGACGCTGTTTTGATAACAGCGTCTAATATACCTGCTACCTGGTCCTCTGGTGGTCCCTTTTGTTTGGATCGACCACCAGAGGACACAGATAGCTCAGTAATAAGTAGCACCAAACACCACTACACTACACTACACCCACCCCCTGTCACTTATTAACCCCTTATTCACCCCTGATCACCCCCCTGTAAGACTGCATTCAGATGTCCGTATGTTTTTTACGGATCCACGGATACATGGATCGGATCCGCAAAACACATACGGACATCTGAATGGAGCCTTATAGGGGGGTGATCAATGACAGGGGGGTGATCACCCCATATAGACTCCCTGATCACCCCCCTGTCATTGATCACCCCCCTGTCATTGATCACTCCCCTGTAAGGCTCCATTCAGACATCCGTATGTTTTTTACGGATCCACGGATACATGGATTGGATCCGCAAAACACATACGGACATCTGAATGGAGCCTTACAGGGGGGTGATCACCCCATATAGACTCCCTGATCACCCCCCTGTCATTGATCATCCCCCTGTCATTGATCACCCCCCTGTAAGGCTGCATTCAGATGTCCGTATGTTTTTTACGGATCCACAGATACATGGATCGGATCCTCAAAAAACATACGGACATCTGAATGGAGCCTTATAGGGGGGTGATCAATGACAGGGGGGTGATCACCCCATATAGACTCCCTGATCACCCCCCTGTCATTGATCACCCCCCTGTCATTGATCACCCCCTTGTAAGGCTCCATTCAGACGTCCGTATGATTTTTACGGATCCACTGATACATGGATCGGATCCGCAAAACACATACGGACGTCTGAATGGAGCCTTACAGGGGGGTGATCAATGACGGAGGTGATCACCCCATATAGACTCCCTGATCACCCCCCTGTCATTGATCACCCCCCTGTCATTGATCACTCCCCTGTAAGGCTCCATCCAGACGTCCGTATGTTTTTTACGGATCCACGGATACATGGATCTGATCAGCAATACACATATGGACGTCTGAATGGAGCCTTACAGGGGGGTGATCACCCCATATAGACTCCCTGATCACCCCCCTGTCATTGATCACCCCCCTGTAATTGATCACCCCCCTGAAAGGCTGCATTCAGATGTCCGTATGTTTTTTACGGATCCACGGATACATAGATCGGATCCGCAAAACACATACGGACATCTGAATGGAGCCTTATAGGGGGGTGATCAATGACAGGGGGGTGATCACCCCATATAGACTCCCTGATCACCCCCCTGTCATTGATCACCCCCTTGTAAGGCTCCATTCAGACGTCCGTATGATTTTTACGGATCCACTGATACATGGATCGGATCCGCAAAACACAAACGGACGTCTGAATGGAGCCTTACAGGGGAGTGATCAATGACGGGGGTGATCACCCCATATAGATTCCCTGATCACCCCCCTGTCATTGATCACCCCCCTGTCATTGATCACTCCCCTGTAAGGCTCCATTCAGACGTCCGTATGTTTTTTACGGATCCACGGATACATGGATCGGATCCGCAAAACACATACGGACGTCTGAATGGAGCCTTACAGGGGGGTGATCCCCCCATATAGACTCCCTGATCACCCCCCTGTCATTGATCACCCCCCTGTCATTGATCACCCCCCTGTAAGACTGCATTCAGATGTCCATATGTTTTTTACGGATCCACGGATACATGGATCGGATCCGCAAAACACATACGGACATCTGAATGGAGCCTTATAGGGGGTGATCAATGACAGGGGGGTGATCACCCCATATAGACTCCCTGATCACCCCCCTGTCATTGATCACCCCCATGTCATTGATCACTCCCCTGTAAGGCTCCATTCAGACGTCCGTATGTTTTTTACGGATCCACGGATACATGGATCGGATCCGCAAAACACATACGGACATCTGAATGGAGCCTTATAGGGGGGTGATCAATGACAGGGGGGGTGATCACCCCATATAGACTCCCTGATCACCCCCCTGTCATTGATCACCCCCCTGTAAGGCTGCATTCAGATGTCCGTATGTTTTTTACGGATCCAGGGATACATGGATCGGATCCGCAAAACACATACAAACATCTGAATGGAGCCTTATAGGGGGGTGATCAATGACAGGGGGGTGATCACCCCATATAGACTCCCTGGTCACCCCCCTGTCATTGATCACCCCCCTGTCATTGATCACCCCCCTGTAAGGCTGCATTCAGATGTCCGTATGTTTTTTACGGATCCAGGGATACATGGATCGGATCCGCAAAACACATACGGACATCTGAATGGAGCCTTATAGGGGGGTGATCAATGACAGAGGGGTGATCACCCCATATAGACTCCCTGGTCACCCCCCTGTCATTGATCACCCCCCTGTCATTGATCACCCCCCTGTAAGGCTGCATTCAGATGTCCGTATTTTTTTTACGGATCCACGGATACATGGATCGGATCCGCAAAACACATACGGACATCTGAATGGAGCCTTATAGGGGGGTGATCACCCCATATAGACTCCCTGGTCACCCCCCTGTCATTGATCACCCCCCTGTCATTGATCACCCCCCTGTAAGGCTCCATTCAGACATTTTTTTGGCCCAAGTTAGCGGAAATGATTATTTTTTTTTCTTACAAAGTCTCATATTCCACTAACTTGTGTCAAAAAATAAAATCTCACATAAACTCACCATACCCCTCACGGAATCCAAATGCGTAAAAAAATTTATATTCCAGACTTCTTCTCACGCTTTAGGGCCCCTAGAATGCCAGGGCAGTATAAATACCCCACATGTGACCCCATTTCGGAAAGAAGACACCCCAAGGTATTCCGTGAGGGGCATATTGAGTCCAGGAAAGATTTAAATTTTTGTCCCAAGTTAGCGGAAAGGAAGATTTTGTGAGAAAAAAAAAAATATCAATTTCCGCTAACTTGTGCCAAAAAAATAAAAAAATTCTATGAACTCGCCATGCCCCTCATTGAATACCTTGGGGTGTCTTCTTTCCAAAATGGGGTCACATGTGGAGTATTTATACTGCCCTGGCATTTTAGGGGCCCTAAAGCGTGAGAAGAAGTCTGGGATCCAAATGTCTAAAAATGCCCTCATAAAAGGAATGTGGGCCCCTTTGCGCATCTAGGCTGCAAAAAAGTGTCACACATCTGGTATCGCCGTACTCAGGAGAAGTTGGGAAATGTGTTTTGGGGTGTCATTTTACATATACCCATGCTGAGTGAGAAAAATATCTTGGTCAAATGTCAACTTTGTATAAAAAAATGGGAAAAGTTGTCTTTTGCCAAGATATTTCTCTCACCCATCATGGGTATATGTAAAATGACACCCCTAAACACATTGCCCAACTTCTCCTGAGTACGGCAATACCAGATGTGTGACACTTTTTTGCAGCCTAGGTGGGCAAAGGGGCCCACATTCCAAAGAGCACCTTTCGGATTTCACCGGCCATTTTTTACAGATTTTGATTTCAAACTACTTCGCACGCATTTGGTCCCCTAAAATGCCAGGGCAGTATGACTACCCCACAAGTGACCCCATTTTGGAAAGAAGACACCCCAAGGTATTTCGTGATGGGCATTGTGAGTTCATGGAAGTTTTTATTTTTTGTCACAAGTTAGTGGAATATGAGACTTTGTAAGAAAAAAAAAAAAATCATCATTTTCCGCTAACTTGTGACAAAAAATAAAAAGTTCTATGAACTCACTATGCCCATCAGCGAATACCTTATGGTGTCTACTTTCCAAAATGGGGTCATTTGTGGGGTGTTTGTACTGTCTGGCCATTGTAGAACCTCAGGAAACATGACAGGTGCTCAGAAAGTCAGAGCTGCTTCAAAAAGCGGAAATTCACATTTTTGTACCATAGTTTGTAAACGCTATAACTTTTACCCAAACCATTTTCTTTTTTTACCCAAACATTTTTTTTTATCAAAGACATGTAGAACAATAAATTTAGAGAAAAATCTATATATGGATGTCATTTTTTTTGCAAAATTTTACAACTGAAAGTGAAAAATGTCATTTTCTTGCAAAAAAATCGTTAAATTTCGATTAATAACAAAAAAAAGTAAAAATGTCAGCAGCAATGAAATACCACCAAATGAAAGCTCTATTAGTGAGAAGAAAAGGAGGTAAAATTCATTTGGGTGGTAAGTTGCATGACCGAGCAATAAACGGTCAAAATAGTGTAGTGCAGAAGTGTAAAAAGTGGCCTGGTCATTTGTGTTTAAGCTAGGGGGGCTGAGGTGGTTAAGAAGGTCATTCTTCTTCAGCTGTCTCTCCGTTCACTCCTTGTTCTCAGAGTTGATGATGCCATAGTGCCGACACAGTTGTGCTCACGCACATTACTGTGCTGACGCTTCTAAGAAACACTCCTAGCTGACGCTTCCTGCTAATTCTCCAGCCGCCTCTGCTGCTGCTGCTATCCACTATTTTCTTTAAATTATATATATTGTTTTCAAATGCCCTCTTCGGGTCAGAAGTCCTCTTCCAAACGCAGCCACCTGACGTGTTGGGGCTGTAGCGCTTTGCTGCCTGACGACTATATATATAGCAAATGTCAGAGTTTTTGCCCCCCTCCAGATCCTGAGCCCCATTCTCTGGACATGAAAACCTGGGTGAAGGAGTTCGTGGGCAAGTCCATAACTGATGCATTAGCCCAGAAAAGGCCTAAACATAGTTCTCCTGGGAGATCTTTTTTTTTGGAGAAGACCTGATGATTGTTGATGAAGCCCATTCTTCAGCTTTAGATAGTGAGGAAGATGAGGACACTACCACACAGATATTCCCTGTGGAAAAAGTTCAGCGACTATTGAGATCCATCAGGTCAAGGGACTAGGATATTGATCAAGGGGAAGCTTCTACAGCCACCTCTAGGGGGCCAAGGGCCTTCAAAGTGGAAGAGTCGCTCAGTAGTTTGATGACAACTGAATGGAAACATCCAGAAAAGGAATCGGTAATATCTAAAAGGTTTAAAACATTACATCCCCTAGTCCAAAGTAAACTGGACCAATGGGGTCCTCCTCCCAAGGTGGATTTAGCCATATCCAAGCTGTCAAGATGCACTGTGGTTCCCTCTGAGGATGGTTCTAATCTCCAGGATCCACTGGATAGAAGAGTTGAATGCACGTTAAGAAGAAGCTATTCTGCTGCATCCGCCTCAGCTTCAGTTGCGGTTGCGTCCTCGGAGGTTGCTAATTTTCTCAGGAAGAAGCTCCTGGAAATTCAAACAGATGTAGACTATGGCGTGGCTAGAACTGATATCAGTTCAGGTCTGCTCTTTTGGGAGCGGATTTCTTGAGTGAGGCAGCATCTCAACAGCTTAAGTTGGCTTCAAAGTCGATGGCTCTTTCTGTGGCCAGTAGGAGGCCCATCTGGTTCAGACCCTGGAAGACAGACAATGCCTCTGAGTACAATCTCTGTGGTCTCCCTTGCAAACCAGGGAGACTATTTGGGTCTGAGCTAGATAGAATTATGGAGGGACTCTCTGATTTAAAAAAAAAATATGGAATGTGTCTCCATCAGCAATCCTCTAGGGCAGTGGTCCCCAACCTTTTTTGCACCAAGGACCGGTTTCATGGAAGACAATTTTCCCAGGGACCGGTTGGGGGGGGAAAGGGGGCGGCGTTCTGGGGGCGGGGCTTAGGGGGTGGGCGGGGCTGACTGATTCACGCGCATAACAAAACACAAACGTGCATATTAAAATATATAACACTATATAATGACTATATAAACTGACTATGGTCTCTGCTGCACTGGTCTCTGCTGCACTGGTCTCTGCTGCACTGTACCGTATTTTTCGCCCTGTAAGATGCACCTAGGTTTTAGAGGAGAACAATAAGAAAAAAATATTTTTCATTACACCTCAGGTCAGACCAGCAATCAGGCCCCCAATGTTAATGAGACCTCAGATTAGACCCCCAATGGCTCAGATCAACCACCAAACCTTTAGCCATCTATCAGCCCCCAATGTCAGCCATAAACCCCCCCCCCCAATGTCAGCCATAAGCCCCCCCATTAGCCCCTCATGTCAGCCATAAGCCCCCCATTAGCCCCTCATGTCAGCCATAAGCCCCCCATGTCAGCCATAAGCCCCCCATGTCAGCCATAAGCCCCCCATGTCAGCCATAAGCCCCCCATTAGCCCCTCATGTCAGCCATAAGCCCCTATTAGCCCTTCATGTCAGCCATAAGCCCCCCATTAGCCCTTCATGTCAGCCATAAACCCCCATTAGCCCCTCATGTCAGCCATAAGCCCCCATTAGCTCCTCATGTCAACCATAAGCCCCCATTAGCCCCTCATGTCAGCCATAAGCCCCCATTAGCCCTTCATGTCAGCCATAAGCCCCCCCATTAGCCCTTCATGTCAGCCATAAGCCCCCCATTAGCCCTTCATGTCAGTCATAAGCCCCCCCCCATTAGCCCCTCATGTCAGCCATAAGCCCTCATTAGCCCTTCATGTCAGCCATAAGCCCCCATTAGCCCTTCATGTCAGCCATAAGCCCCCCATTAGCCCTTCATGTCAGCCATAAGCTCCCATTAGCCCTTCATGTCAGCCATAAGCCCCCCATGTCAGCCATAAGCCCCCCCCATTAGCTCCTCATGTCAGCCAGCCCATAAGCCCCCCATGTCAGCCAGCCCATAAGCCCCCCATGTCAGCCAGCCCATAAGCCCTCCATGTCAGCCCCATGTCCCCCAGGTCAGCCATCAGTGCAAATAAAATAAAAAAAACACTTACCTCTCCTGCTCCTGGTCACCACCGCGATCCTCTTCATTCTGCTGTCGGCTGTGTATAGCGGCGCACAGTGTGAGGTCACAGAGTGACCTCACGCTTTGCGCAGACATGCACAGCCGATAGCCGAGCCGAGGACCAGGAAGCGGTGAGTACAGATCCTTCACCGCTCACTGGTCCTTCTGTACTAATGAAGCGCTTCCATAATGGAAGCGCTTCATTAGTACAGAGTTAAAGACTGCCCTGATCGCCGCGGCCCGGCTAACAATCTTCCACGGCCCGGTCCTGGGCCGCGGCCCGGCGGTTGGGGATCGCTGCTCTAGGGGAAGAGGTAGGCAATTTAGGGGATCCAGATCCCAATCCTACCATAGATCCTGCAGAGGACAAAGCTCTCGCAGCAGAGGAAATCCTCGCACCCAGGACCCTAGGAAGAAGTTGAGCCTTTGACGCCATCTCTAATCTCCTGGCAGGTCTTATTGTAGACCCTCTTATTCCCCCCGGCTTGTTCACTCCTGTAGGCGGACGTCTCCGCCATTTCCTAAAAAATTGGGAACACAGTATTTCGGACCAGTGGGTTCTTCAAGTTATAAGAGAGGGATACAGAATAAGCTTTTTAGCTCCACCTCCTTCAATGTTCGTGAGGACCTCACTCCTCTCTCCTGTAAAACAGGCATGCTTAGAACAGTTCATCCTTCTTTACCTACAAAAGGAAGCGCTAGAGGAAGTGCCCTCTGCAGAGAAAGGATCCGGAGTGTATTCCCCCGTGTTTCTTGTACCCGAGCCGGACGGGAGCTGGCGAATGATAATAGATCTCCGTTACCTGAACTGTTTTATAACCCAAAAGCGGTTCAGAATGGAGACCATTCACTCGGTCATACAGGTTCTGCAACCAGGGGATCTCATGGTCACCATAGACCTCAAGGATGCATATCTTTATGTACTCGTTAATCCGGAACACAGAAGATACCTACAAGATACCTACGGATTGCTGTCTCTCTCAGGGGCACTGTCAGACATTTTCAGTTTGCTGTCCTGCCCTTTGGAATCTCTTCTGCCCCCCACACCTTCACAAAGGTTCTGGTCGCTATAGGGGCAGCCTTGAGGCTAGGGGGTTTATAAATTATTCCTTATCTAGACGACTGGCTACTAAAAGCCGAGTCTCTAGATATGTTGCAGAACCATCTTCATCTGGCTTTTACTTTTCCCTAGCATTTAGGCTGGATAATAAATTGGAAGAAATCTGAGATCATACCAGCAGGTGCCAACTCTGATCTTTCAGCAGGAGACTGGGTGGGAGACAATACGAAGGAACTGGAGGCACTGTCAGCCACCCAATCTACTATCGCCTGTACTTGTTCTGGCCTCACTATTCGTAGAGCCGCATTCGGCCCTACCAAATAACGCTGAAGGTTCTGTCGCCTACTCGCACCTGAGGAAGGTGTTTCACTTGTGCGTGTAGCTGGCACAGATTGACCACGTCCTCTCCCTGCAACAGGAGCTCCACCAGCAGCACCATGACCGGAGCCACGTCCCTTATTTGACGCTCTCCTCATTCTTTGCGTTCACCCACCAATCTAACAGATGGTTTATGTCAGGCGACAATGTAACCGCCAATAGTGAACAATTAATTTCAGAGAGTAAGGCAGTGCCGGTGTCATAAAGAGGAAACATTTCTTTAGGTCACACAACAGTGTGACAGGCGAATTTTATACAATTATTTCATGGTCCCCAAAAACGTTAATTTGTCAACCATTAATGTAACTGCAGTGTTAACTGGTTGTATTTTACTGAGACAAATGTAGCAAAGGCCGCAAATGTAGAGTCTTGCCCAAAATGGGTGTTTTTTTAAAACCAGAATATGACAGCAGTATCTAACGCTAGTATTTGACTGTGACAAATGCAGCAAAAGCCCCAGATGTAGGGTCTTGCAGAAAATGGGTGTTTTTTTAAACCCAGAATATAACTGCAGTATTTAAAGTTTGTATTTGACTGTCACAAATGCAACAAAGGCCGCAAATGTATTATCTTGCACAAAATGGGTGTTTTTTCAAACCCAGAATATACTTGCAGTATTTAAAGCTTGTATTTCACTGTGACAAATGCAGCAAAGGCCCCAGATGTAGGGTCTTGCAAAAAATGGGTGTTTTTTTAAACCCAGAATATAACTGCAGTATTTAAAGTTTGCATTTGACTGTCACAAATGCAACAAAAGCCGCAAATTTATTATTTTGCACAAAATGGGTGTTTTTTTAAACCCAGAATATACTTGCGGTATTTAAAGCTTGTATTTCACTGTGACAAATGCAGCAATGGCCCCAGATGTAGGGTCTTGCAAAAAATTTGTGTTTTTTTTAAACCCAGAATATAACTGCAGTATTTAAAGTTTGTATTTGACTGTCACAAATTCAGCAAAGGACCCAAGATGTATTACTGTAACTTGCAAAAAAAAATTTTTTTTTAAACCCTGAATATAACTGCAGTATTTAAAGCTTGTATTTGACGGTCACAAATGCACATATAGACTTCACAGCGGTGGCTCACTTTGGGCGAGATTGTGGAGTAGGTGCTGCTAGCCCAGATTGGAGGGACACCCACCCTCCAGTATTGGGTATAGGTATAAAAGCTAAAAGTTATGGGCGAGCACACTGCATTTTGACTTATAAAATTTAATTAAATCATAAAATTTATAATGGACACGTGTGCAAAATGGTAAGAACAATATACAATAAAATGCAATTAAATACAATAGAAATACACTTCATAAGATGTGGAAATTCACAGGGATTAAATACGTTAATAGGAGTAGTTCCTTATTTGTATAATACACGTTACGGTGCCTGGCTCACTGCATTATGGTAAAGTGCTCTTCCGTTGTTCAGTTCCAGTTGAAGTCCAGACACGCAGATAGATTGGTAAAATTTGTCGTACAAATCCTGCTGTATTAAAAATCTCCGATAATACTGTCACTTCACAACTATTGTGCACTGATGCAGTCTAATGGCTATTGCAATAATTTCAGTCCCGTGCCAAATATTGGCTGTTATATTCGTGGATTGAATCTTCTTACCTTCCTTGCTGTTGGCGTCTTACTTCAGCGAGGATCGAGCGGCGCGGGACTCTGCCAGCATCTCGCTACTTCCTACTCCAGCCAACTTACCCGAGATCACGTGGGAATTCTGGCGGGATTTCAACTTTGCTTTAATATAATAGGAAGGTAGAGCTATTTTGGATTTGTCGATCTTAGTTCAGATCTTATCAACAGTCCTTCATCCCGATTTTACAGCATGGCCATGCTTGTAGATGCGGAGGTGCCTCTTTACAGGTGTGCGATTAGTGGCTCACTGATGAAGGGAAGGAGAGTTCCCGAAACGCGTCTGGGCCGAAGTCTCCACGACTGGAACCTGTGCATATGTACAGGAGCCCTAACACCAAACAGGACGCCGTACCAACAACTCACACAGGTATCCAGCACATCAGACTCCGCCAGGAACCCCATGCCGCAAGGTGCATGGCAGCCCCAGGCAGCGCTGCATACTGGCTAGTGGTTCACCCCTCCAGGAAACCAATCCCCTTTCCGGAGGACACAACACACAGGGAAAACGTCTTACATACATGCAGGGACAAACTCCAACAACAGCCCAGACATGTAGCAACAATAAAGACGTACAACACACCCTGAACATAAACCCACACCTAACATACAACAAGAGAGGTAGGGTATAAGGAACATACAAAAGGAAGACAATTTATGTCCAACAAGGTGGCCCTCAAGGACTGGGCAAGTTCATCAAGGAAAGGAGCAGAGCTCCAACATCAAATAAGGCTGTAGTACAACTGCCCCCAGCCAGGAAGCCACAGGTAAAGTCAAGCTCGTGGCCACACCCATAACACACCAAAATCCCCACCTTAAAGGGGAAATCCACGTGCAAACTGACAACAACATGTTGCCACAGGCAACCAGTCTGCACGGCAACCACGTCACAGTCTAACAACAATACGATCATGGCAGTGTATCGCAGGCCTCTATCAATATTTTGTGGAAGCCGGTGTATCACACCCTTCAATTAGTATTTTGTGGAAGCAGGTATAACAAACCCCTTAATCAGTATTTTGTGGAAGCAGGTATATCGCACCCCTTAATCAGTTTTTTTGGGGCAACAGGTATATCACACCAGTTGCAATTAGTTATTCCAATAGCGTTTGTCCCTCTATCTAGCTGCGGTATCGCAGCAGAACCGCACACAATGCTACACAATACAAATGCACTATAATATACTTTCTATGTTAGAAAGCATATTATAAGTATATTGCACTCCTCTGTGTATCACACCTATCGATAGCACACCTATACCAGTCCTTAAAAGGAATTTTGTGGCCCTATTAGCTAGCGTTTGGTGTCCCTAACAGTCTGTCCCTGCTCCACATAGCAACCTCTCCCTACACTGGCAAAAAAACAGAATGTAAAATGGCTGCCAGATCGGGTTTATTTATAGGGTAGGGGATGTGTCCATGTGCTGAAACGTCTCAATTGGCTGTCCTGTCTCACCTGATGGATGTGTCATAGGTCAAAGTTCGGCGCTATGCAAAAAAAATATGGCATGTGCGAATATCGCCATATGATCGCATGTTTGGCGAATCGCAAAGTTCGCCGCGAAACAACCGCTGGGTGAACCGCAAGGCCACCTCTAATGCTGAAGATATCTGATAACTGTATGATGTAGAGGTTTCTCAGCTTACCTCTTATCTCCCTGCCTCAGCTTCTGGTTAATTACCCTAGCCCTTCCCTAAACATGTGATAGAGCTTACTGTACCGATGTGACCCTACAGTTTATCTGCTGCCAGTGGTGATCGCTCATAGGAGCTCTCCCCTCTTATGCCACTAGTTTGGGAACACTGACTTATAAGCACATAAACACAGATCAAAACTAATTGTGTTTGAAGCTGACACACTAATATGTTTAGAAAGATAATAGTACCCATATTTAGAAGTATGCAAAAAACGGAACAAAAACAAAATGAAAGGAAACCCAAAGTTGTAATACAAATTTGGATGAAACTTTCAGAGGTAGATAAACATAAATTGCAACAAGACTATGGCAACAAGCAATAAGCACTATCGATGACCACTATAGTCTATACTACTGCTTCACAAATTGTGAGGTGCCCATGAGTTGTTGCTGAGGTTGTCCTGACAGCGAATCCTGTGCTCCACAGACCTCTGGCTGCAACAATATCTGTATTTTTCTGCATAATTTACTCCTTTTTAATGTTTCACTGCATTTAGCAGACAAAAAATTAAGATACATGTTTAATATTATCTTGGACATGTATGACCAATGGGAAAACCTGGGCATTACTATATTCATGCTGGTGAATCCTCATTAGAAAAATGAGAGCTGGTCTTTAGAATGACAATTCCCATTGTATTCAGTCTTCAAATTTCAAAATTTATTTTTTTACTTGTCCATGCCCACTTATGTTTGGAATATCAAATATGAAGAAACAGTTATAGCAGGGGGAAAAAAATTCATCTTGAAAGTCTAGATGTCACACCTAAGTCCCTATACTCACATAAAACATACACACACCATTATAAAAAACACAATACTTTCCCCATTTTTTATTAACCCCTTAAGGATCCTGTGATTTTCCATTTTTGATATATCATTTTTCACTCTCTGGCTTCCTGGAGCCCAAACTTTTTTATTTTTCCATACACAGCCACAAGGGCTTGCTTTTTGTGGGGCAAGTTGTGTTTTTTAATGTCACCATTTACTAATAAATACACTTGAGTAGAAAGCTGGAAAAAATGCAATTCTGCCAAGTTTTAAGTGTTTTGTTTTTATAGCATTCCCTATGTAGTAAAACTGACATGTTACCTTCATTCTCCAAGTCAGTATAATTACACCAATAACACAGTCATATTATATTTTTTTTTTTGGAGGGGCGGGGATGGTGGGTGGTGGGGTTTATACTGAAAAGAAAATAAACATTTTGGGGGAAAAAATATTTCCTTTTCATCACCATATTCTGACCCCCATAACTTTTTCACAGTTATGTTTATAGAGCTTTGTGAGGGCTTATTTTTGCAGTATGATCTGTAGTTTTTATTAATACCATTTTATAGTGTTTACAACTTTTTTAATCACTTTTTATTAAAATGTTTTTCCCCATTATGTTGTTCTCCGTAAGGGATAAATATTTTTATTTTCTAATAGTACTGGCATTTTTGGATGCAGAGATGTCCATGATGTTTATATTTTTTTGTTAATTGTTATGTATTATTATTGTTTTTTTATGCTAGGGAAAAGGGGTGATTAGAATTTTTATATAATTTTTTTTTCAATGAATACTGAATTCAGTATATTCCAATACAGTGCTTCCACCTAAAGGTCTACATTGGAATATACTAGTAATCAGCCAATAATCCTTGTACAAATTTAGGACTATTACTAATGCAGGTTGAGATTGGGGAAGGTGGCCTTGGCTGGGAAGTGTGTGGCTCTCGGTTTTAGCACTTCCAGATGCCGTGGTTACATTTGACCATAGCATTTAAGGGGTTAAATGTCCATGATCAGCATTAGCGCTGATCACAGACATTACCAATGGGCCTCTGCTATGTAAAACAACAGAAAACCGACAGTTACGGTGCCCACAGAGGGTGACATCTTTAAAGACCGGACTTTCTCCATATGTGTATGGCCGAGGTCTGGTAAGGGTTGAAAGGTACAACATTGTGTTCTACAGTGTAGGCCAACAGGGTGAAGATGAAATGGAAGCTACATTTTAAGAATTTTTGGGGACATTTATCAAACTGGTATAAAGAAAAACTGTCTGAGATGCCCATAGCAATCAGCTGTCTGTGATTTTTTTAATGTTTTTTGCCATACAAATATTGTAACAATTTTGAATTAAACATATAATAAAGCAAAAGTGAACCTTATATGCATCATTTTGCTTTCAAGTATATTGCTAAAACAACAGATTTAATCCAATTCAGCAAAGCAATAGTTTGTGAATCACATTTCCTTATCAGAAAATATAATATAATGTAATATAATAGTTTCTTAAATCTAATTTGTAATATTCACTAAATGTTTTACTTTTAATGTTTCAATGACTTACCATTATAATAATAGAAGGCTTGTGGCTCTTCATGAAAAAGTCTTCAATGAATTGTACTAGCACTATGCTGCAAATTTATATTCTACCGCCACAATCACGGCTTAAAAATTATCGATATAGAATTACCCCAGGGAAAAAATTATTATTAGTCACAAATAATGTCTCTTAGGTTTTGACATAATTGTTTTAGACTTTGTTTTCCACATAGTGGATTTAATCTGTTTTAAATTATCTATTATTTTTATACCACTATAGATGAAATGCTAACTAGCCATAGACATTGCTCCGAAGGAAAACTAGGTGGAAAGAGGAGTAAATGGAACATTTAATATAGACTAAATATTGACTATCAAGTTGACTATCAAAATGTATCAAATTGTATAATGCAATTATTTTTATGTTCATGGTGGCTCAGTAGTTAGCACTGGTGCCTTGCAGAGCTGGGGTCCTAGGTTCAACTCAAACCAAAGACACTATCTACATAAAGTTTGTATGTTCTCCTCATGTTTGCATGGGTTTCCGCTGACAATCCAAAGACATACTGATAGGGAACTTAGATTGTGAGCTCCACTAAGGACACTAATTGTTACAATATCTGTTCATGTGTCCCATTGTATGCCATGTAGGCTGGTTGTCTTGTTGTGTGTAATGGCTACGGATAATTTGTAGTGTGAACATGAGCATTGTGTACTTTATGTCTCTCCTCTCTGTTCTGTAGGGCAGAAGTTAATGCCTCCTTCTGTTTGTATGCACCTGTGGGTGTTTGGGGCTAATGAGCTCAGCTATATGTTTTATGTTGGGTTAGCAACAGCTGCTGTATCTCTGTCTTATGTTCTGTTTGCCTGTCCAGTCCTTATGTCTGATCTGTGTCCGTTCTCATGTCTGACCTTACTCTTCCTAAGTTCCTGCCGTGGTCTGTCTGTGTTACCCTGCTTGTTTGGTCTCAGTTTAGTTTTTTCCGAGTCTGTTGTTTCTGCTCTTGCTCCAGTATTCATGTTGTGGTTGTCCAGAGACCCGTCTTTTAGCCTTAGCGCCTGTTCAGACAGTGTCTTTGGTTTTGTGTATTTCCTGATCCTGCCTCTGTTCCTGAGTCCTAGGGTTGGCTGCCAAGTACACCGGGACCATCCCAGGAGGTAGCGCTCTGGTCGCTAAACCACAACGAAGTCCACATCCCTGTATAGGGGTTAAAGGGTGAACACCAGGGTGGCACCAAAATAACACCCTGAGGGTTTGGCCCAACATCAAACCAGTTTTTTGGCACAGTAGTTCCACATTACTACTTTCCCACCTTGATGTGTAGTCAGTGCATCTGTAACACTAAGTAATAATGCTGTCTGTAAAGTACTATGGGATATATCAGCGCTATACAAGTGAGTAAAATAATAAATTAATAAATTATAAGACCAGTATGTATCATATATAGCTTGTAAGGTTGAAAAAAGATATTCATCCAGTTCACCATGTAATCCTACAAAGTTGATCCAGAAAAAGCCAATATTCTTCATACTAGGGGAAAATTCCAGTCCTGACTCTAATTAGGAAATCAACATTTCTCCCCGGATCCACAACTGAGATTTATAGTAACCTTTGTAGAATGCTAGCATTGATCACCACTCCTACTACTGCTGCTACTACCGCTAACAGAAAAACGTTCCAACATGTTTGTAATCATACTCCAAGCAAATAGTGGGAGATTTATCAAACTGGTGTAAATTAAAATTGTCTTAGTTGCCCATTGAACTAATCAAATTCAATTAGAGGAGCTCTAGAAAATGAAAGGCGGAATCAGATTTGTTGCTATTGGCAACTAAGACAATTTTTCCTTTACACCAGTTTGATAAAACTCCCCCATAGATCTTTTATTTGATTGCAATCTGTATGCTAATGAATGACTAAGGGGAGATTTATCATCTCTCTTGTGCCTAAAAAGTGGCTTCAAAAAGTCACAAACAATGTATTTGCCACTTTTTAACTGTGGCTTTTTGAAAAATTGTTGCATCTCTCTGATTTTGTTTCGCTGTGTTTCCCTAAAGGGGGCATGGCGAGAGCATGAAAGTAGAGTGACCAGCTCCCCGGCAAATTGATCTTCATTTACGCCAGTTTTTCATTTATGCCAGTTTTTTGGCGCAAATAAAGCCAGAAATTTGCGTCACCTCTGAGCTGTTGTCGATCTCTGTTTAGTGCTTCTCGTCATAAATTAGATCCTCCAGTGGTGCAGGGGATATCAAGATATTTGTGATGAATTTAATTTCTTTGTTAAATTTAGCAAAGCAGCCAAATCTAATTTTTCACTTGTAGCCTCATTACAACTCTGCAGAGTATGTTACCCAGCTTTCCCAGACGGCTGAATTTGCCTAGTTATATAGTGATAAATGCCTTCTTATAGGTAGACCAGCTTGCATTTTCTAGTATTGTAGAATACCTAGCTAGATTTCCTAGCAAGGATCATAGAAAAAAACGTTTCCAAAATCCTCCACACTGTAGCATAGTTAGATTTTTCATTTAGGGTCCCGGGCCTAGACAGTTTGACACACATCCCTTGCCTGGTGCATGCTCAGAATTTGGTGGTGCAGAGGTTCCTGAAAAATTACCCTGATATGTCAGAGCTGCTGCAGAAAGTGCGGGCCGTCAATGCCGCTTTCGGCGTTCTCACCCTACCGCTGCTCGCCTGTATGCGCTGCAGCGTAACTTCTGCCTTCCCGCTCACCGCTTCATATGCAACGTACCCACAAAGTGGAACTCCACCTTGCACATGCTGGAGAGACTGTGCGAGCAGCAGCAGGCGATAGTGGAGTTTCAACTGTAGCACGCACGGGTGAGTCGCTCTGCGGAACAGCACCACTTCACCACCAGCGAGTGTGTCTCCATGCGTGTTGCACTGTTTTGAGTACTCTACCAACATGGCCAGCGCCTATGACGCCGTCCTCAGCGTTACTTTCCCACTTCTATGTCTCCTTGTAAAAACACTTAGGGCGCTGATGAATGAGGATGTTGCAAAGGAGGAAGAGGAGGAGGAAAAGGGATAATTCCGATGGTTATCAGGCCAGTCGTCCACTGGTGGCTTGGAGGGTGGGTTCCTGCACCAACAGTGGCCTGGTACACAACTGTTCAGCTAGGGAACAGTTTTAGAGGATGAGGAGGATGATGATGATGATGAGGAGGAGGATCCGCATTCACAGTAGGATGGCACCCAAATCAGCTCACGGGCATCACTGCAGAGTGGCTAGAGGGACATATGCAATACACCTCCCACGAGAACAGCTTGTCATTGCCTCTGGGCAGCCTGGCACATATGAGCAACTACATGATACAGTGCCAGCATAACGACCGCCGAGTTGCCCTCATTCTTACCAGTGTTTTTTACTGGTTGGCCACCCTGCTGGATCACTGGAGCATAAACAGAAGATGCACAAGTTCAAGCGCACGCTGATAAATGCACTAGTGGAAGCACGAGGAAGTCGCCGACACAGCTGGGGTAAGGCACCACCTCAGAAGGGAGGGTTAACATGGCTGAAATGTTGAAAAATTTTGTCAGCACGATACAACATCTAGCACCACCATCTGATACGGACCGTCTAAGCAGGAGGCAGCATTTCAGCAACATGGTGGAAAAGTACATGTGCACACGTCTGCAGGTACTGACTTATGGGTCTGCCCCATTTAACTTCTGGGTCTCCAAATTGGGCAATGGCCTGAGCTTGCCCTTTACGCCTTGGAGGTGCTGGCCTGCCCTGCAGCCAGTGTATTGTCTGATCTTGTGTTTAGCACGGCAGGGGAGGTCATCACAGACAGGAGCACCCGCCTGTCCAAAGGCAACGAGGACAAGCTCACGTTCATTAAAATGAACCAAATAGAAATCCACGGCACACCAAAGATCCTTATCAGATAAAGCTTTTAATACATAATGTTTAGTTTTACATCATTTTGTTCCATCAAGAGGAAGTATCAATATAACAGGCCATAAAAGAAACCCTAATGTTTCGGTCGAATGACGACCTTCATCAAGAGACAAAACGAGATTATGACCAGCGTCTTGTCTTGTGCAAGTTTTTATTCCCGATCAACACAGCAAACAGGCAACGTTTCGGCTGAACACAAGCCTTTCTCAAGCCATTATAAATATCACACAGTGTGAACTTATATACCTCCTACATAAAGGGTTGTGCCAATTTTCCACCAACAAATTACTTATATATAAGTTACAACATATTAAAACCAATCATCTGTGTTTATATAAATTAGCATTTTTTCCTCCCCATACACGGAGCCCATTCTTACATCTTCTCCCCAACGTCATCCACATACGCGTGAGCTGTAGTATGGCCGCCGCCGCATGTCTTCTCAGCGTATTCAGCAATCTACTGCGCATGTCCTTGTCGTACGTGTCTTACGTTTTACTCATCAGACTGCGCATGTCACGTCGTGTCTTTCCTCACGCAACTTTATTGACAGGAACAACAGGATACATTAGCCTCCGTTCTTACTCTATGCGTCCACCACAATGTATATTCTTCTCTTTATAGCTGTCAAATGCCCACACACTATGACATACCACAGCACCACTGAATCATGTCCATAGCATGGCTCTGAATTTGTGTGCTGTTTTAGCACATCCCTAAGAGATTGAAGGGGTCTCCATTACATCATGTCCCTATCCCACTTTTCCTCGCTATGGAGACATGCGTCCAGCATCGCCAATCCGCAACTCACTGTAATTAGGAACAAAAAAAAAGAAGAAAAGAAACAGACAATTAGTGAATGTTCACATTATATCACCTTTAGTGGTTAAAATTTTTCTATTACTATCTATAGAACCCCTTCCCCCTAAAACTAAATATACCATATATAGGTTAAGACAAGAACTCATAGGTTAAGACAAGGTGACTTACATTAAACTCTATATTCAACCCCCTCGGCTGTAATGTTTCCAAAGTGTGTATCCATCTCAACTCTTTTTTCCGCAAGAGACCTTCTCTGTCTCCACCTCTCCGAAGTGGAGACACAGAGTCCATGATCCTAAATCTCAACTGGTTAATAGAATGTCCCTTTTCTTTAAAATGTTTCGGAATTCGTAGCTCCATCATCTCCTTCCTGATCGTATATCTTTCTTTATTTTTTAGATCTCCCCATTATACGGATGGGCAAATGTGTCACCTTTCAACATGTTTCCACAGTTGCAGCATCCCAAACATGGAAAATTTCCTTTATAGGTGTCATAAAGAATGTCTGTCCATCCTTCCTTAGAGGCCCAATATCTTCTCTTTAAAATTCTCTTTAAAATTCTTGACTCTCTTTAAAATTCTTGACCCCCAGACAACCCTTTTCCAACACAGCCCAATCCTGTCTCGAAATTTGCGCTAACTTGGGGCTCAATGCACCAAATGTGGAAACAAAAGGTATACGTATCCCTTTATCTTTCTTCTATTTCTTTTTCTCGACTTTCCTTCTTACTTGACAATACTTGTGTGCCAAGTCTACGCAGGAGGCCATCCGGATATCCTTGCTGAAAAAAACTGGCACTCATCTCCTCAACTCTGATTTGCAATTTTTCTTCATCTGCTACAATACGTCTAACCCTCAGGAGCTGACTCCAAGCTAAAGAGTCTATCATATGTTTTGGGTGGTTACTCCAATAATATAACATGTTATTTCTATCAGTTGGCTTTACAAAAATATCTGTCTTGATCACTCCTTCTTCTACATATACTAATACATCCAGCAATTAAATTGACTGTTGTGACTTTTGCCTGTCCATAACCTTCAGCATGGCAGAGAGATGCGCATTAAGGAATTCAATGTATGGCTTGGTGAATGGTGTCTGAACCAAGGGTTTGGCTTTGTGTCTCATATTAGCTCTCGTTGGAATGGATTAGAACTGTACAAGAAAGATGGTTTGCATCTTTCGTTCAAGGGAACGAATGTTCTCAGTGAACAGTTCAAAGTATTTGCTAAGGAGCATTTATAAAAGGAAAGGGGGGCAAAAGAGTGATAATCCAGCAGTCCGACTGTCCCCCGGAACAATGCCAAAAGATGCCAGTAGCACATAGGTTAAGAAATGGCAAGCTCAGAGTCTTGTCTACAATTTCTTGCAGTTTAGGGAATAAGATCAATGAAATTGAGTCTATAATGGCATTTGAGAATATAGATTTAGTGGCTGTTACTGAGACATGGTTCAATGGGAGTAATGGCTGGGATATAACAATATCAGGGTTCTCTCTATATAGGAAAGACAGAGAAGGCAAGAAAGTAGGAGGGGAGGCCCTGTATGTGAAAGATAGCATAAAATCGAATTTAATACAAGTTAGCAAGACCAATTTAGAGTCAGTTTGGGTTACCTTGCAGCTTGATAATCACAAGGTAACTCGTGTAGGTGTGATATATAGACCACCTAGCCAAGCCGAAGAATTAGATGATCTACTAGTTGAGGAAATAGCTAAAATGACATTGAAAGGGGAAGTTATCATTATGTGAGACTTTAATCTTCCTGATGTAAACTGGAAAACCAAAATAGATAGTTCTGCCAGGAGTACAGATATTCTAAATTCCCTACTGGGATTATCTCTACAGCAAGTAGTTGAGGAGCCAACCCAGAAGGAGGCCATTTTAGATTTAGTATTCACAAATGGGAATTTGGTATCTGATATTACTGTAGGGGAAAGCTTGGGATCTAGTGATCACCAGTCAGTGTGGTTTACTATAAGTACAGTGACTGAGTCACACCACACAAAAACAAAAGTTTTAGATTTTAGAAAAACTGACTTTTCTAAAACTAGATTAGTGGTATACGAGTCCCTATCAGATTGGAACAGTTTCAATGAAGTCGAAGAGAAATGGGACTACTTAAAAGTGGCCCTATTGAAGGCAACAGATAATTGCATTAGGCTTGTCAGTAAAAGCAAAAAAAAAAGGAAGAGACCACTGTGGTACTCAGCAGAAGTAGCCAAAATCATTAAAAACAAAAATATAGTATTTAGTAATAAAAATAAAAAAACGAGGATGACAGGCAAATTTATAAGATTAGGCAGAGAGAGGCCAAACAAGTTATAAGAGCGAAAGGCGATAAGACATTCTTCAGATACATAAATGAAAAAAGGAAACTAAAACAAGGAATTACCAAATTTAAAAACAAAAGAAGGTATATGGAAGAAGATAAAGAACTAGCTGACTGCCTCAATGAATACTTCTGTTCAGTTTTTACAAAGAAAAATGAAGGAAAAGGACCTCAGTTAGGAAGGAAGACTAATGAATCTTTGGATGCATGTGTCTTTACAGAGGCAGAGGTTCTAAGTCAGCTGTCTAAAATTAATACAAATAAGTCACAGGGGCCTGATGGGATACACCCAAAGCTATTAAAAGAGCTTAGCGGTGAACTAGCAAAAACATTAACATATTTATTTAACCAATTACTGGCAACAGGAGTCGTCCCAGAAGATTGGAAATTAGCAAATGTTGTGCCCATTCACAAGAAAGGTAGTAGGGAGGAATCGGGCAACAATAGGCCAGTGAGCCTGACATCAATAGTGGGGAAATTTATGGAAACCATAAATAAGGAGAGGATTGTGGAACATCTAAAATCCCATGGATTGAAAGATGAAAAGCATCATGGGTTTACTTCAGGGAGATCATGTCAAACTTAGGCCCCTTTCACACGAGCGAGTATTCCGCGCAGATGCGGGAGTTGAACGCATTGCACCCGCACTGAATACCGACCCATTCATTTCTATGGGGCTGTGCACACGAGCAGTGATTTTCACGCATCACTTGTGCGTTGCGTGAAAATCGCAGCATGCTCCTCTTTGTGCGTTTTTCACGTAACGCAGGCCCCATAGAAATGAATGGGGTTGCGTGAAAATCGCAAGCATCCACAAGCAAGTGCGGATGCGGTGCGATTTTCACGCATGGTTGCTAGGAGACGATCGGGATGGAGACCCGATCATTATTATTTTCCCTTATAACATGGTTATAAGGGAAAATAATAGCATTCTGAATACAGAATGCATAGTAAAACAGCGCTGGAGGGGTTAAAAAATAAATAAAAATCATTTAACTCACCTTAATCCACTTAATCGGGTAGCCCGGCATCTGCTTATGTCCCCTTTACTGAATAGGACCTGTGGTGAGCATTAATTATAGTTCAAGGACCTGTGATGACGTCACTCCGGTCATCACATGAGTGAGTCACCATGGTAAAAGATCATGTGACGTACCATGTGATGACCGGAGTGACGTCATCACAGGTCCTTGAACTATAATTAATGCTCACCACAGGTCCTATTCAGTAAAGGGGACATAAGCAGATGCCGGGCTATGCGATCAAGTGGATTAAGGTGAGTTAAATTATTTTTTATTTTTTTTAACCCCTCCAGCGCTGTTTTACTATGCATTCTGTATTCAGAATGCTATTATTTTCCCTTATAACCATGTTATAAGGGAAAATAATACAATCTACAGAACACCGATCCCAAGCCCGAACTTCTGTGAAGAAGTTCGGGTTTGGGTACCAAACATGTGCGATTTTTCTCACGCGAGTGCAAAACGCATTACAATGTTTTGCACTCTTGCGGAAAAATCGCGGGTGTTCCTGCAATGCACCCGCACATTTTCCCGCAACGCCCGTGTGAAAGAGGCTTTAGGCTACTTTCACACTTGCGTTTGGAGCGGATCCGTCTGGTGTCTGCACAGACGGATCCGCTCCTATAATGCAAACGCTTGCATCCGTTCAGAACGGATCCGTCTGCATAACTGGTTTTTACAGATCTGATTTTTCACTTCGTGAAAACTCAGATCCGACAGTATATTCTAACACAGAGCCGTTCCCATGGTGATGGGGACGCTTCAAGTTAGAATATACTAAAAGAACTGTGTACATGACTGCCCCCTGCTGCCTGGCAACACCCGATCTCTTACAGGGGGCTGTGATCCGCACAATTATTGTGAGAATCATAGCCCCCTGTAAGAGATCAGGTGCTGCCAGGCAGGAGGGGGCAGACCCCCTCCCTCCCCTGTATTAAATGTGACCAGTGCGGCCCCCCCTCCCTCTATATTCATTGGTGGCCAGTGCGGCCCCCCCCTCCCTCCCTCCCCAGTATTAAATGTGACCAGTGCAGCCCCCCTCCCTCTATATTCATTGGTGGCCAGTGCGGCCCCCCTCCCTCCCTCCCCAGTATTAAATGTGACCAGTGCGGCCCCTCTCCCTCTATATTCATTGGTGGCCAGTGAGGCCCCCCTCCCTCCCCAGTATTAAATGTGACCAGTGCGGCCCCCCTCCCTCTATATTCATTGGTGGCCAGTGCGGATTCCCAGTATTAAATGTGACCAGTGCGGCCTCCCCTCTTCCCCCCCTAATTAAAATCACCCCCCCATCATTGGTGGCAGCGGAGAGTTCCGATCGGAGTCCCAGTTTAATCGCTGGGGCTCCGATCGGTTACCATGGCAGCCAAGACGCTATTGCAGTCTTGGCTGCCATGGTTACTTAACAATATAACAAATTAATAGCAAAGACAGGTGCACTCTGCAGTCTAACTAAACCCTCAAACTGATTTTAAAATTGAGAGATTAGTCAACATGTCCTACGGTGTAGAACATGTCTAAGCCCGGGCACCACGCCAAGGTTTCTCAAGTAGCCCGGGACCTAACACTCTCCTACCTGAGCCGTATGGGCAATACCAGGAGCCAGTGGCCAAATTACAGGAGCATGAGGCCGACTCACAAACAACTCACCAGTTACCTCCAGCATGTAACCATGCTTGCAATGGGAGGAGGGAGGAGTCTGCGAGTCCCACTCAAGACTGGATGATATGTCCCAGGCCTCACAGGTGCACCTAAATGTAGCCTGTAGATGGAAAACAGGCACATTTAATTTGGAGTTTATACACCTCCAGGAATCTATATATACAAACTAAAAAGAATAGCGTGGTATTAGCAGGAGGTGCTCAAACCCAAATGCAGTCGTGCATATATATAGGGGAGCAAATCCTGCACTTGTGGCCCGTTGCTAATGGCGATCCCCAGCAAAAATGCATACGGTGGAGGATGCCCGCGGCGAACCACAAGTACCACAATAGACATCCTACACAAGGTAGCAATTGTGTGGATGTTATAATCAATATAACAATATAACAAATTAATAGCAAAGACAGGTGCACTCTGCAGTCTAACTACACCCTCAAACTGATTTTAAAATTGAGAGATTAGTCAACATGTCCTACGGTGTAGAACATGTCTAAGCCCGGGCACCACGCCAAGGTTTCTCAAGTAGCCCAGGACCTAACACTCTCCTACCTGAGCCATATGGGCAATACCAGGAGCCAGTGGGCAAATTACAGGAGCATGAGGCCGACTCACAAACAACTCACCAGTTACCTCCAGCATGTAACCATGCTTGCAATGGGAGGAGGGAGGAGTCTGCGAGTCCCACTCAAGACTGGCTGATATGTCCCAGTCCTCACAGGTGCACCTAAATGTAGCCTGTAGATGGAAAACAGGCACATTTAATTTGGAGTTTATACACCTCCAGGAATCTATATATACAAACTAAAAAGAATAGCGTGGTATTAGCAGGAGGTGCTCAAACCCAAATGCAGTCGTGCATATATATAGGGGAGCAAATCCTGTACTTGTGGCCCGTTGCTAATGGCGATCCCCAGCAAAAATGCATACGGTGGAGGATGCCCGCGGCGAACCACAAGTACCACAATAGACATCCTACACAAGGTAGCAATTGTGTGGATGTTATAATCAATATAACAATATAACAAATTAATAGCAAAGACAGGTGCACTCTGCAGTCTAACTAAACCCTCAAACTGATTTTAAAATTGAGAGATTAGTCAACATGTCCTACGGTGTAGAACATGTCGAAGCCCGGGCACCACGCCAAGGTTTCTCAAGTAGCCCAGGACCTAACACTCTCCTACCTGAGCCGTATGGGCAATACCAGGAGCCAGTAGGCAAATTACAGGAGCATGAGGCCGACTCACAAACAACTCACCAGTTACCTCCAGCATGTAACCATGCTTACAATGGGAGGAGGGAGGAGTCTGCGAGTCCCACTCAAGACTGGCTGATATGTCCCAGGCCTCACAGGTGCACCTATGGTTACTTATTAATAAATAGAAGCATTATACTTACCTGCGATGTCTGTGACTGGCCGGGAGCTCCTCCTACTGGTAAGTGAAAGGTCTGTGCGGCGCATTGCTTATAGCACAGACCTGTCACTTACCAGTAGGAGGAGCGCCTGGCCGGTCAAAGACATCGCAGCTCGCAGGTAAGTATAATGCTTCTAAAAATTGCTAAGTAACCATGGCAACAAGGACTGCAGTAGCGTCCTGGTTGCCATGGTTACCGATCGGAGCCCCAGCGATTAAACTGGGACTCCGATCGGTACTCTCCGCTGCCACCAATGATGGGGGGGGGGGTGATTTTAATTAGGGGGGGGAGAGGGGAGGCCGCACTGGTCACATTTAATACTGGGAATCTGCACTGGCCACCAATGAATATAGAGGGAGAAGGGCCGCACTGGTCACATTTAATACTGGGGAGGGAGGGGGGCCGCACTGGCCACCAATGAATATAGAGGGAGGGGGGCTGCACTGGTCACATTTAATACTGGGGAGGGAGGGGGGGCCGCACTGGCCACCAATGAGTTAAATACAGGGGGGGTCTCCCCCCTGCTGCCTTGCAGCACCTGCCAGGCAGCAAGGGGCAGTCATGTACACAGTTCTCAGTATATTATAACTTGAAGCGTCCCCATCACCATGGGAACGCCTCTGTGTTAGAATATACTGTCAGATCTGAGTTTCACGATCTAACTCAAATCCGATGGTATATTCTAACATAAAATCACAGAAGGCGATTTGTGTGGAAGTTTGGTTGTGAGCTGGATTACATCACCTTCAGACCGTGTTCACACCACAGTTAGCGTAGTGGTAGGAACCCCTTGCCATGGTGAGTGACCGTGACGTGGTGCATGAGGGGCTCCGATATTTTCCTGACAGGAATATATTGGCGAAAGTCTCAGCTTTTAATATCTGCTTGTATGACCAGCTAGTATAGTCAGTGGCATATCCTTTTGGTGCATTTTCTTCAGTGATTTATATATTCTAACATAGAGGCGTTCCCATGATGATGGGGACGCTTCAAGTTAAAATATACCATCGGATTGGAGAAAACTCCGATCTGATGGTATATTAATAGGGGACTCCTGACTTTACATTGAAAGTCAATGGGGGACGGATCCATTTGAAATTGCACCATATTGTGTCAACGTCAAACGGATCCGTCGCCATTGACTTGCATTGTAAGTCTGGACGGATCCGTTTGGCTCTGCACGGCCAGGCGGACACAAAAACGCTGCAAGCTGCGTTCGGGTGTCCGCCTGCTGAGCGGAACGGAGGCCAAACGGTGCCAAACTGATGCATTCTGAGCGGTTTCACATCCACTCAGAATGCATTGGGGCTGTACGGATCAGTTCGGGGCCGCTTGTGAGAGCCTTCAAACGGAGCTCACAAGCGGAACCCTGAACGCAAGTGTGAAAATAACCTAATCTTATAGATTTTTTTGATTGGGTGACTAAAATAATAGATGGCGGAGGTGCAGTAGACATCGCTTATCTAGACTTTAGTAAGGCTTTTGATACTATCCCACATAGAAGGCTTATCAATAAATTGCAGTCTTTGTGCGTGGACTCCCATATTGTTGAATGGATTAGGCAGTAGTGATGAGCGGCAGGGGTCATATTCGAATTCGCAATATTTCGCGAATATTTTGTAGAATATTCGTCGAATATCCGTGAATTCGATTATTCATTATATTCTACGATATTTTTTTACTCGAAAAATCGACAAGGTAATGATTGCGTAATATGCGAATTTTCGTAATGTGAATTTTTATCGCAAATTTTTCAATTCCTGAACAAAAGCATGATTCCTCCCTGCTTCTTGCTTGTGGGCCAATGAGTCATAGCACTATATCGAATATATTAGTTTTTTCGAATATTCTTAATATTCTAAAACTAGAATATATAGCAATATAGCGAATATTCGAAAAAAAATTCAATTTTTAGACAAAGAAGACAAAGATTATAGCACTATATTACCTAAATTGCTCTATATTAGTTTTTTTTTCGAATATTTGCTATATTGCTATATATTCTTGTTCGAATATTCGAAAAAACAAATATATTCAATATAGTGCTATATATTTGTTTTTTAGAATATTCATAATTTTTCCCATTTAAAAGTACCTATATTCAGCAAAATATAAAATCAGTGATACAGTCCTAACCTCAGTATCTGAGGAAAGGGATTTAGGGGTCATTATTTCAGAAGACTTAAAGGTAGGCAGGCAATGTCATAGAGCAGCAGGAAATGCTAGCAGAATGCTTGGGTGTATAGGGAGAGGCATTACCAGTAGAAAGAGGGAGGTACTCATGCCGCTCTACAGAGCACTAGTGAGACCTCATTTAGAGTATTGTGCTCAGTACTGGAGACCATATCTCCAGAAGGATATTGATACGTTGGAGGGAGTTCAGAGAAGAGCTACTAAACTAGTATATGGATTGCAGGATAAAACTTACCTGGAAAGGTTAAAGGACCTTAACATGTATAGCTTGGAAGAAAGACGAGACAGAGGGGATATGATAGAAACTGCTAAATACATAAAGGGAATCAACAAGGTAAAAGAGGAGAGAATATTTAAAAGAAGAAAAACTGCTAAAAGAGGACATAGTATTAAATTAGAGGGGCAAAGGTTTAAAAGTAATATCAGGAAGTATTACTTTACTGAGAGAGTAGTGGATGCATGGAATACTTAAATTGTGAATTATAGTTGCTCACTCTGTTTGACACCGCGGTAATGGTGCTCTGCTGCAAGTGATTCACCCAATCTCTTAACAAGTAAGTAAATATAAAATAATCAGCAGGCACTCACCATCTGTATTTCACACATGAATAACACATTTATTATTATTTAAAATATTAAAATGAATAAAAATCTTAAAAAAGAGAATGGATAACAATATACCTTAATTGTGCACACAGTATAGAAAGTTAATAACCATATGTTGATATATAATATAATGGATAAATGTGGTAGAGTCAATTTGTAAAAAATCAATTAAATATTCCAATAAAAAAGATCGATTAAATAGTCAGATAAAAAAATCGGATAGATGGTCGAATAAATAGCAGAGAAGTGTCTTTAGAATATTTCATATATAATTTTCGGATATTATATGAATATAATGTTGAAAATTCGCTAAGTATACTTGTCTTCTTATTCTTATGGGTAATCCAACATATTCCAGTGTTAAATTAGTTGCAGAGTGTTCATAATATATTATAATTGCTCTAATTTCAGTCAATCAATTTTCCATACATTTCCTTGATTTATACCATGGAAGATCTGATATTCACAATAGAGCACTGCAGTTATATAGTTAATCAATGGGTGATTTTCGAATTAATAGTTTAGTATAGATAATCTTGTTATAAAATTCGATTATGCTTGCTGTGGTGGCGTCCCTCTCACAGTTAAGCTTACTCACCTAGGTCTAGAGCGCTTGTCTATGTGATGTGTTGATTTCGTTCAGCTGTCAGCATCTCATGGCATTGAATGGAAAAAAGATGAAGTTGTTGGAAATCTTGTATGATCCTTACTTTTTTGATTCTTTGATCCCTAATCCTGCAGGATGATTTGGTCTGTAGTTTGGTTCCTTTAATCCGCAATTAAATGGCGGATTAAAGGAACCAAACTACAGACCAAATCATCCTGCAGGATTAAGGATCAAAGAATCTAAAAAGTAAGGATCATACAAGATTTCCAACAACTTCATCTTTTTTCTATTCAATGCCATGAGATGCTGACAGCTGAACGAAATCAACACATCACATAGACAAGCGCTCTAGACCTAGGTGAGTAAGCTTAAAGAGGACCTTTCACCAGAGGAGAGCCTCTAAACCAGGGGTAGGCAACCTCCGGCACTCCAGGTGTTGTGAAACTACAACTCCCAGCATGCATACTTGCTCTGCTCTTCTCAGAACTCTCATAGAAATGAATGGAGCATGCTGGAAATTGTAGTTTCACAGCAGCTGGAGTGCCGGAGGTTGCTGATCCCTGCTCTAAACTAACTATACATAAGTGTAGAGCGGCGCCCAGGGATCCCCCTGCACTTACTGTTATCCCCGGGCGCCGCTCCGTTCAGCCTGGCTATGAGCTGAGCGCTGTGATTGGCCAACGCTACAGCATAGGAGAAGAAGACGCCGGCAGGATCAAGTGGGTGGAGCCTAACTGCTCACATACCGGAGGCTATACCGGCGGAACGGAGCGGCGCCCAGGGATAACAGTAAGTGCAGGGGGATCCCTGGGCGCCGCTCTACACTTATGTATAGTTAGTTTAGAGGCTTTCCTCTGGTGAAAGGTCCTCTTTAACCACCTCTGTACCGCCTAACGCAGATTCGCGTTCCGGAGGTGGCAGCCCTGCGCACAGTCACGCATCTATGCGTCATCTCGCGAGACGCGAGATTTCCTGTGAACGCGCGCACACAGGCGCGCGCGTTCACAGGATCGGAAGGTAAGCGAGTGGATCTCCAGCCTGCCAGCGGCGATCGTTCGCTGGCAGGCTGGAGATGTGATTTTTTTAACCCCTAACAGGTATATTAGACGCTGTTTTGATAACAGCGTCTAATATACCTGCTACCTGGTCCTCTGGTGGTCCCCTTTGTTTGGATCGACCACCAGAGGACACAGGTAGATCAGTAATATGTTGCACAAAGCACCACTACACTACACCCCCCCCCCCGTCACTTATTAACCCCTTATTCACCCTTGATCACCCCTGATCACCCCATATAGACTCCCTGATCACCCCCCTGTCATTGATTACCCCCCTGTCATTGATCACCCCCCTGTAAAGCTCCATTCAGATGTCCGCATGATTTTTACGGATCCACTGATAGACTGATCGGATCCGTAAAAATCATACGGACGTCTGAATGGAGCCTTACAGGGGAGTGATCAATGACTGTGGTGATCAACCCATATAGACTCCCTGATCACCCCCCTGTCATTGATTACCCCCCTGTCATTGATCACCCCCCTGTAAAGCTCCATTCAGATGTCCGCATGATTTTTACGGATCCACTGATAGACTGATCGGATCCGTAAAAATCATACGGACGTCTGAATGGAGCCTTACAGGGGAGTGATCAATGACTGTGGTGATCACCCCATATAGACTCCCTGATCACCCCCCTGTCATTGATTACCCCCCTGTCATTGATCACCGCCCTGTAAAGCTCCATTCAGATGTCCGCATGATTTTTACGGATCCACTGATAGACTGATCGGATCCGTAAAAATCATACGGACGTCTGAATGGAGCCTTACAGGGGAGTGATCAATGACTGTGGTGATCAACCCATATAGACTCCCTGATCACCCCCCTGTCATTGATCACCCCCCTGTCATTGATCACCCCCCTGTAAAGCTCCATTCAGATGTCCGCATGATTTTTACGGATCCACTGATAGACTGATCGGATCCGTAAAAATCATACGGACGTCTGAATGGAGCCTTACAGGGGAGTGATCAATGACTGTGGTGATCACCCCATATAGACTCCCTGATCACCCCCCTGTCATTAATCACCCCCCTGTCATTGATCACCCCCCCTGTAAGGCTCCATTCAGACATTTTTTTGGCCCAAGTTAGCGGAATTTTTTTTTTTTTTCTTACAAAGTCTCATATTCCACTAACTTGTGTCAAAAAATAAAATCTCACATGAACTCACCATACCCCTCACGGAATCCAAAAGCGTAAAAATGTTTAGACATTTATATTCCAGACTTCTTCTCACGCTTTAGGGCCCCTAGAATGCCAGGGCAGTATAAATACCCCACATGTGACCCCATTTTGGAAAGAAGACACCCCAAGGTATTCCGTGAGGGGCATATTGAGTCCATGAAAGATTGAAATTTTTGTCCCAAGTTAGCGGAAAGGGAGACTTTGTGAGAAAAAAATAAATAAAATCTATTTCCGCTAACTTGTGCCAAAAAAAAAAAATTTCTATGAACTCGCCATGCCCCTCATTGAATACCTTGGGGTGTCTTCTTTCCAAAATGGGGTCACATGTGGGGTATTTATACTGCCCTGGCATTTTAGGGGCCCTAAAGCGTGAGAAGAAGTCTGGGATCCAAATGTCTAAAAATGCCCTCATAAAAGGAATGTGGGCCCCTTTGCGCATCTAGGCTGCAAAAAAGTGTCACACATGTGGTATCGCCGTATTCAGGAGAAGTTGGGCAATGTGTTTTGGGGTGTCATTTTACATATACCCATGCTGGGTGAGAGAAATATATTGGCAAAAGACAACTTTTCCCATTTTTTTATACAAAGTTGGCATTTGACCAAGATATTTATCTCACCCAGCATGGGTATATGTAAAATGACACCCCAAAACACATTCCCCAACTTCTTCCGAGTACGGCGATACCACATGTGTGGCACTTTTTTGCAGCCTAGGTGGGCAAAGGGGCCCACATTCCAAAGAGCACCTTTCGGATTTCACAGGTCATTTACCTACTTACCACACATTAGGGCCCCTGGAAAATGCCAGGGCAGTATAACTACCCCACAAGTGACCCCATTTTGGAAAGAAGACACCCCAAGGTATTCCGTGAGTGGCATGGCGAGTTCCTAGAATTTTTTATTTTTTGTCACAAGTTAGTGGAAAATGATGATTTTTATTTTTTTTTTTCTTACAAAATCTCATATTCCACTAACTTGTGACAAAAAATAAAAACTTCCATGAACTCACTATGCCCATCAGCGAATACCTTGGGGTGTCTTCTTTCCAAAATGGGGTCACTTGTGGGGTAGTTATACTGCCCTGGCATTCTAGGGGCCCAAATGTGTGGTAAGGAGTTTGAAATCAAATTCTGTAAAAAATGACCGGTGAAATCCGAAAGGTGCCCTTGTGAATGTGGGCCCCTTTGCCCACCTAGGCTGCAAAAAAGTGTCACAAATGTGGTATCTCCGTATTCAGGAGAAGTTGGGCAATGTGTTTTGGGGTGTCTTTTTACATATACTCATGCTGGGTGAGAGAAATATCTTGGCAAAAGACAACTTTTCCCATTTTTTTATACAAAGTTGGCATTTGACCAAGATATTTATCTCACCCAGCCTGGGTATATGTAAAATGACACCCCAAAACACATTCCCCAACTTCTCCTGAATACGGAGATACCACATGTGTGACACTTTTTTGCAGCCTAGGTGGGCAAAGGGGCCCACATTCCAAAGAGCACCTTTCGGATTTCACAGGTCATTTACCTACTTACCACACATTAGGGCCCCTGGAAAATGCCAGGGCAGTATAACTACCCCACAAGTGACCCCATTTTGGAAAGAAGACACCCCAAGGTATTCCGTGAGGGGCATGGCGAGTTCCTAGAATTTTTTATTTTTTGTCACAAGTTAGTGGAAAATGATGATTTTTTTTTTTTTTTTCTTACAAAGTCTCATATTCCACTAACTTGTGAGAAAAAATAAAAACTTCCATGAACTCACTATGCCCATCAGCGAATACCTTGGGTGTCTTCTTTCCAAAATGGGGTCACTTGTGGGGTATTTATACTGCCCTGGCATTCTAGGGGCCCAAATGTGTGGTAAGGAGTTTGAAATCAAATTCTGTAAAAAATGGCTGGTGAAATCCGAAAGGTGCTCTTTGGAATATGGGCCCCTTTGCCCACCTAGGCTGCAAAAAAGTGTTACACATCTGGTATCCCCGTATTCAGGAGAAGTTGGGGAATGTGTTTTGGGGTGTCATTTTACATATAGCCATGTTGGGTGAATTAAATATCTTGGCAAAAGACAACGTTTCCCATTTTTTTATACAAAGTTGGCATTTGACCAAGATATTTATCTCACCCAGCATGGGTATATGTAAAATGACACCCCAAAACACATTCCCCAACTTCTCCTGAATACGGAGATACCAGATGTGTGACACTTTTTTGCAGCCTAGGTGGGCAAAGGGGCCCACATTCCAAAGAGCACCTTTCGGATTTCACTGGCCATTTTTTACAGAATTTGATTTCAAACTCCTTACCACACATTTGGGCCCCTAGAATGCCAGGGCAGTATAACTACCCCACAAGTGACCCCATTTTGGAAAGAAGACACCCCAAGGTATTCACTGATGGGCATAGTGAGTTCATAGAACTTTTTATTTTTTGTCACAAGTTAGTGGAATATGAGACTTTGTTAGAAAAAAATAAATAAAAAAAATCATCATTTTCCGCTAACTTGTGACAAAAAATAAAAAGTTCTATGAACTCACTATGCCCATCAGCGAATACCTTAGGGTGTCTACTTTCCGAAATGGGGTCATTTGTGGGGTGTTTGTACTGTCTGGGCATTGTAGAACCTCAGGAAACATGACAGGTGCTCAGAAAGTCAGAGCTGCTTCAAAAAGCGGAAATTCACATTTTTGTACCATAGATTGTAAACGCTATAACTTTTACCCAAACCATTTTTGTTTACCCAAACATTTTTTTTTTAACAAAGACATGTATAACAATAAATTTAGAGCAAAATTTATATATGGATGTCGTTTTTTTTTGCAAAATTTTACAACTGAAAGTGAAAAATGTCATTTTTTTGCAAAAAAATCGTTAAAGTTCGATTAATAACAAAAAAAGTAAAAATGTCAGCAGCAAAGAAATACCACCAAATGAAAGCTCTATTAGTGAGAAGAAAAGGAGGTAAAATTCATTTGGGTGGTAAGTTGCATGACCGAGCAATAAACGGTGAAAGTAGTGTAGGTCAGAAGTGTAAAAAGTGGCCTGGTCATTAAGGGTGTTTAAGCACTGGGGGCTGAGGTGGTTAACTGTGAGAGGGACGCCTCCACAGCAAGCATAATCAAATTTTATAACAAGATTATCTATACTAAACTATTAATTCGAAAATCACCCATTGATGAACTATATAACTGCAGTGCTCTATTGTGAATATTAGATCTTCCATGGTATAAATCAAGGAAATGTATGGAAAATTGATTGACTGAAATTAGAGCAATTATAATATATTATGAACACTCTGCAACTAATTTAACACTGGAATATGTTGGATTACCCATAAGAATAAGAAGACAAGTATACTTAGCGAATTTTCAACATTATATTCATATAATATCCGAAAATTATATATAAAATATTCTAAAGACACTTCTCTGCTATTTATTCGACCATCTATCCGATTTTTTTATCCGATGCATGGAATAGCCTTCCTGCAGAAGTGGTAGCTGCAAATACAGTGAAGGAGTTTAAGCATGCATGGGATAGGCATAAGGCTATCCTTCATATAAGATAGGGCCAGGGGCTATTCATAGTATTCAGTATATTGGGCAGACTAGATGGGCCAAATGGTTCTTATCTGCCGACACATTCTATGTTTCTATGAAGCACTTTAACCAAAAAGACAGCTATTGGACTAAAAATAGATCCCCTCCCAGATACAATTGGTCTGCCAGGAAAATATCTCAAATGCTTATGAATTTTTGGGAGTATATATAATACAGCTGTAACTGGTTTCTCCACAATGAGAAATTTATTCAAATGTTCATCAATAATCCCCCTTTAATAGGCATGATTAACCTTTTTTCCTATCATCTTTTGAATCTCAAACTTGGGGTCCTTCGTTGGTTTTGTATATACTTCCTTATTATTATTAACTGTCTCCAAACCTCCATTTTGTACTTCGATGTATCCATTATCACAACTGCACCCCACTAGTCAGCTTGTTTAATAGTTATTTGTTTATTCTCCATCAGTTGTCTTAATGCATCTCTTTCTAATCTTGAGAGATTATGTCCGAAATGTATAATCTGCCCTCAGTTCAGGGTCACTAACTCAATGTATGACTCCACAAAGTCATTGTCCCAAGGGATCTGTGGCCTCAGTAGATCATGTAAATTCTGGAAGCTTCCAGAGTTTACATGATCTACTGAGGCCACAGATCCCTTCTTTTATGGCCTGTTATATTGATACTTCCTCTGGATGGCACATAATGATGTAAAACTAAACGTTATGTATTGAAAGCATTATCCAATAAGGATCTTTGGTGTGCCGTGGATTTCTCTTTGGAACGGATTGACACATGTCCTCTATGAGCACCCACCGCTTAGGGTGAGCACATCTCATCCTTTTCTTGTCATTAAAATGAACCAGGCATGGATCCCACAGGACTTGTCCATACCTTGGGCAGATTAGAGAGGTGTACCAGCCTCAGCCAGCCATTGTCATACTCTAGCGCACTTTGTGCGTACTCTTTGCTATTTCCCAATGTTTTGGGACCATCACAAAATAAAAAGAATAAATTTGTTGACTAACTCCTCCACCACGTCTGCCGCATCCTCATCGTCCGCCTCTTTCGCTTACACCACTATGTCAGCCTCCTCCTCCACTCGGACCTCCACCTCCTGGCTCAAGATTATTACTGTTTGTCTTAAATTGACACAGTAAATAAGTATACTGGCCGCATCCAGCCATTGTTATACTCCAGCGCACTTTGTGCATTATGTTTACTATTTCCCAATGTTTTGGGGCCTCCACAAACAAAAAAAATATAAAAATTAAGAAAAAAAATTGTTGGCTACCTCCTCCACCTCTTCCACTTACACCACCACATCCCCTTCCTCCACCTCGTCCACTTGCACCGCCACACCCACCTCCTCCTCCACTTAGAACTCCACCTCCTGGCTTAAGATTATTATTTGTTATTTTAGCAGAGTAGAGAAGTATACCGGCAGCACCCCAAAAAATGCCTAAAAGTCACACACAGAATTGACAGATACATGTAAAAAAACAAAAAACAGAAACAGTGTTAGCTTCCTCCCCCTCCTTCTCCGCCTCTGCCACCTACACCGCCACGTCCACCTCCTTCTGCATTGGGACCTCTACCTCCTCGCTCAACATTATTATTTGTTATATTGGCAGACTAGAGAAGTATACCGGCTGCACCCTATAGAACGGCTGTAGGTCACACAAAGAATTAACAGACAAATAAAAAATTAAATAAAAAATTAAAGAACCCCCCCCCACAAAAACAGTGTTGGCTTCCTCCTCTTCCACCTACACCGCCACGTCTACAGCCTCCTCAACTTTCTACTCCACTTGGACATCTAAGTCCTGATTCAAGATGATTCTATTTATTCTTATGTATTTATGCATGTATTTATGTTATATTAAGTCATTTCCCTATCCACATTTGTTTGCAGATCAATGGCACTGCTCTTACCTCCATTGTGGTTCCATTTGCAGACATATAGCCCTTTCTATGACTTATTTATAGCCATTTTTCAGCGCCAAAGTTCGGGTCCTCTTTGACTTCAATGGGGTTTAGTGTTTGGGGTCAAGTTTGGGTCAAGTTCGGGATCCGAACCGAACTTTGAAACAAAGTTTGGCCGAACCCCTCGAGCGCGAACATCCACGGGTTTGCTCATCCCTAATCTTAGGGGTTTGTAGAGATATTTTAGGGATATATTTAGCTAGGTAGATTGAATTAATAGGTATAAGTCAGGTTTGCATAAGTATAGAGGTAGAGCATAGGAGAAGGGAATTGTTCTGTAGGTGCATGTGCTTTATAGGAAGGGAAGTTGGAGCTGTTCATTTAATGCACTGTAATCACTGTAATATGAAAGTTTAATTCAACACATTTTATTGTGTTAATATACCAGGTTAATTCAATGTATTGTAGTGAATCAACAAACAAGTTTAATTCAGCATATTTTATTGTATTAATATACCAGTTTCATTAAAGGGGTTGTCAGGGCTTTTAATATTGATGACCTATCCTCAGGGGTCCGACACCCAGCACCCCCGCCGATCAGCTGTATGAGTAGATGGTGTGCGCAGTGTTCACGTGCCATCCCCCCTCTCTCTTCCATAGACATAGCAGCATCAGGAAGAGAGAAGGGAGACGGCACATGCACACTGTGCATGCCGTCTCCTCATACAGCTAACCAGCAGGGGGTGCCGGGTGTAGGGTGTCCTGAAAACAGGTCATCAATATTAAAAGCCTGGGCAACCCCTGCATTGTACTGCATCAATATACAAGTTTAATTCAATGCATTATACTGGGTCAATCTACCAGTTTAATTCAATGCATTGTACTATGTTAATATACCAGTTAAATTCAACACATTTTATTTACATCGACCCACCATTGTAATTTGTCAATACCAGTTTGCAGTGTGTTTGTTCAAGGGGAGGAATGTTTAATTGTGCACCAGGTTTCTGGTGGAGGAATTTAAGTAAACGTCCCTCACTTCCATGCCTTTGCCCAAATGGGATACTATTCTATGTTATTACTAATCCTTTCCAGCTGTCTAATTTTTTTGCCTCATTTTCCGAATGTCGCACACTTCTGCACCTTCACTAAAAAAAAAAAATTCTGTATGATAATTACATTGACTCGTTTTCAAATGGTGCTCATTTGTCCATTTATTTTTGTTTAAATTGTCATTTTTTCTAAATGTTGTAGAGTTCCATGCCTTCGACAAAATTTAAGTCACCACTATACTGCTTCCTGCTACAACAAGTAGCAGAAACCATAGCAGCCAGTTCAGTTTGCTAAAAGATGGAACTGTCTTTCCCACTGTCAAGCTAACTTGATGGGGAAAACCCTTAGCCGTGCGGTATCAGCAGACAGAGTCGCTGCAAGGCCAGGACAGAGAATTAGGGAGCTGGTCTCCTACACATCCCTAAATCTGACCCTGTCTCCTATCCGTATGAGCCAACCCTGAAGGTAGGAGGGCTCATACTCCGGAACCTGATATTCCTGCTCGCCCTCAGGGTGGCCCTGGACTAGGAGCAGGGTAAGACGACCCGTTCCTCCTAGACACGGAGGAACAGTAGTCTCACTGGCCAAGCTACATAGACAGGGGAACATAAACAGACATATGGCAATGACAGGTAAGTGAGACTAGTACCACACTTACCTGCCACAGACACACAACCTGGAACCCACGTGCAAGTGCTGCTATCCACAACCAACACAAAAGGACACAGCACACAACAGACATCACACGGGAACCCAGTAAACCATATGCTGCAATAACAGATAAACCATAAACTAATACCAGACATAAAGTTTATGACCACCAGGGTGGCCCTCACTGGCAGATGGTAAGTAACAAGGAGGATGTCTCCAGCAAGCATGGCTGAAGCACCCCCACTGACTACTGCTATACACTGAGGCTTTATAGGGCCAAATAGCCACACCCACAGTGAGACACACCCAGTGCACACACACACTAGGAAGGAAGTTAACCCTTCCAACACCAGGGAAGGGAAGACATCAACTTAAAGGGGAAGTGCACACACACACTTATAACACCCCGTGCACACCGATAAAAGGCACACCTATAAAGAGAGGTTGCCAGGGGCAACCGCATGCCTATTGCAGCAAGCTGCCTAGCACCGCTCAGGCTGCTCTGCTGCCACATACACAATGTTGCCAGCGGCAACCACAGGTGAGGCAACATACTATAGCCCTCACCTGTGATTGACAACAACACCAAGACCGCAGGCAACTGCATGCGGTTACAGGAGTCACAACCATGGCCGTGACACTTGATGCACATCAGGAAATAGACATCCACCACCTAAACAATTAGGTTCAGTCAAACCTGTACTTTGCCCTTTCTCCAGCGCACACCCTGTTCCCTGACCCCATGGACTTCTGGGAGGTAGATTGGAACAGTGGCTTGAATTGTCCCAGTTTGCTATCATTCTACTGTTTTGTCTAGCCTGTACTGTACTGTCAAATAGAGTATTCAGTAAGGCAGGTGGCGTTGTCGCCCAAATTTTATTTTGCTGTATGGCATTGGTGCTTCTGGCTAGCTGCATTTAAATATTGGGGGTCATTTACTAACAGAAACTCACCTATTTTTGGTGTATTTTTGGTGCATATTGTGGGGCAAAGGTTATTTGCGTCACATTTTGCAACTTTTCCCCACTCATGCTAGGTCTAAAGAAAAGAGCATGACATGGGCGGGGAAGGGGACTAGACCTGCAGGCCTATCTCATTTATAATTTTCTATGTTAGTTTTAGGCTTAGAAAATGGTTAAAATGTAAGCCAGCAAGAAAGCTGGTGTAGATTTAGACCAGTGGTGAATGCACTTAGGATATGTAGAGGCTGGGGCCTCTTCATAATTTCGGCTGATCAACCACCAGTGCACGGGGTTATTAAGATCAGTGTCTCCTTCTTGAAATTTCACCCAGTTCCATACCTTCACCCAATTTAAATTTTTCTTTATGGTAGGAGTACTTCTGGACAGATGTCTGTAAAAACTGACTTGTTTTTGAAACGTTATGCAGTTTTGTGCCGCCAATAAAATTTAATTCTGCTCTATGTATGATATTCATTCACCTAGCCAGCAGCCAGTCTCTTTTTTTTTTTTATTGTTTAAAATTATCACATTTTCAAAATGGTTGTAGCTTTTCTCCTGCACATACCCTGTTCCTTGACCTCATGGACTTCTGGGGTTTTAGATTGGAGCAGTGGTTGAAACTGGCCCAGTTTGCTATAATTGAACTGTCCAGCCTTCAGTGTCTTCTCAGAGAGATTCCAGCATGGCAGGTGGTGTCTTCATAGCCAAGCAGGTAAAAATGTCCTATGAGGTATCTAAAACATTACCTTTGTTAAAATGAATCAAGCAAAAAATCCATGTGGATTCACACACATATCTGGCTGATGACACGGAATAGATCTGTCATTGTTGACAGTGGCTATTATTATGCAACTGCCGCTTGCTGCCTGTTTATAGTGTCTCGTACTATACTGCAGCAGCTGATAACACTGCTGCTACTCCCCCTTGTGTCACTACTAGTTCCCTTATATGGCTTCACATCTTCTCCCTTGTCCGTAAGGTTGCTCACTGCCAAGATAATTTTTAATAAGCGTAACAAATAGGATGCCTCAGTATGTTTTTAAACAGGCTGTATGTAAACACCATCATGCATATAATTACCCATAGCTATATGTGTTATGGTCAACACTGATGAATTTTTGAAAATGTCTTTTACTACTCTAGCATTCACCAATCTGAATCAAAATTACTCTTTAAAAAAGTGCATTCTCTTTATGACCCTCAGAAATGCAGTTTTAATATTGGAGTTCTGTAGACTGTATATGATAGGATTCATTATGGGGATGATAGTTGTATAGACTACATTGAAGGTTAAATCTAGAACATCAGAATAAGATGGTATCAGATACCCTATTACGCCTGCTCCATAGTAAATAGAGATGACAGTGATGTGGGATGAGCAGGTGGAGAAGGCCTTACTTCTGCTTTCACTTGACTTTATCTTAAATATGGTAAAGAATATTTTATAGTAAGAAATAAAAGTGCACATCAGTGGAAGAAAGACAAATAACACAATTTCCATGCCGGCTATTGCAAATACAATTTCTGTGCCAGTACAAGGATTCTTTGTTAGTGACTTAATATCACAGAAGAACTGGTGGATGAGGTTGGAGTGACAGGAGGACATGTATAAAGCTGAGATTACAAATATTAGAGAATTAAAAAAGGCGGCTGCCCAAATCCCAAAAGTTATCAGGATACAATTTCTCCGACTCAGGATGCGATGATAATGTAAGGGGAGGCAGATAGCGACATATCGGTCATAAGCCATAATGAAGAGAAGAATATCCTCTGCGCCCCCCACTGTTACATAACAGAAGAACTGAGTATAACATTGTGAGAAGGAGACAAAGTGATTTCCGGACAATAACATGTGAAGTAATTTTGGAACCGTGACTGATGTATATAATATGTCTACAATGGACAATTTAGAGATAAAGAGATACATTGGTTCATGTAACTGAACTGCCATAGATATGACTGAGATAATGGAAGTATTGATAAGGACTCCGACCAAATATATCAAGAAGAAGAAAGTGGTAATAAGCGGTTTATATTTTGTCTCCCCAGAAAATGGCAAAAAATAAAAATATTTAATGGACGTCTCATTCTTTGTCATTGGTTTCTTAGCAAAATATCCACATTAATTGTTTATTATAGATTTCAGCGCATAATATACCAAATGTCAATAAAATTAGAGGAAGAGAGAAATGTGAGCATGTAAAACCTCATTTTGGAGACTAATCATAATCAGTCATCCCTTGTAACCCAGAGGTCAAGTCTGCTGATCCAGTCATTTATTGGCAATCCTTGAACCCTAGGTAACTCACTCCAGACACATCTATACTTGTTTTTTGTGACCTCATGTTTTATAGTTTTTTTCTTACTCTTACTTTTTAGAAACATACTGTACTAACGCCGTTTTGAATTCTCTTGAAAATATATTCACATATTTTTAGTAAGTTTGCTTCTTACTGTTCTTACTATTTACTATTAGTAGGTAAAAAAATTATTAATGAAGATTGAAAATTCAAACTCAATGGAATATAGTACATTGGAAGTTAACTCTAATCTACTGAAATGCAAATATATTCTGTATTTAGGGTTTTTAGGAAGTTAAGAAAAAGGTAATTAATACAGACGACTGTTAGTAAATTATATGAGGGTTAGAATTAATATTCTCAAGAATATTTTAAATGTAAAGCCATTATATTTATATTTTGTTTTTTAGCTTGGATCTTTCAAAAAATATCTTGACTTTTCAAGTAGAACAAATCCAATTCACAGTAAAATTGATACCAGAACGGTGTCAAAATCTCCAGCATTCACTGTTACAAATCATAGATGGGTGAGGAACTGCCAATAACATTTTTTTTACTTTTAATAAGTACATAAAATTGATAGACCAGCGAAAAAATACAACACAAGTCAAAATGTACATCCTACAGCATCTCCAGAGGTGGTAAGAACTAAAAAAAGTTTTTTTTCCCCTACCACCTGGATGCCGTTGTGCATTTTTAATATGACAACACTTTAAAACTGTTTGTTGCATATTGTATGGTGTCATGAGGTAACACTCTTTTGAGGATACCAATAGTGTTGAGTGAATTGAACTTAACGAAGCTGAATTCGATCTTCATTTCAGGAAAAACTTGATTTGACACATAATTTCCTCGCTCTTCAAGAAGAAAAATTATTATTTCCCTAAAATTGCTGCTGCATATGTTACAAATTGAAAGTAAGAAGCCAAGGAACGCGAGATCACCAGTAATATGGGTAAGCCAGTCTGCAGATAGCCATCCCCTGTGAGGTCACAGTCCTTTAAAGACCTCATCCCGCGCAGTCACCACCATTTCACTGTGAACTGAGCATCGGGAGAGACATGGCAAGCACTAGGGACAGGGGCATAGCATTAGGGGTGCAGAGGTAGCAGTCATTACAAGGCCTAGGAGCCGGAGAAGAGCCAAAGGCTCGTGTGCCTCATAAGAAGACACTGGTATTATAGAAAGTTCATGCTGGTCAAGTTACACCTCTGGCTGGAGGGAAGGAGTTAGGTCAAGAATTTGGCATGGCGGGGGTGTAGGCGTTTCAATTTTTGCCTCAGGAAGGCTATATGCTTCCTTGACCCCTGTCCGAAAAAAACACTGAGGAAAGGGGGCCCAAGCTTAACTCTTGCAACAAGGCCCATGAGCCTTTAGCCTTTAGTCCCACTGGCTAAGGAAAGTGTTTCACAAAGCTTTTAACTGTAGAATATTGGATAGGGACAGTGTAGGGAGATCATAGGGAATTAAGGATAGTTTTTACACAATGTAGGAAGAGCATAGGGAGCCTGCAAGGACATTGCATGGACAGTGTAGTGAGATCGTAGGGAGAGTTTGAAGACACTGTAAGGAGGACATAGGAAGACTGCAGAGACAGTGCAGGCTCTGTGTAATCACCCCGTGCATTTTGTTCCATTGCTGTGCCATTCATTCTTAATCTGTTCTGTTATATATAGACTTTCTGTGCGTCACACTTATTTTCAACAGGTGGTCTAATATATAGACTCGTTTATCTACTACACCTGCTGCGCCTCCTACTAAATTAAATGTATTTCTAGTGCAGAATGCGGAGCGAAGGTCTAAAATGCTGCTCTTTATAAATATGTCCCTACGCTTTTGATCTGGAGGTCGATTCGCTCAAGTCTAGTAGACAGCGATCAAATACACCTGTAATACTGACGGCACAGTACCTAGAGAAGGGATTAACTATGAATGTTGGTGAATTAGAACGTAATGCACATGACGATACCCTCTCACTGAAGTTTTAATTCCAAGCCTTCAAACTACGATTGGGTCACCAAGTGGAATTAATATGACAGGCCGGGGTATACCTGATTTATCATGACAATTTAGTTTGTACCAATCAAATTTCTTGTCGAAGTTAGGCAAATCTATAGAATTTTTCAAAACTTTGCTGTCACGGATGGTGTTGCAGATAGCTGGAACTTATAAATAAACATCCGACTGGCTTGATCCCAAACTAAGGAGCATATGGGTGAGCCCTATAAAACCCCTAGAGCTCTCCCTGACTGCTATGCCCATGCAAAGGTCTTTATGGTAGACGATTGCATGCCCACGTACCTAGACTGTGTGACACCTGAAAACCCTATAATAGTGAGGGGACACGACCACCGGCTCTCTGTACTTAATACGGACGGAGTCAGGGTCACCTAGAATCAAGCCAGCAAGGAAACACAAATAAAGGAAAAAGACTTATCTGAGGAATCAGCAGTAGCAGCCTCCAGCAGTAAACAACTCATCCAGGAAGAAGTGTAAACCGCAAAGTGAGGCAGTATGGGAGGGAATATAAAGGGAAACAATTAGTGTAAATAGGTGACAGCTGGGAGTAGGGAAGGAGATGACAAAGTGAAACCAAAACAAAGAACGTCATGCAAGAGGTAGAGAAGAACATCTAACAGACCTTTTCACAGAACTGGTGGTGACAGTACCCCTCCCTCTACAGGTGGATTCTGGACATTTAGAGCCCACCTTCTCAGGATGAGACCTATGAAAAGCCCTGATGAGACGAGTGGCTTTAATGTCCGCCACTGGGACCCACATCCTCTCCTCAGGACCATAACCCTCCCAATGAACGAGGTACTGGAGAGAACCGCGGATAATGCGAGAATACACAATCCTAGAGACCTGAAATTCAAGATTACCATCAACAACAATCGGAGGAGGAGGCAAAGAGGAGGGTACAGTGGGTTGGACACAAGGTTTTAATAGGGACCTGTGAAAAACATTATGGATCTTCCAAGTCTGAGGAAGATCAAGATGGAAGGCAACGGGATTGATGACAGACAAGATCTTGTAAGGCCAAATAAACTTAGGACCCAACTTCAGTTTGATATTTTTTGTAGACAACCACACCAGATCACCCACATTTAGGTCTGGACCAGGCACACGTCTCTTATCCGCCACACGCTTATATCTCTCACTCATCCTCTTCAGATTACCCTGAATCTTTTGCCAAATAAATGACAAAGACGAGGAAAATCTCTCCTTATCAGGTAAACCAGAAGACCCCCCTCCAGAGAATGTCCCCATATGCACCAAAAAATGGTGACTTATCAGAGGACTCCTGGCGACGGTTATTTAAAGCAAACTCAGCAAGGGACAAAAAAGAACACCAATCCTCCTGATTCTCCGCCACAAAACAGCGCAGATATGTCTCCAGATTCTGATTGACGCGTTCGGTCTGACCATTCGACTGCGGGTGAAAAGCAGAAGAGAACGACAACCGAACCCCCAAGCGAGATCAGAAGGCCTTCCAGAATCTGGAAACAAATTGGGTGCCCCTATCAGAAATGATGTCTGAAGGAATGCCATGCAATTTAACAATGTGATCAACAAACGCTTGCGCCAGCGTCTTAGCATTGGGTAACCCAGTAAAGGGAATGAAAAGCGCCATTTTGCTAAAACGGTCCACTACTACCAGAATCACAGTCTTCCCCGAGGAACGAGACAGGTCCGTAATGAAGTCCATGGACAGAGACGGGAAGGAATGGGTAACGGGAATATAAAGGGAGACAATTAGTGTAAATAGGTGACAGCTGGGAGAAGGAAAGGAGATGACAAAGTGAAACCAAAACAAAGAACATCATGCAAGAGGTAGAGAAGAACGTCTAACAGACCTTCTCACAGAACTGGTGGTGACATTTGCTCATCACTAGCTACCAATTTTGTGTTCTATTGTTTTTGATGGTTTATAAATTTTATATACTGTACTTATTAAAAGTTAAAGGGGCTGGCCAATTTCTGGATACTTTTGACCAATGTCTAGCTGAGATGACTATATGACACTAATATAGCCTTTTTGATTTTTTTTGTTCCGTTATTTCATAAATCATGTCCCCTTGTTGGTCAAATCGTCTGTGCTGTCCACACAGAAGACCTGTCCATAAGATGGCTGCTAATGGAGGGTCATGTGACCAGGCAAAAATAACTCTAGACACATCATTCAGCCTTCTCCACTCAAATACACCACATCTGACATCTGCACTTGAAAAGTTGAGAATTTAGTACAGGTGTAGTATATTTAAATGGAGGGGTTTGAGTGATTTTCCTGGTCACATGACCCTCCAACAGCAGCCATTTTATGGACATGACTTCTTTGTGTACAGCACAAAAAGACTTGGCCAACAATGGAGAATACATTATGAAATACAGAAAATGTTACAAAATATCGACAAAGACTATGTTAGGAAGTGTCACAGGGTCATCTCATTAACACATTGATCCAGAGAAGCAAGAAAGTAAGAAAGTGGCTAACCCCTTTAAGTTGTATTGGCAGTTACTTCACCATGTTTGACTTTTCATGATGTATTTAATTATCCAGGACTGAATTAGCAAAGTGCATTAATAATTACCTTTAAATGGTGTGATTTTTGCTACATATTTAAAAATCCAGTGCTTACCTTTTTACCTCAATAAAATCATTTGTGATACATAAAAATAGTTTACTATGGTGACATCAAAATTATGATTTATATTTAAATTAAAATAAATAATGTTACACAAGGAGGCAAGTTATCATTTGCGGCAGTTTTGGAGTTAGTTTTTAGTCTGTGTTGTGAGGTTGTGTCAAATTTATGAAATGATGTACAGTATTAATATATTTGGATTTGACTTATTAAAAAGTTGTACATTATAAATGAGACTTAAAGGTGTTCTAATCTGAGATCCTGACCTACTTTTGAATTCACTTCGAAAAGTGGTGAGCTTCACGAAATGTTGCAAAATTTGTCCACATGTTGCAAAATGTGCATCATAAATGTAGCACATGGGCATCACATTTTTACTAAACTGGCATAGCAGTTTGAAAAATGTCCAAATTTTTTTTATACTATAGGACACAATAATTTAATATGAACCCAAGTACATATTACAAGTATAAAAATGACAATTTTTTTTTATCTAAAAGGTGAATAATAGTTTAAAAATAACTGCAAATAAACTAAAGAATGCGTACTATATAATAAACTTATGTAATTTGGGTATACCTAGCCTAATACATGTACCACAATCATGACCTAAGGGTGTTTAATAGAGATGAGCGAATTTCTTGAAAATTCGATTCGGGTGAGTCACCAAATTTCACCCAAAAATTTGCTTAGTGACGAATTACTTAGTCACGAAGTGCATTTTTTTGTAAGTAGCGGGTGCAAAACAGGGAGCAGCGATAGCACCGCCGCCGTCATTGTACCCCTCACATGCCGCATTCATACATGATCGCGGCATCTGAGTGTAAAATGAAGAATAAAAAAAAATTTCATCAAACTTACCACCTCCATTTGCTCGCGAAGGGCCGGCTGCCGCCATCTTGCTTGAAGATCAAGATTAATGGCCCGTCAAAAGCAAATGGAGGAGGTAAGTTTGATTTTTATAGTTTTTTATACTATCTTAGGTTAAATAAATTCATTGACATGAAGCACAAGGAATTTCAGCTTTGAGGCAAATCAAATTTATCCTGAAATTCGGATCAAATTCCACTTCATAGGATTCAATTCGGTTATCTCTAGTGTTTAACATAAGGTTGATAATTTCTATCATCTTTTTTATCATGTATAGATGTAGACATGTCCCCATGTTATCTTGAGCCATCTTTTGACAAATGTCATTGACATTGAAAGAGTTAGTTAACCTTATTGTGCCATTTTTTGCTTAACGTGTTAACCATCAAGTTTAACTCGGCTGCATCTGTATATAAAAAAACAATACAAAAATGCAAATACAATGCAATACAAAAATGTATGCTTACTATGACTTAGAAATAGACTAATGCATCTGATAACCTCAAATTTATGATTTTGCATTCAGGTAAGCGTCTAAAACAACAGATTCAATCTAATTCAGTAAACCAGTACTTCACTGCCTACAAACCAGGGATTACATTTTCGTAGTATCTAATGTTAAAATGGAGGCCTTTCAGGGGTTAATCTTGGTTTTAAAAAAAACATACTCACCTTATCCATTTGCTTGTGGAGAGGCCATTGTGATTGAAGAAACAGAGTGAAATCTCGCTTAGTGACGTGATGACGTCATAATATCATCATGTTGGCCGGGTGCGGTGACGTCATCAGAAGTGACGTGGTGAGATGTTGCACTGTTTCTTCAAATCAAGATGGCTGCGATGGCCTCTCCAAGAGCAAATGGATGAATTTTTTTTTTCTTTTACTGCCATTTCAGAAAAAATAGAAGCACAAGTAAATTCGGCTCTGCAATTAATCACATTTTTCCTGAAATTCTTCGAAGTCAATTTGATTTGGCTTTGATTCGCTCAACACTGTAAATGACCTCATGTGTGAAATAAAATATTTCCTTAAAGGCTAAGTACACCTTCAGTACCAATTTTTCATGATTGCATTTCAGTAATTTTGGGCCATAATAATTTTTCTAATTCGTCTTTATTAAAATGTCCATCCATTTCTGAGCTACAAGGGTTAAAAATCAGTCTGTTTTCAAGCTGTGACTTTCTGTTTCCTTTGAATCCAGACAGCTGATGGCTCCTGAAGAGCTCTGATCTCCTAACCCCATAAACCTTATAATCACTCATTATAGCTCAATCCTTATCAAAACCATAAGAACACGGCTTAACCCTTTCAGGACTGGGTCACTTTGCACCTTAAATCCCAGGCTGATTTTTGAAAATCTGACTTATGTCTAGGGATGAGCGAACCCGAAATGTATAGTTCGGGTTCGTACCGAATTTTGGGGTGTCCGTGACACGGACCCGAACCCGAACATTTTCGTAAAAGTCCGGGTTCGGTGTTCGGCGCTTTCTTGGCGCTTTTTGAAAGGCTGCAAAGCAGCCAATCAACAAGCGTCATACTACTTGCCCCAAGAGGCCATCACAGCCATGCCTACTATTGGCATGGCTGTGATTGGCCAGTGCAGCATGTGACCCAGCCTCTATTTAAGCTTGAGTCACGTAGCGCCGCACGTCTCTCTGCTCTGATCAGTGTAGGGAGAGGTTGCAGCTGCTGTTAGGGCGAGATTAGGCAGGGATTAACTCAGCAAAAACACTTAATTCAGTGATCGATCTACAGCTGTGGATCATTGAACTGCTGCTATTTAATTGCTCACTGTTTTTAGGCTGCCCAGAGCGTTTTTATGTCACTTTTTCCTTGGGTGATCGGCGGCCATTTTGTGTCTTGTGGTGCGCCAGCACAAGCTGCCACCAAGTCCATTTAACCATCAATAGTGTGGTTATTTTTTTGCTATATCCTACATCAGGGGCTTGGCTGTGCTTGCTATTTTATTGAGGGGTAAAATACAATTGCCAAAATAGCAGTACCCTAAATCTGGTGTTTCAGCTGTGGCTAGCCAATTGTAATACTGTCTGCTGTCCGCCGAAGCACAGTTTTTGTTCTGGGTTGAATACAATTCCCAACTTAGCAATTCCCTAAATAATTATTTTCTGCTGTATCAGGCCAAGTTTAAATCGATCCATAAAAGGGTATATTAGATTTAAGGTGCGGATAGTGTCATCCTCAATAACTTCACACGCTACCGTGCATTTCCAAGTTTAATTCTGTCCGTAAACGTATACCTGTCACCCAGCGCCTAAATAATAGGACTAAAATTTATATTCAGCTAAATCTGTGTTTATTGCTGAGGGTGGTCAATTCATTTAGTGTCCGCCAAAGCACAGTTTTTGTTCTGGGTTGAAATACAATTCCCAACTTAGCAATTCCCTAAATCAGTGGTTTCTGCTGTATCAGGCCAACTTTAAATCTATCCATAAAAGGGTATATTGGATTGAAGGTGCGGATACGGTCATTCTCAATAACTTCACAAGCTACCGTGCATTTCCAAGTCTAATTCTGTCCATAAAAGGGATATCTGTCATCCAAGGCCTAAATACTAGGCCTACAATTTATATTCAGCTGAATCTGTCGTTACTGCTGTGCCTGTATTAGTGTAATACGGTACCTAAATAGATAGCCAGATAGTGTTAGGTGCCTGTAAAAAAAAAGGCCTGAATTTGAATTCAATACATTGGGCCAAATAATTTTTTTCGTATTGTGGTGAACGGTAACAATGAGGAAAACATTTAGTAAGGGACGCGGACGCGGACATGGTCGTGGTGGTGTTAGTGGACCCTCTGGTGCTGGGAGAAGACGTGGCCCTTCTGCCACAGCCACACGTCCTAATGAACCAACTACCTCAGGTCCCAGTAGCCAGCAGAATTTACAGCGATATTTGGTGGGGCCCAATGCCGTTCTAAGGATGGTAAGGCCTGAGCAGGTACAGGCATTAGTCAATTGGGTGGCCGACAGTGGATCCAGCACGTTCACATTATCTCCCACCCAGTCTTCTGCAGAAAGCGCACAGATGGCGCCTGAAAACCAAGCCCATCAGTCTGTGACATCACCCCCATGCATATCAGGGAAACTGTCTGAGCCTCAAGTTATGCAGCAGTCTCTTATGCTGTTTGAAGACTCTGCTGGCAGGGTTTCCCAAGGGCATCCACCTAGCCCTTCCCCAGGGGTGGAAGAGATAGAATGCACTAACGCACAAGCACTTATGTTTCCTGATGAGGACATGGGAATACCACCTCAGCACGTCTCTGATGATGACGAAACACAGGTGCCAACTGCTGCGTCTTTCTGCAGTGTGCAGACTGAACAGGAGGTCAGGGAGGAAGACTGGGTGGAAGACGATGCAGGGGACGATGAGGTCCTAGACCCCACATGGAATGAAGGTCGTGCCACTGACTTTCAGAATTCAGAGGAAGAGGCAGTGGTGAGACCGAGCCAACAGCGTAGCAAAAGAGGGAGCAGTGGGCAAAAGCAGAACACCCGCCGCCAAGAGAGTCCGTCTGCTACTGGCCACCGCCATCTGGGACCGAGCACCCCAAAGGCAGCTTCAAGGAGTTCCCTGGCATGGCACTTCTTCAAACAATGTGCTGACGACAAGACCCGAGTGGTTTGCACGCTGTGCCATCAGAGCCTGAAGCGAGGCATTAACGTTCTGAACCTTAGCACAACCTGCATGACCAGGCACCTGCATGCAAAGCATGAACTGCAGTGGAGTAAACACCTTAAAAACAAGGAACTCACTCAGGCTCCCCCTGCTACCTCTTCTGCTGCTGCCGCCGCCTCGGCCTCTTCCTCCGCCTCTGGAGGAACGTTGGCACCTGCCGCCCAGCAAACAGAGGATGTACCACCAACACTACCACCTCCGTCACCAAGCATCTCAACCATGTCACACGGCAGCGTTCAGCTCTCCATCTCACAAACATTTGAGAGAAAGAGTAAATTCCCACCTAGCCACCCTCGATCCCTGGCCCTGAATGCCAGCATTTCTAAACTACTGGCCTATGAAATGCTGTCATTCAGGCTGGTGGACACAAACAGCTTCAAACAGCTCATGTCGCTTGCTGTCCCACAGTATGGTGTTCCCAGCCGCCACTACTTCTCCAAGAGAGCCGTGCCTTCCCTGCACAACCAAGTATCCGATAAAATCAAGTGTGCACTGTGCAACGCCATCTGTGGCAAGGTCCACCTAACCACAGATACGTGGACCAGTAAGCACGGCCAGGGACGCTATATCTCCCTAACTGCACACTGGGTAAATGTAGTGGCGGCTGGGCCCCAGGCGGAGAGCTGTTTGGCGCATGTCCTTCCGCCGCCAAGGATCGCAGGGCAACATTCTTTGCCTCCTGTTGCCTCCTCCTGCTACTCGGCTTCCTCCTCCTCTTCTTCCACCTGCTCATCCAGTCAGCCACACACCTTCACGACCAACTTCAGCACAGCCCGGGGTAAACGTCAGCAGGCCATTCTGAAACTCATATGTTTAGGGGACAGGCCCCACACGCACAGGCGTTGTGGCGGGGTATAGAACAACAGACCGACGAGTGGTTGCTGCCGGTGAGCCTCAAGCCCGGCCTGGTGGTGTGCGAAAAATCTCGTTGCAGCTCTGGGACTAGCCGGTTTGACGCACATCCCTTGCCTGGCGCATGTGCTGAATTGGGTGGTGCAGAAGTTCATTCACAACTCCCCCGACATGTCAGAGCTGCTGCATAAAGTGCGGGCCGTCTGTGCGCGCTTCTGGCATTCACATCCTGCCGCTGCTCGCCTGTCTGCGCTACAGCGTAACTTCGGCCTTCCCGCTCACCGCCTCATATGCGACGTGCCCACCAGGTGGAACTCCACCTTGCACATGCTGGACAGACTGTGCGAGCAGCAGCAGGCCATAGTGGAGTTTCAGCTGCGGCACGCACGGGTCAGTCGCACTGCGGAACAGCACCACTTCACCACCAATGACTGGGCCTCCATGTGAGACCTGTGTGCCCTGTTGCGCTGTTTCGAGTACTCCACCAACATGGCCAGTGGCGATGACGCCGTTATCAGCGTTACAATACCACTTCTATGTCTCCTTGAGAAAACACTTAGGGCGATGATGGAAGAGGAGGTGGCCCAGGAGGAGGAGGAAGAGGGGTCATTTTTAGCACTTTCAGGCCAGTCTCTTAGAAGTGACTCAGAGGGAGGTTTTTTGCAACAGCAGAGGCCAGGTACAAATGTGGCCAGACAGGGCCCACTACTGGAGGACGAGGAGGACGAGGATGAGGAGGAGGTGGAGGAGGATGAGGATGAAGCATGTTCACAGCGGGGTGGCACCCAACGCAGCTCGGGCCCATCACTGGTGCGTGGCTGGGGGGAAACGCAGGACGATGACGATACGCCTCCCACAGAGGACAGCTTTTCCTTACCTCTGGGCAGCCTGGCACACATGAGCGACTACATGCTGCAGTGCCTGCGCAACGACAGCAGAGTTGCCCACATTTTAACGTGTGCGGACTACTGGGTTGCCACCCTGCTGGATCCCTGGTACAAAGACAATGTGCCCACCTTACTTCCTGCACTGGAGCGTGATAGGAAGATGCGCGACTACAAGCGCACGTTGGTAGACGCGCTACTGAGAGCATTCCCAAATGTCACAGGGGAACAAGTGGAAGCCCAAGGCGAAGGCAGAGGAGGAGCAAGAGGTCGCCAACGCAGCTGTGTCACAGCCAGCTCCTCTGAGGGCAGGGTTAGCATGGCAGAGATGTGGAAAAGTTTTGTCACCACGCCACAGCTAACTGCACCACCACCTGATACGGAACGTGTTAGCAGGAGGCAACATTTCACTAACATGGTGGAACAGTACGTGTGCACACCCCTCCACGTACTGACTGATGGTTCAGCCCCATTCAACTTCTGGGTCTCCAAATTGTCCGCGTGGCCAGAGCTAGCCTTTCATGCCTTGGAGGTGCTGGCCTGCCCGGCGGCCAGCGTTTTGTCTGAACGTGTATTCAGCACGGCAGGGGGGCGTCATTACAGACAAACGCAGCCATCTGTCTACAGCCAATGTGGACAAGCTGATGTTCATAAAAATGAACCAGGCATGGATCCCACAGGACCTCTCCATCCCTTGTGCAGATTAGACATTAACTACCTCCCCATAACCATATATTATTGTACTCCAGGGCACTTCCTCATTCAATCCTATTTTTATTTTCATTTTACCATTATATTGCGGGGCAACCCAAAGTTGAATGGACCTCTCCTCTGTCTGGGTGCCGGGGCCTAAATATATGACAATGGCCTGTTCCAGTGTTGGGTGACGTGAAGCCTGATTCTCTGCTATGACATGAAGACTGATTCTCTGCTGACATGAAGCCTGAATCTCTGTTATGGGACCTCTCTCCTCTGTCTGGGTGCCGGGGCCTAAATATATGACAATGGACTGTTTCAGTTTTGGCTGACGTGAAGCCTGATTCTCTGCTATGACATGAAGACTGATTCTCTGCTGACATAAAGCCTGATTCTCTGCTATGGGACCTCTCTCCAATTGATATTGGTTAATTTGTATTTATTTTATTTTTATTTTAGATTCATTTCCCTATCCACATTTGTTTGCAGGGGATTTAACTACATTTTGCTGCCTTTTGCAGCCCTCTAGCCCTTTCCTTGGCTGTTTTACAGCCTTTTTAGTGCCGAAAAGTTCGGGTCCCCATTGACTTCAATGGGGTTCGGGTTCGGGACGAAGTTCGGGTCGGGTTCGGATCCCGAACCCGAACATTTCCGGGAAGTTCGGCCGAACTTCTCGAACCCGAACATCCAGGTGTTCGCTCAACTCTACTAATGTCCCTTTATGTGGTAATAACTTTGGAACGCTTTTACTTATCCAAGCAATTATGTTTTCTAGTGACACATTGTACTTCATGACAGTGGTAAATTTGAGTCAAAATATTTCATTTTTATTTATAAAACAAATACCAAATTTACCAAAAATTTGGAAAAATTCACAATTTTAAAAATTTCTATTTCTCTGCTTAAAAAAACAGTTAGTGATACATCCTAAAATAGTTGTTACTTTACATTTTCTCATATGTCTACTTCATGCTTGGATCATTTTGTAAATGACATTTTCTTTTTTTGGAACGTTAGAAGTTTAGAAGCAAATATTGAAATGTTTCAGAAAATTTCAAAAACCCACTTTTTAAGGACCAGTTCTGGTCTGAAGTCACTTTGTGAGGCTTACATAATAGAAACCGCTCATAAATGGCCCCATTTTAGAATACACCCCTCAAGGTATTTTACAAACTTTCTTAACCCTTTAGGTGTTTTACAAGAATTGAAGGAAAAGGTAGATGAGATTTCAGAATTTCCTTTTTTGGCAGATTTTCCATTTTAATCCATTTTTTCCAGTAGCAAAGCAAGGGTTAACAGCCAAACAAATTTAATATTTATTTCCCTGATTCTGTAGTTTACAGAAACACCCAATATGTGGTCGTAAATTGCTGTACAGGCACACGGCAGGGTGCAGAAGAAAAGGAGCACCATATGGTTTTTTGAGGGCAGATTTTACTGGGATAATTTTAAGTTGCCATGTCACATTTGAAGACCCCGTGATGCACCCCTAGAGAAGAAACTCCAAAAAAAGACCCTATTTTGGAAACTACACCCCTCAAGGTATTCAAAACTGATTTTACAAACTTTGTTAACCGTTTAGGTGTTCCACAAGAATTAAAGGAAAATGTAGATGAAATTTCTGAATTTCACTTTTTTGGCCAATTTTCCATTTTAATAAAACTTTTTCCGCTAACAAAGCAAGGGTTAACAGCCAAACAAAACTCAAGATTTATTACCCTGATTCTGTAGTTTACAGAAACACACCATATGTGGTCGTAGACTGCTGTATGGCCACACGACAGGGTGCAGAAGAAAAGGAACGCCATATGGTTTTTGGAAGGCAGATTTTGTTGGATTGGTTTTTAGACACTATGTCCCATTTGAAGCCCCCCTGATGCACCTCTAGAGTAGAAACTCCAAAAAAGTGACCCCATTTTGGAAAATATACCCCTCAAGGTATTCAAAACTGAGTTTGCAAACCGCACTAAGATCACTTCACATTATTAAATATACCACTAGAGATGTCGCGAACATAACATTTTCCGTTCGCGAACGGCGAACGCGAATTTACGCAAATGTTTGCGAACGGGCGAACCGCCATAGACTTCAATAGACAGGCGAATTTTAAAACCCACAGGGACTCTTTCTGGCCACAATAGTGATGGAAAAGTTGTTTCAAGGGGACTAACACCTGGACTGTGGCATGCCGGAGGGGGATCCATGGCAAAACTCCCATGGAAAATTACGTAGTTGACGCAGAGTGTGGTAAGTTGAATTCGCAATACGATTAATATAACCTGCATTAATCGCATTGCGAATTCAACTTAGAGCTAAGTTCCTACTGGTTGTATTGCTAGAATTAACTAATATAACGAATATAGCACTATATTCTCCCGCCGCGGCGAACGCAAACAAGCTATTTTCGCCGGGAACTGTTCGCCGGCGAATAGTTCGGGACATCTCTATATACCACTACTATAAGAATTTGTAGTAGTTAATACAAAATATTTTCCCACTAATATCGCATCACTATCGCACTGAAAGCGCACTTCACCGGCTACACTATAAACATAGAGTTTTATTTATATATCATACTATGAAATAAATCAGCCAGTAAAAATATAACCAGATATCTAACCACACTCCGTAGTGCTTCCGTGGTGTTCCGTTCCGTGCTTCCGTTCCGCACCGCTCCGCATCTCCGGATTTGCGGACCCATTGAAATGAATGGGTCCGCATCCGTGATGCGGAATGACAACACAACGGTGCCCGTGTATTGCGGATCCACAAATGCGGTCCGCAATACGGGAACGGGACACCAATGGTCGTGTGAACAAGCCCTTAAACTATTATATCCCAGGAGAGCAAGACAATCCATTCCATGTTTTCATTATTAGGGCTTGTTCACACAACCGTTGGTGTCCCGTTCCCATATTGCGGACCACATTTGCGGATCCGCAATACACGGGCACCATTCCGTTGTCATTCCGCATCATGGATAATCCGCAAATCCGGAGATGCGGAACGGTTTGGAACGGAAGCAAGGAACAGAACACTACGGAAGCACTATGGAGTGCTTTCCGGGGTTCCATTCCGTGCCTCTGCACCGCAAAAAGATAGAGCACGCTCTATCTTTTTGCGCAACGGAGGGATCGCGGACCCATTCAAGTGAATGGGTCTGCGATCCCCATGTGGCTGGGCCACGAAAGGTGTGAACAAGCCCTTACTCTGGATTTTTTGTGAATGCCTCCCCTAAAGTGATGCAATTTCCCTTTAAAAGCTGTACCATATTCCTATACTGCAGGCCACTGAGGAAGAAGCATAGCGCTTCAAAATGCATTTGGTATTCCCTGCAGTACAATATATACTTTATATTTTCAAGCGATCGCAACAATCCAGCAAAGGATCAAACATCCAGTTTGTTTTAACGGAACACATCAAAGAAAACTAACAGCACGGCACCTCTGTAATCATCTGGAGGACAGGACAATAATAGCTGCATATGCTGGCAGATTCATTTTTGTCTGGTGCATCTGTTGATGTGGGAATATCAGACATACTGATTGATATATGTGATATATACACCTAGTCCCACTTAACAAATAGCACCTCTCTATCACTCAAGCAGCGATCAGCTGAATATTTACCCCTCTATTTCACAACAGGATTATCAACTAGAGCAATATTTTCCAGATAATTAAGGAAGAAAAACCAATACCTGCAATTAGATGTTACTTTATCCCAATCGTTTGATAGCTTTTTATTCTAAAGCAACAGGGCCACCTACTGAATAAAAGTTAAAAGACCATTATCTTGCAAACATTAACAGATGGAAACATCCCTCTGTAGGGAATATTTTAGGAATTTACTCTTTTTACATATTAATAATACATTTTTTATTTTATTTTTTCTGATATTTCTTATATTATATTATCTTTTTGTTTGTTTTCTATTTTTTATTATCTTTTTGTTTGTTTTCTATTTTAAGGTTTCCATTCAAAGAAATAGGCTTAATAAATACATTTTTACAGCATTTGTTATAGTAATTTTTATAACAACTACAATTGTACCTTTTGACGATATGCGCATGACGCTTTTTATTCAGCATTCTAGCAAATACATTTATATTGCACCAAGATCCATTTTTATTGTTATATTAAACTACTTAAACATATTGCGATTAATATATATAGCCAGAGATATCAGAGTGCCCCCCACATCTGTAATTTATTGCCATTTTTGCCTAGCGACACTGGGGTGAGTGGCGGGGAGAGCACCGAACCATAGTCTTCCAAATAGGTGCAGCCACTTACTGATCTACAGATTTTCCATTTTGATCAATTTTTTTTAGTAACAAAGCAAGGGTTAACAGCCAAACAAAACTCAATATTTATTGCCCTGGTTCTGTAGTTTAAAGAAACACCCCATAGGTGGTCGTGGTTTTTGGATGGCAGATTTCACTGGGATAATTTTAAGTTGCCATGTCACATTTGAACACCCCCTGATGCACCCCTAGAGTAGAAACTCCAAAAAAAGACCCCATTTTGGAAACTACAGGATAGGGTGGCAGTTTTATTGCTACTATTTTTAGGATACATATGATTTTTGGTTGCTCTATATTACACTTTTTGTGAGGCAAGGTAATAAAAAATAGCTGTTTTGGCACCGTTTTTATTTTTTGTTATTTACAGTGTTCATTTGACAGGTTAGATCATGTGGTATTTTTATGGAGCAGGTTGTTACGGACGCGACAATACCAAATATGACTCCATATTCTGAAAGCCATAGTATTTTTTATTTTTGGGCGACTGTCTTACGGCGCTGGGATTTCAAACATGGATATCAGCGCCGTACATGTACGACGCTGGTATTCTACGGGTAAAATAAGTGTTTATGAGGTCAGCAGATCAGAGATAAGAGCTACACATGAGCCGTCAGCTAATTCAAAGAAAACAGAAAGTCATAGCTGGCAAACAGACAGATTTTTAACCCTTGTATCTCAGAAATGGCAAATCAGTTGAAAAACTATATATGTTTTTTAGCCCAAAATTAGTAAAATGCAATCATAACAAAATTGCCCTGAAGGTGACCTTAGTCTTTACATTTAATTTATAATATCCCCTTTTCTTATTGTAATATTTTTGCTGAATTACCTTTGGAGTAACGCAAGGCGGTGGCTTCTAATGTAGAAATCTTCATTGGATTGTGTAAGAGCTGTGCAGCAAATTTATATCATACTAAACACCGCAGCCTGATCATTATCCATGAAAATCTACCCCAGAGGAAAACTCTAATGTTCGTAATTAATGTTTCTTAGGTTTTGATATAATGATTTACTCAGGCAACTTTCACATCTGCGTTTTTGCTGGATCTGTCATGGATCAGCAAAAGACACTTCTGTCATGATAATAAAGCCGGCTGCATCCGTTCCAAACGGATTCCGTTGTATTAACTCTAAAATAGCCATCTCTAAAACCATTTCAAATCAATGGGTGACGGATCAGTTTACTTTTGTGTCCGAGAAAACAGATCTGTCACCATTGACTTACATTGTGAGTCATGACGGATTCGTCTTGCTCCGCATCCCAGGACGCACTCAAAATCGCTACTTGCTGCGCTTTTATGTGCGTCATAGAAATGCAATGAAATGGAGCAGAATGCATTCTGGTGACTCCGTTCTGTTCAGTTCAGTTGTGTCCCCATTGACAATGAATGGGGACAAAACTGAAGCGTTTTCTCTGGTAATGAGCTCCTATGATGGATATCAATAGCGGAAAAGGAAAGCGCAGGTGTGAAAGTTTTTCTTTTACATTCCATAAACAAAAAGTGTAAAATTTAATTATAGATTTTATACCACTGTAGATAAAAGGAAATGCCAACTAAACAGACCTATTGACCTTGCTCTGTAGAAAAACTAGCAGGCAAAATAGTCAAATTTAACATTTAATGTAGTCAAATATAGTTTGAAAATTTACTGCTGACTAGGGATGAGCGAACCCGGACTGGAATCTTCGGGTTCATACTGAACATTACGGTGTACGGACATTAGCGCGCAAGTCTGTGTTCGGATTTTAAATAAAGCTTGTTGAAAGGCTGCAGCACAGCCAATCAAAAAGCTTTTAAGCTGTGGGAACTTGGAAGCCATCACAGTCATGTCTAGTATTGGCATGGCTGTGATTGGCCGGCGCGGCACGTGACCCTGCATGTATAAATGCCAGATCACGTGTTGCTCTGCCATTCTGCTCTAACTAGTGTAAGGGAAGGAAGCTGCTGCAGTGAGGGACAGTGTTAGGGTTTTAATGTGGCTGTTCAGTCTGTGGGTGACCTGTAGGCATTTTTGATCGGTGCACTTCACCTTCTTTGCACCAGTGACTTAGAAATACAATACTTAATCGGGCTGTAAAATTCAGTCGGTGACCTATAACCATTTTTTTGGTTAAGATACAACTCATTTGCATCCGTGACACAGAAACACAATTGCTCTTCTGTCTATCAATCTTGGTGTTGCTGGTGTTGGTGGAGCTCTGTGCCAGCTACGCACCCAAATGAAACACCTTCCTCTGATGCATGCCGTCAACAGGACATTCTGTGTCATTTTGTAGCCCCAAATACCGCTCTAGGAATGGTGAGGCCAGAACAAGTAGAGGGGGTAGTAGATTGAATAGCTGACAGTGCCTCCAGTTTCTTCACATTGTCTCCCACCCAGTCCCCTGCTGAAAGCGCAGAGTTGTTACCGGCGGCCCATGGACTTCCAGCTCAACCCCTTGCACATCAGCCAAGGAGTCTGAGCCCCAAGTCATGCAGCAGTTGCTTATGCTTTTTGATGACTCTGCTGGCATGGTTTCTGCTGGCTCCCATCCACCAAGCCCTGCCCCAGAAGTGTATAAGTTTGAGTTCACTGATGCCCAACCACTTATGTTTGAGGATGTGCACGGGTGCACCACCAATGAGGCCAGGTACGGACAAAAGAGGGGCAGACGAAGGGCCATGGGCTGAGGGGAAGGGGTTAGGTTAAGAACTTGGCATTAGAGGAGGGGGCAATTTCAGTTTTAGCCTCAGGCCATGGGAGAACCACCGCAGCATGTCTCTGCACTGCGGGTTTCTGCACTGAGCAGACTGGCAAGCAGGGAAGATGTGAGGAGTGGGTGGAAGATGATGTGGAGGATGATGAGGTCCTAGACCTCATATAGAATCCAGGTCATCCAAATGACGTGTGCAGTTCGGAGGAAGAGGTGGTGGTCATGCAGCGCTAGTCACACAGCGGAAAACAGAGAGAACAGGGTGCAAAAGCAGAGCGGCCGGGCCCTAGCCATTATGCCTGCTACTGCCCACCATTCTGAGGGACAGAGCACACCAAAGACACATCAAAGGAATTCCCTGGCGTGGCAGTTCTTTAGGCAATTTGCTGACGACAAGACACGGGTTGTTTGAACGCTGTGCAGTCAGAGCCTAAAGTGAGGTATGAATGTTCAAAACCTGAGCACTACCTGCATGACCAGGCATCTAACTGCAAAGCACGAGCTGCAGTGGAATAGACATTTGAAAAAACATGAAATATCTAAAGTTCCTCCTGCTATTTCTTCTGCTGCAATTTCGGCCTCCTCCTCCCCCTCTGGAGTGACAGGGCCTCCTGGCACCCCACAAAGATAGGATGTGACAGCAACACCACCACCACCAGTGTCAACGAGCATCTCAACAATGTCCCATGGAAGCGTTCAGCTGTCCATCCCCCAAACACTGGAGAGAAAGAGGAGCTGCCACTACTTTTCCAGGCGGGCCTTCCCTGCCCTGCACGAACAAATAGTGGACAAAATTAGGTGTGCGCTGCACAACGCCATCAGTGGCGAGGTCCACATAACCACCAATAGGTGGACCAGTAAGCATAGGCAGGGACATTATATCTCCCTAACTTCCCACTGGGTAAATGTAGTGGCGGCTGGGCCTCAGGTGGAAAGCTGTTTGGCACATGTCCTACCGCCAATGAGGATTGTGCGTTGTTTGTTGGTGTCTCCTGTTGCCTCCTCCTCCTACTCCACTTCCTCCTCCTGTTCCTCCTCTACTGCCTCCTGACAGAAGGCTGTTGTGAAACTCATCTGTTTGGGGGAGCTGTGGACAGGCATGGAAGAACAGACTGATAAGTAATTGCTGCTGCTGAGCCTCAAGCCCGACCTGTGGTGTGCGATAACCGGCAAAATTTTGTAGCAGATTTGCAGAATTACCCCGAGATGTCAGAGCTGCTGCAGAAAGTGAGGGCCATCAGTGCTCTTTCGGCGTTCTCACCCTGCTGCTGCTCACTGCACTGCAGTGTAACTTTTGCTTTCCCGATCACCGCCTCATATGTGACGTACCCACAAGGTGAAACTCCACCTTGCTCATGCTGGAGAGACTGTGCGAGCAGCAGCAGGCGATAGTGGACTTTCAGCTACAGCGCGCAGGGGTGAGTCACTCTGTGAAACAGCACCAGTTCACCACCAGAAAGTGGGCCTCCATGCGGCTGTTTTGAGCTCTCCACTAACATGGCCAGCGGCGATGATGCCATCCTCAGCGTTACTATCCCACTTCCATGCCTCCTTGAAAACGCTTCAGACAATGATAGATGAGGATGTGGCACAGGAGGAAGAGGAGGAGGAAAAGGGATCATTCCCAGGTTATCAGGACAGTCATCCACACAAGGCTCGAAGGGTGGGTTCATATGCCAACAGCGGCCAGGTACACAACTGTCCAGCCAGGGCACAGTTTTGGAGGAAGATGATGATGAGGAGGAGGAGTGGCACCCAAATAAGCTAAGGGGCATCAATGGAGCGTGGCTACATACAGAGGACACAGACAATACACCTCCCACTGAGGAAAAATTGTCATTGCCTCTGGGCAGCCTAACACATGAGCAAGTATATGCTGCAGTGCCTGCACAACGACCGCCGAGTTGCCCTCATTGTTACCAGTGCTGATTACTCAGTGGCCACCCTGCTGGATCCCTGCTAGAAGGACAACATTCGTTTCTGGCTGTTCCGGTCACATGATCGGAATATCTCTGGATCGCGAGACCGTGGCCTGTTTGGCATTCCCGTAATTGGTGCTTTATTCCCTTTTTTAGGGTGGCGATTTTTCTCTTATATATATATTATTAATATATATAATAGACCTTTCATAATAATGGCCCTTTATCACATGGTCTGTTATCTCCAGAGGGATTGGGTGGTTCGTTCCCCGCCCCCTGGTGAAACGCCGCCTTATGCCCCTCTCCAAACAGGTATTTAAGCTCACACGTCCACTCTGTGTGTTGGCTGCTATCTTGCTTTATGGAGACCCCTATATCCATGGCCTGTGGTGCACGCGAGTGCTCCTATTGGACCTAATCATGTTATATCTGTCTATCAGTTAAGGATACATGACTTTTGCATATGTAGGTATCATGGTGCCTGAGTTATCTATGTATATTTGGCCACAATATGTCTCCCCTGATGGTATTTATTGACATTTTTGCAGTCTCCAGTATCAGTTTATTATCATTTTTGTCTTGTGTATTTTTACTGCCCTAAGTGTATATCCCCTGATGAACCTGTGAATTAATGGGGCAAATGCGTTGGAATCTAGGGTATTGGTTATGTGTTTTTTCTGTGTTTTGATAGGGTTTCTAGGGGCATATCAGGTTTAGGTACGAGGACAGAGGCAAGCACGAGGCGGAGGGGGAGAAGGAGAAAGTCGCCAATGCAACTGAGGCACCGCCACCACCTCAGAAGGGAGGGTTGGCATGACCGAAATGTGAAAAAACTTCGTCAGCAAGCTACAACATCTAGCACTACCATTGATATGGACCATCTTAGCAGGAGGCAGCATTTCAGCAACATGGTGGAAAAGTATGTGTGCACACTTCTGCACGTACTGACTGATGAGTCTTCCCCATTTAACTTCTGGGTCTCTTGGACACATGGCCTGAGCTCACCCTTTAAGCCTTGGAGGTGTATTGTCCAAACGGTTTTTTAGCATGACAGGGGGTGTGATCACGGACCGGCGCATCCACCTGTCCACTGCCAACATGGATAAGCTCACACTCATTAAAATGAACCAGGCATGGATCCCACAGGACTTGTCTGTAACTTGGGCAGAGTAGAGAAGTAAACCAGCTGCACCAGGCAATTGTTATACTCCAGCACAGTTTGTGCTTTCCCAATGTTTTGGGTCCTTTGCAAACCAAGAAAAAAAAAAATATTAAAAAAAAAAACAAAAAAAAAAACTGTTGGCTACCTCCTCCGCGTCCTTCCCCTATAGTGCCACATTCACCTCCTCCTCCTCCACTCGGACCTCTTCCTCCTCGTTCAAGATTATTATGTCTTATATTGGCAGAGTAAAGAGGTATTCCGGCCGCACCCAGGCATTGATATACTCCAGTGCAGTTTGTGCATTCTGTTTGCCATTTCCCAATGTTTTGTGACCTCCGTAAACCAAAAAATAAAAATGAAAGAAATAAACTAAAAAATTAAGAACAAAATAAAAAAAACTAAAATGTGTTGACTACCTCCTCTTCTACCTACACCACCAAGTCCACTTCCTTCTTCACTCGGACCTCCAACTCCTGGCTCAAGATTACTATTTCTTATATTCACAGAGTGTCACGAGGGTATCAAGAGCCACGTCTGACTCCGTTATACCCGGGGTCAGAAAGTCGCAGCGGGTGGCTGCGCGCTCTATATCTAAAGATCACGTTGTTTCTTAGTGATTGTTTTCTGTGTTTGCCTTGCTATCCTTTTTGTCTCACTCAGGGATCCGTAGCTTCTCCTCCTCAGCTGTTTCTTGTCTGCCACTCCCAACCTCCTTATATTCTCCCCTCACACTTCTCTAGTTGCCAGTTATAGAGCTTCCTGCCTGGACATCTATACTGACCCACTGGAGTTGTGAATCCTGGTTGTCGTTCCAGAGTGCTACCCTCCGGATCCCTGTTGGGCTTCTTGTTGTCTCCTGTTGTCGCCCACCTGGGATTATATGTTGAGTTTGTATTGTCTGTCCTCCCCTTGGTGTTTTCCTTTAGAGCTAGTGGTGCGGACTAGTGTTCCCACCGCCCTGTTCACTATCTAGGGCTCAGCTTAGGGAAAGCCAGGGCTTTAGGCATGTGATCGGCGTACGGGTGAGGAACCCATCTAGGGACGTCAGGGCAGCTAGGTGCCAGCCGCAAGGTGAGTCAGGGGTCACCACCTTCCCTCTCACTTGGGCAGGGCCTTCCTTGTTCCCTCCCTCTGTGTCACGTATGTGATAGTCACGCCGACTGTGATATTATAACTGGCCCTTACTTTTTGAGAAAGAAAAAAAATAATAATAATATATATATTTTTTTTTTTTTTCTCTACTTAGAATCCAATATGGATCCTATTGCTGCCTTGGCAAAACAGCTTCAAGGCCTGTCTTTGGAGGTGGCAGGATTGAAGGCGTCTGTCCTCCAACAACAGCAGCAAATGCAGCAGACCGCACCCCCAGCGGTTGCTATGGGTAACCAGGTTGTTACAGAACCCAAGGTTGTTCTTCCTGACAGATTTTCTGGGGGAAGGGACAAATTTGCGACGTTCCGTGAGGCCTGCAAATTATACTTTAAGTTGCGCCCTTACTCCTCAGGTAATGAAGAACAGCGGGTAGGGATTGTCATTTCCCTGCTTCAGGGGGACCCGCAATCCTGGGCGTTCTCGTTACCCCCTGGTTCCCAGGCTCTCCGGTCAGTGGAGGGATTTTTTGGGGCTTTGGGTCTCATATATGATGACCCTGACCGAGTCGCCCTGGCTGAGTCGAAGTTACGGAGACTCCTACAGGGAGATCGGTCAGCAGAGGAATATTGCTCAGAGTTCCGTAGGTGGGCTACGGATACTCAGTGGAACGACCCGGCTCTCAGGAGTCAGTTCTGCTCTGGGTTATCTGAAAGGGTTAAGGATGCACTGGCGCTGTATGAGACCCCCCTTTCCCTTGATGCTGTTATGTCCCTCTCTATCAGAATAGATAGACGTCTTAGGGAGAGATCGAAAATTCCTGAGCAATTGGTTACCTCTCCCAAGCAACAGTTAGTCTGTACTGACTTAGATGAGCCTATGCAGCTAGGCGGAACTTCTCGTCAGGTCCGTCCTCCTGAGGTTCGCCGTAGGGGGGGGGCTTGTTTTTTCTGTGGGGGGAAGGGTCATTTCATTAATGTCTGTCCCTCCTTTCTCAAAAACAAAAGACCGTCGGAAAACTACTAACCCCAGGCTGTGCGGAGGATGTCAGCCGGGGGGTATACGTTTCCTCCATACGAACATCTCAATTTGTGTTACCAGCGGTTATTGTTTTTGGTGTTAAGACGGAGTCTATTTCTTTTTTTCTAGACAGTGGAGCAGGGGTAAATTTGATAGATGCCCATTTTGCCCGCACTATGGGTTTGTCTCTCTGTACGCTGCAGAGACCTATTCCCGTATTCGCTATAGATTCTGCTCCTCTGTCTCAGAGAAACCTCACCCACATTGTTCATAATTTACACCTTCGGGTAGGGGACCACCATAATGAGTGTCTTTCATGTTACGTTCTGGAGGGCCTTCCCTCTCCTGTGGTATTGGGTCTTCCCTGGTTGGTAGCGCACAATCCAGTGGTGGATTGGCAGGCCAGGGAGATATTGGAGTGGAGTGAGCATTGCAGAGAGAATTGCTTAAATAACAATTGCTTAATCGCCTCCATAGCTTCCCTACCTACATTTATTTCGGACTTTGAGGACGTTTTTTCTGAAAAGGGTTGTCAGAAGCTACCCCCTCATCGTCCTTATGATTGCCCGGTTAACCTGATTCCCGGTGCAAAATTACCCAAGTCCAGGTTGTATAATCTTTCGGGTCCCGAGAGACAAGCCATGAAAGATTATATCTCCGAGAGTCTGGCTAAGGGACACATCAGACCCTCTTCTTCACCCGTGGCTGCAGGGTTTTTCTTTGTTAAAAAGAAAGATGGGGGCCTGCGTCCTTGCCTAGATTTCCGTGAGCTAAACCAGATAACCATCCGAGACCCATACCCTCTTCCTCTCATTCCTGACCTTTTTAATCAGATTGCGGGTGCTAGGTGGTTCTCCAAACTTGATCTTAGGGGGGCCTACAATCTGATTCGTATCAGGGAAGGGGATGAGTGGAAGACAGCTTTTAACACCCCTGAGGGGCATTATGAAAATCTAGTTATGCCTTTCGGTCTGACCAATGCCCCCGCTGTCTTCCAACATTTCGTTAATGATATTTTTAGTCATCTCATCGGCAGGTTTGTAGTCATATACCTAGATGATATCTTAATTTTTTCGGCTGATCTGAAAACACATGAGGTGCATGTCAGGCAAGTACTGCAGGTCCTACGGATGAATAAATTATATGCGAAAATTGAAAAATGTGTCTTCGCCGTTCAGGAAATACAGTTCCTGGGATATCTATTATCTGCTTCAGGTTTCCGTATGGATCCTGGGAAGGTCCAGGCAATTTTAGATTGGGATCTTCCCGAGAACCTTAAAGCCCTACAACGGTTTTTGGGTTTCGCAAATTTCTATAGAAAGTTCATTAAAAATTATTCAGTGATCGTTAAACCCCTTACCGACATGACTAGGAAGGGGACTGATTTTTCCAAATGGTCTGACGCCGCTAAAAATGCATTTTCCTCTCTAAAAGAGAGGTTTACCTCGGCACCTGTTCTAATTCAACCTGATGTCTCCCAGCCTTTTATTGTTGAGGTAGATGCGTCAGAGGTGGGAGTGGGGGCTGTATTGTCTCAGGGTCCGTCTCCTGGCAAATGGCGCCCTTGCGCTTTTTTTTCCAAAAAATTATCTTCTGCAGAGAAGAACTATGATATTGGAAATAGGGAACTGTTGACGATTAAACTGGCGCTTGAAGAGTGGCGTCACTTCTTAGAGGGAGCAATCCACCCCGTCACGGTGATTACGGATCACAAAAATCTTCTGTACCTAGAATCGGCTAAGCGTCTCACCCCTAGACAAGCTAGGTGGTCGCTATTCTTTACCAGATTTAACTTTGTAATCACCTATCGTCCTGGGGCAAAAAATACCAAGGCAGACGCGTTATCTCGTAGTTTCCCTGGAGGGGGTAATGTTAGTGATCCGGTACCTATTTTACAAAGAGGAGTGGTTGTCTCTGCTGTACACTCTGTTCTAGAGGGAAAGGTGTTAGAGGCCCAAGGGGACGCCCCGGCCTCTTGCCCCTCAGAGAAATTGTTTGTACCGTTAAACCTGCGTCTTGAATTATTAAAAGAACATCATAATTCGGCACTTGCTGGGCACCCGGGTAGTAAAGCAACCTTGGAGCTATTATCTCGTCGTTTTTGGTGGCCAAGGTTGCGTCAGGATGTAATGGATTTCGTGTCTACTTGCTCTACTTGTGCACGCGCGAAAGTCTCTCATACACGTCCAGCAGGGTCTTTATTGCCACTTTTTATCCCCAATAGGCCATGGACACATCTGTCAATGGATTTCATCACTGACTTACCGTTGTCTGCGGGTAAAACAGTTATCTTGGTAGTAGTAGACAGGTTTAGCAAAATGGTACACTTTATTGCGCTACCCGCACTTCCTAATGCTAAAACTCTTGCTCAGGTGTTTATCAGTGAAATCGTGAAGCTTCACGGGGTCCCTTCCGATGTGGTTTCGGATCGGGGAACCCAGTTTATTTCTAAGTTTTGGAAAGCTTTTTGTTCCCGTTTGGGGGTACACTTGTCCTTTTCCTCAGCTTTCCATCCTCAGTCGAATGGACAGACTGAGCGTACCAACCAAAACCTAGAAACATATTTAAGGTGTTTTGTGTCTGAAAACCAAGAGTTGTGGTCATCATATTTACCGTTAGCTGAGTTTGCCATAAATAATCATTAGCAGGAGTCCACTGGCAAGTCACCATTCCTTGGTGCATACGGTTTTCATCCCCAATTTTGTACTTTCAAAGAGGGGGGGTCTTCTGGGGTTCCCGAAGAGGAAAGGTTTTCTTCATCTCTTTCATCGGTATGGCAGAAGGTGCAAGTTAACTTGAAAAAGATGAGTGGTAAATATAAATGCATGGCCGATAAGAAACGGTCGCCAGGTCCGGACCTAGGAGTGAATGACTATGTGTGGTTGTCTACTAGGAATATTAAGTTGAAGGTTCCCTCTTGGAAACTGGGCCCTAGGTTCATTGGTCCTTATAAAATAGTAGCCGTCATTAACCCTGTGGCTTTTCGCCTGGAGCTACCTCAGACTTTTAAGATCCATAACGTCTTCCATAAATCGTTACTCAAGAAGTATGTTCCACCTCTAGAACCATCACCGCTGCCACCTCCTCCTGTTATTGTGGATGGTAATCTGGAGTTTCAAATAGCCAGAATTGTGGATTCTCGTCGGGTCCGCCGCTCTCTTCAGTATCTGGTGCATTGGAGGGGTTACGGTCCCGAGGAAAGAATGTGGGTTCCAGCGTCAGAGGTAAACGCCAACAGGTTAATTTAGGCTTTCCATGCCTCTCATCCGGAGAGACCTGGTCCTGAGTGTCCGGAGGCCCCTCGTGAAAGGGGGGATACTGTCACGAGGGTATCAAGAGCCACGTCTGACTCCGTTATACCCGGGGTCAGGAAGTCGCAGCGGGTGGCTGCGCGCTCTATATCTAAAGATCACGTTGTTTCTTAGTGAATGTTTTCTGTGTTTGCCTTGCTATCCTTTTTGTCTCACTCAGGGATCCGTAGCTTCTCCTCCTCAGCTGTTTCTTGTCTGCCACTCCCAACCTCCTTATATTCTCCACTCACACTTCTCTAGTTGCCAGTTATAGAGCTTCCTGCCTGGACATCTATACTGACCCACTGGAGTTGTGAATCCTGGTTGTCGTTCCAGAGTGCTACCCTCCGGATCCCTGTTGGGCTTCTTGTTGTCTCCTGTTGTCGCCCACCTGGGATTATATGTTGAGTTTGTATTGTCTGTCCTCCCCTTGGTGTTTTCCTTTAGAGCTAGTGGTGCGGACTAGTGTTCCCACCGCCCTGTTCACTATCTAGGGCTCAGCTTAGGGAAAGCCAGGGCTTTAGGCACGTGATCGGCGTACGGGTGAGGAACCCGTCTAGGGACGTCAGGGCAGCTAGGTGCCAGCCGCAAGGTGAGTCAGGGGTCACCACCTTCCCTCTCACTTGGGCAGGGCCTTCCTTGTTCCCTCCCTCTGTGTCACGTATGTGATAGTCACGCCGACCGTGATACAGAGTATGCAAGTACACTGGCAACACCTACCCATTGTTATACTCCAGAGCACTTCGTGCATTCGGTTTGCCATTTCCCAATGTTTTGAGGCCTATGCAAACCAATAAAAAAAAATATGAATTTTTTTTAAAATAAAAAATTATAATAAAAAAACCTGTTGGCTACGTGCTCTGCCTCCTCCACCTCTTCTATCTTCACCACCATGTCCACCTCCTCCTCCACTCGGACCTCCACCTCCTGGTTCAAGATTATTGTTTGTTATATTGGCAGAGTAGAGAAATATACCGACCACACCCCCAAAAATGGCTATAGGTAACACACATTAACAGACAAATCAAACAAAACAAAAAAAAAAAACTGTGTTTGCTTTGTCCTCCACCTCTTCCACCAACACCACCACCTTAACCTCCTACTCCACTTGGACCTCCGCCTCCTGGTTCGAGATCATTATTTTTTATTTTTATGAGTTCTATGTTATTTTAAGTCATTTCCCTATCAAAATTTGTTTGCAGGGCAATTGTACTGCTCTTACCCCCATTTTGCTTCCTTTTGCAGCCCTCTTGCCCTTTCGACGACTATTTTACAGCCATTTAACAGCCATAAAGTTCAGGTCAAGTTTAATGGGGTTTGGGGTCAAGTTTGGGTACCCAAACCGAACTTTGAACTGAAGTTTGGCCGAACCCATGGTTTTGCTCATCCGTAATGATAACCTTGGATTAAGCAGAGCATGGTTAATGAAGGAGTCATTAACAATATGGAGGTACTTTAAAACTGAACATTTAGTAGTCAATGTGCTTAAGGCTGAGGCTGCACCTAGACTTTTTGTAGCCCTAGTTATTGATATTAGCTATTGAGTGAAAGCTGCAGTGCAAAAGATTGTATGCCACTAAATTTTCAGCTTTGGACCATAGTTGAAGCTCAATAATTAAATATCATTTTTTTAAAATATCTCTGTGTAGCCTGACCCTAAAGGTGCTACAAAAAGTATATGTGTAGCCTCAGCCTTAAAAGGACTGTCAACAGTGACGTCTCTGTAAGTGTTGATCGAGCACCAAAGTGCTCGGGTGCTCGGGCCGAACACATCGGGATGCTTGGGTGCTCTACCGAGCACCCGAGCATAATGGAAGTCAATGGGAGAACCCGAGCATTAAACCAGGCACCCCCTGCTTTGAAGAGGGGAGGGTGCCTGGTTCATAGGAAAAGTTCAGAAATTGATGGAAACGCCACCGAAATGGTTCGGGAACAGCATGGGGAGGATGTCTGCAGGCATCTTGGACTCTCAGGTCGCTGCTGGGAATGATATTGTCCGAGTAGTACGCCACTTTTACAGACTGACAATAATACGCACAAAACCAAAGATAAAATCGATTTTAGAGGAAAAATTGTTAGGAAACATCCTTTCCTGTATATTTACATGTATATAAAGTGTAAGTGCTGCCAAAAATTTTGTTGGTTTTCGCAACTGGGGACATGATTAAGAGGGACAGCCGGGTGCATCTGTATTGTGCCTTAGAGGTGAAATTCTTGGACCGGTGCAAGACGAACCACATCGAAAGCATTTGCCAAGAATGTTTTCATTAATCAAGAACGAAAGTCGGAGGTTCGAAGACGATCAGACACCGTCGTAGTTCCGACTATAAACAATGCCGGCGATCCGGCGGCGTTATTCCCATGACCTGCTGAGCAGCTTCCGGGAAACTAAAGTCTTTTGGTTCCGGGGGGAGTATGGTTGCAAAGCTGAAACTTAAAGGAATTGATGAACGGGCACCACCAGGAGTGGAGCCTGCGGCTTAATTTGACTCAACACGAGAAACCTCATCCGGCCCGGACACGGAAAGGATTGACCGCCTCAGCACAGCTCGTCCTGACTACGTATGAGCCGAACATGCGTTAGTTATCAGGTGCTATATAGCACCCGATGATGCGTTCCGGCCAGCCAATCACTGTAATGCCAGTAGCCAACATGGCTACTGGCATTACAGTGAGGGTAGTACTTACCTGCATGTTTATTGGCTGCTTAGCAGCCAAGAAACGTGCGGGGAGGAGACTCGAGCATGGCGCTCGAGCATCGCCATGTGCCGAGCATCGAGATGCTCGAGCTGAACAGGTGTTCAGCCAAGCATGCTTGATCAACACTAGTCTCTATTCAACTGTTTAATTAGACACATAGTTGTGGTTCACCTGATTAAAATACTCCTTTTGTTGATCCAAGTCTCAGTTCCCAAGTTATGATACTTTTTCTTAGGCCTTTGGCACAATGAGAAAGGGTATTTCCATTGTTCTTGTTGTACCTAAGCTTCCCTCCTTTCTGTGACCAACCCCTCCTGGATGCTTTGATTAACAGGGCCAGGCAGTGGCAAAGCAGCTTGGAAAGAGCTGGCCACAGAAGGAGCGGAGCTTGAGTGCAACAAAAGAAATTATGATTGTGAGAAATGGACAACCTTTCTCATAACTTTTATTATCTATGTTTGTTTTTATATCTGTTGTGTGATTTGTTTTTGTGCCATTATGTATGATGCCGTTTGTTCTGGATCGGTAGGAGCTACTGTAATACACATTCACCTTTGATAGGATTTAAATTTGCATCCTCCAGCTAACAAAAGTAGTGGTAACGAGTAGTGATGGACGAACATCTGATGGGACGGTTCGCAAACGCGATCGCTAGAATTCGCTCAAATGTTCGCGAACCGCAGGTTCGCGGCGGGTCCCATTCATTTTAATGGCAGGCGAACATGAAAAACCTCCAGGTCATATTTGCAGCCACAAAATACTTAGTAGATGCGCACACATAGTCCCACAACATGGACACTGACATACCAGAAGTATTAAGAGAATTTTCAATCGACAAGCATTCTTTTTTTTATCGGTGAAATTTCGGCAAAGTATTAATCGCAAAAGCACATGCGCTAGGAAGGCGTGGCCTACAGCAACTGGTTTGCACTGACTAGCAATTAGAAGGATGCGATGGTTGGAACGAAGTTCAGCGACGAAGAGGAAGAACTCCTGGTGACTGTAAGTAATCTTACATTAAGGCCTATTGCACACGACCGTATGGCTTTTTCAGTGTTTTGCGGTCTGTTTTTCACAGATCCGTTGTTCCGTTTTTGTTTCCGTTGTGTTTCCGTTTCTGTTCCGTTTTTCTGTTCCGTTTTTTCGTATGGCATATACAGTATACAGTAATTACATAGATAAAATTGGGCTGGGCATAACATTTTCAATAGATGGTTCAGCAAAAAACGGAACGGAAATGGAAGACATACGGATGTATTTCCGTATGTGTTCCGTTTTTTTTGCGGACCCATTGACTTGAATGGAGCCACGGACCGTGATTTGCGGGCAATAATAGGACATGTTCTATGTTAAAACGGAACGGAAAAACGGAAATACGGAAACGGAATGCATACGGAGTACATTCCATTTTTTTTGCGGAACCATTGAAATGAATGGTTCCGTATACGGACCTATGACTGGGCCATTATGTTGACTTCTCATGATGTTGCCACCGTCCCCACTCTGTGACTGGGCTACTATGTTGACTCCTCATGCTGTTGCTATTTATGCCACTCTGTGACTGGGCCATGGTTGCCAATCGTCCAGAAATTGTTGGACAGTCCATAAAAATAGGTTACTTTTTTCCTGTGTCTGTGAAAAAAAATTGATTTGTCTGTGATTTTTTTGAGGCTGGTGGTTCTAGGCTAGATTACTTTGGTGTTAATTTTCATCATTTTACAGCTCACAATAAATGCTGGTAATTAGTTCTCATCAGTATACTGAGTTGTAGTCATGTATTAGAGATCAGTGGGGTTTTCAAAAATTCGATTCGGACACTTCACCTAATTTTCCCCAAAAGTTTGATTTGATGCGAATGTATTTGTGACGAAACACGTTGAAGGTAAGCTATTTCCCAGCTGCAGAGAGTCTGTATATCAGTGTACAACACTGTGCATTGCAGAAACATGCATAGGTAGTCTGCTGTGGTAGTGAAACAGTTACTGTGCGTCAGTATGATAGGCAGTTGACTGGTGTGACTCTTAGAATCAGTTCACACTTCACTTATTTGGTCCGTTATAGAGGCCAAAACTGACCAAATAACTCAAATGTGAACTTAGCCTTACAGGTCAATATTAGCGTCAGGCATAAAGAACCACGCAGTGGCCCAAGATTCTACTAAAGAGTGAAGGAGCACACTCCTTTTACACCGTCAGCTGAATCCATATAAATTTCTTCAGAACCTGTTCTGTACATGCTGATACAAGTAGTGGCCCCATGACAGAGTGGAGAGGGTGTCAGCAGTAAGTTTGTGTTGATGTCACTGTTTATTGTTCCCTTTTTCTGTCACAAGAACAACCCCCAAAAAACGGATCCTGTCCTTTTAGCCTCCGCCTTCACAAGGTTAGCATTTGGTCAGTTATCGATCAGTATTGCTAAGGCAATAGATCAAGTGTTTATGTAGATGGTTTGTGGACTGAGTAGGTATAAATCCTATATAGTGTGGAGTGAGTATATACACTCACCTAAAGAATTATTAGGAACACCTGTTCTATTTCTCATTAATGCAATTATCTAGTCAACCAATCACATGGCAGTTGCTTCAATGCATTTAGGGGGGTAGTCCTGGTCAAGACAATCTACTGAACTCCAAACTGAATGTCAGAATGGGAAAGAAAGGTGATTTAAGCAATTTTGAGCGTGGCATGGTTGTTGGTGCCAGACAGGCCGGTCTCAGTATTTCACAATCTGCTCAGTTACTAGGATTTTCACGCACAACCATTTCTAGGGTTTACAAAGAATGGTGTGAAAAGGGAAAAACATCCAGTATGCGGCAGTCCTGTGGGCAAAAATGCCTTGTGGATGCTAGAGGTCAGAGGAGAATGGGCCAACTGATTCAAGCTGATAGAAGAGCAACGTTGACTGAAATAACCACTCGTTACAACCGAGGTATGCAGCAAAGCATTTGCGAAGCCACAACACGCACAACCTTGAGGCGGATGGGCTACAACAGCAGAAGACCCCACCGGGTACCACTCATCTCCACTACAAATAGGAAAAAGAGGCTACAATTTGCACGAGCTCACCAAAATTGGACTGTTGAAGACTGGAAAAATGTTGCCTGGTCTGATGAGTCTCGATTTCTGTTGAGAAATTCAAATGGTAGAGTCCGAATTTGGCGTAAACAGAATGAGAACATGGATCCATCCTCTGATGGCTACTTCCAGCAGGATAATGCACCATGTCACAAAGCTCGAATAATTTCAAATTGGTTTCTTGAACATGACAATGAGTTCACTGTACTAAAATGGCCCCCACAGTCACCAGATCTCAACCCAATAGAGCATCTTTGGGATGTGGTGGAACGGGAGCTTCGTGCCCTGGATGTGCATCCCTCAAATCTCCATCAACTGCAAGATGCTATCCTATCAATATGGGCCAACATTTCAAAAGAATGCTATCAGCACCTTGTTGAATCAATGCCACGTAGAATTAATGCAGTTCTGAAGGCAAAAGGGAGTCCAACACCGTATTAGTATGGTATTCCTAATAATTCTTTAGGTGAGTGTATATGATTAGATGCAGGCTGAATGTAAGCTTGGTTCAAAGTGCTATATGCAAGCTGAGTACATGGAAGTGCTGCGTGCAAGTTGATTACTTGGTTCAAAGTGCTATACGCAGGCTGTGTACATGAAAGTGTTGCGTGCAAGCTGGGTATATGGAAGTGCTGAGTGCAAGCTGAGTACACAAAGATACTTGGTATAAGCTGAATAGAAGGATTATAAAATGCAAACTGAGTACATCAAAGTGCTGCGTGCAAGCTAAATACATAAAAGGTGTTGTAAAAACAAATTAAATATATGAGAACCGTTGGTTGCGGTACACATAAACATTGATTAAGTGCAGGTGCACTAAAATGGAGTCCAGAGGATAAATAAAAGTAATAAGGAATGTAAAGATATAGGTGAGTATCACATAGGCTGAACGTTTGCCAGCTATGTCGATACCAAGATAATCATTGTATATCAATAGATAAAAGTTCCAGTCATAATACTTCTCACTTTATAAGGAGGAAACAGTTACTCATGCTCTGCTGGTTCTGTTGTATACAACTTTCTTATGCCTATGTTATAGGGTTTAATTGCTAGTAGGCAATTCAATATTTAGTTGCATATATGCAGGGCTGTAGCTGTTTTAAAACACTTCATATTGATTGTCGTCTGCATAAAACAGATAGAGAGAAATTGGATACCTTAGCGCTCCACGACGATTTATGCTTTACTTTGCCCTGAAGGACCTACGCGGCGTGCCACGTGGTCACTCGCTTTATCACGTGGCATCCCACGTGACTATGGTGGGGCGGTGCGTCACTCAATCCGGGATTCCTGATAGGTTTTCTTGTAGCTCCCATGTTAGAAAGAAGTGCGGTTGTTATTACTTTCGCGTAATGTAATTAGTTCCTCACTGTTTCTTTGTACCAAACGTGTTTCGGGGCGAATTCCTGCCCCTTCCTTAGTGGTTAATAGTGTTATTCTTTAATACCCTGCACATTGTAAGACGCATATATGCTGGCTTTCAAAGCTTCAACGAAAAAAAAAAAAAAATTGAAATGCGTGGAGATGAAACAACACAAATTTTGGCCTGCGGAGATAGAACCAGGTGGCCAAATTGTGGTTATCGCTAACATATATTTTTGTCCTCTACTTTGGTAACGCGCGTATATGCTGGTTTTCAAAGCTTAAACCCTAAAAAAAAATATTCACTATGTGGAGATGCCCTAACATGGAGATCTGACTAGTATTTCAGGTGTTTTCACTGAGATTTCAAATGTTACATCTATCGTCAGGATGGTAAAATACGTGTTGTACAGTTTTGCATTTATTCCACTCTCCCCCCCCCCCCCCCAAAAAAAAAAGGGTTTGAAAGAAATGTCCATGCAGGTGGCTGCTTTTTAGGTTTGCAACAGCTTCAGTTGAGTTAGGACGCACACCCAGCCTCAGCTCTTCACATCTCACTGCCTGGCAGACAGCTTTCCCTGCCTGTCCCTAGTCTACACAATCTTCTTTGTAATTCTAACTTTTCCCTTCAATGTCACTCACACAGGAATTGAAGCTTTATTATGACTAGAGATGAGCGAATCAAACCTGGCAAAGTCTAATTTGTTTTGAATTTAACTGAAACATTTGATTCTGAACAAATGCGAATTTCCTCGCTCTTCGTGGTAACGAATGGAAATTTTTCTCTAACATGGCGGCTGTCTACAATGGTGGCTAAAATGGCGGCTACACGTGTGAGGATATGGGGCAAGGAACTCTGGGAAAGCGGGATGAACCATAATGCCATGCATGCAGCCAATCAGCAGCCAGCCAGCCCGGTGATGTCACAGCCTATAAATACGGCAGCCATCTTAGATTCTGCCATTCACAATCATACTTTGTTCAGGGACAGACGTTTATGCTACTGCTATGTTGAAGAAAAGAAAATGGGAAAAGCAGATTTACTATTGCAGGGAAAGGATAGTGAGGAATCATTTCACAGGCAGGGAGAGACGTCTGCAGATGCTAGGGAGTTGGATGGTTTGCGCTTGTGAACAGCAATCTAAGTCTGACCACAGATTTTCTATTGGATTGAGACCTGGGCTGTGACTCGGCCATTCCAACACATTTACATGTTTCACCTTAAACCAGTCAAGTGTTGCTTTAGCCGTGTGTTTGGGGTCATTGTCCTGCTGGAAGGTGAGCCTCCGTCCTAGCCTCAGATCACGCACAGAGTGGTACAGCTTAAGAATATCCCTGTATTTAGCCCCATCCATCTTTCCCTTAACTCTGACCAGTTTCCCAGTCCCCCAGCATGATGCTGCCACCACCTGTCGGGATGGTGTTCTTTGGGTGATGTGATGTGTTGGGTTTGCGCCACACATAGCGTTTTTTCGTTGATGGCCGAAAAGTTACATTTTAGTCTCATCAGACGAGAGCACCTTCCTCCATACATTTTGGGAGTCTCCTGTTTGCAAACTCACAACGTGCCTATTTGTTTTTAGCTGAAAGTAATGGCTTTCTTCTGGCCACTCTGCCATAAAGCCCAACTCTATAGAGCGTACGGCTTATTGTCGTCCTATGTACAGATACTCCAGTCTCTGCTGTGGAACTCTGCAGCTCCTCCAGGGTTACCTTAGGTCTCTGTGCTGCCTCTCTGATTAATGCCCTCCTTGCCCGGTCCGTGAGTTATTGTGGGCGGCCGTCTCTTGGCAGGTTTGCTGTTGTGCCATGTTCTTTCCATTTGGTTATGTTAGATTTGATGGTGCTTCTGGGGATCATCAAAGATTTGGATATTTTTTTATAACCTAACCCTGACTTATACTTCTCAACAACATTGTCTCTTACTTGTTTGGAGAGTTCCTTGGTCTTCATGGCAGTGTTTGGTTAGTGATGCCTCTTGCTTAGGTGTTGCAGCCTGAGACCTTTCAAAAAAGGTGTTGTATATGTAATGACAGATCATGTGACACTTAGATTGCACACAGGTGGACATCATGTCACTAATTATGTGACTTCTGAAGGTAATTGGTTGCACCAGAGCTTTTTATGGGTGCCCTTACAAAGGGGGTAAATACATACGCACATGCCAATTTTCTGCTTTCTATTTCTAAACAATAGTCTTATTTATATATTTTTCTCATTTCACTTCACCAACTTAGACTATTGTATTCTGATCCATCACATAAAATTATATTAACAAAACATTGAACTTAAGGCTGCAATGCAACAAAATACGAAAAAAGTCAAGGAGGGTGAATACTTTTGCAAGGCACTGTGTATATGTTGAAAGCGTTTAGTGCCCTATTAAAGTACAATACGAGAAAAATAGACGCTGTTCACATTCGGTGTTATTTGCACTAAAAACATTTATTGTCATATTTAAGTACAAGATAGACGCCGTTCACATTTAGTGTTATTTGCGCTAAAAGCATTTGTTGACATATTTCTAGAAAAAAAGAGAAAAATAGACAAAGTTCATATTTGCTGTAATGTGCGCTAAAAGCGTTTATTGCCATATTTCGCTACAATCCGAGAAAAATAGAGGCTGTTCACATTTGGTGTTATTTGCGCTAAAATCGGTGACTGGCCTATTTCTGTGCAAAAAATATACGCAGTTCACTTTGGCAATAAATTTCATTAAAAGCTATGTGGAATCAGCTGACAAGGGTGTGAAAGGAGTGCGCTTCTTCTTGGCGCTAACATCGACCTGTAAGGCTGAGTTCATACTTGAGTTATTTGGTCAGTGTTTGCCCCGTGACTGCCCAAATAAGTGAAGTGTGCAGTGATTCTAAGAGCGACGCCGGTCATCTGCATGTCATACGGACTCACAGTATTGTTTTACTACCACAGCAGACTCCCTATGCGTGTTACTGCAGGGCACAGTGTTCTACACCACTATACAGGCTCTCTGCAGCCAGGAAATAGCAATTTTTTAACACGATTCGCCGAAAATAAATTCGGATCGAAACTATTTTTTTTTTAATTTTGGCGAACAGGCCGAATCGCATTTTTGAAAAATTCGCTCATCTCTATTTTAGATGTCACACCTAAGTCCCTATACACACATAAAACATACACACACCATTTTAAAAAACACAACACTTTCCCAATTTTTTATTAACCCCTTCAGGACCCTGTGATTTTTCATTTTTCACTCTCTGGCTTCCTGGATTGCTAACTTTTTTATTTTCCCATACACATAGCAATAAAGGCTTGTTTTTTGTGGGGCAAGTTGTGCTTTTTAATGTCACCATTTACTAAGGCATACTTGTATACTTGAGTAGAAAGCTGGAAAAAAATGCAATTCTTGTATTGGTTTTGTTACCTTCATTCTCCAGGTCAGCATAATTATAGCAATAACGCAGTCATATATTTTTATTCAATTTTTTTATTTTGGGGGAGGGGGTTTTATACTGAAAACATATTAAATTATTTTTTCCTTTTCATCACCATATTCTGACCCCCATAACTTTTTAACAGTTATGTTTATAGAGCTTTGTGAGGGCTCAATTTTGTAGTTGGATCTGTAGTTTTTATTAATACCATTTTTGAGTGTTTACAACTTTTTACTACCATTTTTTGGGAGGTGAAGTGACAAAAAAATGCCATTTAGATTTTTTTTTTTTCCATTATGCTGTTCTCTGTACGGGATAAATATTTTTATTTTTTAATAGTACTGCCATTTTTAGACATAGAGATTCCCATGATGTTTAAAGTTTTTTGTTAATTGTTATGTATTATTGTTTTTTTATTCTAGGGAAAGGGGGTGGATGGAATTTTTATATTTAAAAATTTTTAATTTTTGTTTTCTTCTTTTAAGTCACCCTAGGTGGCTATAACATGCAATCACTGGATTGCATCTCGTATTCTGTAATGCATATCTATGCTCTACAGAATACTGAATTCAGTATATTCCAATGCAGTGCTTTCACCTAAAGGTCTACATTGGAATATACTAGTAATCGACCAATAATCCTTGTACAGATTTTGGACTATTACTAATACAGGTTGATATTGGGGAAGGCGGACTTGGCTGGGAAGTGTGCGGCTCTCAGATTTAGCACTTCCAGATGCCGTAGTCACATTTGACCATGGCATTTAAAGGGTTAAATGTCACGATTAACGCTGATCACAGACATTACCAATGGGCCTCTGCTATGTAAAACAACAGAAACCCGACAATTAGGGTGCTCGCAGAGCTCGTGAGGGGTGGGTGCCATATTTAAAGACCGGACTTTCGCCATATGTGTATGGTCGCGGTCTGGTAAGAGTTAAAGGGTACAATATTGTGTTCTACAGTGTAGGCCAACAGGGTGAAGATGAAATGACAGCTACATTTTAAAAATTTTGGGGGACATTTATCAAACTGGTATAAAGAAAAAACTGTCTGAGACGCCCATAGCAACCAATTAGATTCCACCTTACATTTTTTAGAGCTCATGGTGGAATCTGGATGGTTGCTATGGGCAGCTAAACCAGTTTCCCTTTACACTAGTTTTGATAACTCTCCCCCTCTGTTTTTCTGGGTGATAAGACAAATTTAGTTAGAATCCAGCCAAGAACCAACAATGTTAACATGGATTTTTTTTAGCTACAAATTGAATGATCTAAAAAAATGAATTGCAAAAAATGACCTCATATTCATTTTATATGAATTTCATCTAATAAAATGATCTCATTTGGGATTGCCTAGCTCTATACCAAATCATGGCCCAAAAGTGTTTAACATAAAGAGGGGACTTTTATCAAAATTGATTTAGCAATGCACTGTATGTGAATAGAAAATTTAGAATTTGCGTATGGGCTGTCCGTGAATTTCTTATGACAAACAAATATTGTAACAATATTGAATTAAACATATAATAAAGCAAAAGTGAACCTTATATGCATAATTTTACTTTCAAGTAAATAGCTAAAACAACAGAAAAATCCAATTCAGAAAAGCAATAGTTTGTGAATCACATTTCCTTATCAGAAAATATAATATAATGTAATATAATAGTTTCTTAAATCTAATTTGTAATATTCACGTTTTACTTTTAATGTTTCAATGACTTACCATTATAATAATAGAAGGCTTGTGGCTCTTCATGAAAAAGTCTTCAATGAATTGTACTAGCACTTATGCTGCAAATTTATATTCTACCGCTACAATCACGGCTTAACGTGATTATCGAAATAGAATTACCCCAGGGAAAAAATTATTAATAGTCACAAATAATGTCTCTTAGGTTTTGACATAATTGGTTTAGATGTTGTTTTCCACACAGTAGATTCAATCTGTTTGAAATGATCTATTATTTTTATACCACTGTATATTGCTCTGAAGGAAAACTAGGTGGAAAGAGGAGTAAGGCCTCATGCACACGACCGTTGTGTGCATCCGTGGCCGTTGTGCCGTTTTCCGTTTTTTTTTCGCGGACCCATTGACTTTCAATGGGTCCGTGGAAAAAACGGAGAATGCACCGTTTGGCAGCCGCATCCGTGAGCCGTGTTTCCTGGCCGTGAAAAAAATACGACCTGTCCTATTTTTTTTCACGGCCAACGGTTCACGGACCCATTCAAGTCAATGGGTCCGTGAAAGAACACGGATGCACACAAGATTGGCATCCGTGTCCGTGATCCGTGGCCGTAGGTTAGTTTTTATACAGACGGTTCCGAAGATCCGTCTGCATAAAAGCTTTTTCAAAGCTGAGTTTTCACTTCGTGAAAACTCAGAACCGACAGTATATTCTAACACAGAAGCGTTCCCATGGTGATGGGGACGCTTCTAAGTTAGAATACACTACAAACTGTGTACAAGACTGCCCCCTGCTGCCTGGCAGCACCCGATCTCTTACAGGGGGCCGTGATCAGCACAATTAACCCCTTCAGGTGCGGCACCTGAAGGGGTTAATTGTGTTGATCACGGCCCCCTGTAAGAGATCAGGGCTGCCAGGCAGCAGGGGGCAGACCCTCCCCCCCTCCCCAGTTTGAATATCATTGGTGGCCAGTGCGGCCCCCCCCCTCCCTCTATTGTAATAATTTGTTGGTGGCACAGTGTGCGCCCCCCCCCCTCCCTCCCTCTATTGTAATAATTCGTTGGTGGCACAGTGTGCGCCCCCCATCGGCCCCCCCTCCCTCTATAGCATTAACAACATTGGTGGCCAGTGTGCGGCCTCCCATCTCCCCCCCCACCATCATTGGTGGCAGCGGAGTTCCGATCGGAGTCCCAGTTTAATCGCTGGGGCTCCGATCGGTAACCATGGCAACCGGGACGCTACTACAGTCCTGGTTGCCATGGTTACTTAGCAATAGTACAATAGTAGAAGATTCATACTTACCTGCTGCTGGCTGCTGCTGCGATGTTCGTGTCCGGCCGGGAGCTCCACCTACTGGTAAGTGACAGGGTCTGTGCGGCGCATTGCTAAATGAACTGTCACTTACTAGTAGGAGGAGCTCCCGGCCGGACACGAACATCGCAGCTCCCAGGTAAGTATGAATCTTTTACTATTGTACTATTGCTAGTAACCCGCTGCCACCAATGATCGGGGGGGAAGGGGGGGGGAGATGGGAGGCCGCACACTGGCCACCAATGTTGTTAATGCTATAGAGGGAGGGGGGGACAATGGGGGGCGCACACTGTGCCACCAACGATTTATTACAATAGAGGGAGGAAGGGGGGGGGCGCACACTGTGCCACCAACGAATTATTACAATAGAGGGAGGAAGGGGGGGGGGCGCACACTGTGCCACCAACGAATTATTACAATAGAGGGAGGAAGGGAGGGGGGGGCCGCACTGGCCACCAATGATATTCAAACTGGGGAGGGGGGGGGGGTCTGCCCCCTGCTGCCTGGCAGCCCTGATCTCTTACAGGGGGATATGATAGTACAATTAACCCCTTCAGGTGCGGCACCTGAGGGGTTAATTGTGCTGATCACGGCCCCCTGTAAGAGATCGGATGCTGCTAGGCAGCAGGGGGCAGTCATGTACACAGTTTGTAGTATATTCTAACTAGAAGCGTCCCCATCACCATGGGAACGCCTCTGTGTTAGAATATACTGTCGGAAATGAGGTTTCACGATCTAACTCATATCCGACAGTATATTCTAACATAGAGGCGTTCCCATGGTGATGGGGACGCTTCAAGTTAAAATATACCATCGGATTGGAGAAAACTCCGATCTGATGGTATAAAAGGGACTCCAGACTTTACATTGAAAGTCAATGGGGACGGATCCGTTTGAAATTGCACCATATTGTGTCAACGTCAAACGGATCCGTCCCCATTGACTTGCATTGTAATTCAGGACGGATCCGTTTGGCTCCGCACGGCCAGGCGGACACCAAAACGACTTTTTTTTCATGTCCGTGGATCCTCCAAAAATCAAGGAAGACCCACGGACGAAAAAACGGTCACGGATCACGGGAAAACGGAACCCCGTTTTGCGGACCGCAAAAAAATACGGTCGTGTGCATGAGGCCTAAATGGAACGTTTAAGATAGAATAAATATTGACTATCAAGCTGACTATCAAATTGTATAAAATTGTATAATGCAATTCTTTTTATGTTCATGGTGGCTCAGTAGTTAGCACTGGTGCCTTGCAGAGCTGGGGTCCTAGGTCCAACTCAAACCAAAGACACTATCTACATGAAGTTTTTATGTTCTCCTCGTGTTTGCATGGATTTCCGCTGACAATCCAAAGACATACTGAGAGGGAACTTAGATTGTGAGCTCCACTAAGGACACTAATTGTTACAATATCTGTTCATGTGTCCCATTGTATGCCATGTAGGCTGGTTGTCTGGTTGTGTGTAATGGCTACGGATACTTTGTGGTGTGAACATGACCATTGTGTACTTTATGTCTCTCCTCTCTGTTCTGTGGGGCAGAAGTTAATGCTTCCTCCTGTTTGTATGCACCTGTGGGTGTTTTGGGCTAATGAGTTCAGCTATATGTTTTATGTTGGGTTAGCAACAGCTGCTGTATCTCAGTCTGTTGTTCTGTTTGCCTGTCCAGTCCTTATGTCTGATCTGTGTCCGTTCTCATGTCTGACCTTACTCTTCCTGAGTTCCTGCCGTGATCTGTCTGTATTACCCTGCTTGTTGGGTCTCAGTTTAGTTCTGTTCATGTTTTTTTTATCTAGTCTGTTGTTTCTACTCTTGCTCCAGTATTCATGTTATGGTGTTTCAGAGACCCATGTTTTAGCCTTAGCTCCTGTTCAGGCAATGTCTTTGGTTTTGTGTATTTCCTGACCCTGCCTCTGTTCCTGAGTCCTAGGGTTGGCTGCCAAGTACACCGGGACCATCCCAGGAGGTAGCGCTCTGGTCACTAACCCACAACGAAGTCCACATCCCTGTATAGGGGTTAAAGGGTGAACACCGGGGAGGCACCAAAATAACACCCTGAGGCCCCCTGCACACAAACGTGTGCTTCCCGTTGCAGTATTGCGGATCCGCAATACACAGGTGCTGTTCCGTGGGCATTCCGCATCACAGATGCGGACCCATTCACTTTAATGGGTCCGCAAATCCGGAGATGCGGAATGGTACGGAACGGAAGTACGGATCGGAACCCTACGGAAGCACTACGGAGTGCTTCCGTGGGGTTTCGTCCCGTACTTCCGTTCCACAAAAAGATAGAACATGTCCTATCTTTTTGCGGAAAGGCCGCATCGCGGACTCATTAAAGTGAATGGGTCAGCGATCTGCTGTGGCTGTCCCACGGACTGTGTTCGTGCATTGCGGCCCGCATTTTGTGAGCCGCAGCACGACCACGGGGCGCACATGTTCGTGTGCAGGGGGCCTTAGGGTTTGGCCCAACATCAAACCAGTTACTTGGCACAGTGGTTCCACATTACTAGGAACGCTATATATATGACACTGACAATCCCTTTGGGCAGCATATAGAGTGGTATGGCAGATATATTGATGATATGCTGTTCATTTGGTCTGCTGATATATCTGCCATACCCTCTTTCTTGCAATATCTAAACAATAATCTCTATGGCTTGCGGTTCGTTGGAGCACAGGATGGCTGCACAATTAATTTCCTGGATTTAAGATTGACTGGTATTCCAGGCCAGACAATATGTACCCGAACCTACCGTAAACCCATAGCAGGAAATACGGTACTTCGAGCTGACAGCCACCATCCGCTCCACACGATAAAAGCCATCCCAGTGGGTGAGATGATTAGAGCCAGGCGCAACTGTAGCAGGGACACTGATTTCCATGAAGAAACACAAACAATTGCAAACAGACTGCACGACAGAGGATATCCACTGTGGATGACTGAAAGGGCAATTCATATAGCCAAAAATAAAGTGAGGCTAGATCTTTTGTTTGGTAACCCCTCAAACTATAAAAAATCCATTAGAAATGAAAATATTGAAAAAAATACTGTGAATAGACAGGTTAGGGGAAAAAGAATTAAATTAGACCATGAGTATAAACCTATTAATATCCCAACACTTGTACTAACCTACAGCAATCAATTTTCCAAAATAGAAAAAGTGGTATCTAAATGTATCCCAATTCTGTATGAAGACCCACAATTATATAAAATATTAGGAGGAGGACACAGGGTGGTATCCAAGAGACCTGCGTCTTTGGCTACCGTTTTGTCTCCATCATTTTTTAGTTCAAACCCAGCGAGAAAATCACGGACATGCTGGTTGCGGTATACAGGCTTCTCACGATGTGGTAGCTCACCATGTAGAGCATGCAATTATGTTACTCCAAAAAAACAATTCCAAGATTCAGATGGAACTAATAAATATCATATTAAAACTTACATTAATTGCAACACATCAGGAATTATTTATATTATTGAATGTGAGGAATGCCGGTTAATATATGTTGTTTGTTCAACCAGGAAATTCAAAGTAAGGTTGCTTGAACATATCAACTATATATTAAATCCTGCATATGTCAACATCTCAAGTGCGGCAAAACACTTTATCATGGCCCATAATAGAAGTTTATCTTCATTTACAGCTTATGCCATTGAGAGAGTGTTTTTGCCCACAAGAGGTGGAGACTTCAAAAGGCTTGTATATCAGAGAGAAGCTTTCTGGATTCTCAAACTGAATTCCAGATCCCCTGCAGGATTAAATCAGAGAAAAGAACTTATGTATATTTACTAATAGCATTAAATCATACCATGTTGCAACTTTGAAGAAAATTTAGCCTACTTGAACTGTGATCTATTTTAGCCAGCAGATATAGAGGAGTATTCAGACAAAGCGGTTTTTCTATGCTGGGATCCCTCAGTGCATTTATACTGAGTTATATTCACTTATTTATCAGTATTATTTTCTCATATCCCTGACCTGTCTTTGTCTGTATTTTTCCTCCCTATTTGCTGGACCATATACTATGGAATGTCTGTTTATAATGGCTTACTCCGGATTTTAACTTTAAATGTGTTTTTGTGCACTTAACCCCTTAAGGACACATGACGTATCGGTACGGCATGTTTCCCGAGTCCTTAAGGACACATGACGTACCGGTACGTCATGTGTTGTTCCGATCACTGCCGCCTGGCCAGCTGTGATCGGAACAAGGTGCCTGCTCAAATCATTGAGCAGGCACCTCGGCTAAATGCGCGGGGGGGTCCCGTGACCCCCCCATGTCCGCGATCGCAACAAACCGCAGGTCAATTCAGACCTGCGGTTTGTTGCGCTTTCTGCAGTTTCTGATCGCTGCGGTCCCTGACCGCGGCGATCAGAAACTTTAGTGTGCCGAAAATATATTTTTATCACCCCCCCTGCACCTCTGAATGATTTTAGCCCGGTGGGAGGTGCAGGGGGGGTGTTGCGGGCGGTGGGGGCGGTGCGGGAGGCGGGCGGTGCGGCAGGCGGGATCGCGATCCCCCGCCCGCCTCCCATTGAATAATCGTTGGTGTAGAGTGGGTATACCAGGGTGCCAGCACATTGCTGGCACCCTGGTATAAACGGCTGACATCGGTGATGCGATGTCAGCCGTTTAACCCTTTCCATACAGCGGTCCGTACGGACCGCTGTATGGAAAAAGTTAACAGTAAGAGGGAGCTCCCTCCCTCTCCGATCGGGGGGCTGCTGTGCCTTTGCAGCCCCCCGATGGAGAGGGAGAGAGCTCCCAGACAGCCCCCCGCCAGATCCCATCCTTACCCTTCCCCGTCTGCGCAGTTCTGAGCAGACGGGGAAGGTTCCCATGGCAACAGGACGCCTCTCAGGTGTCCTGCTGTCCATAGTGCTGAACAGATCTGTGCTGAAAGCATAGATCTGTTCAGTGTAAGTAAAATACAGTACAGAACAATATATATTGTACTGTACTGTATTATACAGACATCAGACCCACTGGATCTTCAAGAACCAAGTGGGTCTGGGTAAAAAAAAAAGTGAAAAAAAGTGAAAAAAATGTAAAAATCAAAAAACACATTTATCACTGATTAAAAATTAAAAAAATAACATTCCCTACACATGTTTGGTATCGCCGCGTCCGTAACGACCTGATCTATAAAACGGTCATGTTACTTTACCCGAACGGTGAACGCCATAAAAATAAAAAATAAAAAACTATGATGAAATTGAAATTTTGCTCACCTTACTTCCCAAAAAAAGGTAATAAAAGTGATCAAAAAAGTCGCATGTACGCCAAAATTGTAACAATCAAATCGTCATCTCATCCCGCAAAAAATGAGACCCTACTTAAGATAATCACCCAAAAACTGAAAAAACTATGGCTCTTAGACTATGGAGACACTAAAACATAATTTTTTTTGTTTCAAAAATGAAATCATTGTGTAAAACTTACATAAATAAAAAAAAAGTATACATATTAGGTATTGCCGCGTCCGTATCGACCGACTCTATAAAAGTATCACATGACCTAACCCCTCAGGTGACCACCGTAAAAAAAAAAAAAAAAAAACTGTGTAAAAAAAGCAATTTTTTGTCATCTTACGTCACAAAAAGTGTAATAGCAAGCGATCAAAAAGTCATATGCACCCCAAAATAGTGCCAATCAAACCGTCATCTCCTCCCGCAAAAAATGAGACCCTACTTAAGATAATCGCCCAAAAACTGAAAAAACTATGACTCTTAGACTATGGAGACACTAAAACTTTTTTTTGTTTTAAAAATGAAATCATTGGGTAAAACTTACATAAATTAAAAAAATGTAATACATATTAGGTATCGCCGCGTCCGTGACAACCTGCTCTATGAAATTACCACATGATCTAACCTGTCAGATGAATGTTGTAAATAACAAAAAAAAAAAACGGTGCCAAAAAAGCTAATTCTTGTTACCTTGCCGCACAAAAAGTGTAATATAGAGCAACCAAAAATCATATGTACCCTAAACTAGTACCAACAATACTGCCACCCTATCCCGTAGTTTCTAAAATGGGGTCACTTTTCTGGAGTTTCTACTCTAGGGGTGCATCAGGGGGGCTTCAAATGGGACATGGTGTCAAAAAAACAGTCCAGCAAAACCTGCCTTCCAAAAACCGTATGGCATTCCTTTCCTTCTGCGCCCTGCCGTGTGCCCGTACAGCGGTTTACGACCACATATGGGGTGTTTCTGTAAACTACAGAATCAGGGCCATAAATAATGAGTTTTGTTTGGCTGTTAACCCTTGCTTTGTAACTGGAAAAAAAATATTAAAATGGAAAATCTGCCAAAAATGTGAAATTTTGAAATTGTGTCTCTATTTTCCATTAAATCTTGTGCAACACCTAAAGGGTTAACAAAGTTTGTAAAATCAGTTTTGAATACCTTGAGGGGTGTAGTTTCTTAGATGGGGTCACTTTTATGGAGTTTCTACTCTAGGGGTGCATCAGGGGGGCTTCAAATGGGACATGGTGTCAAAAAAACAGTCGGCGCACCTTTCACTCTACGCCCCGCTGTGTGGCCGTACAGTAGTTTACAGCCACATATGGGGTGTTTCTGTGAACAGCAGAGTCAGGGCAATAAAGATACAGTTTTGTTTGGCTGTTAACCCTTGCTTTGTTAGTGAAAAAAATGGGTTAAAATTGAAAATTAGGCAAAAAAATGAAATTCTCAAATTTAATCTCCATTTGCCAATAACTCTTGTGCAACACCTAAAGGGTTAACGACGTATGTAAAATCAGTTTTGAATACCTTGAGGGGTGTAGTTTCTTAGATGGGGTCACTTTTAGGGAGTTTCTCCTCTAGGGGTGCATCAGGGGGGCTTCAAATGGGACATGGTGTAAATAAACCAGTCCATAAAAATCAGCCTTCCAAAAACCAAACGGCGCACCTTTCACTCTACGCCCCGCTGTGAGGCCGTACAGTAGTTTACGGCCACATATTGGGTATTTCTGTAAACAGCAGAGTCAGGGCAATAAAGATACAGTCTTGTTTGGCTGTTAACCCTTGCTTTGTTAGTGGAAAAAATGGGTTAAAATGAAAAATTAGACAAAAAAATCAAATTCTCAAATTTCCTCCCCATTTGCCAATAACTCTTGTGCAACACCTAAAGGGTTAACAATGTATTCAAAATCAGTTTTGAATACCTTGAGGGGTGTAGTTTCTTAGATGGGGTCATTTTTGGGTGGTTTCTATTATGTAAGCCTCGCAAAGTGACTTCAAACCTGAACTGGTCCCTAAAAATTGAGTTTTTGTAAATTTCGGAAAAATTTCAAGATTTGCTTCTAAACTTCTAAGCCTTATAACATCCCCAAAAAATAAAATATCATTCCCAAAACAATTCAAGCATGAAGTAGACATATGGGGAATGTAAAGTCATCACAATTTTTTGGGGTATTACTATGTATTACAGAAGTAGAGAAACTGAAACTTTGAAATTTGCAAATTTTTCCAAATTTTTGGTAAATTAGGTATTTTTTTGTGCAAAAAAAATAATTTTTTTGACTTCATTTTACCAGTGTCATGAAGTACAATATGTGACGAAAAAATAATCTCAGAATGGCCTTGATAAGTCAAAGCGTTTTAAAGTTATTAGCACTTAAAGTGACACTGGTCAGATTTCCAAAAAATGGCCTGGTCCTTAAGGTGAAAATGAGCCCGGTCCTTAAGGGGTTAAATTTCTGTGAACACTTTTAATTAGAACACCTGGGATGACCAGCACCGCCCTGCTAGTTTAATAGGGGAGGGATTTGTGAAGTTCACTTCTATATATACACTGTGTTGGAAATTTATTGTGGAGGTCATGATTAAGAACCATCCGGTTCGAAACATGTAGACCGCATTGGGGCTTGTACTTTGAAGGTTCTGTTACCGCTTACATTTTGGATTGTGGAATAAACACCGTCAAGCAAAGATACGAGGTGCTGGATTTTCCTTTACTTCAAGTTTGTCTAATTGGGGTCTCATCCCTTCCGTGCACCTCCTAAACTGCAGATGCAGGTGAGCTGGACTTTTACCATTATATACTACTGGCCTACCTTGATCTGTAGTGGATCTGTAATACTAAGTAATAATGCTGTCTGTAAAGTACTATGGAATATATCAGCGCTATACAAGTGAGTAAAATAATAAATGAATAAATGATAAGACCAGTGTGTATCATATATAGCTTGTAAGGTTGAAAAAGACATCCGTCCATCCAGTTCACCTTGTAATCCTACAAAGTTGATCCAGAAAAAGCCAATATTCCACATATTAGGGGAAAATTCCAGTCTAATTAGGAAATTAAAATTTCTCCCCGGATCCACAACCCAGAATTATAGTAACCTTTGTAGAATGCTAGCATTGATCACCACTCCTACTACTGCTGCTACTACTGCTAATGGAAAAAAGTTCCAACATGTTTGTAATCATACTCCAAGCAAACAGTGGGAGATTTATCAAACTGGTGTAAATTTAAATTGTCTTAGTTGCCCATTGAACAACTCAAATTCAATTAGAGGAGCTCTGGAAAATGAAAGGTGGAATCTGATTTGTTGCTATTGGCAACTAAGACAATTTTTCCTTTACACCAGTATGATAAATCTCCCCCATAGATCTTTTATTTGATTGCAATCTGTATGCTAATAAATGACTGAAAGGAGATTTATCATCTTCCTTGTGCCTGAAAAGTGGCTTCAAAAAGTCACAAACAATGTGTTTGGCACTTTTTAACTGTGGCTTTTTGAAAAATTGTTGCATCTCTCGGATTTTGTTTTGCTGTCTTTCCCTAAAGGGGGCATGGCGAGAGCAGGAAAGTGGAGTGACCGGCTTCTCGAAAAATTCATTTACTCCGGTTTTTCATTTATGCCAGTTTTCTGGTGCAAATAAAGTCAAAAATTTACGGCAGCTCTGAGCTGTCGTCGATTTCTGTTTAGTGCTCCTCGTCATAAATTAGATGCATCCTCCAGTGGTGCAGGGGATATCAAGATATTTACCAGTTCGTGATGAATTAAATTTCTTTGTTAAATTCAGCAAAGCAGCCAAATCTAATTTTTCACTTGTAGCCTCATTACAACTCTGCAGAGTCTTTTACCCAGCTTTCCCAGACTGCTGAATTCCAAAGTTGCCTAGTTATATAGTGATAAATGCCTTCAGATACAGGTGAAACTCAAAAAATTAGAACATTGTGCAAAAGTCCATTTATTTCAGTAATGCAAATTAAAAGGAATTGCATTAATGCAGCTTAAAATTAGAATTTTGTGAAAAGGTTGAATATTCTAGGCTCAAAGTGTCAGACTCTAGTCAGCTAATTAATCCATACCCCCTGAGCAAAGGGGACCTGAGATTGTGACTTTGGGGTTTCATAAGCTGTAAGCCATAATCATCCAAATTATAACAGATAAAGGCTTGAAATATCTCGCTTTACATGTAATGAGTCTCATGTTAGTTTGCCTATTACCTATTAAGTTGCATTACTGAAATAAATGAACTTTGCACAATATTCTAATTTTTTGAGTTTCACCTGTAGTTAGACCAGCTTGCATTTCTGGGTCCTGGAAAAGCTGGGTGATAACACTGGGCAGCTCCATTGGTGCTCACAGATTGTGTTGGCCTGGATACAGCATGTCAGGGCGGCTTTGTGTGCATTTCATATAACCAATATCCCTCCATCAGCACCGCTCAGAGGTGGTTACCCAGCTTTCCCAGACTGCAAAATGCCCGATCAGTCTATTTATGACTTGTTAAATTCCTAGTATTGCAGAATACCTAGCTGGATTTCCTAGCTAGGATCATGGAAAAAACTTAGTAAGAATCCAAAATCCCTCACACTGTAGCTAGTGTTGATCGAGCACCGTAGTGCTCGGGTGTTCAAGTGTTAGGGTGCTCGGGCCGAACACATCGTGATATTCGGGTGCTCAACCGAGCACCCGAGTATAATGGAAGTCAATGGGAGAACCCGAGCATTAAACCAGGCACCACCTGCTCTGAAGAGGGGAGGGTGCCTGGTTCATAAGAAAATGACAGAAATTGTTGGTAACACCACTGAAATGGTTCTATAACAGCATGGGGAGGATGTATGGATGCATTTTGGACTCGCTGGTCGCTGCTGGGAACTATGTTGTCCGAAAAGTACGCTACTTTTACATAATGACAATAATACGCACAAAACCAAGGGAAAAAAAACGATTTTAGAGGAAAAATTGATAGAAAACATTCTTTTTTTAATATTTACTTGTATATAAAGTGCAAGTGCTGCCAAAAATTACAAGGAAGAGGCACTACGATACACCCTTAGTTACACAAAAAGGAGGGCATCATACACACCCTTTAAAAATTATGATTGATGGCCTGCTGGTGACCCTCAAAAACATTAGGAGCAAGGGCCTACGGATCTGACCATCTAAAACATTATGGGCGGTGGCTGCTGCCGCTTTGGTGACTCTAGTTAACCTGGGGCCGATGGCACGTTTTGCATTTTGCTTGTCCTCTTCACCAGAGGAATGAGAGATCGGAAGTTCTCTTTGTAGCGGGGGTCGAAAAGGGTGAACAACCAGTAATCCATGTTGTTAAAAATGCGTATAACGCGCGGGTCGCGGGAAAGGCAGCCTAACATGAAGTCAGCCATGTGTGCAAGAGTCCCAACAGGCGAGACTTCGCTGTCGTCATCAGGAGGATCACTCCCAATCTCCTCATCCTCTTCTTCTGCCCACCCACGCAGAAATGAAATTAAACTTCCATGGGTACTACCCTCTGTAGCTGAGGCAACCGTCTCCTGCTCTTCCTTCTCTTCAGTCTCCAATTCGCGCTGAGAAGATGAACTGACGGTGGTCTGGCTATCATCAACCTGTGTAATGTCTTCCCCCATTTCCACCTCTTCCACATGCAAAGCGTCGTCCTTAATTGTGACCAGCGAGCGTTTGAGAAGACACAGAAGTGGGAGGGTGACGCTGATAATAGAGTTATCGCCGCTCACCATCTGTGTTGATTCCTCAAAGTTTCTTAAAACCTCACAGAGGTCAGACATCCATGTCCACTTTTCGTTTGTGAAGAGCAGAAGCTGACTGGAAAGAAGACGACCATATTGAAGCAGGTATTCCACTACTGCCCTCTGCTGCTCACAAAGCCTGGCCAACATGTGGAACGTCGAATTCCAGCACGTGCTCACATCGCAAAACAGTCGGTGAACTGGAAATTGTAAGCGCTGCTGCAGCGTTGACAGACCGGCAGAAGCTGTCAATGACTTGTGGAAATGGGCACACATGCGGCGCACCTTCACCAGTAGTTCAGGCAAATTGGGGTAGGTTTTGAGAAACCGCTGAACCACTAAGTTGAAGACAAGGGCTAGGCATGGGATGTGTGAGCTTGCCGAGCTCCAAAGCCACCACCAAGTTACGGCCATTATCAGACACAACCATGCCTGGTTCTAGGTTGAATGGCGAGAGCCACAACTCAGTCTGGTCTCTTATCCCCTGCCACAGCTCTGCGGCGGTGTGCTGAATGTCACCTAGGCAGATCAGCTTCAGCACGGCCTGTTGCCGCTTCTCCACTGCAGTGCTACACTGCTTCCAGCTACCGACTGATGACTGACTGGTGCTGCATGCAGATAATTCGGAGGTGGAAGTGGAGGAGAAGGCGGAGGAGGAGAAGTGGGGGTTGGAGCCACTAACGCAGGTGCTGGCGGAAACCCTGATGGAATTGGGGCCCGCAATCCTTGGCATCGATAGCGCCTGTGCCATCCCAGGGTACGAGTCGCTCCCGGCCTCCACATCATTCACCCAGTGTGCCATCAGGGAAATGTAGCGTCCCTGGCCGAAAGCACTTGTCCATGTGTCCGAGGTTAAGTGTAACTTCCCAGTAACTGCGTTGGTCAGGGCACGTGTGATGTTAAGGGACACATGTTAGTGTAAGGCTGGTACGGCACACCTTTAAAAATAGTGGCTGCTGGGGACTGCGTAACGAGGAACGGCCGCCGACATCAGACTGCGGAAGGCCTCAGTCTCCACAAGCCTAATAGCAACATTTCCAGGGCCAGTAATTTGGAAAGGTGTGCATTTAGTGCTATGGCCTGTGGGTGGGTGGGTATTTGCGCTTGGGTTCAAATGCCTGGGGTAATGACATTTGGACTCTGCGCTGGGACAGAGAAGTGGATGTGGTCGCTGATGGTGCTTGCGAAGGTCCAGGTGCAGGGCGGGAGGCATCCGGGCCTGCGTCTTGGACAGGGGATTAGCCAGCACGCAACAAGGGGGAAGAGGAGGCAGTGGTGTGACCCGCAGACACAGATTGTGGACCCAGGCATTCGGCCCAACTATTAGGGTGGTTTGATGCCATGTGGAGGATCATGCTGGTGGTGGTGAGGTTGCTAATGTTCACGCCCCGGCTCATTTTGGTGTGGCACAGGTTGCAAACTACTATTATTTTGTCGTCCGCACTTTCCTCAAAAAAGCGCCATACTGCCGAACACCTAACCCTTGGCAAAGGAGATTTACGCAAGGGGCTGCTCCGTGTAACAGTTGCTGGCCTGTTCTGTGGTGCCCGCCTTCTACCTTTTGCCACAATACTGCCTCTTCCAGCCTGTTGCTGTGCTGCAGATCCCTCCCCCACTGTACTGCTCTCCTCGCTTGGCTTGTTGCCACCTTCCCAGGTTGGGTCAGTGACCTAGTTGTAAAGCACCTCCACTTCCACTTCCTCACTATGATCATCCTCCTAATTTGTTGACCTAACCACAACCTCAGTGATTAACAACTGTGTGTCATCCTCTTCCTCAAACTCTTGAGACAGTAATTGCGGTTGGGCCATTGGCAACTGTGTCTCATCATCACCCACCTCATTACACACTAATTGCTGTTCCCCAGCATCATGTTCTTGTGACTCTGGATGCTCAAGAGGTTGGGAATCGGGGCACAAGATCTCAGGTCCCTCTTCAAGCGTGCTTGGCGAGAGGTCCAAATCAATTAATGGCGATGAAAAGAGGTCCTCTGAATATCCGAGTGTGGGATCACTTGTTTGGCCAGACTGCAAATTGTGGGAGGAAGAAGGATCAGGGTGAGGATTATGTGGACAAGACTCCTGGCTACTGAGACTGGACTTGGTGGAAGACAGGGTGGTCTGCTGCAATCTAACTGACCACCTGCTCGCACTGGGCTGACTTCAAGAGTGGTGTCCTGCGCTGCCCTGCAAACTGGGACATGAAGCTAGGTATCTTGGATTATTGTTTTTCTTGTGCTCTGGCAGCAGGCACAGTTTCAACGCGCCCAGGGCCACGGCCTCTGCGTGCACCATCAGCATCACGGCCACTTCCCCGTCCCTTAATGCTCGCTTTCTTCATATTAAATGTTATATGCACGCTTGACACACAAGATAGGTAATAGTATGGAAAAAGGAAAATAGATTTCACTTAGTAAAAATCTATCTCTTGTCCTAACACACACGCTATTGCAGCGCAGATGTGACAATTCAATGCAGACACCGTTTATAGGCAAAGTGTGGATAAATTATGGAAAAAATATAATTGTTGTCAGTAATATTTTTCCCAATATCTGGCCCTGACACACAGACGCTATTGCAGCACAGATGTGACAATTCACTGCAAGGACCATTTATAGGAAAATGTGGATAAATTATGGAAAAAAATATTTGTTTTTAATAATATTTTTTCTATCTCTGGCCCTGACACACAGAAGTATTGCAGCACAGATGTCACAAGTCACTGCAGACACCCTCTATCAAAAAAGTATTGCAAAGTATGGAAAAAAAAATCGCTTTTGGGTCTTTGGAACGTTTTTCTATTGAATATATTGTGATCACACTCCCTACACTATCTGTACCTTCCTAAGCGCAGCTCTCCCTGACTCACAATGAGCTAAACCCGCGTCATCGGGGGCTATATAGCACCCGATGACGCGTTCTGGCCAGCCAATCACTGTAATGCCAGTAGCCAACATGGCTACAGGCATTACAGTGATGGCAGTACTTACCTGCACGTTTATTGGCTGCTTAGCAGTCACGAAACGTGCGGGGAGGAGACTTGAGCATGGCGCTCGAGCACATGCGATACTCGGCCGAGTACAGCCATGTGCCGAGCATAGCGATGCTCGAGCTGAACAGGTATTCGGCCGAGCATGCTCGCTCAACACTAACTGTAGCATAACTAGATTTTTCATTTAGGGTCCCGGACCTAGCAAGTTTCATGCACATCCCTTGCCTGGTGCATGTGCTGAATTTGGTAGTGCAGAGGTTCCTGAAAAATTACCCTGATATGTCAGAGCTGCTGCAGAAAGTGAGGGCCATCTGTGCCGCTTTTGGCGTTCTCACCATGCCGCTGCTCACCTGTCTGCCCGGCAGAGTAACTTCTACCTTCCAGCTCACTGCATCATATGCGACATACCCACAATGTGGAACTCCAGCAGGTCATAGTGGAGTTTCAGCTGCAGCACGCATGGGTAAGTTGCTCTGCGGAACTGCACCACTTCACCACCAGCGAGTGTGTCCCCCTGCGGGACATGTGAGCTGTGTTGCGCTGTTTCGAGTACTCTACCAACCTGGCCAGCGCCAATAACGCCATCCTCAGTGTTATTTTCCCACTTCTATGTCTCCTTGGAAAACACTTAGGGCTCTGATGGATGAGGATGTGGCACAGGAGGAGGAAGAGGGGTCATTCCCACGGTTATCAGGCCAGTCGTCCACTTGGGTGGGTTCCTGCACCAACAGCGGCCTGGTACACAACTGTCCAGCCAGGGAACAATTTTGGAGGATGATAAAGATGATGATGAGGATCCGCATACACAGCAGGGTGGCACCCAAATCAGCTCACGGCCATCAATGGAGAGTAGCTAGGGGGACACATACAATACACCTCCCACCGAGAACAGCTTTTTGTTGCCTTTGGGCAGCCTGGCACATATAAGCGACTACATGCTGCACTGCCTGCACAACGACTGCCGAGTTGCCCTCATTCTTACCAGTGCTGATTACTGGGTGGCCACCCTTCTGGATCCCCGCTACAAGGACAACATGCCGTCCTTACTTCCATCACTGGAGCATGAATGGAAGGTGCACAAGTTCAAGCGCATGCTGCTAATGGCGTTCCCACCTGACAGTGGGGGCTCAGTGGAAGCACGAGGAAGTCGTCAACACAGCTGGGGTATGGCACCACCTCAGATGGAAGGGTTAACATGGCTGAAATGTTAAAAAATTTTGTCAGCACAACAACATCTAGCACCACCATCTGATAAGGACCGTCTGAGCAGGAGGCCGTGTTTCAGCAACATAGTGGAAAAGTACATGTGCACACGTCTGACAAGCTCACGTTCAGTAAAATGAACCAAAGAGAAATCCACGGCACACCAAAGATCCTTATAGGATAATGCTTTTAATACATAATGTTTAGTTTTACATCATTTTTTTCCATCCAGAGGAAGTATTAATATAACAGGCCATAAAAGAAACCCCAACGTTTTGGTGGAATGACAACCTTTATCAAGGGATATGTGGTCTCAGTAGATCATGTAAACTTTGGGAGCTTCCAGAGTTTACATGATCTACTGAGGCCACAGATCCATTCTTTTATGGCCTTTTATATCGATACTTCCTCTGGATGGAACAAAATGATGTAAAACTAAACGTTATGTATTAAAAGCATTATCCGATAAGGATCTTTGGTGTGCCGTGGATTTCTCTTTGTAACGGATTGACGCATGTCCTCTACGAGCACCCACCACTTAGGGTGTGCAGATCTCATATTTTTCTTGTCATTAAACTGAACCAGACATGGAACCCACAGGACTTACATAGTCAGTCCATACCTTGGACATATTAGAGAGGTGTTCCGGCGCAGCCAGCCATTGTTAAACTCTAGTGCACTTTGTGCGTTCTCTTTGCTATTTCCCAATGTTTTGGGACCTCCACGAAATAAAAATAAAAAAATTTGTTGACTACCTCCTCCACCATGTCTGCCACGTCCGCCTCTTTTGCTTACACCACTATGTCAGCCTCCTACTCCACTCGGAGCTCCACTTCCTGGCTCAAGATTATTACTGTATACGGTATCTTAAATTGGCACAGTAAAAAAGTACAGTATACTGGCCTCACCCAGCCATTGTTATACTCCAGCGCACTTTGTGCATTCTCTTTGCTATTTCCCAATGTTTTGGAGTCTCGACAGAGAAAAAAAAAGTAATTAAGAAAAAAAATTGTTGGCTACCTCCTACGCCTCTTCCGACTCTTCCACTTACACCACCACGTACGCCTCCTCCTCCACTCGGACCTCCACCTCCTGGCTTAAAGTGCTTCTGTCACCCCCCAAACAGCAATTTTCAGTATTGGACTTAATATAATTGCTAATGTACGCAGAGTCCATATATACCCCTCTTACCTCTGGCTGTGCTTTAAATTCTTTAAAAATAGTACTTTTGTGATATGCAAATTTCTTCACTACCTGCAAGTTGGGTAGTTACTTGCTGGTAGCCACCGCATCCTCGGTCTAAAAAAACGCCCCCTCCTCCACTTGATTGACAGGGCCAGTGAGCGCTCTCCTTCTCTCGCTGGCCCTCTCTGCCCATAAAATCCTGCGCTTACGCCGTACTGGTCCTCATTCGTCGCAGGCGCTCTGAGAGAAGAACGCTCGCTTGCCCGCTCCTTCATCAGTGCGCCTGCGCCGATGACATCAGCCTACACCCGATGATTCTTTTCCGGGTGTAGGCTGACGTCGTCAGCGCAGGCGCACTAAGGAAGGAGCAGGCAAGCGAGCGTCCTTCTCTCAGAGCGCCTGCGCCGAATGAGGACCGGTACGGCGCAGGCGCGGGATTTTATGGGCAGAGAGGGCCAGTGAGAGGAGGAGAGCGCTCGCTGGCCCTGTGAATCAAGTGGAGGAGGGGGCGTTTTTTTAGACCGAGGATGCGGCGGCTTCCAGCAAGTAACCGCCCAACTTGCTGGTAGTGAAGAAATTTGCATATCACAAAAGTACTATTTTTAAAGAATTTAAAGCACAGCCAGAGGTAAGAGGGGTATATATGGACTCTGCATACATTAGCAATTATATTAAGTCCAATACTGAAAATTGCTGTTTGGGGGGTGACAGAAGCCCTTTAAGATTATTATTTGTTATATTGGCAGAGTAGAAAAGTATACCGGCAGCACCCCAAAAAATGGCTAAAAGTCACACACAGAATTGACAGACACATGTAAAAAAACTAAACAAAAACAGTGTTGGCTTCCTCCTCTTCCTAAATCACTGGAAAAGGTGCACCACAATGATATGCGACTGACAATACTGGCTAATCCCTCAGGCTGATGTTAAAAACTGAGACTTTAGACAATGTATTCCAGTCAGGAAAACAACAGAGCCGTTTTGCACCACCGTCAAGGTATCTCAGTGCGGCATGGGTCCTACCACTAGACTACCTATAGTGTGCGAACAGGGTCTAAAAGGTGCTAAGATCCAACTCATAGCCAAGCTCCCACATACCTCCATAGTGAGATCACTCATGCAGTGGAAGAAGGGATAAGGCTGCAAGCCCCACCTATAACAGGCCACGTGACACAGGCTACCAGGCACACTAGAATGTTACCAGCATTACGCCATGGCAAATTCCATACATATAAAGAAAAATCTGTAAAATAAAGTGGCCTAAATTGGAGGAAATGCTCAAAAACCCTGTAGCATGTTTATAACCGGGGGAGAAATTCTTCTGCATGTGATCCGTTGCTAGCGGCAATCCCCAGCAAAAATGCATACAATGGAGGATGTCCGCAGCGGACCAAATGTACCACAAAGGCATCCTTCACAAAATGGAATAGTGTGTGGATGAAAATATACAAATATATAAATTACTGGAAAAGGTGCAACATAGGTAGTCTAGTTTAACATCAGCTTGAGGGATTATCCAGTATTGTCAGTTGCATATCATTGTGGTGCACCTTTTCCAGTGATTTATGTATTTGTATATTTTCATCCACACACTATTCCATCTTGTGTAGGATGTATTTGTGGTGCATGTGGTCCGCTGCCGACATCCTCCATTGTATGCATTTTTGCTGGGGATTGCCGCTAGCAATGGATCACATGCGGAGGAATTGCTCCCCCCGTTATAAACACGCTACAGTGTTTTAGGTTTTTGAGCATTTCCTCCAATTTAGGCCACTTTAGTTTAGTGATTTTTCTTCCTCCTCTTCCACCTAAACCGCCACGTCTACAGCCTCCTCAACCTACTCCACTTGGACCTCTACCTTCTGATTCAAGATAATTATATTTATTTTTATGTATTTATGCATGTATTTATGTTATTTTAAGTCATTTCCCTATCCACATTTGTTTGCAGAGCAATGGTACTGCTCTTACCTCCATTTTGGTTCCATTTGCAGACCTATAGCCCTTTCTATAACTTATTTACAGCCATTTTTCAGCCCCAAAGTTCGGGTCCCCATTGACTTCAATTGGGCTTGGTGTTCGGGGTCAAGTTTGGGTCAAGTTCGGGACCTGAACTGAACTTTGAAACAAAGTTTGGCCGAACCCCTTGAACCCTTGGGTTCGCTCATCCCTAATCTTAGGGTTTTGCAGAGATAGTTTATGGATATATTTAGTTAGGTAGATTGAATTAATAGGTAGAAAGTCAGGTTTGCATCAGTATAGAGGTAGAGCATAGGAGAAGGGAATTGTTCTGTAGGTGCATGTGCTTTATAGGAAGGGAAGTTGGAGCTGTTCATGTAATGCACTGTAATCACTGTAATATAAAAGTTTAATTCAACACATTTTATTGTATAAATATACCAGGTCAATTCAATGTAGTGTTGTTAATCAACAAACCAGTTAAATTCAGCATATTTTACTGTATTAATATAACAGTTTAACCCCTTGAGGACACAGCCATATTTCACCTTAAGGACCAGGCCATGCAAATCTGACCAGTGTCACTTTATGTGTGAATAACTTTAAAAAGCTTTTACTTACCCAGGCCATTCTGAGACAGTTTTTTCGTCACATATTGTACTTCATGACACTGGTAAAATGGAGTAAAAAAATAAATAAATATTTATTAAAAAAAATCAAAATTTACAAATAAAATTGAAAAATTAGCTAATTTCCAAATTTCAATTTCTCTACTTCTATAATACATAGTAATACCTCCAAAAATAGTTATTAATTTACATTCCCCATATGTCTACTTCATGTTTGGATCATTTTGTGAATGCCATTTTATTTTTTGGGGACATTAGAAGGCTTAGAAGTTTGAAATGTTTCAGAAAGTTTCTAAAACCCACTTTTTAAGGACCAGTTTAGGTCTAAAGTCACTTTGTGAGGCTTACATAATAGAAACCACCCAAACTACACCCCTCAAGGTATTCAAAACAGATTTTACAAACATTGTTAACCCTTTAGGTGTTCCACAAGAATTAATGGAAAATAGAGTTAATATTTCAAATGTCACTTTTTGGGAAGATTTTCTATTTGAATCCATTTTTTCCAGTTACAAACCAAGGGTTAATAGCCAAACAAAACTCAATATTTATGGCCCTGATTCTATAGTTTACAGAAACACCCCATATGTGGTCGTAAACTGCTGTATGGCCACATAGCAGGGCGCAGAAGGAAAGGAATGCCATACGGTTTTTGGAAGGCAGATTTTGCTGGACTGTTTTTTTTACACCATATCCCATTTGAAGTCCCCCTGATGCACCCCTAGAGTAGAAACTCCAAAAAAGTGACTCCATTTTGGAAACTACACCCCTCAAGGTATAAAAAACTGATTTTAAAAACTTTGTTAACCCTTTAGGTGTTCCACAAGAATTAATGGAAAACAGAGATAAAATGTAAAAATTTAACTTTTTTGGCAGATTTTCCATTTTAATAATTTTTTTCCAGTTGCAAAGCAAGGGTTGTAGTTTACATAAACACCCCATATGTGGTTGTAAACTGCTGTAGGGGAACACGGCAGGGCGCAGAAGGAAAGGAATGCCATACGGTTTTTGGAAGGCAAATTTTACTTGACTGGTTGTTTGACACCATGTCCCATTTGAAGTCCCCCTGATGCACCCCTAGAGTAGAAACTCCAAAAAAGTGACCCTATTTAGGAAACTACGGGATAGGGTGGCAGTTTTGTTGGTACTATTTTAGGGTACATATGATTTTTGGTTGCTCTATATTACACTTGTTGTGAGGCAAGGTAACAAGAAATAGCTGTTTTGGAACCATTTTTTTTTTTGTTATTTACAACATTCATCTGACAGGTTAGATCATGTGGTATTTTTATAGAGCAGGTTGTCACGGATGCGACAATACCAAATATGACTACTTTTTGGGGTTGTTTGTTTCAGTTTTACATAACAAAGCATTTTTAAAAAATAAATAAAGATTCTTTAGTGTCTCCACATTCTGAAAGCCATAGTTTTATTTATTTTATGGGCGACTGTCTTGTGTAGGGGCTCATTGTTTTCAGGATGAGATGTCTGTTTGATTGGCACTATTTTGGGGTGCGTATGACTTTTTGATCGCTTGCTATTACACTTTTTGTGATGTAAGGGACAAAAAATTGCTTTTTTTACACCGTTTTTTAAATTTTTTTACGGTATTCACCTGAGGTGTTAGATCATGTGAGATTTTTATATAGCAGGTTATTACGGACGCGGGGATACCTAATATGTCTGCTTTTTTTATCTATGTAAGTTTTACACAATGATTTCTTTTTTAAAACAAAAAAAATCTGGTTTTAGTGTCTTCATAGTCTGAGAGCCATAGGTTTTTCAGTTTTTGGGTGATTATCTTGGGTAGGGTATGATTTTTGCGGGATGAGATGACGGTTTGATTGGCACTATTGCGGGGTGCGTAAGACTTTTTGATCGCTTGCTATTACACTTTTGGTGATGTATGGTGACAAAAAATAGCATTTTTTACACTGTAAAATTTTTTCTTTTTACAGTATTCACCTGAGGGCTTAGTTCATGTGATATTTTTATAGAGCAGGTTCTGACGGACGTGTCGATACCTAATATGTCTACTTTTTTTCATTTATTTAAGTTTTACACAATAATATAATTTTTGAAACAAAAAAAAAATCATGTTTTAATGTCTCCATAGTCTGAGAGCCATATTTTTTTTATTTTTTTGGGCGATTTTCCTATTTATGTCCATTTTTTGCGGGGTGAGGTGCCGATTTGATTGGTACCATTTTGGCGTACATACGACTTTTTTGATCACTTTAATTACCTTTTTTGGGAAGTAAGGTGTGCAAAATTTCTATTTCATCATAGTTTTTATTTAAATTTTTTTATAGCGTTCACCGTACGGGGAAAGTAACATGAACGTTATATAGATCAGGTCATTACGGACGCGGTGATATCAAACATGTGTAGTGCATTTAAAAATAAATTTGTTTTTTTATTTTCACTTTTTTTTTTAAACATTTTTTGGACCCAGACCCACTTGGTTCTTGAAGATCCAGTGGGTCTGATATCTGCACAATACAATACACTATATAGTGTACCGTACTGTATTTTCACTTTACACTTAGTCTGATCAGACTTCTGCCTGTAGCAGAAGTCTGGTCAGACTTTAGCCTGAGAAGGCATCCGGTTGCCATGGTAACCATCACTCGCTGCCACAACAGAGCAGCAGGTGATGGCAAGGGAGTGGGGCCCCCTCCGTCTGTAATCACATCAAGAATCGGGGGCTGAAACTGCACGGCAGCCCCCGATGGGAGAGGGAGGGAGCTCCCTCCCTGTTAACCTCTTCCATACAGTGGTCTCTACGGACCATGGCAAGGAAGGGGTTCAATGGCTGACATCACAGATGTCAGCCGTTTCAAGCAGAGTGTCAACACTCTGCTTGCTAACCGCTCGGCCATTCTGGAAATGAGAGGGGGCGGGATGATCGCGCGCCCACCCGCACCGCCCCCCCAGCACCGCTGACCGCGGGGATCAAAAAATTTCGAAAGCTCTGCATACCACAGGTCTGAATTGATACGGGGGGGTCACAGGACCCCCTTGGCATTGTTACAGAGTGCCTGCTGAATGATTTCAGCAGGCACTCTGTTCCGATCACCGCCCGCCGCGTAGCGGTGATCGAAAATACACATGACGTACCGGTACCTCATGTGTCCTTAAGTACCAGGGCATCATGACGTACCGATACACAATAATAAAATTTTTGAAACAAAAAAAAATCATGTTTTAATGTCTCCATAGTCTGAGAGCCATATTTTTTTATTTTTTTGGACGATTGTCCTATGTATGGGGCTCATATTTTGCGGGATGAGGTGCCGATTTGATTGGTACCATTTTGGTGTACATACGACTTTTTTGATCACTTTTATAACCTTTATTGGGAAGTAAGGTGGGCAAAATGTAAATTTCATCATAGTTTTTATTTTTATTTTTTTATGGCGTTCACCGTGCAGGGAAAGTAATATGACCATTTTATAGATCAGGTCATTACGGGTGCGGTGATATCAAACATGTGTAGTGCATTTATTTTTTTAATCCGTGATAAATTAGTTTTTTTTTACACAGATTCACTTGGTTCTTGAAGATCCAGTGGGTCTGATGTCTGTATAATACATACCTCATGTGTCCTTAAGTACCAGGGCATCTTGACGTACCGATACACAATAATATCATTTTTGAAAAAAAAACAAAAAACATGTTTTAATGTCTCCAAAGTCTGATAGACATATTTTTTTTTAATTTTTGGGGGATTGTCCTATGTATGGGGCTCATTTTTTTGCGGGATGACACATTTTATTACATTGACCCACCATTATAATTTCAAGGATAGGAATGTTTAGTTGTGCACCATGGTAAACGTCCCTCACTTCCATGCCTTTGCCCAAATGTGATACCTTTCTTTGTCATTACTACTCCTGACCAGCTGTCTATAAAAATTGTCTCATTTTCCGAATGTCGCACACTTCTGCACCTTCACTGAAATTAAATTCTGTATGATAATTACATTGACTCGTTTGTTTTCAAATGGTGCTCATTTGTCTATTTATTTTTGTTTAAATTGTCCTTTTTTCTAAATGTTGTAGAGTTCCATGCCTTCGACAAAATTTAAGTCACCACTATACTGCTTCCTGCTACAACAAGTAGCAGAAACCACAGCAGTCAGTTCAGTTTGCTAAAAGATGGAACTGTCTTTCCCACTGTCAAGCTAACTTGATGAACATCAGTAAATAGACGTGCACCACCTAAACAATTAGGTTCAATCATACCTGTACTGTGCCCTTTCTCCAGCGCATACCCTGTTCTCTGACCCCATGGACTTCTGGGGAGGTAGATTGGAACAGTGGCTGGAATAGTCCTAGTTTGCTATCATTCTACTGTTTTGTCTAGCCTGTACTGTACTGCCAAATAGAGTATTCAGTAAGGCAGGTGGCGTCACCCAAATTTCATTCTGCTACAGTTGTAGCAGGGGTAATACACACACTCTTCACTCACATTTCTTAACTCATCGCGTTATCTTGAAACAAAAGCCATTGAAAAGCAATTGCTTAACGCATTTAGTTGCATTTAGTTTAGATAACATGTCTCATAAAGCATGTGCGTTAACCTTACTACATCCATATATGTCATTGACACTTCTGGTTAGCTGCATTTAAATATTGGGGGTCATTTACTAACAGAAACTCACCTATTTTTGGTGTATTTTTGGCGCATATTGTGGCGCAAAGGTTATTTGCGTCACATTTTGCAACATTTCCCTGCTTATGCCAGGTCTAAAAAAGGAGCATGACATGGGCGGGGAAGCGGACAAACCTGCAGGCCTGTCTCATTTATCATTTTCTACGCCTGTTTTAGGATTAGAAAATGGTCAAAATGTAAGCCAGCAAGGAAGCTGGTGTAGATTTAGACCGGTACTGGATGCACTTAAGTTATGTAGAGGCTGGGGCCTCTTCATAATTTCGGCTGATCCACCGCCAATGCACAGGGTTATTAAGACGAGCGTCTAAAATACTGGTCTTAATAAATGACCCCAATTGTCTCCTTATTGAAATGTCACCCAGTTACATACCTTCACCCAATTTTAATTCTTCTTTATTGTAGTAGTATTTGTGGACAGATGTCTGTAAAAACTGTCTCGTTTTCGAAACGTTATGCAGTTTCGTGCCTCCATCAAAATTTAATTCTGCTCTATGTATGATATTCGTTCAACTAGCCAGCTGTCTTTCTTTTTTTTTAAATGTTGAAAATTATCTCATTTTCAAAATGGTTGTTGCTTTTCTCATGGCTCCATGAGGTTTCTCACTGCCAAGATAATTTTAGGGGGCTTGTTCAGAACAAGCCACTGCTTTTCCTGATACTACGGCACTCAATAAAGGACAATTTATGGAATGGTTTTTAATTTTAAATAAGCATAACAAATGGGATGGCTAAGTATGTTTTTAAACCAGCTATATGTGAACACCATCATCCATATATTTACCCATAGTTATATGTGTCATGGTCACTTTAACATTATTTACTATTGTCATTATTGTGTGAAAGAGCTTAAATGATAGGGGAGAGACAAAGTACAAAAATCTGAGAAAGAAATTCAAAATGAAAGACAAGAGAGAAAGAATATTTGCAATATACCAATTTTAAGGCTCAGGATGGATGACATATTTAATGCAAACACATTTGACTAACTGTATACCAGCTACTGGCATACTTTGAGATAGAATTTTATGTCAGAATTATGGTGTATTTTTGGTGCACAATTGTACATCTTAGGCCATGTCACTTTTCCCATAAATTCCCTCTTCCCACCAATTTCTGATAAGTCACTTCCTTTTTAGGACTAGGCACAGAAACTTTCAATAAGTCTATATGAGCCAAATTAGTTCAAATTGCGCTCCTTTTTGGTGCAACAGATGCCAAAATCTACAGTAGGAATGTTGCAATCTTAAATTCTTGAAAATGTCTTTTACTACTCTAGCATTCACTAATCTGAATCAAAATTACTCTTTAAAAAGTGCATTCCCTTTATGACCCTCAGCAATGCAGCTTTAATATTGGAGTTCTGTAGACTGTATACGATAGGATTCATTATGGGGATGATAGTTGTATAGACAATATTGAAGGTTAAATCTAGAACATCAGAGTAAGATGGTATCAGATACCCTGTTACGCCTGTTCCATAGTAAATAGAGATGACAGTGATGTGGGATGAGCAGGTGGAGAAGGCCTTGCTTCTGCTTTCACTTGACTTTATCTTAAATATGGCAAAGAAAATTTTAAAGTAAGAAATAAAAGTGCACATCAATGGAAGAAACCCAAAAAACACAATATCCATGCCGGTTATTGCAAATACTATTTCTGTGCCAGTACAAGTTGTCTGTACAAAGTAGTGACTTTGCATCACAGGAGAACTGGTGGATGAGGTTGGAGTGACAGGAGGACATGTATAAAGCTGAGATTACAAATATCAGAGAATTAAAAAAGGCGGCTGCCCAAACGCCAAGTTATCAGGATACAATTTCTCCGACTCAGGATCCGATGATAATGTAAGGGGAGGCAGATAGCAACATATCGGTCATAAGCCATAATGAAGAGAAGAATACCCTCTGTGCCCGCCGCTGTTACAAAACAGTACAACTGAGTATAACATTGTGAGAAGGAGACAAAGTGATTTCCGGACAATAACATGTGCAGTAATTTTGGAACCGTGACCGATGTATACAATTAGGGATGTCCCAATACCATTTTCTTAAGACTGAGTACGAGTACCGATACTTTTATTTAAGTACTCACCGATACCAATTACCGATACTAATTTTAACAATAAAATACATACACATGTATTTTCTGACCACTGACCAACCAAAAGGCCCAAAAACAGAACTATAACATTCCAAGGAGACGTTATACTGTATGGGGGCAGCCACAAGGAGATGTTATACTGTATGGGGGCAGCCACAAGGAGACGTTATACTGTATGGGGGCAGCCACAAGGAGACGTTATACTGTATGGGGGCAGCCACAAGGAGACGTTATACTGTATGGGGGCAGCCACAAGGAGACATTATACTGTATGGGGGCAGCCACAAGGAGACATTATACTGTATGGGGGCAGCTACAAGGAGACATTATACTGTATGGGGGGCAGCCACAAGGAGACGTTATACTGTATGGGGGCAGCCACAAGGAGACATTATACTGTATGGGGGCAGCCACAAGGAGACATTATACTGTATGGGGGGCAGCCACAAGGAGACGTTATACTGTATGGGGGCAGCCACAAGGAGACGTTATACTGTATGGGGGCAGCCACAAGGAGACGTTATACTGTATGGGGGCAGCCACAAGGAGACATTATACTGTATGGGGGCAGCCACAAGGAGACGTTATACTGTATGGGGACAGCTACAAGGAGACATTATACTGTATGGGGGGCAGCCACAAGGAGACGTTACACTGTATGGGGGCAGCCACAAGGAGACATTATACTGTATGGGGGCAGCCACAAGGAGTCGGCTCTCAAGTGAACCGAAGGTCAGGAGGGACTCGCTCCTGGCAAACACAGCTCTGCTGCAGTGAATGCAGTGGAGCAGACTGTGATGTAATTACAATGTATAGTTATTGCAGGGACTCAGAGAATCGTCTGAGAGTTTATTAGTTAAAAGAATCGAATGAGTCAGAGACTGTGACACCGAGTCCCTGCCAGGCTTCCTGCTCTGCTACATGCCCCCTGTACACACACACCTCCACTACATGCTATGCTAATAATGCCCCCCCTTCCCCCCGGATGGACTTACAGGGAGCTGCAGAGCAGGAAGCCTGGCAGAGACTCGGTGACACAGTCTCTGACTCATAACTAATAAACTCTCAGACGATTCTCTGAGTCCCTGCACGACTCCCCCTGTGCTATGAGTCAGTGCTGGTTGCCTGATTGGTTGGAGGGAGGGGCGGGGCTAGCTTCCACTGTAGGCTCCTATTACACTGCCTGCTGCTGCCTCTGAAGCTGTATCAGCTGTGCGAGATGCAGGGGCAGGCCGCGGACGGACACAGACACATTTAGAAGCTGCGCACAGGTATCGGCAGTGGTATCGGGGACATTTGCACGAGTACATGTACTCGTGCAAATGTCCGGTATCGGTCCCGATACAGATACTGGTATCGGGACATCCCTATATACAATATGTCTACAATGGACAAATTACAGATAAAGACATACATTGGTTCATGTAACTGAACTGCCAGACATATGACTGTGATAATGGAGGAATTGATAAGGACTCCGACCAAATATATCAAGAAAAAGAAAGTGGTAATAAGCAGTTTATATTTGGTCTCCCCAGAAAATGGCAAAAAATAAAAATATTCAATGGACGTCTCATTCTTCGTCATTTGTTTCTTAGCAAAATATCCACATTAATTGTTTATTATAGATTTCAGCGCATAATATACCAAATGTCAATAAATTTAGAGGAAGAGAGAAATGTGAGCATGTAAAACCTCATTTTGGAGACCAACCTGTCATCCCTTGTAACCCAGAGGTCAAGTCTGCTGATCCAGTCATTTATTTGCAATCCTTGCACCCTAGGTAACTCACTCCAGACACATCTATACTTGGTTTTTGTGACCTCATGTTTTATAGCTTTTGTTTCTTACTTACTTCTAGAAACATACTGTACTAACGCTGTTATGAATTCTCTTGAAAATATATTCACATATTTTTGGTAAGTTTGCTTCTTACTGTTCTTACTATTTACTATTAGTAGGTAAAAAAAAATATTAATGACGTTTCAAAAATCCAAATTCAGCAGAATATAATACATTGGAAGTTAACTCTAATGTATTGAAATAAAAATATCCTGTATTTAGAGTTATTAAGAAGTTAAGAAAAAGGTAATATTTTATAAATTATAAAATTATATATATTATTAAATTATAAAAGGGTTAGAATTAATATTCTCAAGAATATTTTAAATGTAAAGCCATTCTATTCATATTGTGTTTTTTAGCTTGGATCATTCAAAAAATATCTTGACTTTTCATGTAGAACAAATTAGATTCACAGTAGTATTGATACCAGAACGGTGTCAAAATCACCAGCATTCACTTTTACAAATCATAAATGGGTGAGGAACTGCCAATATTTCTTTTTTACTTTTATTAAGTATATAAAATTGATAGACCATGGAAACAATACAACACAAGACAAAATGTACATCCTACAGCATCTCCAGAGGTGGCAAGAGCTCAAAAGTATTTTTTTCCTACCACCCGGCTACCGTTGTGCATTTTTTATATGACAACGATTTAAAACTGTTTGTTGCGTATTGTATGGTGTCATCTCTGACTCCATCTGATGAGGTAACAGTCTTTTGAGGCTTCCAATAGTGTTGAGCGAATTGAAGTTAACGAAGTTGAATTTGATCTGAATTTCAGGAAAAATTTGATTTGACACATATCTGAATTTCCTCACTCTTAACGATGAAGAATCATTTTTTCCCTAAAATGTCTGCTGCATATGTTACAAATTGAAAGTACAGATGTAGCAGGGGTAACACACTTTTAACTCAAATTTCTTAACTCATCGCGTTATCTTGAAACAAAAGCCATTGAAAAGCAATTGCTTAACGCATTTAGTTGCATTTAGTTTGTAACTAATCAAATTTCTTGTCGAAGTTAGGCGAATCGATTGAACTTTTCAAAACTTCGCTCATCACTAGCTACCAATTTTGTGTTCTATTGTTTTTCATGGTCTATCAATTTTATATACTGTAGTTATTAAAAGTTAAAGGGGCTGGCCAATTTCTGGCTACTTTTGACCAATGTGTAGCTGAGATGACTATATGACACTAATATAGAATTTTGTGGATTTTCTTTTCCGCTCGCTTTATTTCATAAATCATGTTCCCTTGTTGGGCAAATGTTCTGTGCTGTCCACACAGAAGACCTGTCCATAAGATGGCTGCTAATGGAGGGTCATGTGACCAGGCAAAAATAACTCCAGACACATCACTCAACCTTCTCCACTCAAATACACCACATCTGCCATCTGTACATGCAATTTTGAAAATTTAGTACAGGTGTAGTGTATATAAATGGAGGGGTTTGAGTGATTTTCCTGGTCACATGACCCTCCATCAGCAGCCATTTTATGGACATTACTTCTTTGTGTATAGCACAAAAAGACTTGGCCAACAATGGCGAATACCTTATGAAATACAGAAAATGTTACAAAATATCAACAAAGACCATATTAGGAAGTGTCATAGGGTCATCTCATAAACACATTGATCCAGAGAAGCCAGAAAGTGGCTAACCCCTTTAAGTTTTATTGGCAGTTCCTTCACCATGTTTGACTTTTCATGATGTATTTAATCATCCAGGACTGAATTAGCACAGTGTATTAATAATTACCTTAACAGGTGTGATATTTACTACATATTTAGAAATCCAGTGCTTATCTTTTTACCTCAATAAAACCAATTGTGATACATGAAAATAGTTTACTATGGTGACATCAAAATTATGATTTCTTTTTAAATTAAAACAAATATTGTTAAATAAGGAGGCAAGTTATCAGTTGCGGTAGTTTTGGAGTTAGTTTTTAGTCGGCGTTGTGAGGTTGAGTCAACGCGTTAACCATCAATTTTATCTCAGCTGCATCTGTATTTAAAAAACAATACAAAGATGCAAATACAATGCAATACGAAAATTTATGCTTACTATGACTTAGAAATAGACTAATGCATCTGATAATCTTAAATTTATGATTTTGCATTTACTGTAGGTAAGTGTCTAAAACAACAGATTCAATCCAATTCAGTAAACTAATACTTCACTGCCTACAAACCAGGGATTACATTTTTGCAGTATCTGATGTTAAAATGGAGGCCTTTCAAGGGTTAATCTGGGTTTTAAAAAATACATACTCATCTTATCCATTTGCTTGTGGAGAGGCCATCGTGACAGCGTGAAATCTCGCTTGGTGACGTCATAACATCATCATGTTGGCCGGGTGCGGTGACGTCATCAGAAGTGACGTGGTGAGATGTAGCACTGTTTCTTCAATCAATATGGCCGTGATGGCCTCTCCAAGAGCAAATGGATGAATATTTATTTTTTATTTTATTACGGCCATTTTAGGAAAAATTGATTTGTTACCACGAAGCACAAGGAAATTCGGCTTTGCATTGAATCAAATTTTTCCTGAAATTCGTCGAAGTCAATTCGATTTGGCTTTGATTCGCTCAACACTATAAAGGACCTCATGTGTGAAATAAAATAGTTCCTTAAAGGCTAAGTACACCTTAAGTAGCAACTTTTCATGATTGCATTTCAGTAGTTGTGGGCAATTTTTTTTTTTTCCAATTAGTCTTTATTAAAAAAATTTCATTCATTTCTGAGCTACAAGGGTGAAAAATCAGTCTGTTTGCAAGGTGTGACTGTTTTCTTTTGAATCCAGACAGCTGATGCTTCCTGAAGAGCTCTGATCTCCTGACCCCATAAACCTTATAACCACTCAATATAGCTCAATCCTTATCAAAACCATAAGAACATGGCCTAAAAAAGTGTTTATGAGGTCAGGAGATCAGAGATAAGAGCTACACATGAGCCGTAAGCTTATTCAAAGAAAACAGAAAGTCACAGCTGGCAAACAGACAGATTTTTAACCCTTGTATCTCAGAAATGGCAAATCAATTTTAGGCCTCATGCACACAACCGTATTTTTTTTGTCCGCATCCGACCCGCCGTTTTTGCGGCTCGGATGCGGACCCATTCACTTCAATGGGGCCGCAAAAGATGCGTACAGCACTCAGTGTGCTGTCCGCATCCGTTGCACCGTTCTGTGGACCCGCAAAAAAAATATAGCATGTCCTATTCTTGTCCGTTTTGTGGACAAGAATAGGCATTTCTACAATGGGCCGTCCGTTCCGTAAATTGCGGAAGGCACACGGGCGGCTTCCATTTTTTTGCGGATCCGCGGTTTGCGGACCGCAAAAAACGCCACGGTCGTGTGCATGTAGCATTATATATATATATTTTTTTTTTTGCCCAAAATGAGTAAAATGCAATCATAACAAAATTGCCCTGAATGTGACCATAGTCTTTACATTAAATTTATAATATCCCCTTTTCTTATTGTAATATTTTTGCTGAATTACCTTTGGAGTAACGCAAGGCGGTGGCTTCTAATGTAGAAATCTTCATTGGATGGTGTAAGAACTGTGCAGCAAATATATATCATACTGAACATCACGGCCTGATAATTATCCATGTAAATCTACCCCAGAGGAAAAGTCTAATGTTCATAATTAATGTTTCTTAGGTTTTGATATAATGATTTACTCAGGCAACTTTCACATCTGCATGGATCAGCAAAAATGCTTCTGTCATGATAATACAACCGGCTGCATCCGTTCTGAACAGATCCGGTTGTATTATTTGCATCCGTTCTGAACAGATCCGGTTGTACAAATAACTGCAACAGGGAAGTGCGTGTATATTTTTCTTTGTGTACTAAAATAGGCCACTAAAGGCTTTTCACCTTTATACTCTTTATTAGTTTTAGAAAAGACATACATTGTTATCATTAAAGAAACACAAGTGGCTGCATAGTTAACACCATACATAATCATGTTGGCGACGTTGGTAAAACATATACGTGCCACAACGAAATACTGGACAAAAATAAAAAAATAACTAACAATACATCATAAAAAGAACATAAAAACATACTAACATACGACAGACGTACAGTGCAATCATTGGGGTACATTTGCGCAGGCATATTTTTCCAGATATACGCCCATGTGCAGGACCTCGATTACACAGGTATAATATACTTAATTGTATCAGACAGGTTATGGTACTGCGAGCGGTGAAGCTCTCCATATGCCCCATTCCCTCTCAAACCTCGCAGCAGCCTCCTCAGCTCCCGCCAGCACACGCTCATATATATAAGTAGAGTTTAACCTTCGGATAACCTCCGTTAGGCAAGGAACATACCGTGATTTCCAATTTTTAACTATGGCCAATTTGGTTGAAAGGAAAAGGTGTCCCAGAACCACCCTCCTCTCACATGGTATCTCAACCAGATCAATCCATAAAAGAGCTAATGAGGGGGATGGCGGGAGCTGGCGTCCCAGCAAATCCGAGGCGAGAGAGAATGTAGCCCTCCAAATATCTTGCAGCCTCGGACAGGACCATAGAATGTGATACAATGTGCCCCTATCGCCACATCCCCGCCAGCATAAACATGAGAGATCCGGAAATATATGACTCAGGCGATCTGGTGTATAATACCACCTTAATATGGTCTTCATCAGAGACTCATAGTGGAGAGCACATCTAATATTTTTTTTTATACAGGAAAAGGCTACTGACCACTGTTCATCAGTGAACACCAACTCCAAATCTCCTTCCCATGCAAGCAGCGGGGTCGTTTTAACAAATAATCCCTTATCCCCCATCATCATATACAGAGGCCGCAGTCGTGTGCATTGTGGCGAAGCCAATGCCCACAGACTAAACACTTCCCGATTGCACACCAGATCAAACGGACAGTTAGTTTTAAAAAAATGTCTAATACACAAATATTTATAAAAATCTGTGTGTGGAATCAGGAACTGCCCATGAAGATATTCAAAGGGGCAAAGGGTATCCGAAATAAATAGTTTGGAGAGAAGGTCCAATCCGCCCCGTGCCCAAGACGACACCGAAATATTCGGAATAAGAAAATTAAGTACAGTCGCTGGGGCACTGGGCGGGAAGGATCCCGACTCCAAAGTACAGAATTTATGAAATCGGACCCAACTTTTCAAGGCCATGAATACTAACGACGGGAGGGGTGGCCAAATAAATGTCGGGTGCAGAGCTGCAAGCAAGAGAGCTTTTAAATTACTGCCAGGGGATAATATTGCTTCTATATGTACCCACTGTTTCGCATAATTACCTACCCACCATTCCCTTAACTGTGATACCTGCGAAGCCAGGAAGTACTCATGAATATTCGGAAGACCCAATCCCCCTTGGAGTTTAGGTCTCTGCATTATTGCAGTTGCTATTCTCGGTTTATGTCGTTTCCAAATTAGGGCATTAATCAATTTAGAGCACTTCTGAAAGAAACTACTTGGCGGTATAATGGGTAATGTCTTAAATATGTACAGGAGTCTTGGGAGGGTGAACATCTGGAATGATGCAATACGACCCACCCAAGACACCTCATATTTAGCCAATTTATCAAGGTCCTTCTCTAAGAGCCCTAACAATGGGACATAGTTTACTACAAACAGCCTCTTAAATGATGCTGTAAGCTTTATACCCAAATAGTTAATTTGGTTGTTTTGCCAATCCAACTCAAAAGTATCCTTCAGCTTCTTCATCTGCATAGGAGGGATATTTATTGGGAGAGCCTGAGATTTAAGAGCATTTAGTTTATAGAATGAGAGATCTCCAAATCGGGTTATAACGTCCATGGCAGCTATTAAAGACGTTTGAGGAGTAGACAACGTCAAAATGATGTCGTCTGCGTATAGACTGATTTTATGTTCTATACTCCCTATATCAACTCCTTTCACGTCTGGGCACTGGCGAAGAGCCTGAGCCAGGGGCTCTATAGTCAAAACAAATATCAAGGGGGACAGGGGGCAACCCTGGCGGGTACCATTGCTAATATCGAAAGGGTCTGAGAGTGCCCCATTGACCCATACTCTGGCACTTGGTTGAGTATAAAGTGCCCTGATAGCCGCCAGGATTGCCCCCGTAAATCCCATCCTCCCCAGCACCGAGAAGGCGAACCGCCAATTAATGCGGTCAAACGCCTTCTCGGCGTCTAGGGTAACCAAAAGCGTTGGAATTTTTCCCCTCTGGACGTAGTCCAGGATATTTAATGTCCGCCTGGTATTATCTTGCAGCTGCCTACCTCTTACAAATCCAACCTGGTCCTTATATCGGAATAAAGGCTTTTAAACATAGAACTTGCACCCCACTAACAAGAACAAATAGCTCGAATGAGAGAGCTGTATAATGGCTATTTTGATCCCCAAATAATCTTGTCCTGCACTTGTAAATCGCTTTTCTATCACTGTCCCTAGTGCTCTCTTACGTCTCTCCTGCACTAAGATGCTGTGAAATGATTCCTCCATTTTCTTTTCCCTGCACTTGAAAAACGCTTTTTTATCACTGTCCCTAGTGCTCTCTTACGTCTCTCCCTGCACTAAGATGCTGGTAATGGTGGTAATGTGGGGTCCAGGTTCCTCCCACATTACCACCATTTTTGGCGTACGCAAGGAGATCTACAGCTACACCTCCCTTACCAATAACCTCCTAAGTGATAAACTCGTCCTATATCAAGTTCAAAAACTCCTCAGAGTGAGACATTCTGATTTACAAGTAAGGAGAAATCGAATATTTGGGACGCTGAGGAAACGGTGATTGAAAAAACCGCATTGAGAAGTGGAGGTAAGGGATTTAAATAGCTTGAAACAAAAGGTGGGACGCCACCTAGAGCTAACATCTTCTGAACTTTAATCCGATAAGTTCCATGAACTGTGATATATATATATTCGGAATGACTCCTATTATTAAATCAGAAAATCCTGCGACTGCACTATAATAATGATAATCGGTGATATATACCGAATCAATGGTGACATTTCTCATTGAAAACTATTGAGCAATAACACATTCAGTGCTCTAGTGTTGAGAATTTAACCTTCTGGACCTATTCAATCAGATTACAGACAAGTACCCATTTGCTGTCTGATGTGTGTTTATATATACACTATAAGTGATTTTTTATATTGTCGATTGTGACTTTTTATTATTATGTTATTTAAATTCTGCACAAATTACGTACTTTGTATGACATTTTAAATATTTTATTGCACCAATAAAGTGACTTGTTTTGAGCAAAAATTTTCCAGATATTGAGTGCCATATCTCCAATATTATTTGAAATTCTTTACTTTCTGGTGTTTGGAGTTTACACCTAGATATTGAGCACCTCTCCACCCTACGGAGCAGTAGAGCCACTCCATTTTTGTTAAAGTTATCCTTCAATACCCTGCATATTGTAAGATGCGTATATGCTGGCTTTCAAAGCTTCAAAATTAAAATTAAAATTTTAAATGTGTGAAACAACACAAATTTTGGCCTGTAGAGATAGAACCAGGTTATCGCTCACATATATTTTTGTCCGCTACTTTGCGTATGGTAACGCGCGTATATGCTATTTTTCAAAGCTTAACCCCTTAGGGACTTAAGGCGTACCGGTACGCCCTGTTTCCCGAGTCCTTAAGGACTCAGTACGTACCGGTACGTCCTAAGTTTAAAAGTAGATTGCGGCGCGGCGGGGGTTATTTGTGACAGAATGCCCGCTGAAATCATTCAGTGTGCATCCTGTCACAACGCCGGGGGGGGGGTCATGTGACACCCCCCCCCCGTATCGGCGATCTCCGCAAACCGCAGGTCAATTCAGATCTGCGGTTTGTGGCTTTTACCTGGTGCGGCGCCGGTGGTCGGCGGTGCCATCAGGGTCCCCATGCGGCTGTGGGGGGGACCCAATGGCATGGAAGGCAGCGCGATGTTTGTTATTGTTTTGTTATATTGTTATATTAATTATCACATCCACACTTGTTACCTTGTGTAGGATGTCTATTGTGGTACTTGTGGTTCGCCGCGGGCATCCTCCATTGTATGCATTTTGCTGGGGATTGCCATTAGCAACGGGCCACAAGTGCAGGATTTGCTCCCCTATATATATGCACAACTGCATGTGGGTTTGAGCAGCTCCTGCTAATGCCAACCTGTCTTCTTAGTTTGTATATATAGATTCCTGGAGGTGTATAAACTCCTATTTAAATGTGCCTGTTTTCCATCTACAGGTCACATTTAGGTGCACCTGTGAAGCCTGGGCTATATCAGCAAGTCTTGAGTGGGACTCACAGACTCCTCCCTCCTCCCATTGCAAGCATGGCCACATGCTGGAGGTAACTGGTGAGTTGTTTGCGAGTCGGCCTTATGCTCCTGTAATTTGCCCACTGGCTCCTGGTATCGCCCATACGGCTCAGGTAGGAGAGTGTAGGGTCCCGGGCTACTTGAGAAACCTTGTCGTGGTGTCCGGGCTTAGACATGTTCTACACCGTAGGACATGTTGACTAATCTCTCAATTTTAAAATCCGTTTGAGAATTAGTGAGACTGCACAGTGCACCTATGTTTGTTATTGTTTTGTTATAGGTGGTGTCTTCACAGTCAAGCGGGCAAATTTGTCCTGTGAAGTTTCTAAAACATTACCTTTGTCAAAATGAATCAAGCAGATAAATCCAAGTGGATTTTTACAGAATTCTGGCTAATGACAATGAATTATTGCTGACAGTGGCTTATTATTGTCAGTCTAATAATTCAACTGCCACTGTCTGCCTGTCTATAGTGTCTCTTACTATACTACAGCTGCTTATGCCACATCTGCTACTCCCCCTTTTGTCACTGCTAGTACCCTTCTATGGCTGCATATCTTCTGCATTGTCTGTGAAGTTCCTCACTGCTAAGAGAATTTGTGGGAGCTGGTCATTGATCACCCCCCTGTAAGGCTCCATTCAGACGTCCGTATGTTTTTTACAGATCCACTGATACATGGATCGGATCCGCAAAACACATACGGACATCTGAATGGAGCCTTACAGGGGGGTGATCAATGACAGGGGGGTGATCACCCCATATAGACTCCCTGATCACCCCCCTGTCATTGATCACCCCCTTGTCATTGATCACCCCCCTGTAAGACTCCATTCAGACGTCCGTATGTTTTTTACACATCCACGGATACATGGATCGGATCCGCAAAACACATACGGACATCTGAATGGAGCCTTACAGGGGGGTGATCAATGACAGGGGGGTGATCACCCCATATAGACTCCCTGATCACCCACCTGTCATTGATCACCCCCCTGTCATTGATCCACGGGGTAAAATTCATTTGGGTGGTAAGTTGCATGACTGAGCGATAAACGGTGAAAGTAGTGTAGTGCAGAAGTGTAAAAAGTGGCCTGGTCATTAAGGGTGTTTAAGCTAGGGGGGTTAAAATGGAAAATCTGCACCAAAAAAATTTTTTTTACATTTCCCCTGCATTTTGCTTGAATTCTTGCAGAACACCTAAAGGGTTAACAAAGTTTGTCAAATTAGTTTTAAATAACTTGAGGGGTGTAGTTTATAAAATGGGGTCATTTATGGGTGGTTTCTACTATGTAAGCCTCACAAAGTGACTTCATAACTGAACTGCTCCTTAAAAAAGTGGGTTTTGGTAATTTTCTTAACTTTTAAAATTTACTTCAAAACTTTTAAGCCTTCTAACTTCCTGAAAAAAATAAAATTACATTTACAAAATGATGCAAACATAAAGTAGCTATATGGGGAATGTTAAGTAATAATGAAAATAGAGAATTTTTCAAAATGTTCTGCAAATTTTTTTTATGCATAAAGCTAAAATGTATCAACTCCAATCAGATTATTGATACCAGAAGTGTAAAAGTCACCAGCATTCACTGTTACAAATCATAAATGGTGAAGGAACTGCCAATAAAATGTAACTTTTAATAAGTACATAAAATTGATAGACCACAATACAAAATTGGTAGCCTCAAAAGAGTGTCACCTCATCAGATGTAGTCAGAGATGACACCATACAGTAAGCAACAAACAATTATACAGTGTTTTACTATTAAAAATGGTATCCAGGTGGTAGGAAAAAATTTTTTTGAGCTCTTACCACCTCTGGAGATGCTGTAGGATGTACGTGATGTCACCCCTAGAGCCTGGGAAAGGGTCAGAGGTGAATATTTAATAGGCATGCCCTAATATATGCCGGCATTGTCCTAGCAAGTGGCCACTCTGTCTTGGATACCAACCACAAAGTGACCGTCCTGATAAGGGCAACCCTGTTCAGAACCTGCCCCTTACCTACCTGTTTGGTGCACTGAATACTGTATTAAAGGGAATCTGTCAACCTGATTTTAGACCATTATCTACATTAATAGATGAGTAGTGCTGCAGATATGGAGTCCAGAACACAATTATTTTTTTTGACTTTACTACTACCCCCAGTTTCCTCCATGTCAGCGCTAAGAGCTGCATTAAAATACATTATCATTACTGCCATGCATGTGCACGAGTCCTCTCTACAGGGAGTGCAGAATTATTAGGCAAGTTGTATTTTTGAGGATTAATTTTATTATTGAACAACAACCATGTTCTCAATGAACCCAAAAAACTCATTAATATCAAAGCTGAATATTTTTGGAAGTAGTTTTTAGTTTGTTTTTAGTTTTAGCTATTTTAGGGGGATATCTGTGTGTGCAGGTGACTATTACTGTGCATAATTATTAGGCAACTTAACAAAAAACAAATATATACCCATTTCAATTATTTATTTTTTACCAGTGAAACCAATATAACATCTCAACATTCACAAATATACATTTCTGACATTCAAAAACAAATCAAAAACAAATCAGTGACCAATATAGCCACCTTTCTTTGCAAGGACACTCAAAAGCCTGCCATCCATGGATTCTGTCAGTGTTTTGATCTGTTCACCATCAACATTGCGTGCAGCAGCAACCACAGCCTTCCAGACACTGTTCAGAGAGGTGTACTGTTTTCCCTCCTTGTAAATCTCACATTTGATGATGGACCACAGGTTCTCAATGGGGTTCAGATCAGGTGAACAAGGAGGCCATGTCATTAGATTTTCTTCTTTTATACCCTTTCTTGCCAGCCACGCTGTGGAGTACTTGGACGCGTGTGATGGAGCATTGTCCTGCATGAAAATCATGTTTTTTTTGAAGGATGCAGACTTCTTCCTGTACCACTGCTTGAAGAAGGTGTCTTCCAGAAACTGTCAGTAGGACTGGGAGTTGAGCTTGACTCCATCCTCAACCTGAAAAGGCCCCACAAGCTCATCTTTGATGATACCAGCCCAAACCAGTACTCCACCTCCACCTTGCTGGCGTCTGAGTCGGACTGGAGCTCTCTGCCCTTTACCAATCCAGCCACGGGCCCATCCATCTGGCCCATCAAGACTCACTCTCATTTCATCAGTCCATAAAACCTTAGAAAAATCAGTCTTGAGATATTTCTTGGCCCAGTCTTGACGTTTCAGCTTGTGTGTCTTGTTCAGTGGTGGTCGTCTTTCAGCCTTTCTTACCTTGGCCATGTCTCTGAGTATTGCACACCTTGTGCTTTTGGGCACTCCAGTGATGTTGCAGCTCTGAAATATGGCCAAACTGGTGGCAAGTGGCATCTTGGCAGCTGCACGCTTGACTTTTCTCAGTTCATGGGCAGTTATTTTGCGCCTTGGTTTTTCCACACGTTTCTTGCGACCCTGTTGACTATTTTGAATGAAACGCTTGATTGTTCGATGATCACGCTTCAGAAGCTTTGCAATTTTAAGAGTGCTGCATCCCTCTGCAAGATATCTCACTATTTTTGACTTTTCTGAGCCTGTCAAGTCCTTCTTTTGACCCATTTTGCCAAAGGAAAGGAAGTTGCCTAATAATTATGCACACCTGATATAGGGTGTTGATGTCATTAGACCACACCCCTTCTCATTACAGAGATGCACATTACCTAATATGCTTAATTGGTAGTAGGCTTTCGAGCCTATACAGCTTGGAGTAAGACAACATGCATAAAGAGGATGATGTGGTTAAAATACTCATTTGCCTAATAATTCTGCACGCAGTGTATTATGTTAGAAGAGCACAGCAGTCCAGTATGTATTTTAGGGTAACTTTTAGGGCAGCAAAATTGCAACTTTTATTTTAAAAAAAATGTATTAACACAGACACTGTTTAATGTGCTATGCTACAAACACACTACACACCGGTAAGTATTAAAATGTGCTGAATTGTGTAAATATAAACAGTAGAAAAATCGTAGCAGTTTTTTTTTTTTACATACTATATATTGTAGGAAAGCGCAAGGGGCCGTCATTGACGGAAGAAATGTGTCACTGAGGTTCCTGGCCTCGGTGAGGTAAGAGCCGGTAATTTTAAGTGTCAGCGGCAGCTAGTGCTGACTGACACTATTGATTATTTAGTGTGGCTGTAAAGCCGATCCGGGCCGGCTCTTACTGGGAGCAGCCAAAGTGCAGGGTGGGTGGCTGTTTCCCATGTTCCAGGCTGGGTTTTGGTTAGGGATAAAACCCAGCCAGCAGTCTCAGCTGTGTGGATTATCCTCCATCTGATAGTGGAGCTTTGTCAGTCTCGGTGTTGGATCCTGAGAGTGTGGGCCGGGATTAAAGCCTGCTATATTGGTTGGGAAAAAGCACGTGGACTTCTGCTTCACCCAAGGACTTATGTCATCATTTTCTGCATTTGACTTTGAGCAATGCAATAACTGTACTTTGTGTACTTTCAACATAGGCAATTAATAATGTGGTGGTATAGTGGTGGCATATTACTTTAATATACTTACACGTACAAATCTGGATTTACATAATAATTTTTATTATCACTAAGGACTAACTAAGGAGTATAAGCATAAGTTGTGGAACAGGATCACTATTATCAGGATGACTATACCTCTGTAGTCAGGAGAGCATTTAGGGTAATGGCAGATAGATTTACTTTTGATCTTTGATATTAATTCTAATAATAATATTATTATTACTATTATTATATTCTTTAGTCCCCCGTCCATATATTCACCTGATATGATCAGCCATAACCTTAAAACCACATGCTAACAAAACAACTGTGGGTGGACTCTGCAAGTCCTCCGAAGTGTCCAGTGGCATCTGACATCAAGATGATGGCAGCAGATCCTTTAGACTACGAGGTGGGGCTTCCATAAATCAGACTTATTTTACCAGCCATCGATTCTTGATCAGATTGAGAGCTGGAGAACTTGGAGCCATCACAACATTAAACATCACAACATTAAACTCTTATTCATGGTCTTCAATCTATTCCTGAACAATTTTTGCTTAAAGAGACCATTGCCATTACAAAAAAATGGTAATTTAAAGGGGGTACTTATTTGTACAGTGTTAAGGTAGGTAGTAGTGTCACATCCACATGAATGACAGGACTCGAGGTTTCCTAGCAGAATATAGCCCAGAGCACCATATTGTCTCCTCCAGATTGACATCAGTCCAAAATCCATCCTTAAGCTAACCTTTCCCCAGTTAAGCAATGCAAAAGCACAAAGTTATCCACATGATGTAAAAGAGGACAAGTTTCTTCAGATCAGGCCGTCTTCTTTCATTGCAGCATAATGAAGTTCTGATGCTCATATGACCATTTTAGGTGCTTTCAATAGTGGACCAACAGACTAGCTTTTTCTCCAATTGGGTGGACATTATGGCAAGAGCAATCAGCTAAGGGTGTGAAGAGAAAAGGATACTTGGTACAATCCTTTAAGAATACCAACCAAGAAAATGTTTTGTCTAAGGGTCCATTCACACGTCCGTTTTTTCTTTCCTGATCTGTTCCGTTTTTTCAGGAACAGATCTGGACCAGATCTGGACCCATTCATTTTCAATGGGTCCTGGAAAAAAACGGACAGCACAATGTGTGCTGTCCGTTTCCGTTGTTCCGTTCCGCATGTCCGTTTAAATATAAAACATGTCCTATTCTTTTCCTGAAAAATCGGATCCTGGTACAATACAAAGTCAATGGATCCGCAAAAAACGGATGACATACGGATGTCATTCCGTATGTCATCCGTTTTATACGGAATCCGTTCCTGGAAATTACATTTTAATTTTATTTATTTTTTTAAAGAAATCCAAACAACTTTATTTGCTTATTGAAATTTATACATGTTTCCGTTTTTTGCGGATCCGCAAAAAATGAATGACATACGGATGACATACGGAAACATTTTCAGGAACAACGGATCCGCAAAAAACGGACAGAAAATCGGATTATAGAAAAATACTGACGTGTGAATGTAGCCTAACTCTGTGCCAACTATTGGTTGGCTTACTTTGAGAAAGAATTGTATGGCAGAATTGTGGTGCAATTTTGGTGCTAAAAATCACACCTGAGGCCACACTTCCTTTCCCATTAAGCCAGGACCCTTCCACTTAAGCCATACTTTTTCTGGACTAACAAAAAGTTTCTATAAACTTAGATGTTCCAAACAAGGCACTTAGATTAGCAAATATGGCTTTTTGTCTTTCATTATTTCATCAAATCAGCAATCTGAACCAGAGTTGGTCTATAAAAAGTGCATTCTTTTTATGACCCTCAGGAATGCTGTTTTAATATTGGCGTTCTGTAGACTGTATAGGATAGGATTTATCACAGGGGTGATAGTTGTATACACTACAGCGAAGGCTACATCAAGAACATCAGAGTAAGATGGTATCATATAATTTATTAAGCTTGTCCCATAGTAAATAGAGATGACAGTGATGTGGGATGAGCAGGTGGAGAAGGCTTTACTTCTATTTTCTCTTGACTTCATTTTAAAGATGACAATGAAAATAGTAAAGTAAGAAATAATAGTGCACATCAATGGGAGAAAAACAAAGAGTACAATTTCAATGCCAGTTATTATGAATACAATTTTTGCGCTTGTACAAGTGTTTTTTGTTAGTGATTTAATATCACAGAAGAACTGGTGGATGAGGTTAGAGTGACAGGAGGACATGTATAAAGCTGAGGTTACATACAGTAAGGCGTTTAAAAAGGATATTGTCCAAATGCCAAAAATTATCAGGATGCAATTTTTTCTACTCAGGATCCGATGATAATGTAAGGGGAGGCAGATAGCGACGTATCGGTCATAAGCCATAATGAAGAGAAGAATATCCTCGGCAATTATCACTGTTACAAAAAAGTATAATTGAGAATAACATTGTGAGAAAGAGATAATGTGATTTCCGGAGAATAACATGTACAGTAATTTAGGAACCGTGACCGATGTATAAAATATGTCTACAATGGACAAGTTACAGATAAAGAGATACATTGGTTCATGTAACTGAACTTCCAGACATATGACTGTGATAATGGAGGAATTGATAAGTATTCCAGCCAAATATATCAAGAAGAATATGGTGGAAATAAGCGGTTTATTACTTGTCTTTGCCGAAAATGGCAATATGTAAAAATATTGAACGGAAGTCTTATTCCCCATTAGTGTTGCCTTAGCAAAAAAAACAAAAACAAGCATAAAATTATATTGTATAATATTGACTCCTGTGTAAAATATACCAATTATTAATAAATGTCAAGGAAGAGAGAACTGTGAACATGAAAAATCTCATCTTGGAGACCAACTGCTCATCCCTTGTATTCCGGAGATAAATTCTGATGATTCAGTGATCTAGTGGCAATCCTTAAATCCACTCTAGGCCTATCTATTTATGTGTTGTCATTAGAGATGAGCGAATCGAAGTTGACGAAGTGTAATTCGATCCAAATTTCATGAAAAAATTTATTTGCACCGAAGCCGAATTTCCTCGCGCTTCGTGGTAACGAATCACATTTTTTCCTAAAATGGGTGCTGCACGTGTGAGGACATGGAGAAAGGAACTCTGGTGAGGCGGGATCACCCATACTGACATGCATGCAGCCAATCAGCAGCCAGCCAGCCCTGTGATGTCACAGCCCTATAAATAGCGTCATCCATCTTAGATTCTGCCATTTACCAGTGTAATAAGTGCAGGGAGAGACATCTGCAGAGCGCTAAGGACAGTGTTAGGAAAAACTTCATTGTGCTGAAAAATCGATTTACAAGTGCAGGGTGTTATGCAAGCGGGTGTGGACCCACTGCACCACTGACTGGGTATACTCCGGAGGGGCGTAACTAAGCATCTACCTGGTATTCACTAGAGCCCCTGATGGTGGAGATAGGCTTGGGCCGTAGGGTAGCTGCCAGGTGCCACTCCAAAGTAGTCCCCAAATCAGTGGCAGCTGACCAGGGGGTCAGAGTGCTCGGTGCAAGCACCATGGGGATGTACGAGGCCTGGAGGTACGGGTCAGGACAGGTGGCAATCCAGAGAAGTCAGCAAACCAAATCTGAGGTCAGGGGCAGGCGGAAAATAGGCAAAGTCCATAAACGAAGTCCGAGGTCAGAGGCAGGCGGAAAAAAGCAAAGTCCAGGAGTACAATAGCAGGATTCAGGACACAGGAAGGCAGACAAGATAAACACCTTTGCACAGGGACTGGACAGGCTAGACACTGAGGTTGCTCAGGCAACTTCCTGTAGTAGGAACTGCCTTTAAATACCTGTTGCGATCCAGCCATAGGCTGCTGAGACAGAGGGCGTGTGTGTGTTGCCTCTAGGTGAAGAGAGACACACCCATGCAAGCTTCAACACTAATGCAAGTCTCCAATAGGAAGGAAACTCTGGCATGGAACATATGTAGCAGAGTTAAGTTAGTTGCTGCCCGTGTTTGTCAGCTAGGCGGCAGGAGGGAAAAGAGGGAGCCCGGCGCCCGTGCCTGCTGATAGGGGCAGCGGCGCCAACACAGGCAGCTGGGCAAAGCCAGGGAAAGATTATTCCATGTGTAGGGAAAGGATAGGGAGGAATCATTCCACAGGGTAAAATGTCCATGATCGGCATTATCGCTGATCACAGACATTACCAATGGGCCTCTGCTATGTAAAAGAGCTTGTGAGTGGGTGCCATCTTTAAAGACCGGACTTTCTCCATATGTGTATGGTCGCGGTCTGATAAGGGTTGAAAGGTACAATATTGTGTTCTACAGTGTAGGCCAACAGGGTGAAGATGAAATGGAAGCTACATTTTAAGAATTCTGGGGGACATTTATCAAACTGGTATAAAGAAAAACTGTCTGAGATGCCCATAGCAATCAAGCAGATTCCACCTTACATTTTTTAAGAGCTCCTGGTGGAATGGTTGCTATGGGCAGCTAAACCAGTTTCCCTTTACACTAGTTTTGATAACTCTCCCCCTCTGTATTTCTGGGTGATAAGACAAATTTAGTTAGAATGCAGCCAAGAACCAACAATGTTAACATGGATTTTTTTTTTGCTACAAGTTGAATGATCTAAAAAAAAGAATTGCAAAAAATGACCTCATATTCATTTAATATGAATTTCATATAATAAAATGATCTCATTTGGGATTGCCTAGCTCTATACCAAATCATGGCACAAAAGTGTTTAACATAAAGAGGAGAATTTGATCAAAATTGATTTAGCAATGTACTGTTTGTGAATAGAACATTTTGAATTTGGTATGGGCTGTCCGTGAATTTTTTATGTTTTTTGCCATATAAATATTGTAACAATATTGAATTAAACATATAATAAATTATTTTTATATGCATCATTTTATGCATCAAGAAATAGTTCGTGGGTCACATTTTCTGATCTGAAAATATAATATAATGTAATATAATAGTTTCTTAAAAACTAATTTGTAATATTCACTAAATGTTTTACTTTTAATGTTTCAATGACTTACCATTATAATAATAGAAGGCTTGTGGCTCTTCATGAAAAAGTCTTCAATGAATTGTACTAGCACTATGCTGCAAATTTATATTCTACCGCCACAATCACGGCTTAAAGATTATCGATATAGAATTACCCCAGGGAAAAAATTATTAATAGTCACAAATAATGTCTCTTAGGTTTTGACATAATTGTTTTAGACTTTGTTTTCCACACAGTGGATTCAATCTGTTTTAAATTATCTATTATTTTTATACCACTATAGATGAAATGCTAACTAGCCATAGACATTGCTCCGAAGGAAATCTAGGTGGAAAGAGGAGTAAATGGAACATTTAAGATAGAATAAATATTGACTATCAAATTGTATAAAATTGTATAATGCAATTCTTTGTATGTTCATGCTGGCTCAGTAGTTAGCACTTTTCCCTTGCAGAGCTGGGGTCCTAGGTTCAACTCAAACCAAAGACAACATCTACATGAAGTTTGTATGTTCTCCTCATGTTTGCATGGGTTTCCGCCGACAATCCAAAGACATACTGAGAGGGAACTTAGATTGTGAGCTCAACTAAGGACACTAATTGTTACAATATCTGTTCATGTGTCCCATTTGTATGCCATGTAGGCTGGTTCTCTTGTTGTGTGTAATGGCTGTGGATACTTTGTGGTGTGAACATGAGCATTGTGTACTTTATGTCTCTCCTCTCTGTTCTGTGGGGCAGAAGTTAATGCTTCATCCTGTTTGTATGCACCTGTGGGTGTTTTGGGCTAATGAGCTCAGCTATATGTTTTATGTTGGGTTAGCAACAGCTGCTGTATCTCAGTCTGTTGTTCTGTTTGCCTGTCCAGTCCTTATGTCTGATCTGTGTCCGTTCTCATGTCTGACCTTACTCTTCCTAAGTTCCTGCCGTGGTCTGTCTGTGTTACCCTGCTTGTTTGGTCTCAGTTTAGTTCTGTTCATGTTTTTTTTTCCCGAGTCTGTTGTTTCTGCTCTTGCTCCAGTATTCATGTTGTGGTGTTCCAGAGACCTGTGTTTTAGACTTGGCTCCTGTTCAGACAGTGTCTATGGTTTTGTGCATTTCCTGATCCTGCCTCTCTTTCTGAGTCCTAGGGTTGGCTGCAGGGGTCAAGTCCTGGGAAAAAAAGTGTGGGAACTCACCCCCCGTGAGTGCCTCTCATCAGCCCCCCCCCGTGAGTGCCTCTCATCAGCCCCCCCCGTCAGTGCCTCTCATCAGCCCCCCCCGTCAGTGCCTCTCATCAGCCCCCCCGTCAGTGCCTCTCATCAGCCCCCCCCGTCAGTGCCTCTCATCAGCCCCCCCCGTCAGTGCCTCTCATCAGCCCCCCCCGTCAGTGCCTCTCATCAGCCCCCCCCGTCAGTGCCTCTCATCAGCCCCCCCGTCAGTGCCTCTCATCATCCCCCCCGTCAGTGCCTCTCATCAGCCCCCCCCGTCAGTGCCTCTCATCAGCCCCCCCCCGTCAGTGCCTCTCATCAGCCCCCCCCGTCAGTGCCTCTCATCAGCCCCCCCGTCAGTGCCTCTCATCAGCCCCCCCCGTCAGTGCCTCTCATCAGCCCCCCCCCCCCCGTCAGTGCCTCTCATCAGCCCCCCCCGTCAGTGCCTCTCATCAGCCCCCCCCGTCAGTGCCTCTCATCAGCCCCCCCCCGTCAGTGCCTCTCATCAGCCCCCCCGTCAGTGCCTCTCATCAGCGCCTATAGTATAAATAAAATATGGAAAAAAAAACACTTACACTTACCTCTCCTGCTCCTGGACGCAGACGCTCCTCTTCTACTGCTGTAGGCTGCGCACGGAGTGACGTCACAGAGCGACTCACTTGGCTCCTGTGCGCAGCCCTCACAGCCGACAGCCGAGGACCAGTAAGGCGGCGGTGAGTACAAAGCCTTCACCGCTTCCTCCTGGTCCTTTTGCCCTGAAAGGGAACGGCGTTCCTGCCATGAAAAAAGTGCAGGAACGCCATTACCATGCCAAGTACACCGGGACCATCCCAGGAGGTAGCGCTCTGGTCGCTAAACCACAACAAAGTCCACATACCTGTATAGGGGTTAAAGGGTGAACACCAGGGTGGCACCAAAATAACACCCTTAGGGCCTAACGTCAACCAGTCACTTAGCACAGTGGTTCTACATTATCCCTGGCCCACCTTGATCTGTAGTCAGTGGATCTGTAACACTAAGTAATAATGCTGTCTGTAAAATACTTTGGAATATATCAGCGCTATACAAGTGAGTAAAATAATAAATGAATAAATGATAAGACCAGTGTGTATCATATATAGCTTGTAAGGTTGAAAAAGATATCCATTCATCCAGTTCACCATGTAATCCTACAAAGTTGATCCAGAAAAAGACAATATTCCTCATATTAGGGGAAAATTCCAGCGCTTGACTTTAATTAGGAAATCAAAATATCTCCCCGGATCCACAACCCAGAATTATACTAACCTTTGTAGAATGCTGTTTTTTTTTTTTTGACTATCATTCTAGATCATCATCCTCAACTATCATACTAGAGGGTGTTTTTATGAAATACTTGGTGTACCGTGTACCTCCTGGCGTACCGTCACGAGGGCTGTATACATTGGGCACCTCCTTTTTTTCTATCTTTATGTGTGTGTGTTAGTTGTCTATTGGTAGGCCACTCCGGAGCCAGCTTTCACCACCTGTCACCATCCTAGGGTTAGACAGGAGGCGAGGCGAGGCTAGGCTCGAGGACAGGGAGTCTTCACCACCAGGGGACGTCCCTGGGCTGAGGTGTAGATCAGGGTAGCAGTTTAGGGACACCTTTCCCCCACCCATTATATTGCTCACCCAGCCATTCGTGGGCCTACCCAGGTAACTATATAGGTTAGTTTGTCATTATTCTTATAAAATATTAGCTATCTTTTCAAATTAAGGGTTTCATTGCTGGACTAGGTTAATTATGTAATTATTACCCTTTACTATCCATCATTGTACTTCTGCTGGACTTGTAATTTGTAGAATGCTAACATTGATTACCACTCCTACTACTGCTAAAGGAAAAAAAGTTTCAACATGTTTGTAATCATACTCCAAGCAAATAGTGGGAGATTGATCAAACTGGTTTAAATTAAAATTGTCTCAGTGTCCATTGAACTAATCAAATTCAATTAGAGGAGCTCTGGAAAATGAAATCTGATTTGTTGTTATTGGCAACTAAGACAATTTTTCCTTTACACCAGTTTGATAAATCTCCCCCATAGATCTTTTATTTGATTGCAATCTGTATGCTAATGAATGACTAAGGGGAGATTTATCATCTTCCTTGTGCCTGAAAAGTGGCGTCAGAAAGTCACAAACAATGTGTTTGGCACTTTTTAACTGTGGCTTTTTGAAAAATTGTTGCATCTCTCGGATTTTGTTTCGCTGTCTTTCGCTAAAGGGGGCATGGCAAGAGCAGGAAAGTGGAGTGATCAGCTTCCCGGCAAATTGATCTTGATTTACGCCAGTTTTTCATTTATGCCAGTTTTTTTGCACAAATAAAACCAGAAATTTACGGCAGCTCTGAGCTGTCGTCGATCTCTGTTTAGTGCTCCTCGTCATAAATTAGATGCATCCTCCAGTGGTGCAGGGGATATCAAGATATTTGCCAGTTTGTGATTAGTTACATTTCTTTGCTAAATTCAGCAATGCAGCCAAATCAAATTTTTCACTTGTAGCCTCATTACAACTCTGCAGAGTATGTTACCTAGTTTTCCCACACTGTTGAATTGGAAATCTGCCTAGTTATATAGTGATAAATGCCTTCATATCGGTAGACTAGTTTGCATTTCTGGATCCTGGAAAAGCTGGGTGACAACACTGGGCAGCTGCATTGGTGATCACAGATTATGTTGGCCTGGATACAGCATGTCTGGGCGGCTTTGTGAGCATTTCATATAACCAATATCCCTCCATCACCAGCCCTCATAATGGTTACCCAGCTTTCCCAGACTGTAGAATGCCAGATCAGTCTATTTATTACTTGTTAAATTCCTAGTATTGTAGAATACCTAGCTGGAATTCCTATCCAGGATCATGGAAAAAACTTAGCAAGAATCCAAAATCCTCCACAATGTAGCATAACTAGATTTTTCATTTAGGGACCCGGGCCTAGCCAGTTTGACACACATCCCATGCCTGGCTCATGTGCTAAATTTGGTGGTGCAGAGGTTCCTGAAAAATTACCCTGACTTGTCAGAGCTGCTGCAGAAAGTGCGGGCCATCTATGCCGCTTTCGGCGTTCTCACCCTGCCGCTGCTCGCCTGTCTGTGCTGCAGCGTAACTTCTGCCTTCCCGCTCACCGCCTCACACTCCAACTTGCACATGCTGGAGTGACTGTGCGAGCAGCAGCATGGGATAGTGGAGTTTCAGCTGTAGCATGCATTGGTTAGGTCGCTCTGTGGAACAGCACAACTTTACCACCAGCGAGTGTGTCTCCATGCGGGATATGTGTGCCGTGTTGTGCTGTTTTGAGTACCCTACCAACGTGGCCAACGCATGTGAGATCGTGGATAAGCTCTGCCTGTATAATGTTTATGTTTAAATTGTATTGGAACTGTCATTTGGCATGCAGGGCACTAGAGGCCACTGTTTTGCAGCACAGTCAGCACACTCTGGGATCTGCATATGCAAAGCAGATGATGACTCATGCAAGCTGCTTCTGTGTGAACCAGGAAGTGTTGATCTGACATGGTGAAAGGAGTGAGCTGTGAGGGACTGAATCCGATTCCAGCCTGGCTTGCGGATGTTCGGCAGTGAATGGACACTCAAAGGAAGGAGAGTAGCTGTTGTCCCCTTACTGGATCCATCTCTTTGAAAGAAATTGAAAGAGCTTTGGCTGGAAGTGTCCCAGATGAAGGCAGAGCCGTCCCGGCCTCCGGAAACGGTCCCCGCACCTCGTGCCACTCCACCCAGAACAACCCCGGTGAGGGGGCCGGTCAGGGGCCCGAAAGTACGGCCATATGGCCAGAGTGCCCAGAACAGGTAGCGTCTGAGCCGACATTAAACTTCCGACCGCTGCAGTAGCTGGGCGTCCTGTGGCGGTGCACCAGAAGTTAAGCCCTCTGCATGAAGAAGGGGATCTGTATGCCAGCAGCCCCGTATTAGAAGCCGAGTTGGAAGGCCGAAAGGTCTGCTGCCTAGTTGATACAGGGTCAGAGTGCACCCTAAAGCCTCTGGAGTTCTTCGAGGGGCACTTCGGGCATATGATGGAGCCCGAAGACGGGAGCATCATTAGGCTGACGGCGGCTGATAATAGAGAGATGGATGTTCGAGGGATAGTCTGGATGCAGGTCAGACTGTTTGGGCAAGACATCGGCAAGAAAGGGGTCATGCTGGTCGACCATTCATTCCGGAAAGGAATGGACGTGACCCTGGGCATGAATATACTGAGAGACCTAGACCATCAACTCTATGCCAAGGAAGGGCTGAAGTACTGGCAATGGGCCACCGCACACCGGCCTACCCAGAAGGTCTTACAACAGATGGTGAGGAGTTGTAGCCTGCAAAAGAGTAACCTGTCCGCTCGGGCCATTGGAGATGTGAGAGTGCTCTGGAAGACCCCGCTGAAGATCCCACCTCGCCAAGAGCGAAAATTGATGCTGCCAGTGGGGGCTGGACAATGATTGAATGGACTGGAGGTCCTAATCGAACCCGTTTATCAAGAATCAATGCAGATTCGCCCACTGGTAACCTGGACTCTCGCCATTGTGAAGGACGGATGTGTGCCTATACGCTGCTGTAATGTTGAGGACTGCGAGTTAACTGTCCCCGCAAACACCCTGCTGGCCAAAGTTTGTGTCCGAAGGGGGTATCGCTCGACGAAGGGACTTCACGCTGCAGCCGGATAGGAGATCAGCTTGGACCTATGATGTGGAGATCCATTCAAGAAAAACCCTGACAGCGGAGTGGAACGGTCGAGTGATCATGGCCTGTATAGGGGTGGACTGCAGAACCCTGAACCCTGGGGAACAAAAGCTGCTGGAAGACACCCTCTGGGAATTTCAGGAGGCCTCCTCAAGACATGATGAGGACTTTGGGTGTACTACTGCCATCGAACACGAAATCCCAACCGGCGATGCTGCGCAGATCAGGGAACATTACCGGCAGATCCCACCTAAGATGTATCAGGAGGTGAAAGACATGGTGGCCAGCATGTTGGAGAACCGGGTGATCCAGGAGAGTCAAAGTCCATAGGCTTCTCCGGAAGTCTTGGTGCGGAAGAAAGATGGGAGTCTCCAGTTCCGCATGGATTATCGGAAGCTGAATGCTCAGACCGTCCGGGATGCCTACCCCTTCCACGGATTGAGGAGTCATTATCAGCCCTAAGCCAAGCAAAGTTCTTCTCAACTCCTGACCTGACTAGTGAGTACTGGCAGGTGCCGGTGGCCAAGAAGGACAAAGCCAAGACGGCCTTCATTCTACCTATGGGACTCTACGATTTCAACCGGATGCCCTTCGGCCTCTCCAATGCTCCGGGAACATTTCAGCGATTGATGGAACACTGTCTGGGGGACATCAACTTCCAATCAGTATTGATATACCTGGATGACATAGTAGTGTTCGGGGCTTCCTTTGAATATCACCTCCAGAAGCTGCGACAAGTCTTGGGACGGCTACGAGACCATGGGCTCAAGATCAAGCCAAAATAATGCCAGCTGTTCTGACAGTAGATAGAGTACTTAGGACATGTGGTCACCTAGGAGGGAGTAAAACCGGCCCCCAGCAAGGTGGAGGCCCTTCAGAAGTGGCCCCGGCCAAGTAAGCTACGGGAGGTACCTGCGTTCGTGGGACTGGCCGGCTACTACAGGAGGTTTACACCCAAATTCGCTCATCTAGTGGGCCCGTTGAACGAGTAGCTAAGAGGCACGGCTGGGGGCCTGAAGAAATGCCCCATTGACTGGGGGCCCTGACAACAAGAGGCCTTTGAAGCGGTGAAAGAGGTGCTTACCAATGCGCAGATCCTGGCCTACGCGCGGATTGATACCCCATTCCTGCTGTATACTGATGGAAGCCTACATGGTCTGGGGGCCGTATTGTCCCAAGTCCAGGATGGACGGGAGAGAGTCATAGCCTATGGGAGCCGGTCCCTAAGAGAGTCAGAATGCAACCCTGATAACTATAGCTCCTTTAAACTGGAACTGCTGGCCCTGGTGTGGGCCATGACCAAAAGGTTTGCAGAATACCTGACTGGTGCAGAAGTGACCATGATGACGGACAACAGCCCGTTGGCACACCTGGAGAATGCCAAGCTCGGTGCACTCGAGCAAAGATGGTTGGCTCACCTTTCTAAGTACCAATACAGCATCAAGGTCCGGTAAGGAGAACGGCAACGCCGATGTACTCTCTCGAGTTCGAGTAGGACAATCGACTAAGAGAGCCGATGAGGAGTTAGAGGATACTGAAACTCCTGACCTTGGTCGCTTACCTCTGTTCCCGGATGTGGCACATTCAAGTTGGGTGGCGTCTGGAATGATGCTGGTGCTGGGGAAAACGTTGACTGATTGGGAGAGAGTCCAGGATAGCTGCCGGGACTTGTGGAAAGTGAAAGAATGGGTTCGGAGCAAGATTTGGCCTCGGCCAGAAAAACGAGCCCGTCTGACCCCAGAGGGTCAGAAGTTGTTGAGGCAGTGGGATAAGCTGACAATTACCCAGGGTCTCCTATGCCGGATCATATACTTACAGTCAGAGCTGCAGTACCGGCAACAGATTGTCATTCCAATGTCGTTGGGGCCGGAGGCCGCCAGGGAAGCTCATGAAAAGGGAGCTCATTTTGGGAACGACAAAATGTTCAAGTGGCTCAAACGGCTGGTATACTGTCCAGATCTGGCCGACATGGTGGCCGCGGCATGTCTTAAGTGTCGATCCTGTGGGTTGAGTAAGAGTACTGAACAGCAGGCTCCTGTGCAGACCATCCGCACCTCAGCGCCTCTAGAACTTCTGATGATCGATTATGTACAGATTGGATACTCTACCTCGGTACACCCGTATTGTCTAGTCATGACAGATCACTTTACCAAGTATGCGGTGGCTGTGCCCACCAGACCAAACCGCATAGACTGCCGCCGAAGCTGTCTGTAAACACTTTATACAGGTGTTCGGGTGTCCACAGAGGATACATTCTGACCAGGGAGCATGCTTTCAGGGTACTCTAATGAATGAACTGTACCAACTTTATGGGATTGAACGCTCCCGCACCACTCCGTATCACCCACAAGGAAACGGGGCGTGCGAAAGCTTCAATCGCACCTTGCTTCAGATGCTGCGGACTCTGGAAGACAGTCAAAATGTCCAGTGTCCCACGTACCTAACTGAGTTGATATGGGCCTATAACAACAGAGTATACAGTACCACCGGATACTCTCCACATATGCTCATGTTTGGACGAGCCGGACAGGAGATTGAAGATCTCCACAGGCCCAACCCGATGGAGCCCCCACCGAGAAGTACCACCGCATGGGTGCAAGAGCATTGCCGCCGGCTAAGAGCGGTCCACAAGGTTGTGGAGGAGCGCCTGCGACAGGTGGTACACCCTAACCCAAGACCAGTTCAGAAAGATGGGTATGTCCCGGGTGATCAGGTGATGGTCAAAGCCAAAAGGCTGTCTGGGAAGTTGGATGGAGGTTGGGAGGCAGTTCCATACATGGTGAAGAGAAGGGTAGACCCCGCTATTCCGGTCAATGAGGTAGAGCCAGTAGGGACAGGGGGACCCTCATGGAACTTACTACACCGTAATATGTTGAGACGTTGCAATTTTGATGAGCCGGTGTGCGTGGAGGGGGTGCCTCCTCACACTCAGGGTATGGAGGAAAGTCCCTCAGATGAGGAATGGTGGGTTGTCACTGCCCAAGTGTCCACAGAGGTTCCGGCCGTGGCAGGTTTGCCACCCAGATGCAATGCTGAGCAATCAACAGCTCCTCTCTTGCCAAATATGCCTGATGTCCCCAGTATTTCTGAAACCCCCAATCTGAGAAGGTCAGCGAGGCCCAATGCTGGTGTGCCTCCACAGCACTATGCCCAGGATGAGTTTGTATGGGGGAGAGTTGCCGAGATCGACAACTTCTAGTGGGGTGGCATGTGAGATTGTGGATCAGCTCTGCCTGTATAATGTTTGTTTAAATTGTATTAGAGCTTGCATTTGGCATTCCGGGCACTAGAGGCCACTGTTTTGCATCACAGTCAGCACACTCTGGGATCTGCATATGCAAAGCAGATGACTCATGCAAGCTGCTTCTGTGTGAACCATCTGACATGGTGAAAGGAGTGTGAGGGACTGAATCCGATTCCTTCCTGGCTTGCGGATGTCCGGCAGTGAATGGACACTCAAAAGAAGGAGAGTAGCTGTAGTCCCCTTTCTGGATCCAGCTCTTTGAAAGAAAGGTTGTCCCAGGAAGACCATTTCCTGTGTGTGGACAAGAAGCCTTATCATCAAGCAAAGCCGCACGGTTGCTGAGAGCTTGGTGACCATCCCGGGTAAGCGTTATCCTAGGGCCCAGAATGGACACAGGTCAGTACACCTGATTACCAATTGTACTATACTGTTTGGCGCCTAAAGTAACAGAGACTAGCCTAGGCCTTGTATTAGCGAGTTAGTTAGGGTTATAGCTTTGTTAGGCCTTACTGTACTGGACTGCAGCGCAGTAATTGACTTGCAGGCTCTGCTGCATCTGCCCACGGTTAGGTGTGTCATCTATAGCAGCACAGCACGACTTGTAGGCTCTGCTGTGTGCGCCAACGGGCAGGGACGGTGACTGTGGGCCTGGGGTATTACTTATGCTGTTTGTACTTGTGTTATTACTGTTTCCAAAGTAAAGTTTCTGTTCTTGTATATAAAGCTGGTGTCAGTGTGATGACTTTACATTCCCCATATGTCTACTTCATGTTTGTAGCATTTTGGGAATGATATTTTATTTTTTGGGGATGTTACAAGGCTTAGAAGTTTAGAAGCAAATCTTGAAATATTTCAGAAATTTACAAAAACCCAATTTTTAGGGACGACTACAGGTCTGAAGTCACTTTGCGAGGCTTACATAATAGAAACCGCCCAAAAATGACCCCATTCTATAAACTACACCCCTCAAGGTATTCAAAACTGATTTTAAGAACTGTTAACCCTTTAGGTGTTGCACAAGAGTTATTGGCAAATGGGGATGAAATTTGAGAGTTTCATTTTTTTGCCTAATTTTCCATTTTAACCCATTTTTTTCCACCAACAAAGCAAGGGTTAACAGCCAAACAAGACTGTATCTTTATTGCCCTGACTCTGCTGTTTACAGAAACACCCCATATGTGGCCGTAAACTACTGTACGGGCACACAGTAGGGCGTAGAGGGAAAGGTGCGCCGTATGGTTTTTGGAAGCCAGATTTTGCTGGACTGGTTTTTTGACACCATGTCCCATTTGAAGCCCCCCTGATGCACCCCTAGAGTAGAAACTCCATAAAAGTGACCCCATCTAAGAAACTACACCCCTCAAGGTATTCAAAACTGATTTTACAAACTTTGTTAACCCTTTAGGTGTTGCACAAGATTTAATGGAAAATAGAGATACAATTTCAAAATTCCACTTTTTTGGCAGATTTTCCATTTTAATATTTTTTTTCCAATTACAAAGCAAGGGTTAACAGCCAAACAAAACTCATTATTTATGGCCCTGATTCTGTAGTTTACAGAAACACCCCATATGTGGTCGTAAACCGCTGTACGGGCACACGGCAGGGCGCAGAAGGAAAGGAATGCCATACGGTTTTTGGAAGGCAGATTTTGCTGGACTGGTTTTTTTGACACCATGTCCCATCCCATTTAAAGCCCCCCTGATGCACCCCCAGAGTAGAAACTCCAAAAAAGTGACCCCATTTTAGAAACTACGGGATAGGGTGGCAGTTTTGTTGGTACTAGTTTAGGGTACATATGATTTTTGGTTGCTCTATATTACACTTTTTTGTGCGGCAAGGTAACAAGAAATAGATTTTTTGGCACGTTTTTTTTTTGTTATTTACAACATTCATCTGACAGGTTAGATCATGTGGTAATTTTATAGAGCAGGTTGTCACGGACGCGGCGATACCTAATATGTATACAATTTTTTTTATTTATGTAAGTTTTACACAATGATTTCATTTTTAAAACAAAAAAAATGTTTTAGTGTCTCCATAGTCTAAGAGCCATAGTTTTTTCAGTTTTTGGGCGATTATCTTAAGTAGGGTCTCATTTTTTGCGGGATGAGATGACGGTTTGATTGGCACTATTTTGGGGTGCACATGACTTTTTGATCGCTTGCTATTACACTTTTTGTGACGTAAGATGACAAAAAATGGCTTTTTTTACACCATTTTTATTTTTTTACGGTGGTCATCTGAGGGGTTAGGTCATGTGATATTTTTATAGAGCCGGTCGATACGGACGCGGCGATACCTAATATGTATACTTTTTTTTATTTATTTAAGTTTTACACAATGATTTCATTTTTGAAACAAAAAAAATCATGTTTTAGTGTTTCCATAGTCTGAGAGATATAGTTTTTTCAGTTTTTGGCGATTATCTTGGGTAGGGTATGATTTTTGCGGGATGAGATGGCGGTTTGATTGGTACTATTTTGGCGTACATGCGACTTTTTTGATCACTTTTATTACCTTTTTTGGGAAGTAAGGGGGGCAAAATTTCAATTTCCTAATAGTTTTTATTTTTATGGCGTTCACCGTGCGGGGAAATTAACATGATCGTTTTATAGATCAGGTCGTTACGGACGCGGCGATACCAAACATGTGTAGGGAATTTTATTTTTTCCATTTTTAACCCCTTAGTGACCAAGCCTGTTTGGGCCTTAATGACCAAGCCAAATTTTAGAAATCTGACGTGTCATTTTAGCTTAGAATAACTTTGTAACGGTTTTGCACATCAAAGTAATTCTGACATTGTTTTCTCGTCACATATTGTACTTTACTTAGGTGGTAAAATTATACCGATAAAATATGCGTATCTTTATTAAAAAAGTGAAAATTTATGAAAATTTGTAAAAATTGGCACATTTTCCTATTTTCAACTGCAATATTTCATATACATACATAAATACTATTCAATATTTTTTTATCAGAAATATATTTCCACATCTTTACTTTATTTTGGCTGCACTCACAAAATTTTTTTACTTTTTATTTTTTTATTTAGGAGACTTTACATTTTAACATAAATTTTAACATTTTTGAAGTACATATTTTTTCCTGCAACAAGCCAAGTTTGCAGAGGCTTATAAGTGTCAGAATAATAGAACGCCCCCAAAAGTGAACCCATTTTAAAAACTAGGCCCCTTAACGTATTTATCTATGGGTGTAATGAGTTTTTTGACCCACTAGTTTTTTAAAGAAATTAATGCTAAGAAGGTGAAAATAAATGTAATTTTCATTTTTTACACAAAAGTGTCAATTGAAAGACAGATTTTTTTCTACAGAGCACATGAAAATGAAGATGTACACTCCAAAATGTATCACCCCGTTTCTCCTGTCTTCAGAAATACCCCCATTGTGGCCCTAATCTTATGTCTTGACAAACGTCAGGGCCCAAACATAAAGGAACACCCAGTTGTTTTCAGAACACAAAATTTGCTTGAAAATGGTTCAGGCCCCATTGCACACTTGTAATGGCGTTGAGCTGCCAAAACAATAGAAAACCCCCATAATGGACCCCATTTTGAAAACTAGACCCCCTAAGGTATTCACCTAGGGGTGTAGTGAGCATTTAGACCCCCTAGTTTTTTGTAGAAATTAATGCAAAGCAAATCAGAAAAGGTAAAATTTATTCCAATGTCTCTACGACCCATCCCAAAGGGATCCCTCCCTCCCTGGAAAGCCCACAAACTAAACAGAAAATGAGAATAAATTGAATTCCTGAACCCCCCCCCCCCGTTCTTTTTGGTATTAATTAAATAAAATTAATAATTCGCAACCGTATGGTACGTTTCAAAGCAGGGGTAATTACAGAGGCCTGGTTGTGATGGGCAACTGGAGCAGTAAATCCGGGTGTCCCTCCTCCTTCCATGTTTGCTACACACCCGGCATCTTTTCTGGGGATACGTTTTGCTGGTAGTGGCAGGGACGGGGTGAGGGAAATGGCGTTCTGAAAGCCTTCGAACGTCCTCCGATTCGAAGGTTTGCCTAGGGGCGGGGGACTCAAACAGGAGACTCTCAATCACCTTCTCCTGGTACTCTAGGAAGTTGAGGTTTCCCTGGGACTTTTTAAATAAAATAAAACCATTGTAGGTAGCAATCTGGATGAGGTAGACTGCTACCTTTTTATACCAGGCCCTGTTTTTTCGCTTCACCAGGTAGGGGTGAAGCGCCTGGTCCGAGAGGTCTACACCTCCCATAAATTTATTATAGTCTGTCACACAGACTGGTTTGTGCTTGTCCGCCGTAGCCCCCCTCTCCCTAACTGCCACTGTGGTGTCTGCATGCAAGGTGGTCAGCATGTAGACATCCCTCCTGTCCTTCCACTTCACAGCAAGCAGCTGGTCACTTGCGAGGGCGAAGGATGTTCCTTTCTCCAAACGTTTGGAGACCAGCGGTTGTGGGTATCCCACTCTATTTTTGCGGACTGTCCCACAAGCCCCTGTGTTTGCAGCATGGAGGGATTTATAAAGGGGTATACTAGTGTAAAAATTATCGGTGTACACGTGGTACCCTTTGTGCAGGAATGGCGCCAATAAATCCCACACAATTTTTCCTGATGTCCCAATATTTTCAGGGAAGCCTGGGGGGTTAAGTTGGGAGTCTCTGCCCTCATAAATAGACAGACCACAGGTGTAGCCGGTTGTGCTCTCGCACACCTTATATAATTTTATCCCATATCTGGCACGCTTGGAGGGAATATATTGACGGAAGGAAAGGCGGCCTTTAAAACTAAAAAGGGACTCGTCAACGGATAAATTTTTCTCAGGGGTATATAATTTCAAGAATAAATCTGTAAGGAGGGAAATAAGGGGTCTCAATTTATTTAGGCGGTCGAAGGCTGGGTCAGTTCTGGGGGGGACTTGGGAATTGTCTGAAAAATGCATGAACCGCATTAGAACTTCATAGCGGTTATGGGACATAACTGCTGCAAACACAGGGGTTGAGTGGACAGTACTCGCAGCCCAATAGGATCGGACAGAGGTTTTTTTTACAATGCCCATGTTCAGGGTAAGCCCCAAATTTTTTTTTATTTCAGGGACACTTGTGGGGGTCCACCGTCTTACATAAATAGACGTGGGCTTTTGTACAGCAAACTGTGTGGCGTACAAATTAGTTTGCTGCACAATTAACTCAAGGACGTTATCGTCCAAAAATAAATGAAAAAAATCATAAGGGGTAAAATTGCCGACATCCACATTAATTTGGGGAGTGGATAAAAATTGGGGTACTTGGGGGGGAAAGTGAAGTGGCAGGAACCCACGTAGCAGAAGGGACGGGACCGCTGGGTGGAGAATGAGAGGAGGTGGTGACTTCTACCACCATAGGGCTATGGGGTCTGGGGATGGAATCGGAGTCCTCGCTATCTGAAAATATTTCCGCCTCTGAAGCGGTGCCAGATTCAGAGTAGTCAGAGCAGAGAAATTCGTAGGCCTGCTCCGCACTTAATCTCCGAGCCATTTTTTTTTTTTCTGTACAGCTCAGAAATAACTGACCGTCCCTAAAACTGACTGACACCCACCGACTGACTGACACCCACTGACAGAGTGACACCCACCGACTGACGGAGTGACACCCAACAACTCACTGACACCCACCGACTGACTGCCACTGACTGACCGCCAGTAACAGACGGACACAGGGTCCCTAATAAAAATAATTTACATGAGAGGAGGGAGAAAGTTTAGTGCGGGTAGATCCGCTGCCGGCATTTTCGGTGATCGCCGTGATAAAGTGTATCACGGCGATCACGTGATCAGAGACCGCTTGTCACGGTCTCTGATCACTGCCCCGAGCCCTCAGCTACCTCCGGTAGCTGCGGGAACGGAGCTACAGAGCTTGATTTTAGTGCTAACTTGGGCTAAAGTGCCGCCGTAAAAAGGCGGCGCTCCAGCCCAAGGCCCCTTAGTGACCGCCGTAAAAACACGTATGGGTGGTCACTAAGGGGTTAATCAGTGATAAATGTGTCTTTTGATTTTTCCTTTTTTTTTGACCCAGACCACTTGGTTCTTGAAGATCCAGTGGGTCTGATGTCTGTATAATACAGTACAGTACAATATATATTTTACTGTACTGTATTTTACACTTTGTCTGAACAGATCTATGCCTTTTAGCACAGATCTGTTCAGCACCATGGACAGCAGGATGCCTGAGACAGCGTCCTGTTGCCATGGGAACCTTCCCCGTCTGCTCAGTACTGGTCAGAACTGCGCAGACGGGGAAGGGTAAGGAGGGGATCTGTCGGGGGGCTGTCTGGGGGCTCTCTCCCTCCCCATCGGGGGGCTGCAAAGGCACTGCAGCCCCCCGATGGGAGAGGGAGGGAGCTCCCTCTTACTGTTAACTTTTTCCATACAGCGGTCCGTACGGACCGCTGTATGGAAAGGGTTAAACGGCTAACATCGCATCACCGATGTCAGCCGTTTATACCAGGGTGCAATGTGCTGGCACCCTGGTATACCCACTGAACACCAACGAATTTTCAAGGGGAGGCCGCACTGCCCCCAACTCCCCCCCCCCCTGCACCACCCGCCGGCAAAAAATCATGCAGGGGTGCAGGGGGGGGGGGTGTAAAATCTTTTTTAGGGACACTAAGGTTGGATCAGAAACTGCAAAAAGCGCAGCAAACCACAGGTCTGAATTGACCTGCGGTTTGCGGCGATCGTCGATAGGGGGGGGTCACATGACCCCCCCTAGCGTTGTCACAGGATGCCGGCTGAATAATTTCAGCCGAAATCCCGTTCCGATTAACCCCTGGGGCGCCGGAATACCGATTTCAAGTTAGGACGTACCAGTACGCCCTGAGTCCTTAAGGACTCGGAAAATGGGGCGTACCGATAGGCCCTGCGTCCTTAAGGGGTTAAGCGCACACTGCTAGATGCGCTATTGATGGCGTTCCCACCTGAGAGTGGGGGCTCAGTGGAAGCTTGAGGAAGTCGCCAACACAGCTGGGGTATGGCACCACCTCAGAAGGGAGGGTTAACATGATTGAAATGTAAACATTTTTGTCAGCATGACACAACATCTAGCACCACCATCTGATATGAACCGTCTAAGCAGGAGGCAGCGTTTCAGCAACATGGTGGAAAAGTACATGTGCACACGTCTGCACATACTGACTGATGGGTCTGCTCCATTCATCTTCTGGGTCTCCAAATTGGGCACATGGTCTGAGCTTGCCCTTTACGCCTTGGAGGTGCTGGCCTGCCCTGAGGCAAGTGTATTGTCCGAACTTGTGTTTAGCATGGCAGGGGAGGTCATCACAGACAGGAGCATTCGCCTGTCCACAGCAAACGTGGACAAGCTCACGTTCAGTAAAATGAACCAAAGAGAAATCCACGGCACACCAAAGATCCTTATCGGATAATGCTTTTAATACATAACGTTTAGTTTTACATCATTTTGTTCCATCCAGAGGAAGTATTAATATAACAGGCCATAAAAGAAACCCCAATGTTTCGGTCAAATGACGACCTTTATCAAGGGACAAAACGAGATTGTATGACCAGTGTCTTCTCTTATGCACGTTTTTATTTCCAATCAACACCGCAAACAGACAACGTTTCAGCTGAACACAAGCCTTTCTCAAGCCATAAAAATATCACACAGTGTGAACTTACATACCTCCTATATAAAGGCCCTAAACCAAACAAACATTGAACACCTCCACACATAGGTATTTTACAAACTTAGCAATTTATGAAATATGACATCATAAAAAAAATCTGCAACAACAGACTGTGGTACACAGGGCAAATATCTCATCAAAAATTTTATTAAAGAATGATATCAAACATATAGAACAGCATAGTTAAATACTGGAGTAAGCAGCAGATAAGAACAGACAGTAAAAGACTGATGGACCCAGGGGAGGACCGAGGGGGTCGGCCACAGCAAAGATTCTGGCTAAAAATAAAGTGAAAATAATTCTAGTGATAATAATAATAAAAAAGACTGCCAGCAAGAGGCCAAAAAAATGAGTATTAAATAAACCTGTTTCAAAGAAACTAGGTACAAGGATCCACAAGCTGGCATACAAAAGTAAACTGACAAAAAATATTTAAAGTGTACTACCAGATGCTGCGTGTTGGCCCCTCGGTCACACCCTGCCCAACGCCGTTTCGCCTGTGAAGGCTTCTTCTGGGGATCATCATGAGTCTATCTTTCAAATTTCTGTTTTGTCTATAGGACATCAAGGGCTTCTCTTTAAAATCCTTGACTCCCGGACAACCCTTTTCCAACACAGCCCAATCGTGTCTCGAAATTTGCACTAACTTGGGGGTCAATTCACCAAATGTGGAAACAAAAGGTATACACATCCCTTTATCTATCTTCTTTTTCTTTTCTTTTTCTCTACTTTCTTTCTTACTTGACGATACTTATGTGCCAAGTCTACGCAGGAGGTCATCCGGATATCCTCGCTGCAAAAACCTGGCACACATCTACTCAACTCTGATTTGCAATTTTTCTTCATCTGCTACAATACGTCTAACCCTCAGGAGTTTTACTCCAAGGTAAAGAGACTATCATATGTTTTGGGTGCTTAATCCAATAATATAACATGTTATTTCTATCAGTTGGCTTCACAAAAATATCTGTCTTGATCACTCCTTCTACATATACTAATACATCCAAAAATTAAATTGACTGTTGTGACTTAGTCATAGTGAAGGACAGACTCTTCATACAATGATTTAAATAATCATAGAACTCGATCAGACTATGCTCATCCCCTTTCCATTTCATAAAGATATTGTCAATGTAATGCCACCAACTCAGGATGTGCTCCCTAAAATTGGACCCGTACACATACCGATCCTCGAACCGCCCCATAAAGATATTGGCATAAGTCGGGGCCACATTCGGCCCCATCGCCGTGCCCCTCCTCTGCCAATAGAGGTCATCCCCAATAAGGAAATAATTTCTCTCAAGGACAACCTCAAACAGTCCGAGGATCAGCCGTGTACAGGGTGGAGCACATCCCGAGTCGGCTAGCGCCACATCGACGGCATCCAAACCTTCATTGTGTCTTATATGTGTATAATGATGCTACATCAAATGTCACCAAATATTAACCACTCAAGAAAACCACATTTTTCTATTTCAATAGGAAATCTGAAGTGTCCCTGACATAGTGGGGCGCAGCTGTGGCAAAACATTGAAACCATTTATCCAAAAGTATATATTTTCAGGAGTATATATAATACAGGTGTAACTGGTTTCTCCACAATGAGAAATTTATTCAAATCTTCATTAATAATCCCGATTTCATAGGCATTATTAATCTTTTTTCCTATCATCTTTTGAATCTCAAAATTGGGGTCCTTAGTTGGTTTTGTATATACCTCCTCATTATTTAACTATCTCCAAACCTCCATTTTGTACTTCAATGTGTCCATTATCACAACTGCACCCCACTAGTCAGCTTGTTTAATAGTTATTTGTTTATTCTCCTTCAGTTGTCTTAATGCATCTCTTTCTAATCTTGAGAGATTATGTCTGAAAACGGTCAAAGATTTATAATCTGCCCTCAATTCAGCCACCCTGCAGGTCACCAACTTAATGTATGACTCCACAAAGTGATTGTCCTGAGGGATCTGTGGCCTCAGTAGATTATGTAAACTCTGGAAACTTCCAGAGTTTACATGATCTACTGAGGCCACAGATCCCTTCTTTTATGGCCTGTTATATTGATACTTCCTCTGGCTGGAACAAAATTATGTAAAACTAAACGTTATGTATTGAAAGCATTATCCAATAAGGATATGTGGTGTGCCGTGGATTTCTCTTTGGAACGGATTGGAGCATGTCCTCTACGAGCACCCACCACTTAGGATGTGCAGATCTCATCCTTTTCTTGTCATTAAAATGAACCAGACATGGATCCCACAGGACTTGTCCATACCTTAGGCAGATTAGAGAGGTGCACCAGACGCAGCCAGCCATTGTTATACTCTAGCGCACTTTGTGCGTACTCTTTGCTATTTCCCAATGTTTTGGGACCTCCACAAAATAAAAAATAAAAATTTGTTGACTACCTCCTCTGCCACGTCTGCCTCTTTTGCTTAAATCACTATGTCAGCCTCGTCGTCCATTCAGACATCCACCTCCTGGCTCAAGATTATTACTGTTTGTCTTAAATTGGCACAGTAAAGAAGTATACTGGCCGCACCCAGCCATTGTTATACTCCAGCGCACTTTTTGAATTCTGTTTACTATTTCCTAATGTTTTGGGGCCTCCACAAACAAAAAAAAAATAAAAAATTAAGAAAAAAATATAGTTGGCTACATCCTACGCCTCTTCCACTTACACCACCACATCCGCTTCCTCCACCTCTTCCACTTGCACCGCCACGTCCGCCTCCTCCTCCACTTGGACCTCCACCTCATAGTAACATAGTACATAAGGCCGAAAAAAGACATCTGTCCATCCAGTTCGGCCTGCCATCCTGCAAGTTGATCCAGAGGAAGACAAAAAAAACCTGTGAGGTAGAAGCCAATTTCCCTCACTTTAGGGGAATAAAAAATTCCTTCCCGGCTTAAGATTATTATTTGTTATATTGGCAGAGTAGAGCAGTATACCGGCAGCACCCCAAAAAATGGCTAAAAGTCACACACAGAAATGACAGACACATGTAAAGAAACAAAACAAAAACAGTGTTAGCTTCCTCCCCTGCCTTCTTCGCCACTGCCACCTACACCGCCACGTCCACCTCCTCCTGCATTGGGACCTCCACCTCCTGGCTCAAGATTATTATTTGTTATATTGGCAGAGTGGAGAAGTATACCGGCCGCACCCCATAGAATGGCTGTAGGTCACAGACAGAATTAACAGACAAATAAAAAATTAACCCCCCCCCCCCACAGAAACAGTGTTGGCTTCCTCCTCTTCCACCTACACCGCCACGTCTACAGCCTCCTCAACTTCCTACTCCACTTGGACCTCTACCTCCTGATTTAAGATAAATATATTTATTTATATGTATTTAAGCATGTATTTATGTTATTTTAAGTCATTTCCCTATCCACATTTGTTTGCAAAGCAATGGTACTGCTCTTACCTCCATTTTGGTTTCATTTGCAGACCTATGACTTATTTATAGCCATTTTTCAGCCCCAAAGTTCTGGTCCCCATTGACTTCAATGGGGTTTAGTGTTCGTGGTCCAGTTTGGGTAAAATTCGGGATCCGAACCGAACTTTTGCAACAAAGTTTGGCCGAACCCCTCGAACCCGAACATGCACGGGTTCGCACATCCCTAATCTTATGGTTTTACATATAATTTAGGGATATATTTAGTTAGGTAGATTGAATTATTAGGTAGAAGTCAGGTTTGCATCAGTATAGAGGTAGAGCATAGGAGAAAGGAATTGTTCTGTAGCTGCATGTGCTTTATAGTAAGGGAAGTTTGAGCTGTTCATGTAATGAACTGTAATCACTGTAATATAAAAGTTTAATTCAACACATTTTATTGTGGTAATATACCAGGTTAATTCAATGTATTGTAGTGAATCAACAAACAAGTTTAATTCAGCATATTTTATTGTATTAATATACCAGTTTATTAAAGGGGTTGTCAGGGCTTTTAATATTGATGACCTATCCTCAGGGGTCCGACACCCAGCACCCCCGTCGCTCAACTGTATCAGGAGATGGTGTGCGCAGTGTTCATGTGCACATCTCCCCTTTCTCTTCCATAGACATAGCAGCATCAGGAAGAGAGAAGGGAGACGGCACATGCACACGTACCATCTCCTCATACAGCTGACCAGCAGGGGGTGCTGGGTGTAGGATGTCCTGAAAATAGGTCATCAATATTAAAAGCCCGGACAACCCCTTTAAGTGCATTGTACTGCATCAATATACGAGTTTAATTCAATGCATTGTACTGGGTCAATCTACCAGTTTAATTCAATGTATTTTACTGCATTGATATACCAGTTTAATTTAACACACTGTACTGCATCAATGCACCAATTTAATTCAATGCATTGTACTATGTTAATATACCAGTTTAATTTAACACATTTTATTTACATCGACCCACCATTGTAATTTGTCAATACCAGTTTGCGGTGTGTTCTTTCAAGGGGAGGAATCTTTAATTGTGCACCAGGTTTCTGGTGGAGGAATTTAGGTAAACGTCCCTCACTTCTATGCTTTTGCCCATATGTGATACCATTCTATGTCATTACTACTCCTGACCAGTTCTCTGTAAAAATTGTCTCATTTTCCGAATGTCGCACACTTCTGAACCTTCACTGAAATTAAATTCTGTATGATAATTACATTGACTCGTTTACAAATGGTGCTCATTTGTCCATTTATTTTTGTTTAAATTATAATTTTTTCTAAATGTTGTAGAGTTCCATGCCTTCTACAAAATTTAAGTCACCACTATACTGCTTCCAGCTACGAGTAGCAGAAACCACAGCAGTCAGTTCAGTTTTCAAAAAGATTGAATTGTCTTTCCCACTGCCACGCTAACTTGATGCACATCAGCAAATAGACATGCACCACCTAAACAACTAGGTTCAATCATATCTGTACTGTGCCCTTTCTCCAGCGCATACCATGTTCCCTGACCCCATGGACTTCTGGGGAGGTAGATTGGAACAGTGGCTTGAATTGTCCCAGTTTGCAATCATTCAACTGTTTTGTCTAGCCTGTACTGTACTGCCAAATAGAGTATTCAGTAAGGCAGGTGGCATTGTCACCCAAATTTAATTCTGCTATATGGCATTGGTACTTCTGGCTAGCTGTTTTTAAATATTGGGGGTCATTTAATAACAGAAACGCACTTATTTTTTATGTATTTTTGGCGCATATTGTGGCGCAAAGGTTATTTGCGTCACATTTTGCTACTTTTCCCCGCTCATGCCAGGCCAAAAAAAAGGAGCATGACATGGGCGGGGAAGGGGACAAACCTGCAGGCCTGTCTCATTTATCATTTTCTACGCCTGTTTTACGCTTAGAAAATTGTCAAAATGTAAGCCAGCAAGGAAGCTGGTGTAGATTTAGACTAGTGGTGGATGCACTTAAGTTATGTAGAGGATGGGTCATCTTCATAATTTCGGCTGATCCACCGCCAATGCACGGGGCTATTAAGACCAGCATCTAAAATGCCAATCTTAATAAATTGTCCCCCATTGTCTCCTTCTTGAAATGTCACCCAGTTCCATACCATCACCCAATTTTAATTCTTCTTTATGGTAGTAGTATTTGTGGACAGATGTCTGTAAAAACTGTCTCGTTTTTGAAACGTTATGCAGTTTCGTGTCTCCAATAAAATTTAATTCTGCTCTATGTATGATATTCGTTCACCTAGCCAACTGTTTTTCTTTATTTTTAATAGTTTAAAATTATCTTATTTTCAAAATGGTTGTGGCTTTTCTCCTGCACATACCCTATTCCTTGAACTCATGGACTTCTGGGGATTTAGATTGGAGAAGTAGTTGGAACTGGCCCAGTTTGCTATAATTGAACTGTCCATCCTCCAGTGTCTTCTCAGAGAGAGATTCCAGCATGGCAGGTGGTGTCTTCATGGCCGAGCGGGCAAAATTGTCCTGTGAGGTAACTAAAACATTACTTTTGTTAAAATGAATCAAGCAAAAAAATCCATGTGGATTTCCACACATATCTGAGTAATGACACTGAATAGATCTGCCATTGCTGACAGTGGCTATTTATTGCCAATCTAATGATGCAACTGCCGCTGTCTGCCTGTTTACAGTGTCTCGTAATATACTGCAGCCACCGATGACACAGCTGCCCCTTGTGTCACTATTATATGGCTACACATCTTCTGCCTTGTCCATGAGGTTGCTAACTGCCAAGATAATTTTTGGGAGCTTGTTCAGAACAAGCCACTGCTTTTCCTGATACTACTGTGCGAGTATAAACACTAGTCAACACTTAATAAAGGACAATTTATGGAATTGTTTTAAATTTTAAATAAGTGTAACAAATGGGATGGCTTAGTATGTTTTTAAACAGGCTGTATGTGAACACCATCATCCATATATTTACCCATAGCTATATGTGTCATGGTCATTCTGACATTATTTACAATTGTCATTATTGTGTGAAAGAGCTTAAATGAAAGGGGAGAGACAGAATGAGCAAAAATCTGAGAAAAAAAATAAGAGTGTAAGATAAGAGAGAAAGAATGAGTCCTAGCAGACCTCAGAGTGCCATATACCAATATTAAGGCTAAGGATAGATAATATATTTAATGCAGACACTTTTGCCTAACTGTATTCCAGCTATTGGTTGGCTTACTTTGAGACAGAATTTTATGTCAGAATTATGGTGTAATTTTGGTGCACAATTGTACATCTTAGGCCATGTCACTTTTCCCATAAATTCCCCCTTCCCTCCAATTCCTGATAAGCCACTTCCTTTTTAGGACTAGGCACAGAAACTTTCAATACATCTATATGAGCCAAATTAGGTCAAATTGTGCCACTTATCGGCACAACAGACACCATATTCTAGGATTGTTGCAATCTTGAGTTCATGAAAATGTATATATTTTACTACTTTAACATTCACCAACCTGAATCAAAATTACTCTTTAAAAAAGTGCATTCCCTTTATGACCCTCAGCAAGGCAGTTTTAATATTGGAGTTCTGTAGACTGTATACGATAGGATTCATTATGGGGACGATAGTTGTATAGACAACATTGAAGGTTAAATCTAGAACATCAGAGTAAGATGGTATCAGAAACCACGTTAAGCCTGTTCCAAAGTAAATAGAGATGACAGTGATGTGGGATGAGCAGGTGGAGAAGGCCTTACTTCTGCTTTCACTTGACTTTATCTTAAAGATGGTAAAGAAAATTTTAAAGTAAGAAATTAAAGTGCACATCAATGGAAGAAAGATAAATAACACAATTTCCATGCCGGTTATTGCAAATAAAATTTCTGTGCCAGTACAAGTAGTCTTTGTTAGTGATTTAATATCACAGTAGAACTGATAAATTATGTTGGAATGACAGGAGGACATGTATAAAGCTGAGATTACAAATATTAGAGAATTTAAAAAGGCGCCTGTCCACATCCCAATAGTTATCAGGTTACAATTTCTCTGGTTCAGGATCCGATGATAATGTAAGGGGAGGCAGATAGCGACATATCGATCATAAGACATAATAAAGAGAAGAATTTCCTCTGCGACTCCCACTGTAAAAAAACAGTAGAACTGACAATAACATTGTGAGAAGGAGACAAAGTGATTTCCGGACAATAAGATGTGCAGTAATTTAGGAACCGTGACCGATGTATAAAATATGTCTACAATGGCCAAATTACAGATAAAGAGATACATTGGTTCATGCAACTGAACTTCCCGACATATGACTGTGATAATGGAAGAATTGATAAGGACTCCGACCAGATATATCAAGAAGAAGAGAGTGGTAATGAGCTGTTTATATTTTGTCTCTCCAGAAAATGGCAAAATGTAAAAATATTTAATGGACGTCTCATTCTTCATTTTTTTTTTTCTTGCAAAATATGCACATACATTATTTAGGGATTTCAGCGCATAACATATCAAATGTCAATACATTTAGAGGAAGAGTTTTTCTCCTTGTGAGCATGTAAAACCTCATTTTGGAGACTAACCAGTTGTAATGACCGGCGTCACGCAAAGGGAGGGAAATGGGAAGGCCCTGTCCAAGGGAGAGGGAAAGGTGGTGACCCCTGACTCACCTTGAGGCTGGCACCTGACTGCCCTGACGTCCCTAGACGGGTTCCTCACCCGTACGCCGATCACGTGCCTAAACCCTGGCTTTCCCTAAGATGAGCCCTATGTAGTGAACGGGGCGGTGGGATCACTAGTCCGCACCACTGACGCTAAAAGGAAAACACCAAGGAGAGGACAGACAACACAGACAAAACATATAATCCCAGGTGGGCGACAACAGCAGACCACAAAGGCCCAACAGGGATCCGGAGGGTAACGTTCTGGAACAACAACCAGGGAACACAGCTACACAGCTCCAGTCGGTCAGTATAGAAGTCCAGGCAGGAAGCTCTATATCTGGCAACCAGAGAAGTGAGAGATGGGAATATAAGGAGGTTGGGATTGCTGGACAAGACACAGCTGAGGAGGAGAAGTTACGGATCCCTGAGTGAGCCAAAAAGGATTGCAAGGCAAACCCAGAAAGCTACCATTAAGAAACAACACTGTTTTTAGACATAGCACGCGCAGCCACCCGCTGCGACTTCCTGACCCCGGGTATAACGGAGTCAGACGTGGCTCTAGACACCCTCGTGACACCAGTCATCCCTTGTAACCCAGAGGTCAAGTCTGCTGATCTAGTCATTTATCCTTGAACCCTACAGAACTCGCTCTAGACCGATTTACACTTATTTTTTGTGATCTCTTGTTATATAGGTTTTGTTTCTCACTCTTACTTATAGAAACATACTGTACTAACGCCGTTTTGAATTTTCTTGAAAATATATTCACATACTTTTGGTAAGTTTGCGTCTTACTGGTCTTACTATTTACTGTTAGTAGGTAAAAAAATAATTAATGAAGTTTGAAAATCCAAATTCAATGGAATATAGTACATTGGATGGTAGTAACTCTTATCTATTAAAATAGAAATATCTTGTATTTAGGGTCATTAAGAAAAAGTACACTGCTCAAAAAAATAAAGGGAACACAAAAATAACACATCCTAGATCTGAATTAATTAAATATTCTTCTGAAATACTTTGTTCTTTACATAGTTGAATGTGCTGACAACAAAATCACACAAAAATTAAAAAATGGAAATCAAATTTTTCAACCCATGGAGGTCTGGATTTGGAGTCACACTCAAAATTAAAGTGGAAAAACACACTACAGGCTGATCCAACTTTGATGTAATGTCCTTAAAACAAGTCAAAATGAGGCTCAGTAGTGTGTGTGGCCTCCACGTGCCTGTATGACCTCCCTACAACGCCTGTGCATGCTCCTGATGAGGTGGCGGGCGGTCTCCTGAGGGATCTCCTCCCAGACCTGGACTAAAGAATCTGCCAACTCCTGGACAGTCTGTGGTGCAACGTGACGTTGGTGGATAGAGCGAGACATGATGTCCCAGATGTGCTCAATTGGATTCAGGTCTGGAGAACGGGTGGGCCAGTCCATAGCATCAATGCCTTCATCTTGCAGGAACTGCTGACACACTCCAGCCACATGAGGTCTAGCATTGTCTTGCATTAGGAGGAACCCAGGGCCAACCACACCAGCATATGGTCTCACAAGGGGTCTGAGGATCTAATCTCGGTACCTAATGGCAGTCAGGCTACCTCTGGCGAGCACATGGAGGGCTGTGCGGCCCTCCAAAGAAATGCCACCCCACACCATTACTGACCCAATGCCAAACCGGTCATGCTGGAGGATGTTGCAGGCAGCAGAACGTTCTCCACGGAGTCTCAAGACTCTGTCACGTCTGTCACATGTGCTCAGTGTGAACCTGCTTTCATCTGTGAAGAGCACAGGGCGCCAGTGGCGAATTTGCCAATCTTGGTGTTCTCTGGCAAATGACAAACGTCCTGCACGGTGTTGGGCTGGAAGCACAACCCCCACCTGTGGACGTCGGGCCCTCATATCACCCTCATGGAGTCTGTTTCTGACCGTTTGAGCAGACACATGCACATTTGTGGCCTGCTAGAGGTCATTTTGCAGGGCTCTGGCAGTGTTCCTCCTTGCACAAAGGCGGAGGTAGCGGTCCTGCTGCTGGGTTGTTGCCCTCCTACAGCCTCCTTCACATCTCCTGTTGTACTGGCCTGTCTCCTGGTAGCGCCTCCATGCTCTGGACACTACGCTGACAGACACAGCAAACCTTCTTGCCACAGCTCGCATTGATGTGCCATCCTGGATAAGCTGCACTACCTGAGCCACTTGTGTGGGTTGTAGACTCCGTCTCATGCTACCACTAGAGTGAAAGCACCGCCAACATTCAAAAGTGACCAAAACATCAGCCAGGAAGCATAGGAACTGAGACGTGGTCTGTGGTTACCACCTGCAGAACCACTCCTTTATTGGGGGTGTCTTGCTAATTGCCTATAATTTCCACCTGTTGTCTATCCCATTTGCACAACAGCATGTGGAATTGATTGTCACTCAGTGTTGCTTCCTAAGTGGACAGTTTGATTTCACAGAAGTGTGATTGACTTGGAGTTACATTGTGTTGTTTAAGTGTTCCCTTTATTTTTTTGAGCAGTTTATATAAGGGTTAGAAATAATATTCTCAATAATAGTTTAAATGTAGCAACATTATATTCATATTGTGGTTTTTAGCTTGGATCGTTCAAAAACATTTTTGGAGTCATTTATCAAACTGGTGTAAAGTAAAACTGGCTTAGTTGCCTATAACAACAAATCAGATTCCATCTTTTATTTTTGACAGCTCCTTTGGAAAATGAAAGGTGGAATCTGATTGGATGCTATGGGCAACTAAGCCAGTTCTACTTTACACCAGTTTGATAAATGACCCCCTTTGACTTTTCATGTAGAACAAATCCAATACACAGTAGTATTGATACCAGAAGTGTAAAAGTCACCAGCATTCACTGTTACAAATCATAAATGGTAAAGGAACTGCCAATAAAACATAACTTTTAATAAGTACATAAATACAAATATAAACATGACAACATTTTTTTTATCTAAAAGGTGAATAATACAGGGAGTGCAGAATTATTAGGCAAGTTGTATTTTTGAGGATTAATTTTATTATTGAACAACAACCATGTTCTCAATGAACCCAAAAAACTCATTAATATCAAAGCTGAATATTTTTGGAAGTAGTTTTTAGTTTGTTTTTAGTTTTAGCTATTTTAGGGGGATATCTGTGTGTGCAGGTGACTATTACTGTGCATAATTATTAGGCAACTTAACAAAAAACAAATATATACCCATTTCAATTATTTATTTTTACCAGTGAAACCAATATAACATCTCAACATTCACAAATATACATTTCTGACATTCAAAAACAAATCAAAAACAAATCAGTGACCAATATAGCCACCTTTCTTTGCAAGGACACTCAAAAGCCTGCCATCCATGGATTCTGTCAGTGTTTTGATCTGTTCACCATCAACATTGCGTGCAGCAGCAACCACAGCCTCCCAGACACTGTTCAGAGAGGTGTACTGTTTTCCCTCCTTGTAAATCTCACATTTGATGATGGACCACAGGTTCTCAATATACCCTTTCTTGCCAGCCACGCTGTGGAGTACTTGGACGCGTGTGATGGAGCATTGTCCTGCATGAAAATCATGTTTATCTTGAAGGATGCAGACTTCTTCCTGTACCACTGCTTGAAGAAGGTGTCTTCCAGAAACTGGCAGTAGGACTGTGAGTTGAGGTTGACTCCATCCTCAACCCGAAAAGGCCCCACAAGCTCATCTTTGATGATACCAGCCCAAACCAGTACTCCACCTCCACCTTACTGGCGTCTGAGTCGGACTGGAGCTCTCTGCCCTTTACCAATCCAGCCACGAGCCCATCCATCTGGCCCATCAAGACTCACTCTCATTTCATCAGTCCATAAAACCTTAGAAAAATCAGTCTTGAGATATTTCTTGGCCCAGTCTTGACGTTTCAGCTTGTGTGTCTTGTTCAGTGGTGGTCGTCTTTCAGCCTTTCTTGCCTTGGCCATGTCTCTGAGTATTGCACACCTTGTGCTTTTGGGCACTCCAGTGATGTTGCAGCTCTGAAATATGGCCAAACTGGTGGCAAGTGGCATCTTGGCAGCTGCACGCTTGACTTTTCTCAGTTCATGGGCAGTTATTTTGCGCCTTGGTTTTTCCACACGCTTCTTGCGACCCTGTTGACTATTTTGAATGAAACGCTTGATTGTTCGATGATCACGCTTCAGAAGCTTTGCAATTTTAAGAGTGCTGCATCCCTCTGCAAGATATCTCACTATTTTTGACTTTTCTGAGCCTGTCAAGTCCTTCTTTTGACCCATTTTGCCAAAGGAAAGGAAGTTGCCTAATAATTATGCACACCTGATATAGGGTGTTGATGTCATTAGACCACACCCCTTCATTACAGAGATGCACATCACCTAATATGCTTAATTGGTAGTAGGCTTTCGAGCCTATACAGCTTGGAGTAAGACAACATGCATAAAGAGGATGATGTGGTCAAAATACTCATTTGCCTAATAATTCTGCACACAGTGTAGTTTAAAAACAACGTATGTAATTTGGGTACACCTAGCCTAATACTTATATCAAAATCATGACCCAAAAGTGTTTAACATAAGGAAGATTTTTATCATCTTTTTATCATGTAAATACAAAACAATACAAATAAAATACAATACAAAAATGTATGCTTACTATGACTTAGAAATAGACAAATGCATCTGATAATCTCAAATTTATGATTTGGCATTCAGGTAAGCACCAATACTTCACTGCCTACAAACCTGGGATTGCATTTTCAATTACAATTAATGACTAGGGATGAGCAAAGTTCTGAAAAATTTGATTCTGCTGCTTCGCAGAATTTCACAAAGAAATTTGATTTATTACCAATTAATTTGTCATAAATCACATTCCTTTAAAAGTAGTGGGTGCAATGACGGGAAACAACGATCGCGCTGCCCACCCGTTGTAGTACCCTTCAGATGCCGCGTTCATCGCTGATCATGGCATCTGAAGTTAAAAGGGTGCCCTTTCAGGGGTTCATCAGGGTTTAAAAAAAATACATACATTATTCATTCACTCACAGAGATGCCGTCACAGCCATCCTATTTGAAGACACAGCTTGAAATCTTGCACGGTGACTAGCACATCACCCAGAGCAAGATTTTGCCCTGTTTCTTTAATCAAGATGGCTGCAATGGCCTCTCTGTAAGCAAAGGGATGTTTTTTTTTTTTATAACTATTTCAGGAAAAAATTGATTCATTACCACGAAGCGCAAGGAAATTCGGTAGCAAATACAAATTTTGCCTGTAATTCGGCTCAAAGTTAATTTGTTTGGCTTCGATTCCCTCAACACTATTAATGACCTCATGTGTGAAATATAAAAGGCTATATGCACCTTTAATAGCAACTTTTTATGATTGTATTTTTGTCATTTTAGCCCAAAAAAATATATTTTCAAACTGGTCTTTATTAAAAAAAAGTTCAGCCATCTCTGAGATACAAAAGACTTAAAAATAAGTCTGCAAGCTGAGACTTTCTGTTTTCTTTGAATCCAGACAGTTTATGTCTCCTGAAGAGCTCTAATCTCCTGCCTCATAAACCTCATAATCACTTATTATACAGTCCTGATCAAAAGTTTAAGACCACTTGAAAAATGGCAAAAAATGATATTTAGCATGGCTGGATTTTAACAAGGTTCCAAGTAGAACTTCAACATGCAACAAGAAGAAATGGGAGTGAGAAAACATTTTTTGAGCATTTAATTTAATGAAAACAACGAATAAACTGAAACAGGCTATTTTTTAGCTGATCAAAAGTTTAGGACCACACCTCCAAAAAAAACCTCCAAACATGAACTCCAGTAATAAGTAGCTCCGCCGTTATTGTTTATCACTTCAAAAATTAGTTTCGGCATGCTTTATGCAAGCGTTTCCATGAGGTGGGAACATTTCTCCAAGTGGTGAAGACGGCCGCACGAAGGCCATCTACTGACTGGAACTGTTGTCCATTTTTGTAAACTTCCCTTGCCATCCATCCTCAAAGGTTCACACGCAGGATGGGCCAAAAGAGTGATGCTATTCTTCTGGAAGAAGTCCCTTGTCATGCGGGCATTGTGTACTGTAGCGTTGTCCTGTTGAAAAACCCAGTCGTTACCACACAGACGAGGGCCCTCAGTCATGAGGAATGCTCTCTGCAACATCTGGACATAGCCAGCGGCCATTTGACGCCCCTGCACTTCCTGAAGCTCCATTGTTCCACTGAAGGAAAAAGCAACCCAGACCATTATGGCGCCCCCTCCACTGTGGCATGTAGAAAACATCTCAGGTGGGATCTGCTTGTCATGCCAGTAACGTTGGAAACTATCAGGACCATCAAGGTTAAATTTCTCATCAGAGAATAAACTTTCTTCCACCTTTGAATGTACCATGTTTGGTGCTCTCTTGCAAAGTTCAAACGAGCAGTTCTGTGGCTTCAAGAAGACAAGGTCTATGAAGACGTTTTTTGTTTTTGAAGCCCTTCAGTCTCAGATGTTGTCTGATGGTTATGGGGCTGCAGTCAGCACCAGTAAGGGCCTTAATTTGGGTCGAGGGTCGTCCAGTGTCCTGACGGACAGCCAATTGGATCCTCTGGCTCAGTGCTGATGAAATTTTTTTGGGTCTTCCACTTGACTTTTTTGTTCCATAACCCTCAGGATCATTTAAGAAATTCCAAATGACTGTCTTACTGTGCCCCACCTCAGCAGCGATGGCGCGCTGTGAGAGACCCTGCTTATGCAGTTCAACAACCCGACCACGTTCAAAAAGGAGAGTTATTTTGCCTTTGCCATCACAACGTGTGATTACCTGACAGAAAATGACAATGAATCTACATCTTTGCACAGATTTGGCCTTTTAAAGGCATGTGGCCCTAAACTTTTGATCAGCTGAAAAACAGCCTGTTTAAGTTTATTAATTGTTTTCATGAAATTTAATGCTCAAAAAATGTTTTGTCTCACTCCCATTTCTTCTTGTTGCATGTTGAAGCTCTACTTGGAACATTGTTAAGATCCAGCCATGCTAAATATGATTTTTTGATCAGGACTGTAGCTCAATCCTTATCAAAACCATAAGAAGACGGCTTAAATAAATGTTTATATGGTCATGAGATCAGAGATAAGAGCTCTACATGAGCTGTCAGCTGATGGGATTCATAGAAAACAGAATGTCACAGCTTGCAAACAGATTGATTTTTAAACCTTGTATCTAAGAATTTATTTTTTTTGACCAAAATGAGTAAAATGCAATCATAACAAAATTGCCCTAAAGGTGACCTTAGTCTTTACATTTAATTTATAATATCCCCTTTTCTTATTGTAATATTTTTGCTAAATTACCTTTAGAGTAACGCAAGGTGGGTGGCATCTGATGTAACAATCTTCATTGGATTGTGTAAGAGCTGTGCAGCTAATTTATATCATACTGAACATCATGGCATGATAATCATCGATGTAAATCTACCCCAAAGGAAAAGTATAATGTTCGTAATTAATGTCTCTTAGGTTTTAATATAATGATTTACTACGTTTTTTCTTACATTTCATAAACAAAATTAGTAAAACTGAATCATAGATTTTATACCACTGTAGATAAAAAGGAAATGACAACTAAACAGACCAATAGACATTGCTCAGTAAAAAAAAAAAGCAGGCAAAATAGTCAAATTTAACATGTTATGTCGTCAAATATATTTTAAAAATGTAATGATGATCTTGGATTAAGCAGCGCATGGTTGTAGCTAGAGTTGAGCGGACACCTGGATGTTCGGGTTCGACGGGTTTGGCCGAACTTCATAATAAAGTTCGAAGTTGGGACACAAACTTGACCCCGAACCCCATTGAAGTCAAAGGGGACCCAAACTTTGGAGCACTAAAATAGCTCTAAAAAAAGTCATGGAAAGGGCTAGAGGGCTGCAAAAGGCAGCAAAATGTGGTTAAGAGCATGGCAAGTGCAACTAGGAGGTGGAGGTCCATATGGAGTAGGAGGTTGAGGAGGCGGTGAAGGTAGCGGTGTAGATGGAAGCGGCAGTGGAGGAGAAGGAGGTAGCCAACACTAGTATTTTTCTTTTTTGTTGTTTAAATTAGGGTAGAACCCAAAACATTGGCAAATATAAAAAATTAAACAAAGAGAATGTGCGCTGGAGTATAATGGCTGGGTGAGGCCGGTATACATGTCTATTCTGCACAAGGTATGGACAAGTCCAGTGGGATCCATGCCTGGTTCATTTTAATGAACGTGAGCTTGTCCACATTGGCTGTGGACAGGCGGCTGCACTTGTCCTTGATAACTCCCCCTGCCGTGCTAAATACACGTTCAGACAATACACTGGCTGCAGGGCAGGCCAGCACCTCCAAGGCGTAAAGGGCAAGCTCAGGCCATGTGCCCAATTTGGAGACCCAGTAGTTGAAGGGGGCATTCCCATCAGTGCACACATACTGCTCCACCGTGTTGTTGAAATGTTGCCTCCTGCTAAGACGTTTCATATCAGCTGGTGGTGCTGGTTGTTGTGGCGTGTTAACAAAGCTTTTCCTCGTTTTGGCCATGCTAACCCTGCCTTCTGAGGTGCTGGCGGTGCCCCAGCTGCTCCTCCTCTTCTGCCTTCGCCTTGTGCTTCAACTGTGCCCCCGCTGTCAGGTGGGAATGCCATCAGCAGCGCGTCTACCAGCGTGCGCTTGCACTCGCGCATCTTACGATCACGCTCCAGTGACGGAATTAAGGACGGTACATTGTCCTTGTAACGGGGATCCAGCAGCGTGGCCACCCAGTAATCAGCACAAGTTAGAATGTGGCCAACTCTGTGATCGTTGCGGAGACACAGCAGCATGTAATCGCTCATGTGTGCCAGGCTGCCCAGATGTAACGACAAGCTGTCCTCTGTGGGAGGTGTATCATCTGTGTCCTCTGTATCCCCCCAGCCATGCACCAGTGATGGCCATGAGCTGGTTTGGATGCCACACTACCGTGAACATGGTTCCTCCTCCTCCATCTCCTCATCCTCCATCTCGTCATCCTCCAGAACAGTGCCCTGGTGGACAATTGTGTACCTGGCGTATGCTGGTGCAGGAACCCACCCTCGGAGCCACTTGTGAATGACTGGACTGAAACCCTTGTAAATGATCCCTCTTCCTCCTGTGCCACATCCTCTTCCATCATCGCCCGAAGTGTTTTTACAAGGAGGCATAGAAGTGGGATAGTAACGCAGAGAACGGCATCATGGGCACTGGCCATGTTGGTGGAGTACATGAAACAGCGCAACAAGGCACACAGGTCTCGAATGGAGGCCCACTCATTGGTGGTGAAGTGGTGCTGTTCTGCAGAGCGACTCATCCGTGCGTGCCGCAACTGAAACTCCACTATCACCTGCTGCTGCTCGCACTGTCTGGCCAGCATGTGCAAGGTGAAGTTCCACCTTGTGGGCACGTCGCATATCAGGCGGTGAGTGGGAAGGCCGAAGTTACGCTGCAGCACTGACAGGCGAGCGGCAGCAGGGTGAGAACCCTTTCTACAGAAGTTCTGACATATTGGGATAATTTTTCAGGAACCTCTGCACCACCAAATTAAGCACATGTGTCAGGCAAGGGATGTGCGTCAAACCGGCTAGGCCCAGAGCTGCTATGAGATTTTGCCCATTATCGCACACCACCAGGCCAGGCTTGAGGCTCACTGGCACCAACCACTCATCGGTCCATTGTTCCATGCCCGTCCACAGCTCCTGCGCGGTGTGGGGTTTGTCCCCCAAACAGATAAGTTTCAAAACTGCCTGCTGTCATTTACCCCTGGCTGTGCTGAAGTTGGTGATGAAGGTGTTACGCTGACCGGATGAGGAGGCGGTAGAGGATAAGGAAGCGAAGTAGGAGGAGGAAGCAACAGGAGGCAATGAGAAATGCCCTGCAATCCTCAGTGGTGGAAGGACATGCTATCCACCTCAGGCCGAGCCGCCACTGCATTTACCCAGTGTGATGAGATATAACGTCCCTGACCGTGCTTACTGGTCCACGTATCCGTAGTTAGGTGGACCTTGCCACAGATGGCATTGGCGTTGTTCATTTCTTTCCGTCGACCCTATGCCTTGGTTACCAGTGTCACGCTGTCGCGATGGATTAAGTGGATTCTCTCCTTGTTGGGAATAGACACTTCCATTCTTATGGCACATTCTGTTCGTTGATGCTTTTATTGGTAACATTTTGGGGTACATATAATGTTTTTGATTGCTTAATATTACACCTTTTGGGGGCAAGATGACCAACAAATGGCTGTTATGGTTTAGTTTATTTTATAAAAAAATTTAAGGCGTTCACCTGATGAGATATTTCATGTAATATTTTTATAGAACCAGTCATTAAAAAGGTTCTCTGGGCTTTAATATTGATGACCTATCCTCAGGGCCATTGTGCACGACGTCTCCTCATACAGATGATCGGCGGCAATGCTGGGCAAGCTATGTACATAGTGTTTCCAAGAAATAAAGTATTTAGCCTCCTATTCTTATTTTGCTTTGATATCGTGGGTCTAAAAACATGGCTATCCAGTAATCATCAGCCTGCTTGATGTGAATGATACGCCTATCAGTACGTAAAAAATCAAGCATACAACTTGTCATTCTAGCCAGCATTTCCGAGGACCCAGTTCTTTCCGGTTCTGCCTTCCACTGAGATGATTGCGTGTCATGGCTGGTGTCATTGTCATCATCATCCTCCTGTTCCTCCACCACAGACTCCACCTCCAGTGGCAGCTCCTCATCCTCCTCTTCTTCATCCATGTAACTTTCTCCTTGTGGGTCCCCAACAGCTACAGGATGGACACAATCACGTAACTACTGAGGTCACAGCAGTCACAACAGTAACTGAGCCCCTAAGCCAGGGAATCCCTGTAGGCCCCCTTTGCAAGGAACTCACCACCAATTATGCAAGGTGAGGTGAACCTCAGGACGGTGATGCAGTTGAATGCCATAGCAGGGCATTGCGTCGCCTGAGCCAGGCAATGTACAGCTCAGGAAACGGGCCGGAAGAGACCTGCACTGAATCACTGACAGCCGCATGGAAGTAAGTATTTGAGTTTATTTTTTTTGGCACCATGCTCTTGGGGCACTATAGGGGGACAGAGAGGACCACTATGGGGGCGATGTTTCTACTGGCAGCATTAAATAGAAACATTTTGTACTGGCACACATAAAGGGGAATATTTTGTACTGGCACACATTATGCAAAGCGCTATGGGGGCATTGGCTCTACTTAGGGCATTAAAAGGGGTCATTTTTTGCAGTGTCATGCATTATAAAGGGGTATATTTGTATTGGCACACATTATAAAGGGGCATTTTTTGTACTGGCAGACATTATGAATAGTGGTACTAGTATTTTCAGAGGGATGTTTCTGCTGTACAGCATTGGGGAGCACAGTGGACACAGTATTGGGGTGGCAGGATGGGGTGTTCATGAGGTGGGAGGATGATGGAAAAGTAGGAAATTAACATGTATTTTTGTCAAAAACTGCAGAGACAAGAGATGGCTGAAGGAAATCATAATGGTGGTCTGGTCTGAATGGAGAAGATAAAGAAAGAACATTTACATCAGAGAAGACACTACTGAATATAAGAGGTATGTGGTGCTGTATTACACTATATGTTTTATAGCGCTATATGTAATGTTTTCCAAGTGTATCTTTAACATTTATGTGTCCTGCCAGAAAGGACTATCTACCAGAAAGGACTAGCTTTCGCTACCAGAAAGGACTAGCTATGCATGTTGCCGCAATGCACAGTGATGTGCACTGAGATACCTTCTACCTAAAGTTTGACTGCAGACTAGGATAGACCTGACTTAGCATGTTTTGTGACAAATTCCTAACAAAGCAAGTTTCTTGGAGAAATTCGGTGAAGTGACCTGATTGAAACTTTGCTCATCTCTAATTATGAGGCCTATAAATTAAAAGTCATGGGTTTGGTACACAGATTGTTAAACGGTACTACAAAATTGCAAAATTTTTCTCTGTAATATATTTGTAATTAAATGTCCCTCTTCAAACACACTTCACACTGGTATTGGCAATTTTCAATTGAAATATAATGTGCTCTATTAATGTAGTTATTATATAGTACAACACATTAACCAATAATACATGTGTTATCTGGTAAATAAATGCTGTTATCGAACCACAGAATGTTCAATAATATTGCACAGTAATCTTGACGCAATAGAATCAATGCATTCACAGTTAACTGGTATCTAAATGCTGTCATTGCAACATAAAGCATTCATTAATAGTGTGGGTTTCTTGACACAATACAATGCATTAACAGTTAACTGGTACTTTATATAAATCCTGTTTTTGCAACACAATACACATTCTCTAATAATTCACAGTATGTTTAAAAAAAAAGAGGGCAACTGCTCATCGTTTGCAGCTGAATGTATGTTATTGGGATGTGGGCAATAAGCTTATGAACCGTAGAAAGGTTTTGTACAAAAAAAGCTAGCTAGCTGTTCCTACAGAAAATTATGAATTTCTTGAAGGATTTTGTAATGCAGAACTTGCTAGCAAGCTATATGAAACAATTGTGACAGTGACCACTCCCTCACTCCATGCTTTCACTGATAAAACTCTAAAATCAACCCCATTTTCTCTCCATATTCTCTCCCAATAGTTCCTCTATAGTGTCACTAGTAACTAGCTTGTGTCTGCAATAGTTTTTTGTTAGACACAGCCACAACACATCCTATCAGATCCACAGCTGAGAACAGAATGGTGTGTGGCTCATTCTAAGCAGAAGGACCTGACTGAATACCGCCCTCAAATTGGCTGATCAGGCTGTCTTCCAGCCCCTGAGCCAATCAACACAAGCCAGGTTCATTTGCTCATCCATCTTCTAACTGCAGTGTCCCACTCCGTGTTGGAAGTGGGCCTCTTAAATTTCATGTATGTAATTTTATGCCATTGCATTTTATATGTATTAAGCTGCAAATTCCCTAGAACATGCTGGTAGTTGCATTTCATCCATTCACCCCAGGTGGTGCTGGCACTAATATATATATATATTCAGTACAGAGTCAGACCAAACGTTTGGACACACCTTCTCATTCAAAGAGTTTTCTTTATTTTCATGACTATGAAAATTGTAGATTCACACTGAAGGCATCAAAACTATGAATTAACACATGTGGAATTATATACTTATCAAAAAAGTATGAAACAACTGAAAATATGTCATATTCTAGGTTTTTCAAAGTAGCCACCTTTTGCTTTGATTACTGCTTTGCACACTCTTGGTATGCTCTTGTTGAGCTTCAAGAGGTAGTTACCTGAAATGGTCTTCCAACAGTCTTGAAGGAGTTCCCAGAGATGCTTAGCACTTGTTGGCCCTTTTGCCTTCACTCTGCGGTCCAGCTCAGTGTGAAGGTGTGTCCAAACTTTTGGTCTGTACTGTATATATGGATTGCGGTCGGGAAGGGGTTAAAAAGGGCTTGCGGAAATTTTTGGGGAAGACTTTGCAATTTGTAGACAAATAATTATAAAAAAAACATTCCCATATACAGCCAGGCCCATAAATATTGGGACATCGAATTGTAACATTTTCGGCTCTATACACAACAATGGATTAGAAATGAAACGAACAAGATGTGATTCAACTGCAGACTGTCAGCTTTAATTTGAGGGTATTTACATCAAAATCAGGTGAACGGTGTAGGAATTACAACAGTTTGCATATGTGCCTCCCACTTGTTAAAGGACCAAAAGTAATGGGACAGAATAATAATCATAAATCAAACTTTCACTTTTTAATACTTGGTTGCAAATCCTTTGTGGTCAATTACAGCCTGAAGTCTGGAACGCATAGACATCACCAGACGCTGGGTTTCATCCCTGGTGATGCTCTGCCAGGCCTCTACTGCAACTGTCTTCAGTTCCTGCTTGTTCTTGGGGCATTTTTCCTTCAGTTTTGTCTTCAGCAAGTGAAATGCATGCTCAATCGGATTCAGGTCAGGTGATTGACTTGGCCATTGCATAACATTCCACTTCTTTCCCTTAAAAAATTCTTTGGTTGCTTTTGCAGTATGCTTTGGGTCATTGTCCATCTACACTGTGAAGAGCCGTCCAATGAGTTCTGAAGCATTTGGATAAATATGAGCAGATAATATTGCCCGAAACACTTCAGAATTCATCCTGCTGCTTTTGTCAGTAGTCATATCATCAATAAATACAAAAGAACCAGTTCCATTGGCAGCCATACATGCCCACGCTATGACACTACCACCACCATGCTTCACTGATGAGGTGGTACGCTTAGGATCATAAGCAGTTCCTTTCCTTCTCCATACTCTTCTCTTCCCATCACTCTGGGACAAGTTGATCTTGGACTCATCAGTCCATAGGATGTTGTTCCAGAACTGTGAAGGCTTTTTTAGATGTCATTTGGCAAACTCTAATCTGGCCTTCCTACTTTTGAGGTTCACCAATGGTTTACATCTTGTGGTGAGCCCTCTGTATTCACTCTGGTGAAGTCTTCTCTTGATTGTTGACTTTGACACACATACACCTACGATACCTTCTGGAGAATGTTCTTGATCTGGCCAACTGTTGTGAAGGGTGTTTTCTTTACCAAGGAAAGAATTCTTCGGTCATCCACCAGTTGTTTTCTGTGGTCTTCCGGGTCTTTTGGTGTTGCTGAGCTCACCGATACGTTCCTTCTTTTGAAGAATGTTCCAAACAGTTGTTTTGGCCACGCCTAATGTTTTTGCTATCTCTCTGATGGGTTTGTTTTGTTTCTTCAGTCTAATGATGGCTTGCTTCACTGATAGTTACAGCTCTTTGGATCTCATCTTGAGAGTTGACAGCAACAGATTCCAAATGCAAATAGCACACTTGAAATTAACTCTGGACCTTTTATCTGCTCATTATAATTGGGATGATGAGGGAATAACACACACCTGGCCATGGAACAGCTGAGAAGCCAATTGTCCCATTACTTTTGGTCCCTTAACAAGTGGGAGGCACATATGCAAACTGTTGTAATTCCTACACTGTTCACCTGATTTGGATGTAAAAACCCTCAAATTAAAGCTGACAGTCTGCAGTTAAAGAGGACCTTTCATCGGTCCAAACATTGTGAACTACAGTAAGTGATAGTAATAATATAGTCTGTTCTAAGGATGAGTGAATTTATTGAAATTTATTTTGTCTGATTCACCAAATTTCAAAGGTTTGATTCATGTCCAAGTACTTTATGAATCAAAGTTGCTCTAGTTGCCCTGAAAATTGGTAACACCCTCTCCTAGAACTAAGATTTTTTTTATGAAAAGAGGTTATCTCTTTTTGTTAATTTTTTTTAACTTTTTTTTTCTTTTTCTCTTCTCTCTCCCCAAGACTGACACGTTTGACTGTGTTACCAAAACACACCACTGCGTCACATGTGTTATGTTTTTTCAGATTAGAAACCTTCCAAAGATTGTCCAATATCAGGAGGAGATGATGTTTAAATACACAAGATGTTATGGAAAACACAGTGGCATGTTGGAACCAAGTGTGCAAAATTTATGCCTCTAAGGGGGCAGAATTCCTGTCCATATTTAGACATGCACTAATGTTAATTGTCAAAAGAAAGAATGGCTCATTCTGGGCAATCATCCAAAATTTTAGCCTTAACGGGGCAGAATGCCTGCCCATATTTATAGATGGCACATACAAGTGTTAATTTTCAGAAGAAATAGTGGCTTATGCACAAACGTCCAAATATTATGCATTAACCCCTGGCCAGTTTTCATCTCCCTGGACAGCCCATTTTTTTGCAAATCTGGCATGTGTCACTTTATGTGGTAATAACTTTGGAATTTTATTACTTATCCAGGCGATTCTGAGAATAATTTTTCATGACACATTGTACCTCATGTTATTGGTAAATTTGAGTCTATTTGTTTCACCTTTATTTATAAAAAAAAATCCCCAAATGACCAAAAATTTAGAAAAATTTGCAATTTACAAAATTGTAATTTCTCTGCTTTTAAGACAAATGTGATTCCTCATAAAATAGTTAATACTATACATTCCCCATATGTCTATTTTATGATGGATAGATTATAATTTTAGATGCAATCCAAAACCTGCTTGTTACCGGACCAATTCAGTTATGAAGTCACTTTGTGGGGCTTACATAATAGAAACCACCCATTTATCATAACATCCCTCAAGTTATTCAAATAATAATTTGCTTTTACATTTTACACAATAAGAGCATTTTTAGAAAAAAAAAAATCACGTTTTTGTGTTGCAATTTTTATAGAGCCATATTTTTTGTATGTTTCTGACTATGGTCATGTGTGGGGGCAAATTTTTTGCGGGATCAGGTGACGTTTTTATTGCTACCATTTTGGGGTACATAGAACTTTTTGATTTAAGATTATGTTTTTTGGAAGGTGAGTTCACCCCAAAAATTTGTTTTGGCGCAATGTTTATATATATATTTTTTTACGGCATTCACCTGATGGGGTAGATCATATGATATTATTATAGAGCCGATCGTTGCGGACGTGGTGATACCAAATATGTCTATTTTATTTTTTTAATAACGGATTTGGGGGGAATTTTTTTTATGTGAAACTTTTTTTTATTTTTTAAAAACACTATTTTTTTTATTTTATACTTTGTGTCCCCCATAAGGTCATACAAGACCTCTAGGGGACACTTAACTTCATTTTTTTTTTCACTATTGATTTCTCCTGTAAATGGGACTAAGGCCTCATGCACACGACCGTTGTGTTCCGTTCCGCAAAATGGGGTTCCGTTGTTCCGTGATCCGTTTTTGTTTCCGTGTGTCTTCCTTTATTTTTGGAGGATCACCAGACATGAAGGAAAGTAAAAAAAAGTCAAGTTTGCCATGCAAATGTTAGGAAAAAAACGGACGCGGATGACAATCTTGTGTGCCTCCGCGTTTTTTCACGGTCCCATTGACTTGAATTGGTCCGCGAACCATTTTCCGTGAAAAAAATAGGACAGGTTATATTTTTTTGACGGACTGGAACCACGGATCACGGACGCGGATGACAAACGGTGCATTAGCAGAGTTTTCAACGGACTCATTGAAAGTCAATGGGTCCGCAGAAAATCATGAAAAATGGAACGGACACGGAACACAACAACGGTCGTGTGCATGAGGCCTTACATAGTAGCCCCAGTTACAGTGGAAATACACCCCCCAGAGAGGCTGTACAGCATAATACTGCACTGTACAGCCTCAGTGCAGGGCTGATCGAAGTCTGTGGAAGACCCGACAGCTCTTGCACTCACCCGGCCTCGGCAGTCACATGCATAGCGCTTCCTGATCTGTATGCACAGCACTCGCGTTGAGAGAGAAGGCAGGGACTGTTCATGGCTGTCCCTACCTTTTTCCTGGGGTGTTCTGCTGTCACTGACAGCGGGCCCCCGCTTGGCAGCTGCACGATTAGCGTGCAACTGCAATCTCTGAATGGACGTTTCAGATAGTCCATTCAGAGATATACCGACCGCCCAAGGACGTTTATAGTCAATAGGCTGTCGGGAAGTGGTTAAAAAGTGAAAAAAAAAAATATTCTTCTTTGCTTTGCCATATTCTGACCTGAGTGTTTCATATTTATGTTTTTGGAGCTACAGTATGTGAGGGCTCCTTTTTTTGCAGGGTGATCTCTAGTTTTTATTAACACAATGTTGGGGTGTTTGATCACCTTTCAATCAATTTTTGAGGTGAAATGGCAGAAAAAACAGCAAATACGCCATTTTTTCTGCTACACCTTTCACTGCGCAGAATAAAAATATTTACATTTTAACCCCTTCAAGACATATGACATACTACTATGTCATATGTTGAATCTTTAAAAATGGCGCCCGCTCCAGAGCGGAGCAGGCGTTATAGCAACCCAGTGCCTGCTGTTTCACACAGCAGACACTCTGGCCTAATGTCCGCGACCAGTGGTAATGCCGATTGTGGACAAATAACTCATCAGATGCTGTGGTCAGATGTGACCATGGCATCTGAGAGGCCGAAAACCCGGAAGCAATAATAAGTCAGAGCCTGTTACCAGGCTTGTAGGTGTATTACTTGCATAGTACAATTCAGGCCAGCAGGTGACAGAACTGAATTGTAATATTCCAATCTTTGTATATGGTAATGGATACAATACCAGTACAAACTGAAACCTAACGATTGCAAAAAAAAAAAAAAATATATATACAGTACAGACCAAAAGTTTGGACACACCTTCTCACTCAAAGAATTTTCTTTATTTTCATGACTATGAAGGAATCAAAACTATGAATTAACACATGTGGAATTATATACATAACAAACAAGTGTGAAACAACTGAAAATATGTCATATTCTAGGTTCTTCAAAGTAGCCACCTTTTGCTTGGATTACTGCTTTGCACACTCTTGGCATTCTCTTGATGAGCTTCAAGAGGTAGTCCCCTGAAATGGTCTTCCAACAGTCTTGAAGGAGTTCCCAGAGATGCTTAGCACTTGTTGGCCCTTTTGCCTTCACTCTGCGGTCCAGCTCAGCCCAAACTATCTCGATTGGGTTCAGGTCCGGTGACTGTGGAGGCCTGGTCATCTGGCGCAGCACCCCATCACTCTCCTTCATGGTCAAATAGCCCTTACTTTCAAAGTTTTCCCAATTTTTCGGCTGACTGACTGACCTTCATTTCTTAAAGTAATGATGGCCACTCGTTTTTCTTTACTTAGCTGCTTTTTTCTTGCCATAATACAAATTCTAACAGTCTATTCAGTAGGACTATCAGCTGTGTATCCACCTGACTTCTCCTCAACGCCACTGATGGTCCCAGCCCCATTTATAAGGCAATAAATCCCACTTATTAAACCTGACAGGGCACACCTGTGAAGTGAAAACAATTTCAGGGGACTACCTCTTAAAGCTCATCAAGAGAATGCCAAGAGTGTGCAAAGCAGTAATCTAAGCAAAAGGTGGCTACTTTGAAGAACCTAGAATATGACATATTTTCAGTTGTTTCACACTTGTTTGTTATGTATATAATTCCACATGTGTTAATTCATAGTTTTGATGCCTTCAGTGTGAATCTACAATTTTCATAGTCATGAAAATAAAGAAAACTCTTTGAATGAGAAGGTGTGTCCAAACTTTTGGTCTGTACTGTATATATACACTCACCTAAAAAATTATTAGGAACACCATACTAATACTGTGTTGGACCCCCTTTTGCCTTCAGAACTGCCTTAATTCTACGTGGCATTGATTCAACAAGGTGCTGATAGCATTCTTTAGAAATGTTGGCCCATATTGATAGGATAGCATCTTGCAGTTGATGGAGATTTGAGGGATGCACATCCAGGGCACAAAGCTCCCGTTCCACCACATTCCAAAGATGCTCCATTGGGTTGAGATCTGGTGACTGTGGGGGCCATTTTAGTACAGTGAACTCATTGTCATGTTCAAGAAACCAATTTGAAATGATTCGAGCTTTGTGACATGGTGCATTATCCTGCTGGAAGTAGCCATCAGAGGATGGATACATGTTCTCATTCTGTTTACGCCAAATTCGGACTCTACCATTTGAATGTCTCAACAGAAATCGAGACTCATCAGATCAGGCAACATTTTTCCAGTCTTCAACAGTCCAATTTTGCTGAGCTCGTGCAAATTGTAGCCTCTTTTTCCTATTTGTAGTGGAGATGAGTGGTACCCGGTGGGGTCTTCTGCTGTTGTAGCCCATCTGCCTCAAGGTTCTGCGTGTTGTGGCTTCACAAATGCTTTGCTGCATACCTCGGTTGTAACGAGTGGTTATTTCAGTCAACATTGCTCTTCTATCGGCTTGAATCAGTCGGCCCATTCTCCTCTGACCTCTAGCATCCACAAGGCATTTTTGCCCACAGGACTGCCGTATACTGGATGTTTTTCCCTTTTCACAGCATTCTTTGTAAACCCTAGAAATGGTTGTGCGTGAAAATCCCAGTAACTGAGCAGATTGTGAAATACTCAGACCGGCCAGTCTGGCACCAACAACCATGCCACGCTCAAAATTGCTTAAATCACCTTTCTTTCCCATTCTGACATTCAGTTTGGAGTTCAGGAGATTGTCTTGACCAGTACCACACCCCTAAATGCATTGAAGCAACTGCCATGTGATTGGTTGACTAGATAATTGCATTAATGAGAAATAGAACAGGTGTTCCTAATAATTCTTTAGGTGAGTGTATATATATTTGTGGTCATGGCTACGGATACTGAACCTGAACACGATGGTGATGGAATAGTCTATCTATCCACTTCCTGCTGACTTAACTGAACGGCTTGGATTGTGCCCATAGCCGTGAAAGTGGGTAGGCCTATAAGGGGGCATACCCAGGAAAGAGCCAGTAAATGGGGGAGGGAGGGTGGGGCACGAAAGACGCCCGTGTGGAATGAATGAGCGTGTGGGAATTTATAGGGCCTCCGCCCCTCCCACAGTTACACCCCCTTTCCCAAAAAAATATAAATTTAAAACATTATCAATATGGCTGACTTGCCGTTTTTTCATCACTTCTTCCCCAAAAAATTAAAAATAGAAGAAAAATGTATCAAAAATGTAGCGGCATGACGTGAGGACGTAGGTGTGCCGTGATCCCTCCCTTTTTGGGTGGGCAGATGGGGTCTCGGTGGCCGCTGTGATGTGCTCTCTCTCTCTTCCCCTCCCTCTACCCGCCTCCGTGGTGGGTCCTGAAGGCGATAGTATCATATAAGAAAGTACATGAATAGAATATTAACATGGAACATTCGTGGAATGGCTGAGAGGACTAAGCAGGTGGTCATATTTGATGTAGTTGCGAGACATCTTCCCGCAATAGTATGCCTTTTAGAAACACATCTTATAGATGAGAACATCAGCTATGTGAAAAGGAAATGGGCAAAATATGACTACCATGCTTGCTTCTCGGCGTATTCCTGGGGTGTTAGTGTTTATGTCCATAGAACTATGGACTACATTCCAATTGCCCATAGAATTGATAGAGAAGGTAGATTTGTTTTTTTGTATTGCTATTTAAATGGCACTGCCTGTATATTGGCATTTGTCTATGTCCCCCCTCCCTTCTCTATGTGTGTCATGTCATACCTGGCGGATTTTATTCGCTCCATAGCAAGATGTCCGGTTCTGGTAATTGGAGACTTTAATGATGTCATGGATTTGAAGAAAGACAGATACTCTAAGGATCATCCCTTTAAAGTAGATAAGGATAAATTAACATCACTAAGAAGGGTCTCCCAGGAGATGGCATTGACAGATATTTGGCGATATTTATAGGGGGGGAAAAAAGTATTCTCTTGCTTTAGCCGGGCAAACACCGTTATGTCCAGAATAGATTTAGCCTTAGCTAACCCTGATCTCTTAGACTGTGTATCAAAAATGAAGTATGAAATTCATACGATATCTGACCACTCCCCAATGGTAGTTACGATAAAAATGGGGAATGTCAAAAAGAAAACAAGGAGCTTCAGAATAAATCCCCACTGGATCAAGTTGATTAAGGATCAGGAAAATATAACAAGGGATATCCGGGAATTCTGGCTATTGAACGCTCCATCTGCACCCATGCATATACTATGGGACTCCTTTAAAGCAGGATTTACAGGGACAGCTAGTAAATAATAATACTACTGTACAATCACAGTTTGAGGAGGCTAGATTGGAGTATAAAAATGATTTATTTGAAAAGGCTCAACATAGGGTCTTTTTTACAGGAGCTAAATACTTCTCTCAAGCAGGGAAACCAGGAAACCTTTTGTCACTTTTGATCCAAAACCAAAAAAATATTAACAGAATAAAAAATATCAGATTGGGAAATGGATAGATAACTACGTGCCCGGAGGAGATCGAGTGAGAATTTGTTAAGTACTATAACACCTTATATACAAGCAATAAAAACCAGCAGGACGGAGATGTCGAAAAGTTCCTGGAGAATATTAACCTTCCTAAATTAACAGAGCAGGAGTGTAAAATATTTAATCGACCCATAGATATAAAGGAAATATCTGAGGCTGTTAGGACCATTTAGGGAAACTCCTCCCCGGGGACTGACGGGCTCCCGTTTGAGATCTATCGCCAACACGGGGACATAATCCTGCCAATGCTATTACAGGTTCTAAATAACACCTATCAGACAGGTCAGCTACCTGTATCCCTATCTGAAGCAGTGATTACACTTATTCTAAAAAAGGGTAAGGATGAGAGAGAGATCGGTGCATACCGCCCGAGTTCTCTCCTAAATACAGACTATAAAATCTGCGCAAAAATATTCGCTAACAGACTAAAGGGAGTAATAGATAGGTTAATCCACCCTGACCAGACTGGATTTATGCCCAAGAGATTGGTACAAACTAGTATACGAAGAGCTTTTTTAAATATGCAGGTTGAAAGGAGGGGCTCCCGCTCCATCCTGTCATTAGATGCCGAGAAGGCGTTTAACAGGGTGGAGTGGGAATATCTCTGGAAAGTAATGTATAGGATAAATATGGGTAAATATTTTATTAAATGGGTCCAGATCCTATTGTCACGACCCTTGGCTAGGTCGTGACTCTGTGTCTGCACGTGCGGTTGCCTTTGGCAATGTGGTTTGCATGTGAGGCACTTTTCCTTGGATGTGGTGTTTCCCCATTTTGGTATGCACGGAGTTAAGGTGTGTCTGCTAGGTCTGACCTCAGGCGTCCTTATATGTTGGTGTGGTGGAGCGTGAGGTCAGTTTGATTTTGTTGTCAGTCTGTGTAGGAGCTCTGCTCCCTGGCTGAATGTCTTGGTCTGTGTGAGCCACCCTTATTTGTTATATTGTTTCCCTTGCTTTGTCTGTGTGTCCCCTCTGGTGTGTTTCTGTTTTCCCTCCCCCACCTGGTGTACGTTGTTATGGTGTGGGCCTTGTTTGGAGGTTTGTTTGCTCCGGAAGGGGCTTGCTTTCCCGGAGGGGTTTAAGCAAAATGCAAGACTGTGTGCTTCCTAGCCTGGTGCCTCCCTGCATCTGGTAGCCGCAGGGAGGTCCGGGTTGTCGTCTGTGCCGTCCTTCCATCTCGGCTGCGGCAGGTAAGTGTTTATAGCATTTGTTGTGTTGCTGTGCTATTTACCTGCCGTACTGTTTTCTCCTAAAGTCTTGCACCCTGCCAGCTACTGGGCCTCTGGAGACACCATTCATCCGTGGTGTTGGATGAATGGGCGGTCTCTGCCCTGTCTTCAGTCTTAGGGCATAGCAGGGATACCTAGGGTCCTAGGTTGGTGAGCATGAGCCCCCTTACCTTCTGAGGCAGCTCATGCACTAAAAGTCTAGGGAGATTTCAGGGTTGCGTTAGGTGGTGACCTGCTCCCTGTTCCCTGCTATCTGGCGTAACTGCCACTGACATTGTACGGTGGGGGGTTTCCCCCTACTCCCCGCCGTGACACCTATACAATCACCCTAAAGCCAAAATTAACATCCACGGAGTATGGTCGGAGCAAATGGAGTTGCATAGAGGAACTAGACAGGGATGCCCCCTCTCTCCCTTATTGTTTGCTTTATTTATAGAACCATTGGCAGCTAGAATAAGAGCGGACGAGGGGATTTACGGTTTTGGTATGAAGGGGACCTCTGATAAGATAAGTATGTATGCAGACGACATTCTGATCTTCCTGGAGAACCCCATATGGCAGCTTCCATATCTCATGGAACTAATAAATACACTGCGTGCAGAATTATTAGGCAAATGAGTATTTTGACCACATCATCCTCTTTATGCATGTTGTCTTACTCCAAGCTGTATAGGCTCGAAAGCCTACTACCAATTAAGCATATTAGGTGATGTGCATCTCTGTAATGAGAAGGGGTGTGGTCTAATGACATAAACACCCTATATAAGGTGTGCATAATTATTAGGCAACTTCCTTTCCTTTGGCAAAATGGGTCAAAAGAAGGACTTGACAGGCTCAGAAAAGTCAAAAATAGTGAGATATCTTGCAGAGGGATGCAGCACTCTTAAAATTGCAAAGCTTCTGAAGCGTGATCATCGAACAATCAAGCGTTTCATTCAAAATAGTCAACAGGGTCGCAAGAAGCGTGTGGAAAAACCAAGGCGCAAAATAACTGCCCATGAACTGAGAAAAGTCAAGCGTGCAGCTGCCAAGATGCCACTTGCCACCAGTTTGGCCATATTTCAGAGCTGCAACATCACTGGAGTGCCCAAAAGCACAAGGTGTGCAATACTCAGAGACATGGCCAAGGTAAGAAAGGCTGAAAGACGACCACCACTGAACAAGACACACAAGCTGAAACGTCAAGACTGGGCCAAGAAATATCTCAAGACTGATTTTTCTAAGGTTTTATGGACTGATGAAATGAGAGTGAGTCTTGATGGGCCAGATGGATGGGCCCGTGGCTGGATTGGTAAAGGGCAGAGAGCTCCAGTCCGACTCAGACGCCAGCAAGGTGGAGGTGGAGTACTGGTTTGGGCTGGTATCATCAAAGATGAGCTTGTGGGGCCTTTTCGGGTTGAGGATGGAGTCAAGCTCAACTCCCAGTCCTACTGCCAGTTTCTGGAAAACACCTTCTTCAAGCAGTGGTACAGGAAGAAGTCTGCATCCTTCAAGAAAAACATGATTTTCATGCAGGACAATGCTCCATCACACGCGTCCAAGTACTCCACAGCGTGGCTGGCAAGAAAGGGTATAAAAGAAGAAAATCTAATGACATGGCCTCCTTGTTCACCTGATCTGAACCCCATTGAGAACCTGTGGTCCATCATCAAATGTGAGATTTACAAGGAGGGAAAACAGTACACCTCTCTGAACAGTGTCTGGGAGGCTGTGGTTGCTGTTGATGGTGAGCAGATCAAAACACTGACAGAATCCATGGATGGCAGGCTTTTGAGTGTCCTTGCAAAGAAAGGTGGCTATATTGGTCACTGATTTGTTTTTGTTTTTGTTTTGTTTTTGAATGTCAGAAATGTATATTTGTGAATGTTGAGATGTTATATTGGTTTCACTGGTAAAAATAAATAATTGAAATGGGTATATATTTGTTTTTTGTTAAGTTGCCTAATAATTATGCACAGTAATAGTCACCTGCACACACAGATATCCCCCTAAAATAGCTAAAACTAAAAACAAACTAAAAACTACTTCCAAAAATATTCAGCTTTGATATTAATGAGTTTTTTGGGTTCATTGAGAACATGGTTGTTGTTCAATAATAAAATTAATCCTCAAAAATACAACTTGCCTAATAATTCTGCACTCCCTGTAAGTTTAGCGATATCTCGGTATATAAAGTCAACTGGGCAAAATCAGTATTGTTACCACTTGATCAGGAAAACGCACCGAATTCACTAGGAATCAGGGTATTAAAAACTACAGAATCTATGGAATATTTGGGTATAAAGTTAAGTGCAAGCATATTAGATTTCGTGAGATTGAATGTTACCCCCCCCCCCTGCTGACTAGATGTAAAAGCAAAATCGGTGTTTGGCAGAAGTTACCTATTGGACAGGCGGACAGAATTGCATTAATAAAAATGATTTTGCTTCCCCAGATTCTGTATATATTGGCGGCCTGTCCAGTTTGGATAGAGGATTGTTTCTTTAACCATTTGGAACGACTGCTGAATGACTTAATCTGGGGGAGAAAAATGGTTAAACTTAAGCAAAAATATCTATGGTTAGCGGAGGAAGACGGAGGACTAGCGGTCCCTTTCAGGGATATTATCTGGCCTCTCAAGTCCAGTGGAAAAAGTCTGGGGGAAATAACATAACAGAATTTTTGGAACAGGGTTTTAATGGCCCAAAATATGATATATTCAGCATACTGGAGACGGGATTTATTAAAAACAAAGGGAAAAAATGCCCAATATGTCGAATGGTGGACTTGTCTTGGGGAAAGATAAAAAAAAATCTTGGGAATCTTCAATACCTCAAATCTCTCACCTTTGTTGTGTAATAGTAATATAGAAGAATTTCAGTCAATCACTGACTATAAATACTGGGTAAATTAAGTATTATTTATGTATCACAGTTAGTAAGAGAATGGGAAAATAAGAGCACTAAAGAATTATGTCCTTGAATAAATATAGACTTAATGAGCCAGTATCGGTATCACCAATTAAAACACGCATTTGAAGCTACACCAAATAGGGAATATCTTACTACAATAAAACACGAATTTATTGATTTCTGTCACAATCACATGACATCAAGGGTGACCATCTCTCAGGTGTATAGGATAATAAGGAAAAGAATGGGGAAAATATTAAAGTTCAACAGCGAGGAAAAATGGGTAAAGTATATAGGATCAAACACAATTGAATGGGGTAACATATATAAAAAATATAAAAAAGACAACGATATCTAGTAATTTTAGGATCATCTATTTTAACATTGTCCACAGAATATATTTGACTCCAATGTTGCTTAGTAAGATCTATAAAGAACGAGATTCAAAATGCTGGAAATGCAGAGAAGAGTCCGCTGACTATATCCATATGATATGGACCTGTTAAAGCATGCAATCTTATTGGCGAGAGGTCTTTGATCTCCTAATTGCAGAGTCCCTAATATCCCTTCCATATAAACCGGAAGTGGCCGTGTAAGGCTGGTTTCAATTACTAATTAGGGAAAATGAGAAGAAAAGGGTCTGGACAAGAGGTCTTATGGTGGCAAGAGTTATCATCGCAAGAGAGTGGGGAGCAAAAAGAGCACCTTGCATTGGGGAATGGAAGAACCTTCTGGTACGGATTGAGAGATATGAAGCATTAGCGGCGGGCGCCTGGAGCATGGGGTGGCGCGGGAGAGATTGGAGCGACCCTTGGCGATGTCCACCGGGATGACCACCATGGGAGGGGGGATACGGGGGATAAGTTAGGACAGACAGTGGGAGATTAAAGTTTAATGTAATTTGGAATTGAACAGGGAGTGTATGAAACTTTCAAAATAGCTTATGATTATGTATCAGATCTACACTTTACCTTATGTTCAATGTGATAAATAATGTACTATATCTGCTATGTTGGCAGAATTTGTATTGATATACTTAGATTCGGTACTATTGTTTTTTTTTAACTTTGTGTTATTAAGGAAAAAATTGAATAAATAAACTTAAAAAAAAATAATAATAATAATCATACACAGATCCATAGACGTAACTATAAAAAAAAGTTTTAGGCTTTAGAATATGGCGATGAAAAGAAAAAAAGTTTTTTTTCCACATTTTCTTTCAGTATTAAAACACAAGAAAAACTATACAAATATGGTACTGCCATAATCGTACTGATGCAGGGAACGAACAGCAGAAGTCGGTTTTACCGCATAGTGAAGATTGTAAAAACAAAACCCATAAAACTGTCGTAGAATTGCATTTTTTAACCCGATTCCTTTAAATTTGGATTTTTTTTTTCCACCTTCACATGTTTTTATTTTTTAAAAAAATTTAAAAACATATTATTTTACTTTTTCTTTGCACTCACTTCAAGTCCCCCTAGGGGACTTTAACATGCATTCATGTGATCACTTTTCCCATAGAACGTGATGATTTAACATTGCATCTTAAGGGACATTCACTGTGTTCCTATCAAGTCCTGTGTTCCTGTGGCATGGCTCTATACTGTAGGAATTTTAATGTGGCGGTCCTGAATGGCACCCTTGATCTCAGTTCAGGGAAGCTGTTCGGTCCCCGGGAGCACAGTGCTCCCCGTGGTGATGGACCATGTGATTGGAGCATGTGATCTGACGTCACCACAGGTCCTTTAGCCCACAGCTCATCATTAAAGAAGTAAAGAAGAGACCAGCAACTACGCGATCAAGAGGAGAAGGTGAGTTAATTTTATTTAGTTTTTTAACCCTCAATTGATCACCTACTAAGCATTCTGTATTCAGAATGCTATTATTTTCCCTTATAACCATGTTATAAGGGGAAATAATACAGTGAATAGACTGTCACCTAGCAACCATGCGTGAAAATCGCACCGCATCCGCACTTGCTTGCGGATGCTTGCGATTTTCACGCAACCCCATTCACTTCTATGGGGCCTGCGCTGCGTGAAAAATGCAGAATATAGAGCATGCTGCGATTTTCACGCAACGCACAAGTGATGCGTGAAAATCACCGCTCATCTGAACAGCCCCATAGAAATGAATGGGTCGGGATTCAGTGCGGGTGCAATACGTTCACCTACCGCATTGCACCCGCGCGGAAATCTCGCCCGTGTGAACGCAGCCTTAAAGCCAGGGGTCACAGCATTGTTTCTGCATCTCCTCCAGAGAAGCCTTTCAGCTGCATCCTCTCTTCATTGTCCCCTATGTGCCCCACCCTCCCGCAGAGTTCTAACTATATCTTTGAATTGCAGAGAGATATTTACTTACTGTTGGGGTTGTTTTAATCAAGACCCCTGTTGGTGTAGTGTGAGGTCCAAATCAGCCAAAAATTGGAGCTTGGAGTGAATGCAACAGATTCAGTATGAGGGCTCGTTCACACGAACGTGTGCTGCCCGTTGCCGTATTGCGGACCGCATTTGCGGTTACCGTTTCGTGTGCATTCCGCATCACGGATGCGGACCCATTCACTTTAATGGGTTCGCAAATCCGGAGATGCGGAACGGAAGCACGGAACGGAACACTACGTAAGCACTACGAAGTGCTTCCTGGGGTTTCATTCCGTGCCTCCACACCGCAAACAATAGAACATGCTCTATCTTTTTGCAGAACGGAGGGATCGCGGACCCATTCAAGTGAATGGGTCCACAATCCCAATGCGGCTGCCCTACGGACGGTGCCCGTGCATTGCGGACCGCAATTTGCGGTCCACAGCACGGGCTTCACACGTTCGTGTGAACGAGCCCTGAAGCCGCAAACAATCACTGCTTCATTATTTCAAAGGTTACATCTAGAGATGAGTGAATCGAAGCTGACGGAGTGGAATTTGTTATGAATTTCAGGAAAAATTCGATTCGCACAGAATGCGAATTTCCTCGCACTTCATGGTAACAAATCGGATTTTTCCTAAAATGAGGACATGGAGAAAGGAACTCTGGGGAGGCGGGATCACCCATAATGCCATGCATGCATTCAGCCAGCCAGACCTGTGATGTCACAGCCCTATAAATAGCGCAGCCATCTTAGATTCTGCCATTCACCAGCGTACATTGTGCAGGGAGAGACATCTGCAGGCTCTAGTGACAGTGTTAGAAAAAACGTCATTGTGCTAAGAAAAAACTATTTACAAGGGCAGAGCAAGATTATTCAAGGTGTAGGGAAAGGATAGGGAGGAATCATTAAACAGCATTTATGTAGAACAGGGTTCATGAGGGGAGGTTACAGCCTGGGAAATAGGAACAATCCTATGACACCTTGCTGCACTGACTGGGGATCCAAACTGCCATTATACAGCTCTGTAATACCAGCAAAGAGTTCTGGGGTGCAAATTCTGTGTGATACAGCCATTAAGGCCTCTTTCACACGGGCGTCATGTTTTTTGCCCGGATAAGATGCGGGTGCTTTGCAGGAAAATGCGTGATTTTTCCGCGCGAGTGCAAAACATTGTAATGCGCTTTGCACGCGCGTGAGAAAAATCGGCATGTTTGGTACCCAAACCCTAACTTCTTCACAGAAGTTCGGGCTTGGGATCGGTGTTCTGTAGATGTTATTATTTTCCCTTATAACATGGTTATAAGGGAAAATAATAGCATTCTGAATACAGAATGCATAGTACAATAGCGCTGGAGGGGTTAAAAAAATATTAAAAATAATTTAACTCACCTTAATCCACTTGTTCACACCGCCGGCTTCTCTTCTGTCTTCTTTCTTCAGGACCTTAGTAAAGGACCTGTGGTGACGTCACTGCGCTCATCACATGATCTTTTGACATGGTGATGGATCATGTGACGGGCCATGTGATGAGCGCAGTGACGTCATCACAGGTCCTTTACCCAGGTCCTGAAGAAAGAAGACAGAAGAGAAGCCGGCTGCGTGAACAAGTGGATTAAGGTGAGTTACATTTTTATTTTTTAACCCCTCCAGCTCTATTGTACTATGCATTCTGTATTCAGAATGCTATTATTTTCCCTTATAACCATGTTATAAAGGAAAATAATAATGATCGGGTCTCCATCCCGATCTTCTCCTAGCAACCGTGAGTGAAAATCGCACCGCATCTGCACTTGCTTGCGATTTTCACGCAGTCCCATTCACTTATATGGGGCCTGCATTGCGTGAAAAACGCACAAAATAGAGCATGCTGCGATTTTCACGCAACGCACAAGTGATGCGTGAAAATCACCGCTCATGTGCACAGCCCCATAGAAATTAATGGGTCCGGATTCAGTGCGGGTGCAATGCGTTCACCTCACGTATTGCACCCGCGCGGAAATCTCGCCCGTGTGAAAAGGGCCTAACAAATATTTCTACGTCTTATTTGCCCTTGTGCGGTGCAATTTTATGTTCTAAAGCATTTTTAGCTTGTATTAGTGGGAAAAAAGGCCTTATTAGCCTCTGTGATAAATGTACCACATTTATCACAGAGGCTCGGGCTGTTGCAGGGAGAATTTTGACTAGCTCTGTACCAACTTTTGGATAGCTTACTTTATAGATTATACACTGCTTATTACCGTGCAATCCATCAGCAGTGGCCTCTCTGTTGGCCAACCAAGGGAGCACCCATAGGCAGCAGCTCCTATCTCAGCCACCTCATATCGGCACTGTAGCTGTGGCCGTAAAACCTGAAAATGAGCAGTGTATAATGCAACAGAAAATGAATCAAGCCAGCAAAGGAGGCAATATGAACAATCACAATAAATTAGTAAGTGCCTTATAATAAATTTGTCTGCATGATAAATGCCACTTGCGGCAGAGAGATGACCCCTTTAAGGATACCACCCAGAAGAGAGACTTGTTTGATTCTGCTCAGATTAATGGTTCATGAATTATAATAGAAATAATCTTAAATCACCATATAGAGAACAGAACTGCAAATTTCTAATAGAGTTTGGAGCAAATTTACTAAACCTGTAAGGCCTCATGCACACGGCCGTTGTTTGGGTCCGCATCCGAGCCGCTGTTTTCGTGGCTCGGATGCGGACCCATTCACTTCAATGGGGCCGCAAAAGATGCGGACAGCACTCCGTGTGCTGTCCGCATCTGTTGCTCTGTTCCGTGGCCCCGCAAAAAAAAAATAGAACATTTCCTATTCTTATTAGTTTTGCAGACAAGAATAGGCATTTCTACAATGGGCCGCCCGTTTCATTCCGCAAATTGCTGAAGGCACACAGGCAGCTTCCGTTTTTTGCAGATCCGCGGTTTGCGGACCGCAAAAAACGGAACGGTCGTGTGCATGAGGCCTAAATGGTATAAACTTAAACAGGCTGTCTATACCTGTACCACATTTATCACAGAGGCTCAGGCTGTTGCAGGGGGAATTTTGACTAGCTCTGTACCAACTTTTGGATGGCTTACTTTATAGTTTCTTTGCACCGTTTTTCTACAATTTTGCAGCTAAACATCACATCTTAGGCTGCACCTCCTTTTCTATGAAGGCACTCTCCCTTCCTGTTCGACCATACCCTTTTGTTGGATTATGCCCCAAAACTTTCTCTAGACCTAGATATGCCAAAGTAACCAACTTTCTGGTGCATTTTATGCGAAAAACCTAGGTACACTCACATTTGTGTTGGTGTCACGAAGCAGCTGGTGTGAACTTACTATGCCATGTGTCCTACTTCCTCTAAGGTCGTCGTCTATGTAAACCCCTCGTTCTTCACAGTACCCCTGATGGTGGGGATAGACTTTCCCGAGGGGAACACCAGGTCACTACCTCTTGAGGAGCATTGCTACATGAAGCAGCTGGTCCAGGCGGACCAGGAGGTACCTGAGTAACCAGTACCAGAGGAACTGACGTAGTCAGCAGGCCAAGTCATAACCAGGAGCAACAGTGCAGGACCGAAGGATGAGGCAGAGGCGAAGTCAGACAAGCAATAGGTCAGGGCACGCGGCACAGGTCAGGCAATCTGGGTTGGCAACAGGAGAGTAAAGGCAAGCAGGCAGGAATCAAACAGGTAGTCCAGAAACTATGGGTCAGGTACACAGTAACACAAGCAGAGATATCAGCAACCTAGAAGGACACAAGGACCTTGACGCTGAGGCATCGGGAAGGGGCCTGAGCCACTTATATACATGCAGGGGGGCTAGGATTGGTCAGCGAGGTCACATGATCTGACCAATAAAGCACAGGAAATGACACGCGTCGGCCCTTAAGGAAGTGCTACAGGAAAGAAGCAGCAAGCATGCTGTGGCCAGGGCTGAAAGGAAACTGAACAAACAGTACCTGCAAGGACAGAGCAGCGGTGAATGAGAAGCACTGGCAGCAGATCATCGCTGAACACGACGCCCGAGACCGCGGCGGTAAGCAGGGGAACAACGGCGCACAGCAGCCGCTGTTACAGTTGTTCTATAAAAAGTGCATTTCTTTTATGACCCCCAGAAAAGCAATTTTAATCTTGGAATTTTGTAGACTGTATATGATAGGGTTGATCATGGGGGTGATAGTTGTATAGACCACAGCGAAAGATAAATCTAGAACATCAGAATAAGTTGGTATTAGATAATCTATTAAGCTTGTCCCATAGAAAATAGAAATGACAATGATGTGGGATGAGCAGGTGGAGAAGGCCTTACTTCTGCTTTCTCTTGACTTTATCTTGAAGATGACAAAGAAAATGTTAACGTAAGAAATAAAAGTGTACATCAATGGAACAAAAATGAATGAGAAAAATTCCATGGCAATTATTATGAGTAAAAGTTCTGTGCCAATGCAATTGGTCTTTGTTACTGACTTAAAATCACAGAAGTACTGGTGGACGAGGTTGGAGTGACAGGAGGACATGTACAAAACTGAGGTTACATACATTAAGGTGTTTAAGAACGAGGCTGTCCAAATCCCCATAGTTATCAGGATGCAATTTCTCTGACTCAGGATCCGATGATAATGTAAGGGGAGGCAGATAGCGACATATCAGTCATACGCCATAATGAAGAAAAGAATATCCTCAGCATTTATCACTGTTCCAAAAAAATAGAACTGAATAAAACATTGTGAGAAGGAGACAAAGTGATTTCCGGACAATAACATGTGCAGTAATTTAGGAACCGTGACCGATGTAAATAATATGTCTAAAATAGACAAATTACAGATAAAGAGATACATTGGTTCATGTAACTGAACTTCCAGACATATGACTGTGATAATGGAGGAATTGATAAGGACTCCGACCAAATATATCAAGAAGAAGAAAGTGGTAATGAGCGGTTTATTCTGTGTCTCTCCAGAAAATGGCAACATATAAAAATATTGAATAGACGTCTCATTCTTCACTAGTGTTTCCTTAGCAAAAACACAAAAAAATACATTATACATTATTGATATGTATCCTCCATACATGTTGTTGAAAAGGGCCTGTGATGTTAGAGGAGGCCAGTGAATATGGTAATGACTAGTGATGAGTGGGAGGTGCCATATTTGATTTTGCGATATTTCGCGAATGTTCGATTGAATATTCGTCTTATATTCGTCGAAATCGAATATTTGTCATTATTCTATTTATCACGAATAATATGCGATTTAATTATTCACGAATTTCTATTTTTTAACTGTATAATTCAACTTTCCTATTGGTTGGCTATGGCTATTGGCTAATATGTGAATTTTACGAATATTCGCTATATTGCTATATATTCTTGTTTTAGAATATGATGAATATTCTAAAAAACAAAGTTATAGCAATATAGTGAATATTCGTAAAATACACATATAGACTGCAATTTAGCTAATATAGTGCTATAATCTTTTTTTATAGTCTAATTATTTTTTCTCTTCTGAACTTCAGATTTGGAAAAAATGTACACTATTAAAAAAAATACTATAGCACTATATTAGCTAAATTGCAGTCTATATGTGTATTTTACGAATATTTGCTATATTGCTATAACTTTGTTTTTTAGAATATGATGAATATGCTAAAAAAACGAAGTTATAGCAATATAGCGAATATTCGTCTTTTTCTTTTTTTCAGTCTGTACTGTTAGTCCACTTTGGCATATTCCTCCCCGACAAGCGTCCCCGTCACCATGGGAACGCCAGTGGGTTCGAATATACCATCGGATCTAAATTTTCACGATCTCAGGGAAAACTCTGATCTGATGGTATTTTCTAACCCACAGGGGTGACGGGGAAGCTTGTCGGGGAGGAGTATGCGAACAACTGTACAGATTGGGGGAAAAAAAGGCGAATATTCTAAATAACGAATATATTGCCTATATTGCCATATATTTAATTTTTTTTATATTCGTCATTTTTTTTCCATATGAAAACATGATTCCTTCCTGCTTAAGTTGCTTGTGGGCCAATGACTCATTGACCCACAATAAAGAAGCAGGGAGGAATCATGTTTTCAGATGTTAAAAAATGACGAATACTCGATATAGCTAATATGTAGCACTATATTCAAAATATTTGCGAATTAGTGAAGTTGCGATATTCGCGATTAATATTCGCTATTCGAATATTCGCACTCAACACTAGTAATTACCTTTTACAATAGTTTTTACGAACTCTGCTGCCCATCAGGACTGCCTCAAAATCTTTGTATTAAAACATGCATGCATCCTAGCAACTTCATATTACCTCTATCGCCTCCATCCAAATGTCCCGCGTACATGTATACCAAACATGGCGGAGCTAATGGCAGGATGACTGGAGTCTTCTAATTGCTCCCTGTTAATGACCTGGCATCAATTTGATTTTGATACCATAGACGCATATACATGGCCTGAGTTCTCAGGAGGAAGCACATGGACCAAGTATGGACTAGGCCACATATTTCTTTGATATATATCGCAAGATAGGGGTTTCATGTGTGACCACGGCTGCTAGCCTTTTCCTAACTCCTCTAACAGTTCTGGTCTGTGTGAGTTTTGTGTATGAACCTCACACTATCTTCAAGTTTTATGATAGGGGTCTGGTCTCTGTGAAGTGGTTCCATCTTACTTACTTTCTGGCTACAATCTCCTGACCTGGCTTTGGGAAGGGAATATGGACGAGGTTATGAGCCAATACTGGAATGTAAAGGGAGGCATTGCCTACTCCTAAGAATAATTTTTATATTTGGATCCCTCTATCACCACAATATATATAGAACAAAAGACAAAAGATAATGTGGGTGCAATCCCTCTAGGCTGTAGGTTGTGGAGCCTATGTATTGAAAGGTACAAGATGAGACAGCACTCCGTTGTAAATGAAAAAGGTGGTGGACCACTTTCATTCACCCAAATCGCAACGTTTTAGCCCAACACAATGAGGCCTTACTCAAGCATGTGACATGTGCATAGACAAAGTATATATATCGGGTAACAGGCATAATGAATCAATAAAATAATCTAATCAACAATAAGTGAGTTAAAATATCACATCTCAAAGATATAACAGCTATGAAGTGCATCACTATGATGAATATTCATATATGTGAAAAATAAAGAACATGTATTAATGTGTGTAGATAATATACAGTATATTACCTATATCTAAATGTGTTAATAAAATAATCATCAACCCTTATGTCGATAATTAAGCCAAATCAATAAAGCTGTAATAGTGCATGAAAACTTACAGGATCATCATTGTGGACGCGTGTGTCTCATGGGTGAAATTAGACAGAACTCCAGAACTAGTGTGAACGCTAGGGAGCCAGGGAAAACACCCTGTGATGAAGTGATTAGATGGGAGACGTGCTAACGTGCATACATGAATGCGCGCACTGAGTCCCGACTCCTAAGTATACAAGGCGCGGGACTAGCTATGTGCGCATGTGTGGGTCAGCACACGCGTATAATATGCCAGCACTGCCAATCTGTCCATGGCCAGAATCTGACTGTGTGCGCATGTGTGAGCGAGTACGGCTGAATATCTATATATGCACAAAGAACAGAAAAGACCAAACATGAAGTGGATCAAATAAACTAAATAGATCCAAAAACATATAAGAGATATGGAGTGCACTAGTATTCTATATAGACTGTAATCACTACAGGATATAAGTAAAGTCCCAACGGTAGATAGGACTGCTTAAGACCAATAGTAATAATGATAAATTGGAGAAGTAATAAAATCAATAAAATCCAGACACAACTTATCTGTGAAAGCCACAGTGGTCAACCAAACCCCCTGTGGGAAAAAAACACTCATTTGTGATGAATGGGAGCTGCCAACCGATAGACGTCGCCAGAAGGTCACAAAAACACAAATTTGACAAAATGAATTATAAATTCGCTCATCTTTAGAGTGCTCCCATGCCACTGGTTTGGGGACACTTACTTATGGGCAGATACACACAGGTCAAGATCAATTTTATTTGAAAACTGACAGTAATAAGTTTAGAAAGAAATGAATAGCCATGTGTAGAAATACACCAAAATATATGAAATTTGATAAGGAATACCCAAAATGCAATACAAATCTAGATGAAACCTGTCAGGAGTGTGTATGGATTGCCTATGGGAAGACTACTAAGAAATAGGCATTATGGATTACTACTATAGTCTATATAGTCTATGAGATGGCCATGAGTTGTTGGTGAGGTACTGTGGCGGATGTGGTTCTGACACAGCTGATCCTATGCTGCACAGGTCTCTCTTTGGCTGCAACAATATCTGCTTTTTCAACATAATGTACTTCTTTTTGCTTATTTTAATGTTTTACTGGATTTAGGAGACAAAAAATTAAGATGTTTAATATTAGCTCTGACATGTGTGACCAATGGAAAGAGCTGGACATCACTACACTCTTGCTAGTAAAACCACCTTAGAAAAAAAAAAAAAAAAAAAGAAAAAAAAAGCCCAAAGATGTGCAACCCCTTTAAAACAAGGAGGACAATTTCATTCTAATTGTTTGAGCAATCAAATCAAATATTAGGAATATGAAATGTCAGTGAGTTGTGCATGCCTTTGAATCCTGCAAATACGGTAATACAAAAATGTATGTTTAGAATGAATTAGAAACAAAATTAAGTAGATTTTTTTCATAATCTTATATTCAAATAAATTACTAAAACAACAGATTTAATCCAGGTCAGTAAACTAATAGTCTGTTGCCCTCAAACCAGAGGTTACTTTTTTTTTCTGTTAATGAACTCATGTTAGAATATAATAGTCACTTAAAGGGGTTATCTGGGAATTCCATATTGATGACCTACCCAATGGATAGGGGGTCCAGGGAGTCTTTGTGACAATCAAACATCCTTTCAATGTAATTTATAATATTAACAGCTCTTATTTAATGTTTTTCTGACTTACCATTAGAGAAACACAAGGCTGATGTTATCTTATGTAAAAATCCTCCCTGGATTGTGTAAGAGCTGCGCAGAACATTTATATCAAACTGGGAAAGTCACGGCCTGGTAATTATCAATGTAAATTGACCCCAGAGGAAACATTCTAATTTTTGTGATGAATGTCTCATGGGTTTTGAAATGATTTATTAAGCTTTTGTTTGCATAAATAAAATAAATAAAAAAATGAATTGTAGATTTAAGCCATTTTCCATTTTGTTTTTATAATACTTGGAGCCATAACTTTTTTTTACATTTTCAGTTCACATATTGTAGCCATATGAGGGCTTATTTTTTGCATAACAAGTTCTACTTTCTTATGACACCATTTAATATTGCGTACAGTGTATTAGGAAAGAATTTCAAATGGGGTGAAATTGGAAAAAATATGCAATTTTCCAAAATTTAATGGGTTTCGTTTTTATGGCATGCTTTAGGTGGTAATATTAACCTGCTACTTTATTCCTCTGGTTCAGTATGATTATGTTAATTCCACATTGATATAGTTTTTCTTGTGTTTTAATACTTTAACCACTTCCACACTGGGCCATTTACCCCCTTCCTGACCAGGCCTAATTTTGCAAATCTGACATGTACCACTTTATGTGGTAATAACTTTGGAACGCTTTTACTTATTCAAGCCATTCTGAGAATGTTTTCTCGTGACATATTGAACTTCATGATAGTCATAAATTTGAGTCAATATATTTCACCTTTATTAATGAAAAAATTCCAAATTTACATAAAAAATTTAAAATTTGCAATTTTCTAAAATTCTGTTTCTCTGCTTTTAAAAGAGAAAGTGATACCTCATAAAATATTTATAACTTAACATTCCCCATATGTCTACTTTATGTTGGCATCATTTTGTAAATGTAATTGTATTTTTTAGGACTCTAATAGCTTAGAATTTTAGAAGCAATTCTTAAAATTTTCAAGAAAAATTCCAAAACCCACTTTTTAAGGACCAGTTCAGTTCTGAAGTCACTTTGTGGGCCTTACATAATAGAACCAACCCATAAATGACCCCATTTTAGAAATGACACCCCTCAAACTATTCAAAACTGTTTTTTAGAAATGTTGTTAACCCTTTAGGTATTCCACAGGAATTAAAGCAAAATAGAGGTGACATTTCAAAGTGGCACTTTTTTTGCAGATTTTCCATTTTAATCAATTTTTGTCCTGGAACACATTAGGATTAACAACAAAACAAACCTCATTATTTATTGCCTTGATTCTGCAGTTTGCAGAAACACACCATATGTGGTCGTATACCGCTGTTTGGGCACACAACAGGGCACCAAAGGCAAGGAGCACCATATGGTTTTTGGAGGGCAGATTTTTTTGGAATGGTTTTTGGGCACCATGTTGCATTTGGAGAGGCCTTGAGGTAACCCCACAGTGAAAACCCCAAAAAGTGACCACATTTTGTAAACTACAGCTCCCAAGGAATTTTTAAGGGGTGTAGCAAGCACTTCACTCAACAGCTGTTTCATAGAATTTTTAATACTTAGGTGTGAAAATGAAAAATAAAATATTTTTTTTACAAGAAAATGGTGCTTTAGACCCAAACTTTCTTTTTCACAAAAGACAACAGGAGAATATACCCCGCCCCAAATTTACTACCCATTTTCTTGTGGTCATAAATTGTTATATGGGGATACACCAGGGCTCAGAAGGGAAGAAGTGGCATCTGGATTTTCTAACATGGAATTTTCTGTCATGGTTTGGCCGAATGCACACGGCCGTGTTCCACGGCCGAGAGCGGTCCATGGTGTGCCGGGCTGGATTCCTGTTCAGAGCAGGAGCGCACGGCGTCATTAGTTGCTATGACGCAGTGTGCATCATGCCGCCGCTGCTGTACAGTAATACACTCGTATAGTGTATTACTGTACAGCAGCAGCGGCATGAAGCACACAGCGTCATAGCAACCAATGACGCCGTGCGCTCCTGCTCTGAACAGGAATCCAGCCCGGCATACCACGGACCGCTCTCGGCCGCGGAACACGGCCGTATGCATTCGGCCTTTCTAAGAGCAATAACTTTTTTTATTTGGTTTTGAATGAGCTGCGTGCGGGCTTATTTTGTGCGAGACAAGCTGTAGTTTTTATTGGCACCATTTTGGGGTACATTTGGCTTTCTGGTTGCTTTTTATCTCATATTTGGGGGGTGAAGTTACAAAATAAGCTGTTTGGTGTCATTTTTCTATTATTTTATTTTTTACACCGTACACTTGACGGGGTTGATCATGTGATATTTTTATAGATCTGGTCATCCAGATGGAACGATACCAAATATGTCTTTTTTTTTATTTTTACGTTTTACACAAAAACATTTTTAGAAAAAAAAATCTTGATTTTGTGTTGTTATTTCTTAGAGCTGTATTTTTTTTCTGGCTAAAGTCTTGTGTGAGGGCATGTTTTTTGCGAGACAAGGTGACCTTTTTATTGCTACAATTTTGGGGTACATATGACTTTTTGATTGATTGGTATTATGTTTTTTGTGAGGTGGGGTGACTAATTTTTATTAGTTTTTTTTTTTTACACCGTTCACTTGATGGGGTAGATCATGTGATATTTTTGTAGAGCCATTTGTAACGAAAGCGGTGTTACCAAATATGTGTAATTTTTTTTACCTTTTACACAATCAGAGCATTTTTAGAAAAAAAATAATGTTTTTGTGTTGCAATTTTTATAGAGCCATATTTTTTATTTTTTTTGGCTATGGTCTTGTGTGGGGTCTCATTTTTGTGGGATGAGGTGACGTTTTTATTGCTACCATTTTGGGGTACATACGACTTTTTGATTTAACATTATGTTTTTTGGGAGGTGAGCTCACTAAATAATCTGTTTTGGGGAATGAATATTTTAATTTTTTTACGGCTTTAACCTGATGGGGTAGATCATATGATATTATTATAGAGCCGGTCATTATGGACGTGGTGATACCAAATATGTCTATTTTATTTTAACAATTTTTAAATAACGGTTTTGGGGGTAAAAAAAAAAACACTTTATATTTTTTTTAAAAATTATTTTACACTTTGTGTCCCCCATAAGGTCATACAAGACCTTTGGGGACATTTAGCTTCATTTTTTTTTTTTACTATTGATTCCTCCTGTAACTGGGGCTGACATAGTAGCCCCAGTTACAGTGGAAATACACCCTCAAGAGAGGCAGCACAGCATAATACTGTGCTGTACAGATTCAGTGCAGGGCTGATCGAAGTCTATAACTTTGATGTCAGCCAGTGGCAGCTCATGCGTGGCACCTGCCATTTGCTCAAGCCCTTTGAGGAGGTCACGTTATTTGTCAGTCGCCAGGACTACGGGATGAACTATGTTATTCCCCTGCTTCATGTCCTGGAACAGATGCTGGTAAACCTGGCTGGTCAGGGAACTGAAGACGTGGCGCCTAGATCTCACGGCCACATGAGCCCTGTGGGGGCTAAACTGGAGGAGCAGGGCAGTAATACACAAGCAATGTGTAGCGAAATAAGTCACTGATGAGCAGCTTTTTTCACCCGCCTAGTGAAGAAACTACTCACCAGCAGCAACATCTAGACCTGGAGCAGAACTTGAACCAGCAGGTGGTGGCATACTTGGAGTGCACCCTGCCAGCCGTCATTGAAGATCCGCTGGACTACTGGGCAGCCAAACTGGATTTGTGGCCACAACTGGCCGAGTTTGCCCTGGAAAAGCTGTCCTGCCCGGCCAGTAGTGTGGCATCAGAGCGGGTGTTTAGTGCGGTGTGGGCCATAGTTACCCCAAGAAGAACTCGCCTTTCCACCCAGAATGTGGAGAGACTGACCTTTGTCAAGATGAATCAGGCATCGATCGGCCAGGATTTCCTCCCACCAATGTGAGACTAGATCATCCATGGTGCCACACCAACACTTCGACAAAAGAGACCCGTTTGTTCTGGCTACAGGACTCAGCCACTATTTAGACGCTGCTACCTGCCTGATGGCACACATCTGATGCTAACTGCTCCTTCTTTCACCCAACATCTTCAGAGGGTACTGGTATTGCCATCCACCTCCACACTATGTCACCTTGCCACTCAGTGGCCTCCTCATGCTGCTGCCACCTGCGCACTATGTCACCTTACCACTCTGTGTTCTCTTCATACTGCTGCTACCTCCAGACTCTGTCATTGTGCCACTCTGCAGCCTCTTGATGCTGCCGCCACCTCCAGACTCTGTCATTGTGCTGCTCTGTGGTCTCCTCATACTGCTGCTACCTCCAGATTCTGTCATTGTTCCACTCTGTGGTCTCCTCATGCTGCTGCCACATCCACACTCTGTCATTGTGCCACTCTGTGTTCTCTTCATTCTGCTGCCCCATCCAGACTCTGTCATTGTGCCTCTCTGTGGTCTCCTGATGCTGCTGCCACATCCAGACTCTGTCATTGTGCTACTCTGTGGCCTCCTGATGCAGCTGCCACCTCCAGACTCTGTCATTGTGCAGCTCTGTGGTCTCCGGATGCTGCTGCCACATCCACACTTTGTCATTGTGCCGCTCTGTGTTCTCTTCATGCTGCTGCCACATTGACACTCTGTCATTGTGCCTCTCTGTGGCCTCCTGATGCTGCTGCCACCTCCAGACTTTGTCATTGTGCCGCTCTCTGGTCTCCTGATGCTGCTGCCAACTCCAGACTCTGTCATTGTGCCGCTCTGTGGTCTCCTCATGCTGCTGTTACCTCCAGACCGTGTCATTGTTCCACTCTGCGGCCTCCCCATGCTGCTTCCACCTCACCACTATGTCATAGAGACAATCTGTGGACTTCCCATGCTGTTCCTGCCCATCCCTACTTCATGACTGGGCCACTAGTTTGCCTTTCGGCCGTGCTGACATCATCATTTATTTGACCCTTCTTCTGATCTGTCAGAAGGAAGGAAAAATGAGATGCACAACGGATCCTGTCTGTGTGGCAGCTGAAAGGCCTGTATGGTCCCATCAGAATTCTCTTGTGATTTGGTAGCCAAAAGCAGGAGTGGGTACAACACACAGAAGACATGCAAATATTCCATTCACTTGTCATATCTGTTTTGGATCCACTCCTGTTTTTTCTGGCATTAGCAATACTGATGGATTACTGACCAAATGCTGACTGAGTACAGGCGGATGCTCCACAGACAGGATCCGTTTTTTGTGGGTTATTGTTCTGACGGATCAGAGGAAGGGTAAAATAATCTGTGAAGTCAACACAAACTTACTGCTGACATCCTCTCCACTTTGTCGGGGGGCTCTACTTGTATAAGCGTTTAATAGAACATGGTCTGTAGACATCATTGTGGAATCAGCTGACGAGGATGTAAAAGGAGTGCGCTTCAACTTGGCGCTAACTTTGACCAGTAAGGCTGAGTTCATACCCCATGACTGCCCAATAAGTGAAGTGTGTAGTGATTCTAAGAGCGACGCCTGTCATCTGCATGTCATACGGACTCACAGTATTATTTCACTACCAAAGCAGACTCCCTATGCGTGTTACTGCAAGGCACAGTGTTCTACACCACTAAAAAGGCTCTCTGCATCCAGGAAATAACAGTTTTTTAACGCAATTGATCGCAAATATATTCGGACCGAACAAAAATTTTTAAAAAAAATTTGGCAAACCGGCGAATCGAATTTTTTTAAAATTCGCTCATCTTTAGTTACATCTTTTATATCATAAGAGCAAAAAGAGGCATTTAGTCCATAGCTACAGTACACAAACCCTTCCCCCTCTAAGGTTATAGACACAAACTTGAAAAATAAAACATCTGTTAACTACATGCTTATCTTTGCACGGCATGGCTGGCATGATAACATCTCCTGTTTTTAGTGCTTTATCAAATAACTTGGCGTTCTTCCCCAAAGGTCCTGTCTCCTCTTCACACACATAAAGTAAGGCAAAGGGCAAACATGGCGGTGCAGATACAAAATGGATTCCTGACCCTAACATTACCACATGAACCTAATGTGGGAGGGCTGGTAACAAGTGTCTTGAGCTTATCTTGTTTACCGCCCTCTCGAATGGAATGAGTACATCTTATTCCCTATCACTTGAACCCTGCCTGCGGATGATTACAAATAACTCTAGTCTTCTATATGTCTAGGCAACATATAAAAACCATGGCAGAACTTGGGGTCTTTGTTAGGATTTCAACTGCCATGGTATCACATCTGTGTTTATTTGCTCTGTAGCCTAAGTGGACATTCTTCTCTCTTCTTAATTTTCTGAAGACTATTCATTACACAAAAAAATCTTGCGAATAGAACAAAAACATGTTCATTTTCATGGTGGATTATTTACAGGACTATCCTAATTAATCTGTAATGTTTGTGTCATTACATGTGGTGTCCTAACTAGGAAACTCATTCTATGAATGAAGCCAGCATAGTAGTCAACTAATTGCTGCATGTCTATCTTCTCTAACAACCAGGATCAGCCGATATCAACCAGGAAAATTTATGAATGATCAGTTAATAAATAACTTTTCCCATCAATTCAACCAGCAAGGGACATGGTCTTCCTAGGGTTCTTTACTCTGGCTGGGTTTTATGTACGGTACACTTAACAGACAACCTCTGCCATGACATAATGGGCCAATTCTAATGCGTCAGTATCCTATGATTACGTTTGTTTATTCTGTAGCCTAAATTGGAAAGAGTTACAAGGGTGTCTATTCTCTTCCCAATTTCCATAAGATTATTTGTTTCAGGAGCTTCTCGAAAATCTAGTAAATAGATCTATAATATATTTTCATTTTTATGTTGAATTATTTACAGGACTCTTCTAGTTAATCTGTAATGTTTGCATCACTACAGGAGGTGTCCCAACTAAGAGACCTATTCTCTAAATAAAGCCATGATACCATCAAGTGAGCCAGCTTTTCTAATCATCTGGATCATCTGATTAATCAGGCAAATTAATAAATGGTTGCAATCAGGTCTATTAGAGCAGGAGTGGTTCTTTTTGGGGTTCTTGACTTTGGTGGAGTGGATAGCACTTCTAGAACATATAAGCAGGGGTTGTCTAGATAGGGAAACTCTGTTTATTATACTTGTATGTTCTCCTCTGTGTTTAGTCTAATATTGCATACAACAATGAAGGCTCTAGGCTAACATGTCCTCACATAACTAGATGTCCTCTGTGGTTTTCCACGTGCCTGAAGGAAAATTTACTGCATTACGTTCACTCAAGGGAGTTCTCACAAGAGGGATAGTTAAAGGAAAACCCTGGGTTATTTTCCTGTTAGAACACAATTCCCCACTGGTATCTAATAAGCAGTTATTCTATTGATATTTGCATTAAAATAAATTATATTTTCATTCCTATTGAATGGTGCAACACAACATTAATGTTCTTTATCTTTTTCTTTCTCTATATTCATTTTTGTAACTCTAACCCACAGTTATCTTTACCATGTGCCTAAATAGACACTATACTGGCATCTTATAATGTGCTGTAGCATTGGTGGTTATTTTAGGGAGCTGAAATCTATGGACCAGGTTAGCAAGGAGCAGGTACATAGGTATCAAAATACTGAACTCCAAGCTCCTACAATGTTTTTATGTGAGTTCCCTGGATTTTATCTGCTTCATATTCCTCAGATTATTATTAGTGACATCTACTTTTTTTTATTTATATGTGTATGCATTTGCTTCTAGTTCTAGATCCCCCCACCTCAAACAGTTCCAAATAGAGATGAGTGAATCGATTCTAAAAAAAATTAGGGTCGAATTAATTTGGACCCCATTACCCCTTCCTGACAGAGCTTAATTTTGCAAATCTGACATGTGTCACCTTATGTGGTAATAACTTTGGAACGCTTTTACTTATCCATGCTATTTTGAGATTGTTTTCTCGTGACACATATATTTCGATATATTTCACCTTTATTTATAAAAAATATCCAAAAATTTACCAAAAATGTTGAAAAATGTGTAATTTTTCAAAATTTCTATTTCTCTGCTTGTAAAACAGAAAGTGATACCTCATAAAATATTTATTACTTAACATTCCCTATATGTCTACTTTATGTTGGCATCATTTTGGAAATGTCATTTTATTTTTTTAGGACGTTAGAAGGCTTAGAATTGTAGAAGCAATTCTTAAAAAATTTAAGAAAATTTCCAAAACCCACTTTTTAAGGACCAGTTCAGGACTGAAGTCACTTTGTGGGGGCTTACATAGTAGAAACCCCCCATAAATGACCCCATTGTACAAACTACACCCCTAAAGTTACTCAAAACTGATTTTACAAACTTTGCTAACCCTTTAGATGTTCCACAAGAATTAAAGGAAAATGGAGATGACATTTCTAAATTTCAATTTTTGGGCAGATTTTCCATTTTAATCCATTTTTTTCTTTAACACATCGAGGGTTAACAGCCAAACAAAACTCAATATTTATTACCCTGATTCTGCGGTTTACAGAAACACCCCACATGTGGTTGTATACTGATGTAAGGGCACACGGCAGGGCACAGAAGAAAAGGAGCGCCATATGGTTTTTGGAAGGCAGATTTACCTGAACTGGTTTTTAGATGCCGTGTCCCATTTAATGCACCCTTACAGTAGAAACTCCCAAAATGTGACCCCATTTTGGAAACTAGGGGATAAGGTGCAATTTTTTTTGGTACTATTTTGGGGTACATATAATTTTTTATTGCACTATATTACATTTTTTATGAGGCAAGGTAACCAAAAAATACAGAATGCTTAGTAGGTGATCAATTGAGGGTTAAAAAAAATTAAAAAATTAACTCACCTTCTCCTCTTGTTCGCGTAGTTCCCGGTCTCGTCTTTACTTCTCAAAAGATGAACTATCGGCTTGGACCTGTGGTGACGTCAGATCACATGCTCCAATCACATGGTCCATCACCACGGTGATGGACCATGTGATTGGAGCATGTGATCTGACGTCACCAAAGGTCCTTTAGCCCACAGCTCATCATTAAAGAAGTAAAGAAGAGACCGGGAACTACGCGAACAAGAGGAGAAGGTGAGTTAATTTTTTAATTTTTTTTTAACCCTCAATTGATCACCTACTAAGCATTCTGTATTCAGAATGCTATTATTTTCTCTTATAACCATGTTATAAGGGAAAATAATAAAATCTACACAACACCTAACCCAAGCCCGAACTTCTGTGAAGAAGTTCGGGTTTGGGTACCAAACATGCGTGATTTTTCTCACGCGAGTGCAAAACGCATTACAATGTTTTGCACTCGCGCGGAAAATCGCGGGTGTTCCCGCAACGCACCCGCACATTTTCCCGCAACGCCCGTGTGAAAGAGGCCTAACTGGGGCTGACATAGTAGCCCCAGTTACAGGGGAAATACACCCCCCAGAGAGGCTGTACAGCAGAGTACAACGCTGTACAGCCTCAGTGCAGGGCTGATCGAGGTCTGTAGAAGACCCGACAGCTCCTGAACTCTCCCGGCTTCCTGATCTGTATACACAGTGCTCACTGAGGTGAACGCATTGCACCCGCACTGAATACCGACCCATTCATTTCTATGGGGCTGTTCACATGAGCGGTGATTTTCACGCATCACTTGTGCGTCTCCAGATTCTTAAGTCTCTTAAGTCTCCAGATTTTTGGAAGATTGGAAGCTGTCTAGCACCAGGAAGGGTATAGAGTGGGCTCAGCATGCATGTTGGTACCTGCATCCCTGGTAATGGAGGCCATTTTGGCACAAAAAATGAAAAAAGGCAGAGTGGATCCAACATGCATGTGGGTCCAACACTCCCTGAATTTTATGGCGGTCATTATGGCGCATAACAGGTAGTATTTAGTGTTAGGACCCGTCTAACAGAGATTGCCTTGACGTTCGGCAGACGGGCTTAGATGGTTTTGTACAAAATGCATTGTCCAAGCATCTCGCTTTTATAAATAAGCGTAGTATTAGCACCATAATTTTTGTAAGCATTGTTGTACTTTGTCTGATTTGCAGAGTGCTGCTGCATTGTCTCTTTTTTTCCTCTAGGTCTTTGCCATGGCAGCGTGCACCTGCGCACTAGGAGGTGCTGACTAACCCCCTTTTTTTGCAGATTTACAATGCTGGAGATGTGGCAGACGGGCTTAGATGGTTTTGTACAAAATGCATTCTCCAAGCATCTCGCTTTTATAAATAAGCGTAGTATTAGCACCATCATTTTTGTAAGCGTCACTGAGCTCATCACATGGTCCATTACCATGGTGATGGATCATGTGATGTACCATGTGATGAGCACAGTTATTTCACCACATGTCCTTTGACAGGTCCTGAAGAAAGAACAGGAGACCGGCAGCTACGCGATCAATTGGAGGAGGTGAGTTAATTTTTTTAAATTTTTTTAACCCTCAATTGACCTTCTACTAAGCATTCTGTATTAAAGAATGCTATTATTTTCCGTTATAACCATGTTATAAGGGAAAATAATAAAATCTACACAACACCTAACTCAAACCCGAACTTCTGTGAAGAAGTGCCGGTTCGGGTCTGGGTACCAAACATGCCGATTTTTCTCACGCACGTGCAAAACGCATTAAAAAGTTTTGCACTCGCACGGAAAAATCGTGCATTTTCCCGCAACGCACCCGCATCTTATCCGGGCCAAAAACATTACGCCCGTGTGAAAGAGGCCTAAGGCTATTTTCACACTTGCATCAGTGTGATCCGGCGTTCAGTTCCATCGCCGGAACTGCCTGCCGGATCCGCCGATCTGGATGTGACTGAAAGCATTTGTGAGATACATCCGGATGCGGATCCATCTCACAAATGCATTGCAAGAACGAATCCATCTCTCCGCTTGTCATGCGGACAGACGGATCCATCTTGTGTCTTTTTACACGGATCCGGCATTCCGGTATTTTGAATGCCGGATCTGGCACTAATACATTCCTATGGGGAAAAATGCCGGATCCGACATCCAGGCAAGTCTTCAGTTTTTTTCGCCGGAGATAAAACCGTAGCATGCCTGATCAGTCAAAATTACTGAACTGAAGACATCCTGATGCATCATGAACGGATTACTCTCCATTCAAAATGCATGGGGATATACCTGATCAGTTCTTTTCCGGTATTGAGCCGCTGTGACGGAACCCCTTTCCCAATTTTACATATAAAATATATAAACAATAAATAAATAAACATATTACATAGCGCTGCGTCTGAAAAGTCCAAACTATTAAATTATTAAAAAATATCTCCTATGTGGTGAGCGCCGTAACAGAAATAAATAAATAAATAAATAAATAAATAAAAACCATGCGATTTGCCATTTTTTAGTCCACCTTGTCACCCAAAAAATAGGATAGGACTGTTCTTTATGGGCGAACGTTTCATAAAATGCGGAAATGGACGCGGCTTTTTTAGGTGTTTTTTTTTTTTTGCGTGGTATTGAGTATCGCAATACTTTTTATGGTGATGAAAGCAAATCAAAATTTTAGTATCGAAACAACCCTACGCCGATCTGATCGGCGTAGCGTTGTCACGATACCAAAATTTAGATTCGGTTTCGATTTGGCGACTAAAAATTTAATTTGGCTCCTAAATTTTTCAGCTCAGGAGCCAATGGCTACTAGGTACTTTTTTTTAGTCTGGAGCACTGATCTGCATAATAAGAAAATCAGGGGAAGAGAAACTAGCAAATTACTAAGTTAAAACAATAGAACATTCAATATGGGCCACTGTATCTCTATTGGGTTTACAGTTGTTACCCTTGTTTTTTTTTAGTTTATCTCATAAATTCAGGATGGTGTTTCTTATGCTTTTGTTTTAGAGAATATATATAAACTATTATCATGGGTGAGACATTAGCAATCAGCATGTGGCAAATCTGCTTTGAAACAGCAGAGTACTTTAATGGTGGTATCACATAGACTGACACACGTGTTGAAATGTTGACAGTGAGGATGAGAGGACAAGGTGGCGATGGATCTTCATTTTCATATGATATACGTTTGATGGTAAGAGATCAGTAAGGGGATCAAAAAGAAATCAATTTTCCTTGCAGGATGAGCGCATGGGAACAGGAAACATTTTGCTATGCATAAGGCCCGATCAATGAAAAAAGCTTTGGATAAGACTAGATGAATGAATCGATTGTAAACTAATAGGATTTGTTATGAATTTCACAAAAATTTGCTCCCCAAAGAATACAAAGCTTTAGTGATTCCCTTCAGACAAATTGTGTCCAAAGACAGCTCCAAGGGAAATGACAGGAAGGAATGCAGCGAGCGGGCCGCACGGGCAATATGTGAGTGTTGGTGGGCCGATGGGGGTAGAAGTTGTTTACTCACTGTTCTGTAGAGCTCCCTGGGCCGGTGTGCAGTGAATGGAAGGACAGCACCAGTTCCTTCGGGGCACACTCTGTTGTCCAGGGACTCCCGCCAGATGGTGGTTGAGGTGCCCTTGGTGGAATGGTTTAAGGCGTCGTGGAGGCAGGGTCCCTGGTGTTCGTGACGCCAGCACCGTTAGGTGCAAAGGAAAGTTGAAGAAAGGATGAGGAGTCAATGGTTGTAAACAACGGAACTTTTTACTTAATCAATTGCCTTGAGGTAGTTAGTGCAGTACATTTACATGGCAAGGGTGACAACCCATATGATGCATAAACAATTGGTTTAGCTGCAATCCTAGTAACAGGCTTGACAATAGGAGCATTGAGATTTTCCTTTAGCTGGTATTAGAGAGTTCCTTTCTAACTGTGCTCACTTTGTCCACACTGGTACACAATATCCATAGAGGTATGTGGTAATGGACAACCTTGCGCCTAGTCGTCCGGCTGTGTCCAGGTGCTTTTAGGCTTCTCCCGGTCACTGATGCTGTGAAGTCCATAAGCTAATGCTGCTTCTATCTCCATTAGACTTTCTTTATATCCACAGTTTAGACTTTCTTTATATCCACAGTTTACTCTGGTCTGTGCTAGGTAGCTGTAAGGATGTTCTCCCTACTCCCTCAGCTTGGCCAGGGCCAAGGGGCTAAGATAGCAGCTACATATTGGACTTTGCTTCTCCTGCTCCTCACACATCACTACCTCTCGCCTTACTCCTCAAATAACTTCATTCCTTCTACACAAAACTGACACACCCTTTAAGTTATATATCTATGTGGTGACAGCACCACCTAGGGGTGAATAGATGTAATGCAACTACGAGCCTGTTGTAGGGAATTTGCAGCTTAATACATAGAAAATACAATGGGATAAAATGACATGCATGAAATTTAAGGGGCCCACTTCCAACACGGAGTGGGACACTGCAAGAAGAAGATGGAGGATCAAATGAACCTGTGAGGGAAGGCTTGAACTAATTGGCTCAGGGGCAGGAAGACAGCCTGATTAGCCAATCTGAGGGCAGTATTCAGTCAGGTCCTTCTGATTAGAATGAGCCACACACCATTCTGTTCTCAGCTGTGGATCTAATAGGATGTGTTGTGGCTGTGTCTAACAAAAAATAATTGCAGACACAAGCTAGTTACTAGTGACACTATAGAGGAACTATTGGGAGAGAATATGGAGAGAAAATTGGGTTGATTTTAGAGCTTTATCAGGGAAAGCATAGAGTATAAGTAAGGGAGTGGTCACTGTCACAGTTGTTTCATATAGCTTGCTGGCAAGTTCTGCGTTACAAAATCCTTCATAATTTTCTGTAGGAACAGCTAGCCAGCTTTTTCTGTACAAAACCTTTCTACGGTTCATAAGCTTATTGCCCACATCCCAATAACATACATTCTGCTGCAAACGATGAGCAGTTGCCCTCTTCTTTTTTTTTTTTAACATACTCTGAATTATTAGAGAATGTGTATTGCGCTACAAAAACAGGATTTATATGCAGTGCCAGTTAACTGTTATTGCATTTTATTGTGTCAAGAAACCCACACTATTACTGAATGCTTCATGCTGCCATGACAGTATTTATATACCAGTTAACTGTGAATGCATTGATTCTATTGCGTCAAGATTTCTGTGCAATATTATTGAACATTCTGTGCTTCGATAACAGCATTTATTTACCAGATAACACATTTATTATTGGTTAATGTGCTGTACTATAAAAACGACATTAATAGAGCACATTCTATTTCAACTGAAAATTGCCAATACCAGTGTGAAGTGTGTTTGAAAAGGGACATTTAATTACAAATACATTACAGAGAAAACTCTTGCAATTTTGTAGTACCATTTAACAATCTTTGTACCAAACCCATGACTTTTAATTTATAGGCCTCATAATTAGAAAAATTTGATCAGGTCACTTCACCGAATTTCTCCAAAAAACTAGCTTTGTTACTAATTTGTCACAAAACATGCTACATCAGGTTTATCCCGGTCTGCAGTTAAACTTTAGGGAAAATATATCTCAGTGCACATCACTGTGCATTGCAGCAACATGCATAGCTAGTCCTTTCTGGTAGCTAAACAGTTTCTGTGCATCAAAATGACAGGCAGTTCACATATATTTTAAAGACATACTTGAAAAACATTACATATAGCGCTAAAAAACCTATAGTGTAATACAGCACCACATACCTCTTATATTCAGTAGTGTCTCCTCTGATATAAATGCTCTCTTTCCTCATCTTCTCCATTCAGACCAGACCACCATGATAATTTCTTTCAGTCATCTCTTGTCTCTGCAGTTTTTGATAAATAGACATCTTAATTTCCTACTTTTCCATCATCCTCCCACCTCCTGAACACCCCATCCTGCCACCCCCAATATCCCCTATACTGTACAGCAGAAACAGCCCCCTGAAAATACTAGTATTACATAGATAGTGCCCCCTTCTATAATTATAGACACAGAGTGCCCTAAAACATAACTGCACCCAGAAAATAATGTCCCTAAAACTAATAGTGTTGTAAACATAATGTCCACCAAAATTAATTGTGCTAAGCTGATACTGTGCCAGGGTGCCCCCCACAGTAATAGTGCACTTAGTGTTAACAGTGTCCCCAACAGTAATAATGTCCCCATTTTGCCCATACTTGTAATCATGTTCCCGATAGTCCCCCAGTAGTAATAATTCTACTTATAATGTCTGCCAGTAGAAGAATGGCCCCTAATGTGTGCCAGTACAAAAAATGCCCCTTTATAATGTGTGGCAGTACAAATATACCCCTTTATAATGCATGACACTGCAAAAAATGCCCCATTTTATTGCGGGCTAGTGCAAAAAATGCAGGCCAGTGCAAAAAAAAAAAAAGCCCCTTAAAATGTGTGCCAGAACATAAAGTGCCCACTCTTAGTGCCCCCAGTAGAGCCAATGTCTCCATAGCGCTCTGAATAATGAGTACCAGTACAAAATATGCCACTTTATGTGTGCCAGTACATAATGTTTCTATTTTATGCTGCCAGTAGAAACATCGCCCCCATAGTGCCCCTCTCTGTCCCTCCCATAGTGCCCCAAGAGCACGGTGCCAAATAAAAAAATAAAAAAACTCAAATAATTACTTCCATGTGGCTGTCAATGATTCGGTACAGGTCTCTTCTGGCGTGTTTCCTGAGCTGTACATTGCCTGGCTCAGGCGACGCAATGCCCCGCCACAACATTCAACTGTATCACCGTCCTGAAGTTTACCTCACCTTGCATAATTGGTGGTGAGCCCCTTGCAAGTGGGGCCTACACGGATTCCCAGGCTTAGGGGCCCAGTTACTGTTGTGACTGCTGTGACCTCAGTAGTTACTTGATTGTGTCCACCCTGTAGCTGTTGGGGACCCACAAGGAGAAAGTTCCATGGAGGAAGAAGAGGAGGATGAGGAGCTGCCACTGGAGATGGAGTCTGTGGTGGAGGAGCAGAAGGATGATGATGACAATTACACCAGCCACGACACCCAATCATCTAAGTGGAAGAAAGAAACAGAAAGAACTGGGTCCTCGGAAATGCTGGCTAGAATGGCAAGTTGTATGCTTGACTTTTTACGTACAGATAGGCGTATCATTCACATCAAGCAAGCTGATGATTACTGGATAGCCATGCTTTTAGACCCTCGCTATCAAAGCAAAATAGGGATGAGAGGCTAAATTACTTTTTTTCTAGGAAACACGATGTACACAGTTTGCCCTAGCTTTTGGCGAGTAGATGCCTACCGCCCATATCTAAGGTCCGACACCTGGCACCACCGCCGATCAGCTGTATGAGGAGATGGCGTGCACAATGAACCTGAGGATAGGTCATCAATATTAAAGCCCAGAGAACCCCTTTAATGAAAGGTTCTATAAAAATATTACATGAAATATGTAATCAGGTGAATGCCTTAAAAAAATTAATAAATAAAAACTAAGCCAAAACAGCAATTTTTTAGTCATCTTGCCTCCAAAAAGTGTAATATTGAGCATTCAAAAACATTATATGTACCCCAAAATGGTACCAATAAAAACATCAACTTTTCCAGCAAAAAAGAAGCACCCACACAAAACGATTGGCAGAAAAATAAAAAATGTGGCTTTTAGAAAATGGCAACACAAGAACATGATTTTTTTTTCAAAAATGCTTTTATTGCGTAAAACTCGGTAAAATTCGGTATCGTTGCATCTGTAACAACTGGCTGTATAAAAATATCACATGATCTATCCTGTCGGGTGACCACCATAAAAAGCAAAAAATAAAATCGGTGTAAGAGCAGCCATTTTTTTGTTACACTGCCTCACAAAAAGTGTAATATTGAGTGATCAAAAAATCATATATACCCCAAAATACTACCTGTTACCTTATCCTGTAGTTTCCAAAATGCAGTCACTTTTTGGGAGTTTCCATTGTAGGGGTGCATCAGGGGGTCTTCAAATACGACATGGCACCTGAAAAGTATCCCAGTGAAATCTACCACCTAAATCCATATGTCGCTCCTTCTCTCCTACGCCCTGCCATATGCCCATACAGCAGTTTACGGCCACATATGAGGTGTATCTGTAAACTGCAGAATCAGAGTAACAGATATTGTTTTGTTTGGCAGTTAACCCTTGCTGCCTTACAGAAAAAAATGGATTAAATGGAAAATCTGCAAAGAAAAATAGTTAAATTTCGAAATTTCTCCTCTATATTCCTTTAATTGTTAGGAAATACCTAAAGAGTTAACAAAGTTTTTAAAATCATGTTTGAATAACTTGAGGGATCTAATGATAAATGGGTGGTTTCTATTATGTAAGTCGCACAAAGTGACTTCATAACTGAATTAGTCCGGTAACAAGCAGGTTTTGGAAATTTTCTTAAAAAATTTAAAGATTGCATCTAAAATTCTAATCTATCCAATATAAAATAGACATATAGGGAGAATGTATAGTAATAACTTTTTTATGAGGAATCACTATCTGTCTTAAAAGCAGAGAATTATAAATTTTGTAAATTTCTAATTTTTCCAAATTTTTGGTCAATTTTGGATGTTTTATAAATAAAGGTGAAACGTATAGACTCAAATTTACCAATAACATGCAGTACAATGTGTCATGAAAAAATATTCTCAGAATTGTCTGGATAAGTAATAACGTTCCAAAGTTATTACCACATAAAGTGACACATGTCAGATTTGCAAAAAATGGGCTGTACAGGGAGATGAAAACTAGCCAGGGGTTAATGCATAATTTTTGGACATTTGTGCATAAGCCACTATTTCTTCTGAAAATGAACACTTGTGAGTGCCGTCTATAAATATGGCCAGGCATTCTGCCCCGTTAGGGTCAAATATTTGGATGCTTGTCCAGAATGAGCCATTCTTTCTTTTGACAATTAACATTTATGCGTGTCTAAATATTGACAGGAATTCTGCCCCCTTCGAGGCATAAATTTTGGACATTTGGTTCCAACAAGCCACTTTGTTTTCCATAACATCTTGTGTATTTAAACAACATCTCATGATATTGGACAATCTTTGGAAGATTTCTAATATGAAAAAGCATAACACAAGTGACGTAGCGGTGTCTTTTTGTAACACAGTCAAACCTGTTTACTCTTAGCTATGTAATTCATTGTCAGTCTTGCGGAGGGAGAAGAGAAAAAGCAAAAATTAGTAAAAAAAATTAACAAAAAGAAATAACATCTTTTCATAAAAAATCGGATTTCTAGGAGAGGGTGATACCAATTTTTAGTGCAACTAGAGCAACTTTGATTCATGAAGTACTTGGACATGAATCAAACCTTTGAAATTTGGTGAATCAGACACAAAATAAATTTCAATAAATTCCCTCATCCTTAGAACAGACTGTATCATAAATTACTATCACACAGTCAGTTTAGGTCGGGGAATACGTCGTCAGCCTAGGAGATGTGGCCAACAGACCATGTTTTCTATGCCGATCACAATCATGTGCATGAGCCCTTAGGGTTCCTTCCTGAAAATTTTACTTCCAGCTTTATCTGATACCCCAATATGACAAATATCACAGTTTTATTCAATAATTGCACCATAAAACCAGTAAAAAGCAGGTGTTTCATTTTTATAATGTAACACCTATAATAAAACTTATAATGAAGGTACCAGTTAGATTAATTTCTGGCCCAGTTTCTTTTTGTTTCTGGGTGGTTTCGAGATTTATATGTCTCTTTCCAGTCATCAAGAAGACAAATTCAGTGACTCCTCTGCTGAAGTTACAGTTTTTTTTCATATCCTAATTCTTTTTACATCTCTCTTCTAATACCATTTTCATTAACAGGTTTTTCGAAACCAATCAATATCTCCACCCAAGGACGATCAGCAGCTTGAATTAGAGTTCAATCAAATTCTTGATTTCAAAATTTCTTGTGCCAAACTTTATTGTCTGATTACCTAGAAAGGGTTATGGCCCTATGAGTCCTAAAAAGAATGTTCATGGTCCCATATGAGAGAATTCCATCCTAAATTTCTAAATAAACCAAGCAAAAGTTCTTGTATTCCTTCAAATGATTTATACCTGTTAAAGGGGAGACCTTAGGCCCTGTACCCTCTGCATCCTAGTTTACAAGTCTTAATGTGGCATAAAACTTAAGTCTAGTTGGTAACAACTTATGTATTTAAAAGCTGTCAGAATGAGTCTGACCCTTTAAATGGAATTCAGTATTGTGTTAACTAATTATATGGCAATATTTGTTATAATTATTTGTCTAAAAATTGCAAAGTCTTCCCAAAAAATTTCCATAAGCCCTTTTTAACTTCTTTGTTCCTCAGACTATATATCAGAGGGTTCAGTATTGGTGTCACTGCTGTACACAGTATAGTGGCAATCTGCTCCAAAGCATGGGAATATTTAGAGGGTGGAATCAAGTACATGGACGCTCCGGTTGCGTAGTAGAGGATGATGACAGCAAGATGGGACGAACAGGTAGAGAAGGCTTTTTTCTTACCATCTTTTGATGGAATCTTTAAGATAACTTTTATGATTTTAATGTAAGATGTTAAACTACACAAAAAGGGACAAAGCCCAAATAATATCAGTTCAAAGTAGACAATAATATAGAAAATGTCTTTGCTGGAACATGACATCCTAGTCAAAGTATTAACTTCACAGAAGAAATGCTGAATGAGATTGGATTTACAGAAGGACATCTTGGATACTGGAATAGTCATCAAAAAGGAATTTAGGCATGAAGATACCCAAATAACAAATATAAAGATAATACAGAATTTCTTGCTCAATAAATGGTGGTAGTGTAAGGGGTTACAGACTGCCACATATCGGTCATACGCCATAATGAAGAGTAGGATGTCCTCTGCACTGGCGGCCAATAAGAAGAAAAAAGTCTGTGTAAAACACTGTGTGAAGGATATTGTGTTATTCTCAGAGAGGATCATGCCCAGAAGTTTAGGAATTGTGGACGTTGTAGAAAAGATGTCTATACAGGACAAATTACAAAGAAATATATACAAAGGGACATGTAGGTGATCATTGATGTATATGACACTCAGAATCAGAATGTTCAATAATAACCCAATCAGATAAATAACGAGGAATATATTAAAAATCAATAATTTGTGTCCACTCTGACCAAAAAAAGGTGTAATATAAAAGTCACCGGTAGATGTTTGATTCATCAAGTCAGCCCCTAAAAGTCAATATATTTTCATATTAGATTTTAGAAAATATAACACCATTGCAATAAAAAAATTAAAAAAAATAAAACACTATTCCAGTAAAAGACAATCAAACAAAATATTATACTAAAAGTCCAATAAAAAATATATATGGTGCCGGACCAGCCTGCCAGAGGCTCTGCTGCATATATGAAACTAGCCTTAATAGTTTCAGTGCAAACGTTTTAAATAAAAACAGGGTTAAAGAGAGCAAACATAAAAAATTGTAAGTATTCACTTTACTGATTCCCCACCGCTGTTGTTCAATTACAAACCCTGGTCCTCTTTTTGGGCGTGACATGCCAAAAAATAGCTTGGCTTGTCTGCTCAGCCAACCACTGGCTCCAGTAGTGATCCATCTCAGCCAGTGATTGCCATTTCCATTGTGTAGAGCCTGAGCAGAGGAAGGGGAGCGAGTGGTGACCAGAGTAGCGGCCGAACACCAACCGCAGAGGATTGGTAAGGAGACTGCTCACAATTTATTTTTGTTCTCTCTGACACTTTTTTCATTTAAAATGATCACATCATAATAACCCTTTAATGCCTAGCAACAATCATTTACTGCATTATGACCCACTTATTATCAGTCATAACGTTGCAATTTCTTTGGGACTAACAATGCCCCTGCAGCTGTCCTGATATATATGTCTGTTATACCTAAGATATACCACAAAAGAAGTCTGTTGATTTTATGGCTGTGGGCTATTAAAAGAGTATATAGTAAATAAAGCTATATGTACCATAAAAATACATCACAAAAAACAAGACTACGTAAAACCGAATCAACATAATTAATTCTATGTACCAAAGTCAGGCCTCCTGTGAGCTTGTGTCTGTTATTTCTATACTCTTTTGTTATCTGTAATCACATAGAAGCAGAGGTATCAGAACATTGATAAGCAGTCAAATTTAAAAAATCTGAATCCATCCTGTTTTTGGTATTATTATTATTAATATATTTTATTATACACTGCTCAAAAAAATAAAGGGAACACTTAAACAACACAATGTAACTCCAAGTCAATCACACTTCTGTGAAATCAAACTGTCCACTTAGGAAGCAACACTGAGTGACAATCAATTTCACATGCTGTTGTGCAAATGGGATAGACAACAGGTGGAAATTATAGGCAATTAGCAAGACACCCCCAATAAAGGAGTGGTTCTGCAGGTGGTGACCACAGACCACTTCTCAGTTCCTATGCTTCCTGGCTGATGTTTTGGTCACTTTTGAATGCTGCCGGTGCTTTCACTCTAGTGGTAGCATGAGACGGAGTCTACAACCCACACACGTGGCTCAGGTAGTGCAGCTTATCCAGGATGGCACATCAATGCGAGCTGTGGCAAGAAGGTTTGCTGTGTCTGACAGCGTAGTGTCCAGAGCATGGAGGCGCTACCAGGAGACAGGCCAGTACATCAGGAGACGTGGAGGAGGCCGTAGGAGGGCAACAACCCAGCAGCAGGACCGCTACCTCCGCCTTTGTGCAAGGAGGAACAGGAGGAGCACTGCCAGAGCCCTGCAAAATTACCTCTAGCAGGCCACAAATGTGCATGTGTCTGCTCAAATGGTCAGAAACAGACTCCATGAGGGTTATATGAGGGCCCGACGTCCACAGGTGGGGGTTGTGCTTACAGCCCAACACCGTGCAGGACGTTTGGCATTTGCCAGAGAACACCAAGATTGGCAAATTCGCCACTGGCGCCCTGTGCTCTTCACAGATGAAAGCAGGTTCACACTGAGCACATGTGACAGACGTGACAGAGTCTGGAGACGCCGTGGAGAACGTTCTGCTGCCTGCAACATCCTCCAGCATGACCGGTTTGGCATTGGGTCAGTAATTGTGTGGGGTGGCATTTCTTTGGAGGGCCGCACAGCCCTCCATGTGCTCGCCAGAGGTAGCCTGACTGCCATTAGGTACCGAGATGAGATCCTCAGACCCCTTGTGAGACCATATACTGGTGCGGTTGGCCCTGGGTTCCACCTAATGCAAGACAATGCTAGACCTCATGTGGCTGGAGTGTGTCAGCAGTTCCTGCAAGACGAAGGCATTGATGCTATAGACTGGCCCGCCCGTTCCCCAGACCTGAATCCAATTGAGCACATCTGGGACATCATGTCTCGCTCTATCCACCAACATCACGTTGCACCACAGACTTTCCAGGAGTTGGCAGATGCTTTAGTCCAGGTCTGGGAGGAGATCCCTCAGGAGACCGTCCGCCACCTCATCAGGAGCATGCACAGGCGTTGTAGGGAGGTCATACAGGCACGTGGAGGCCACACACACTACTGAGCCTCATTTTGACTTGTTTTAAGGACATTACATCAAAGTTGGATCAGTCTGTAGTGTGTTTTTCCACTTTAATTTTGAGTGTGACTCCAAATCCAGACCTCCATGGGTTGAAAAATTTGATTTCCATTTTTAAATTTTTGTGTGATTTTGTTGTCAGCACATTCAACTATGTAAAGAACAAAGTATTTCAGAAGAATATTTAATTAATTCAGATCTAGGATGTGTTATTTTTGTGTTCCCTTTATTTTTTTGAGCAGTGTACATTTTTTATTCTGATGTTTTAGTATATTTTCTGCAATATTAGTTGCAATAACAATAATAATAAATGTTTATTATAATTCTTTATATTATTTGTTGTATTGTTTATACATTCTTATATAAGCAGTCACACTGAAAGAACCTTTATTTTTCTGTTCATTATTTTTCCATTGTTCATTTTTGCATTAGATTCGATTTTGTGTGTAGTTTATGTGTATAAAGATTAGATTCTATTTTATATTACTTTTATAGTACTGTTATTTTAATTATAATTTTTTTATGATTATTCCAAAGTATTTATATCATCATTATTATTGTAATTCTTACTTATCTTTCTTACTTTATTTCACTTACATATAGCATTTTCAAAAGAAACTTTCTGCACCAGAAAAATAAAATGGAACTGCCATCATCTGGTCACTAAACAAGCTCATGCTGGCCTAGGTAAAACAGTACAGACCATGTAGTACCGCACTGTACTGTAGAGAGGTGCTACTAGGCAGCCAATCATGCTGCTATACGGCTGATTTGCCAAAGAGATGCCCATGCTGATTACTTGGATCTTCCAGCCAATCTCATGTTACTCTGATTGGCAGTGACAGTGGCATTGTGTGTTGAAAGTGGTTTGAAGTTACGATGTCTCAGGAAAAATGTATTATACATTTATTGTAACCTGAAGCCATTGTAACTTGAAGCAGCCTTTGCCAAAAAACTGGCTACCCCAAGCAACAGAATGCCACCAATAAGGCATCCACTTTTCTTACAATAGAAGTAAATGGCAAATGTATTGCATTGGAAGGTTATACGCTTATATAAAACAGTATACAGTATGTTCAGAAATAGAGCGAATTTCAACAAATTTGATTTCTCTCACTCAAAATTCAAGATTCTATAAGAACTTTTTGAACAATTCTGTTCAAATTCTGAATTTTTAGAGCCGATTCACTCATCTATATTTGGAACCATTTGAGGGGGGGGGATTCTAGAACTAGAATTAAATGCATACACAGATAAATCAAAAAAGTAGAGGTCACAAATAATAATCTGAAGGGGAACTCACATGAAAACATTGCAGGAGCTTGGAGTTGAGTGTTTTGATACCTATGTACCTGCTCCTTGCTAACCTGGTTCATACCGTAGATTTCAGCTCCCGAAAATAACCACCAACCCTACAGCACTTTATTAGATGCCAGGATAGTGTCTCTTTAGGCACATGGTAAAGATAACTGTGGGTTAGAGTTACAAAAATGAATATAGAGAAAGAAAAATATAAAGAACATTAATGTTGTGTTGCACCATTCAATAAGAATGAAAATATTATTTATACTAATGCAAATCTCGAAAAACTGCTTATTAGATACCAGTGGGGAATTGTGTTCTAAAGGGAAAATACCCCAGGGTTTTCCTTTAACTATCCCTCTTGTGATAACTCCCTTGAGTGAACCTAATGCAGTAAATTTTCCTTCAGGCACGTGGAAAACCACAGAGGACATCTAGTTATGTGAGGACATGTTAGCCTAGAGCCTTCATTGTTGTATACAATATTAGACTAAACACAGAGGAGAACATACAAGTATAATAAACAGAGTTTTCCTATCTAGACAACCCTGCTCATATGTTCTAGAAGGGCTATCCACTCCAAGTAAAGGACCCCAAAAAAAACACTCCTGCTCTAATAGACCTGATTAGAACCATTCATTAATTGCCTGATTAATCAGATGATCCCGACGATTAGAAAAGCTGGATCACTTGATTACTACCATGGCTTTATTTAGAGAATAGTTGTAAAGTATGCCTAGTGCCTGAAAAAACACCTCAACGGGGAGAAAATAAGCCCATTCTTGTGGGTCTCCTTGCAAAAAAAAGATAATAATGCCCATTCTTTGTTGTTCAGAACCTGAAGAGTGTGGACGTAAACAAAAATATAGCTTGCAGCTTTCCTTGAATGTTAAAAAATGCTTCTGATCCCCTGAAAACCGATCAGGCAACTTAACATGGGGTTCAAGAGTCTGAAGAGAGGAGGGTGTTATAGGCAGGATCTGAAGCAACTCCTGCTGCTGCAGCCTCTCTACCAGTTCCTGTACCATTTGGGCGAGACTCTGCACCTGATCCGTAAGGACTCTCATTGCGTCCATGGTTTTAGGTAGGGTCTGTGATTCTGTCACGAATAGATAGGGATAGTGCAGCCCCAAGCTTCATCCACACCACTATCCCTACCTACTTGCACGGTTCTTCCTAAGCGACGGTGCACAACTGGACGGTAGTTCCAACTTTTCGTACATGCAGGGGCCTACAGGGAGGAGAACACAAGGGGAGAAAACAATAGACTAGAAAGAAGGCACAGAAGCGTAAGATTACCAGGCCGGGTCAGAAACCAAACAAACAACTATCAAACTGAAAACAAAACCAGAGCAAAATGGAAGCCGAGGTCAAGAGCCAGGAGGTCACGTCAGAACAAAGGGATAACACCAGGGGTCGAGTGGAGGGGGAACGCGTGGGAACGGCGTTCCTGCACTTTTTTCATGGCAGGAACGCCGTTCCCTTTCAGCCTCAAGCCAGGAGAACGTGGCTGAAATCAGATTCACAGGGCACAGGGGGCGGAGACGGAGCAGAGGCGAAGCCCTGCATGAAGTGCACTGTGCAGGGCAGGCTAAGGGAGGAGGAGCGGCTTCAGTTGAGAAGACGGAAGTAGAGGAAGCTGTCTGTGCGGTGCTGCTGCCTGCGACTGCCTCACTGTGACTCCTCTCATGGCGCCTGAGAGCTCCCCTCCTCCTATCCTGAGCGAGCCTGCGACGAGTGCGACTGTCTGCAGAGGTGAGCGTCCGTCACGTGGCTGGACCATCCGACCGGACCGGGGTCCTGCTGGTCCGGTCCAGACCAGTCTAGACTAAGTGTCTGTGGACTGTGACTCCCTGAGTGAGTGTCTGTCGAGCGATCGATCAGCCAGGGCAGGATTAATGTGCACAGCCTGGTTGGGAGGCCCCCCTTACCCTGGCCTTAGGCAAGTGACAAACTGCCCCCCCCCCGCCTCAATCTTAGGCAAGTAACAAACCCAGCTCTGCTACAAACCCAGCTCTGTGATTGTGATGCCTTGGATAGCTTCCACTGGACCCACAGCCAGGGTCCAGTGGAAGCTATCCAAGGCATCACATAGAGGAACTGCAGTTTGGCATTACAGATTTGTTGTAGTTGCTCATTGTAGATGTATCAGAGCTGAGTTTGTCACTTGCCTAAGAATGAGGGGGGCAGTTTGTCACTTGCCTAAGGGAGGCAATAGCTACGCCCCTGCTCACCGCCACCTTCCTGGTCCTCGGCTATCGGCTGTGAGGGCTGCGCACAGGAGCCGAGTGAGTCGCTCTGTGACGTCACTCCGTGCGCAGCCTACAGCAGTAGAAGAGGAGCGTCTGCGTCCAGGAGCAGGACAGGTAAGTTTATATTTTTTATTTTATTTTATACTAAAGGCGTATAGGCTGAATGGAGAGGCACTGACTGGAGGCTGGTGGAGGGGGCACTCGGGGCTAGTGGAGGGGGCACTCGGGGTTGGTGGAGGGGGCACTCGGGGCTGGTGGATGGGGCAGCACTGGGCGCTAGTGAATGGGGCACTGGGGGCTGGTAAGAGGCACTGGGCGGCTAATGGAGAGACTCTGGGGGCTGATATAGAGGACTGGGGGCTGATGAGAGGCACTGGGGGGCTGATGAGAGGCACTGGGGGGCTGATGAGAGGCACTGGGGGGCTGACGGAGAGGCATTGGGGGGGCTGACGGAGAGGCATTGGGGGGGCTGACGGAGAGGCATTGGGGGGGCTGACGGAGAGGCATTGGGGGGCTGACGGAGAGGCATTGGGGGGGCTGATGGAGAGGCATTGGGGGGCTGATGGAGAGGTGCTGAATTTTCAGCGGAATATATATTTTTTTTTGGGGGGGGGGGGGGTTGCAGTGGATCTTGGGTGAGTTCCCACACTTTTTTTCCCAGGACTTGACCCCTGGATAACACAGGATCAAAGTCAAATGCAAGCTGAGGTCAAGTAAACAAAATCACACATGCAGGAGGATGCTAGTGAGGTTGTAAAACCAATCACAGGCAACCTGTGGCCAGCAGGTTACCTGTTTAAATAGGTCCAATTGATGTGTCATGTGACCAATGTCCAGCACATCAATACACCTGAGCGCCGACTCACTGACATCGGCGCTCAGCTACCCCTCTGCTCGTTGTCTAGGGGGTAGACGACGCTGGCCACGCTGAGGAGGTGTGCGCGGCCGGGTCCTCCCTGCCCCCTTGTCACCATGGAGACGAGGACGCCGGCCACGTCCTCGCTCCTCCTCACACGCGGTATGCCGGCGGCGCTGCAGGGAGAAAGCACGTCATCGGCTCACCGTTAGAGTTACCCTTTTGCTCATCGGTGTATATTGGAAATTCTGAAATAAGATATAATGTAGAAATCTCAAAATTAGGTTTGATATAGGAATATTATGATATAAAAATATAAATAAATAACTGTAATCTGTTTACATAAGGCTGTAACAGTAATGAGGACTTCAGGGAAGCTTCGGTCAGGAGAGTCATTACATGATCCTTCCTGTTCTCTTGATGCCTCCATCACTAGACTATATAAGCAGAAAATAAGATAACCCTCTCTCTGGCATATAATTGCCTGCAACATAACCTGCTGTCTGTCATATTATTGGTACGTAATTTTTTATATACACTCACTACTGTTCATTATGTATTAAGGCTCATGCACATAAACGTATATTTTTTCAGTTTCCGTTCTGTTTTTTTACAGGTCCATATGAAGAACCATTCATTTCAATGGGTCTGCAAAAAAACCTGAAATGACTCCGCATGTCTGCATGGACAAGGACAGGCATTGTTACAATGGATCCGCAAAAGAAACAGATCCAACACGGATGTCATGCATTTTTTTGCAAATCCGTATTTTGTAAGCAACAAAATACATGTGTTCATGTGCATGAGTCCTTACACTGCATGCATTGTCTGCCAAGGAACTTTGTGACTAACTCTATATTGGAATTGGGGAGGGGGGAATGGCAAAGCCCTCTACTTGGCCAGACCTGTAAAGTGAAGTTTACATACCTGCTTCCCAGTGATTGATCCTCGCTCCTTCTCCTCCTGGCCCGGCCTGCTCTGCTTCCTCACTGAAAACAATCATTGGCTGCGGTGGTGACCAGATCCCATTGCATCATGTGACCATTTGTCATGGCATAAGGGGAGCCAGTCCCTGCCGTCGCCAGCAAATGTCTCCAGTCGGCATCAAATCGAATGTTTTCAGCCAGGGGGGCACAACAGAGAAGACTAGGCCGGGAGAAGAAGGAGCAGGAAGCCAATGACGGGAAACAGGTAAGTAAGTTTTACCAGGTCCGGCCAAGTGGGAGGGGGGCAAAAATCTACCCATTCTTGCACACCCCTTTTAAATACAACTAAATTGTTATAAAAAGTACAGGAAGATACAGTGGGGTACGAAAGTTTGGGCAACCTTGTTAATCGTCATGATTTTCCTGTATAAATCGTTGGTTGTTACGATAAAAAATGTCAGTTAAATATATCATATAGGAGACACACACAGTGATATCTGAGAAGTGAAATGAAGTTTATTGGATTTACAGAAAGTGTGCTATAATTGTTTAAACAAAATTAGGCAGGTGCATAAATTTAGTAGATCCTCCTTTTGCAGAAATTACAGCCTCTAAACGCTTCCTGTAGGTTCCAATGAGTCTGGATTCTGGTTAAAGGTATTTTGGACCATTCCTCTTTACAAAACATCTTTAGTTCATTCAGGTTTGATGGCTTCCGAGCATGGACAGCTCTCTTTAAGTCACGCCACAGATTTTCAATTATATTCAGGTCTGGGGACTGAGATGGCCATTCCAGAATGTTGTACTTGTTCCTCTGCATAAATGCCTTAGTGGATTTTGAGCAGTGTTTAGTGTCATTGTCTTGTTGAAAGATCCAGCCCCGGCGCAGCTTCAGCTTTGTCACTGATTCCTGGACATTGGTCTCCAGAATCTGCTGATACTGAGTGGAATCCATGCGTCCCTCAACTTTGACAAGATTTCCAGTCCCTGCACTGGCCACACAGCCCCACAGCATGATGGAACCACCACCATATTTTACTGTAGGTAGCAGGTGTTTTTCTTGGAATGCTGTGTTCTTTTTCCTCCATGCATAACGCCCCTTGTTATGGCCAAATAACTCAATTTTAGTTTCATCAGTCCACAGCACCTCATTCCAAAATGAAGCTGGTTTGTCCAAATGTGCTTTATCCCACCTCAAGCGGCACTTCTTGTGCTGTGGGCGGAGAAAAGGCTTCCTCTGCATCACTCTCGCATACAGCATCTCCTTGTGTAAATGGTTGAACGATGCACAGTGACTCCATCTGCAGCAAGATGATGTTGTAGGTCTTTGGTGCTGGTCTGTGGGTTGACTCTGACTGTTCTCACCATTCGTCGCTTCTGTCTATCCGAGATTTTTCTTGGTCTGCCACTTCGAGCCTTAACTTGAACTGAGCCTGTGGTCTTCCATCTCCTCAATATGTTTGTCACGGGGTTCCGAAGGTGCACTCGGTCCCCCATCGCCCGCAGACCTGTTGCTTAGCTTTGGGAATGAGGATCTGTGTTTGACCTCATTCCCAGGGCGGCTTTACTAGCTGGGTGGCTCCCTGCTCCTAAGTCTGCCTTGAGCGCCGAGCTGATCACTCGGTGCTTGACTGGTTGGTCTGTCGGTCATGTGACGCTGGCCACGTCACATGACCCTCACTCCCCACTATAAATACAGGCAGCCTGCTGGCTACAGGTTGCCTGTTAATTTCTAGGTTCCTGGCTATTTGTTGGACTGCTGAATACTTACCTGATCCTGTTCCTTGACCATCCTTTTGCCTGATCCTCCTGTACTGCGCATCTGTCCTGGTATTGTGACCTCGGCTCCCACCTGACTACTCTCTTAGGACTCCTCTTGTACTTCTCTGCTCTCCTGGTATTTGACCCCGGCTTCTCCTGACCATTCTTTGCTTAATCCTTTGTACTTTGTAGCTTTCCTGGTATTGACTCGGTCCGTTCACGTCCTGTTGTTTGTCTGTCTGTCATCCCTGCACTTATTCCAAGTTAGGGATTGCCGTCCAGTTGTCCCCTGTCATTAGGACTCGCGAGGCAAGTAGGCAGGGCCAGGGGTAAGGGTGGAGCGCAGTGGTCACTTCCCTCCCCCCCTGTGTGTGTGTGTACGCGACCGTTACAGATTAACAGGCCCAATAACCACTGTATTATGAATCCTCTGGTGACCCTGACTGACTATGTCTCTAATCTGACACAGATGGTGCAGGAGTTAGGGGAAAAACTCAGCTCTTTTGAGTTAGGGCAAGGCTCTTCCACTCCTCAGGCCTCCAGTCCGCATTTTGAGCCCCAGATTAAGCTCCCAGAAACCTTTTCTGGAGACCGGAAGAAGTTTCTCTCTTTTAAGGAGAGTTGCAAACTTTACTTCCGTTTGCGCCCCGTGTCCTCTGGGCCCGAGAGTCAACGCGTGGGCATTATCATTTCCCGATTACAGGGTGATCCCCAGGACTGGGCGTTCTCTTTACCTGCTGGCGCCAGTTGTTTATCTTCTGTGGAGGGGTTCTTTCAGGCCCTGGGTACCCTCTATGATGAACCAGACAGGGCTCTAGTAGCCGAGACGGCTCTAAAGGCACTGGTTCAGGGCAATTTACCAGCGGAGGATTATTGCACCCAATTCAGAGGGTGGTGTGTCCCCTCAGGATGGAACGAACCAGCCCTGAAGAGTCAGTTCAGGTCAGGTCTGTCTGATAAATTAAAGGATCTTCTGGTCAGTTATCAACTTCCAGAGACCTTAGAGGAGATGATGACCCTTGTTGTCCAACTTGACCGACGGGTTAGAGAGAGACGACAGGAACAACAGTTCTCTTCCCAGATGGTGGTCCAGCCAGAGGCCTATCCCAGAGACAATGCTGAGGTCTCCACCGAGGAACCCATGCAGGTTGGCATGACCCGAGGGAATCTTCGCCGCAGACGTGGAGAATGCTTTTACTGTGGAGATTCTGACCATTGGATCAACCAGTGTCCTAAGAAGGTCCTCTCTGTCAAGTCTCCTAAGGCGAGGCAACCTAAAGACCAGGTACACCCTGAATTTTCTAAATGTAAGCTTTCGGTACCCATTACGATTTCTCTGGGAGTAGATAAATGGCCGGGTAAGGCCTTTATTGATTCTGGCTCAGCGGCTAGCTTTATTGACTCTGAGTATGCTGTAAGATTGGGTATTCCTATGTTTGCCTTACCAACTCCTATCCATGTCATGGCTATTGATGCTACTCCTCTTATTGGTGGTACGGTGAGCTTATGTACCTCTGAGATTTCTCTAACCGTGGGTGTGTGCCACTCAGAGAGATGTTTGCTTCTAGTCCTGGAGAACCTACCTGCTGAGGTGGTACTAGGGTTGCCTTGGCTCCGACTACATAACCCCACTATAGATTGGTCCAATGGGGAGTTGGTGAGATGGGGGCCTAAGTGTGACTCGTGCCTGTCCGTGGTACAGGCTGGGGTCTCAATAAAGTCTGATACTTTACCCTCTGTTGTTAGAGAATATTCTGATGTATTCTCATCACCAACCCCGGAGGTTCTACCCCCCATAGACCTTATGATTGTACCATAGAGCTAGTAGAGGGGGCCAAGTTTCCTAAAGGACGAATTTATAATCTTTCTATGCCCGAACGCAAGGCCATGGAAGATTATATTAAGGAGAGCCTTGGTAAAGGGCATATTAGACCTTCTGTCTCTCCTATGGGGGCGGGGTTTTTCTTCGTTAAGAAAAAAGATGGTGGTCTTAGGCCATGTATCGATTACCGGAGATTAAATAAAATCACTGTCCAGAATAGATACTCCCTCCCATTGATTCCGGATTTATTTAACCAGGTCCTGGGGGCAACCTGGTTTTCCAAAATTGACCTGAAAGGGGCATACAATCTAATCCGAATCAAGGAGGGAGACGAATGGAAGACGGCGTTCAATACTCCGGTAGGACACTTTGAATATCAGGTGATGCCTTTTGGACTCAGCAATGCCCCAGCTGTGTTCCAAAACTTCATGAATTACATTCTTAGGGAGTTCTTAGGTAAATTTGTTATTGTCTATCTTGACGACATTTTGATATTCTCTCCTGACTTCGAATCCCATGTGTCTCATGTTAGACAAGTATTAGAGGTGTTGAGGGAGAATCAGCTATCCGCTAAACAAGAGAAATGTGTCTTTGGTGTGCAGGAGATTCTGTTTCTAGGGCATGTTCTGACTCCTCACGCCTTCAAGATGGATCCTGGTAAGGTACTAGCAATTAAGGAATGGGTAAGACCTTCATCCTTAAAGGCCTTACAACGGTTCTTAGGTTTCGCCAATTACTATCGTAAATTTATTCTGAATTTTTCCGTAATTGCTAAACCGTTGACCGATCTTACTAAGAAAGGGGCGGATTTGGAGAATTGGTCTACTGAGGCCATTTCTTCATTTGAAAAATTAAAAAAGGCATTCAGTAGCGCTCCCATTCTGATCCAGCCTGATCAGGAGAAACCTTTTATTGTGGAGGTGGATGCGTCCGAGGACGGCGCAGGAGCAGTCCTTTCACAAGGTCCTGCTAGCCTCACTAATCTGAGACCATGTGCCTTCTTCTCCAGGAAATTCTCTCCCACGGAGAGAAACTACGACATGGGGAATAGGGAGCTGCTGGCCATTAAATGGGCATTTGAGGAGTGGAGGCATTTTCTGGAGGGGGCAAGGCATTGTGTAACTGTTGTCACTGACCATAAAAACCTTATGTTTCTCGAGTCTGCTAAGAGGTTGAATCCCCGTCAAGCCAGATGGGCTCTGTTTTTTACTCGTTTTGATTTTTCCATCACGTTCAGGCCGGGAAGTAAAAATGTGAAGGCGGACGCATTATCTCGGAGCTTCCAGGCTTTTCAACCTACTGAGGTACCACCTGAATCCATCCTACCAGCAAAAATCTTCTTAGCAGCTCTTACCCAGGATATCTCGGCTCGCATTAGGTCGGAACAACATCTGGCACCGGTATCCACCCCAACAGATAAGTTGTTTGTTCCCGTACAATTTCGTCTCCAGCTGTTGGGTGAGTGTCACGATTCTGCCTTTTGTGGACATCCGGGTGTTGAGGGCACTAAGGATCTGGTTTCTAGATCTTATTGGTGGCCCACTCTAACTAGGGATGTCAAGTCCTATGTGTCAGCCTGTGAGGTTTGTGCCAGGTCCAAGACACCTAGGACTCGCCCTGCTGGTAACCTACGACCCCTACCCATTCCCAGTAGACCCTGGTCCCATATCTCGATGGACTTTATAACTGACCTACCGCCGGCGGAGGGTAAGACTGTAGTGTGGGTAGTGGTGGATAGGTTTAGCAAGATAGTCCATTTCATTCCCCTGTCTAAACTCCCGAATGCCAAAACCCTGGCGTCTATTTTTGTAAAAGAAATTGTTCGATTGCATGGTATCCCGGAAAATATTGTTTCTGACAGGGGTGTGCAGTTTGTGTCCAAATTCTGGAGGGCCTTCTGTCAAAAATGTAAAATTTCATTGTCTTTTTCCTCTGCCTACCACCCTGAGAGTAATGGGCAGACTGAACGCCTTAATCAGTCTGTCGAACAATTCTTGAGGTCGTATGTTGCTGATGACCAGCAATTATGGGTGAATTTTCTTCCATTGGCTGAATTTGCTTTGAATAACCGTGTCAATTCTTCCGCTGGGGTCTCCCCTTTCTTTTGTAACCATGGTTTTTATCCCGTTTTCATTCTGGGTCGTCCGTCTCCTCCTCTAACCCTGAAGCGGATAAACTCTCCTCCGAACTGTGCACAGTTTGGGCCCGGGTTCAATCGAACCTAGAAAAGGCTCAATGTTCTCAGAAACTCAAGGCCGATAGGAGACGTTCAAGGGGGGTAAACTTTCAGGTTGGGGATAAAGTATGGTTGTCCTCCAAGAATCTATCTCTCAAGGTAACTTCTAAAAAATTTGCTCCTCGTTTTATTGGACCATATAAGATCACGGAAGTGATTAACCCGGTATCTTTTAGGTTGGAGCTGCCCGAGTCATTCCACATTCATAATGTGTTCCATAAATCTCTGCTTAAAAAATATTTTGAACCGGTAGTACCATCAAAAGCCTCGCCTCCGCCGGTTCTTGTTAATGATGCTGTCGAGTATGTGGTGTCTAAAATAGTGGATGTCCGGAAGGTGCGTAATTCCTTGCAGTACCTGATTCACTGGAAGGGGTATGGACCTGAAGAGAGATCTTGGGTACCTGCCAGGGAGGTTCATGCTCCTAGACTTGTTCGTAAATTTCATTTAGAACACCCTGAAAAGCCATCGCCTGAAGTCTTGGGTCCGGTGGCCCCTCGTAAAAGGGGGGGTACTGTCACGGGGTTCCGAAGGTGCACTCGGTCCCCCATCGCCCGCAGACCTGTTGCTTAGCTTTGGGAATGAGGATCTGTGTTTGACCTCATTCCCAGGGCGGCTTTACTAGCTGGGTGGCTCCCTGCTCCTAAGTCTGCCTTGAGCGCCGAGCTGATCACTCGGTGCTTGACTGGTTGGTCTGTCGGTCATGTGACGCTGGCCACGTCACATGACCCTCACTCCCCACTATAAATACAGGCAGCCTGCTGGCTACAGGTTGCCTGTTAATTTCTAGGTTCCTGGCTATTTGTTGGACTGCTGAATACTTACCTGATCCTGTTCCTTGACCATCCTTTTGCCTGATCCTCCTGTACTGCGAATCCGTCCTGGTATTGTGACCTCGGCTCCCACCTGACTACTCTCTTAGGACTCCTCTTGTACTTCTCTGCTCTCCTGGTATTTAACCCCGGCTTCTCCTGACCATTCTTTGCTTAATCCTTTGTACTTTGTAGCTTTCCTGGTATTGACTCGGTCCGTTCACGTCCTGTTGTTTGTCTGTCTGTCATCCCTGCACTTATTCCAAGTTAGGGATTGCCGTCCAGTTGTCCCCTGTCATTAGGACTCGCGAGGCAAGTAGGCAGGGCCAGGGGTAAGGGTGGAGCGCAGTGGTCACTTCCCTCCCCCCCTGTGTGTGTGTGTGTGTACGCGACCGTTACAATGTTCCTAACTGTGGAAACAGACAGCGGAAATCTCTGAGACAGCTTTCTGTATCCTTCCCCTAAACCATGATGGTGAACAATCCTTTGTCTTCAGGTCATTTGAGAGTTGTTTTGAGACCCCCATGTTGCTACTCTTCAGAGAAAATTAAAAGAGGAGGGAAACTTGCAATTGACCCCCTTAAATATTCTTTCTCATAATTGGATTCACCTATGTATGTAGGTCAGGGGTCACTGAGCTTACCAAGCCAATTTGAGTTCCAATAATTAGTTCTAAAGGTTTTGGATTCAATAAAATGACAACAGTGCCCAAATGTATGCACCTGCCTAATTTTGTTTAAACAATTATAGCACACTTTCTGTAAATCCAATAAACTTCATTTCACTTCTCAAATATCACTGTGTGTGTCTCCTATATGATATATTTAACTGACATTTTTTATCGTAACAACCAACGATTTATACAGGAAAATCATGACATTAACAAGGTTGCCCAAACTTTCGCATCCCACTGTATGTATGAAAAGTTGTTTATTAAGAATATTTATCCGAATGTCATCAATTTACGTTTAAAACTTAGCAGGATTTAATTATGGAATTATGCCATGTAAAACTGATTGGACGATTGGAGGCTGTAAGGTTTTACTAATTGTATTTAGCTATCATATACATTTTGTGATCAAATTTACAAATGAATAAAAGGCAGATAATAATAATATTAGTTTGATTAATGGATGTCAATGTTGTATTTGTTTGGTCATTTATATATTTTTTATAAATTTATTTTCCAGTGCATCTTCCTTTCCAATTAGGCTAATTTTACACTCGCGGTAAGCTTTTCGGATCTGCACTACCATTTGCACATGTGTGTTGCTGGAAGTCCGGACGTCCCCATTCACTACAATGGGGACCGGCCGGAGATCTGGCCGCAGCACGGCAAACATGCCGAGAGGTGGCCAGACAAAAACCGCAGCATGTAAATGCAGCGCTTCACCTCCACGTAACGAGCAGCCGACTGTCAGGAAGAAAGTGTTCTGCTGCTCGTCAGCCCCTCTAAATCCACCTTTAGCCATGTGCACATTTTTCAAGCACTTACAGTAGTTATGACTTGGTAGTACCAGGACCTAACCAAATTTGTAATGATTTAAGGCAGGGATGCCCAACCTGCGGCCCTCCAGATTCTGCAAAACTACAACTCCCAGCATGCCCATCAGTCTACAGCAGGGCATGGTAGGATTTGTAGTTTTGCAACAGCTGGAGGGCCACAGGTTGGGCATCCCTGATTTAAGGGAAACACAAGTGGTTGTAGATGCAGAAGCCAAATAAATATGTAGGGAGGGAAAGTGTCCACCATGTACCTAGGTATTTTTGCTATTGGATATCGATGGCACTATATTTGACCTTATATGATAATTACTTGGGGTTTCCTTCCTCCTTGGCAAATGTTCCAACAGTTTCACAGTAACATTTATATAATATGTCTATAGTTGAATAATTTCTCTTCTACTTTCAAATCTGGAAATCCTATTAGGTAACAATGAGTAGATACTGGGTGATATATAACCCTTCCAGCCCCAACTTACATTTGAACCCATCAAGGTATGAGGGTGTAATCACTATTGTGATGCTGATGAGTGAAGTAATCCTTCTTCAAACATGTTTTTCTTCTCTTGCAGAATGTTGCCAAAGTTCATGGCCAACCACACAAATATTCAATTCCGAATTCTTCCATTTACCTCAAATAATAATAAGCTGCTAATTGTCGGTATTTTCTCTACCATTTACCTGATTGGAACTATTTTGAATTCAGTTGTGATTACAGTGATATGTCTAGATGCTCATCTACACACCCCACTGTATCTGTTCTTCTGTAACCTCTCAGTGATAGATATCTGCTGCACCACAGTCGTTATTCCTGAACTTCTTCATATATTATTATCTGGAAATGACCTGCTGCCTTACGCCCAGTGCTTCACCCAGATATACTTTTTCTTTATGGCAGCCAGTGCTGAGGTGATGCTTTTGTTTGTAATGGGATACGATCGATATGTTGCGATTTGTCACCCCTTGCACTACCACCAAATCCTGACCATGAGGAACTCTGCAGTGATCTTGGTCATCCTATGGGTCTCTGCCTTCATAAACTCATTATTCTCCATCATTCCACTATTGAACTTGACATTTGATCGGGTGGTTAGTCTTCATCAGTTCTTCTGTGATATCGTAACAGTAGTTAATGCATCCCATGGTGACTGCACAAAGTTTTATATTGTAGTCTGTACAGAATTTACTCTGTTAGGACTCTGCCCCTTCTTTTGCAATTTGGTGTCTTACATCCAAGTTTTTTGTGCCATCGCACGTATTAAATCCAGGGAAGGAAAAAGAAAAGCTTTCTCCACCTGCTCATCCCACCTAATTGTCATGATGACCTACTATACTACAGGAGCATTACACTTCATGTCCTCATTCCACCACACAGAAGTTCATGTCAACCAAGTCCTGTCCACCTTCTATTCTACGGTTGTGCCCATGATGAATCCACTAATTTATAGTCTACGCAACAGTGAAATAAAAAAAGCTCTTCAGAGTGGGATGAAAAATTAATCATGACTGTATTCTTCTTTGAGTCAAAAAGTGTTATAATAAAATCATGTTTGAGATAGTTAATTATTAAACTATTTACTCCACTATCACAACCTACTACCATTGCCAAAAACAAAAAGATTTATTTTAGTAAATCTGGTTTTGACTTGAAATTCTGGTCCCAGATAGAGTGTTTAATATCCTCGGCTAAACCATTATTTGTGAAGGTCACTGCTGTTTTGACGCCTAGTTGTCAGTAATTTTTTTTTTACTGACAAAAAACCCGGGCTTCCTACCTATGCCCCGTGTGTCCAATCCGGGCATAGGTAGTTGCGCTGAATACTAGTAGCCTTATTGAGTAGGCTAACAGTATACAAACTGCAATTCTTATTTTGGCCACCAGATGGCCGGCCAGGATAAGAAATGTGCAAGAGTGAGCAAAATAAGCTAATAATAAATTCCTGATAAACCAAAATTAAAAAAAAATTTAATAAGTTCATATATGAGGCACATAATGATCACAAAAAAAGAAAAAAATTTAAAAAATATATTAAAAAAATTAAAATATATAAAAGTTTAAATCACCCCCCTTTCCGTATAATTAAAAATTAAATACCTAAATAACAATAAATATAAACATCATGGGTATCACCGCGACTGAAAATGCCCATACTATTAAAATAGAAAAAAAATTCCAATACGGCGAATGGCGTAACGGAAAAAAGGGTCAAAATGGCCGATTTGCAATTTTCTCATTGCTTTTCTTACCTAAATTTTTTTTTTGAAAATGTGATAAAAAAGTCACGCATACGTCTAAATGGTATCAATTAAAAGTACAGATTGTTCCGCAAAAAATGAGCCCCTAAACAGCTCAGTAGACATAAGTATGAAAAGGTTAAGGGGGTCAGAATATGGTGATATAAAAAAAGATTTTCTCAAAGTTTAAATTAATTTTACACAATTTAGACATGAAGAACCTATACATATGGGGTATCGTTGTAATCGTACTGACCCAGAGAATGAAGGGTATGGCTCAGTTTTGCCGTAAAAAAAACGCTGTGGGAACAAAACACGTAAAACGGTGGAGGGATTGCGTTTTTTTTCCAATTCCACCCCATTTGGAATTTTTTTTACCGCTTCCCACAACATTTTATGCCATAATTAATGGTAGCATTAGGAAGTACAACTTGTCCCGCAAAAAATAAGCCCTCATACAGCTATGTGAACGGAAAAATAAAAAAGTTATGACTCACGGAAAATAGGGAAGAAAAATGAAAACGCAAAAACGAAAAAACCTCCGGTAGCCAAAGGGTTAATATAATAATATTTATTTATATAGCACCACCATATTCCGCAGCGATTTACAAATTCAGAGGGTTCATGTATAAAACAAAACGCATCACAAGGTAACTGGCTAATATACAACTGAAACACTTCCTGCTCGCAAGAACTTAAAATCTATGAGGAAATGGGGGTGACACAAAAGGTAGTTGATGATAAGTAGTATTTAAAGGGGTTATGCGAGTTAATAAAAAAAAAAAAAAACACTTAAAATCCATCAGGATATATATATAATTTGGTTAAGCTTGATTTCATCAAGTTAAAACCCATATTTGCACCTTTTCATGGTCCTGTCATTACTTTGTTTACATGCTCAAGTACATGCTGAGGGGGCGTATAACAACAAAGCCTGAGCTCTGCCTCATGAATATTTGTGGGTGTGAACAACCTGACCTTCCCCGCCCCCTGCTCTGCACTTTGCATAAAAATAAATAAATACACACACAGGGCAGAAGATCTTCCTGTCACATTGCAGCTGCACAGTGTAAGTTATGTTATTTTACATACATTTCTTTCATGTTTGGTTTTGTTTCTAGTCACCAAATTCCGTCACCATAGAAAATGAATGGGTCCGCACCCGTTCCGCAAAATTGCAGAACAAATGTGGACCCATTTGCGGATGTGTGAATGGAGCCTAAGGGTACTTTCACACTAGAGGCAGGATCGATCCAACAGGCTGTTCACCCTGTCGGATCAGGCCAGCCGCTATTTTGCCGTGCCGCTGGACTGCCGCTCTGTCCCCATTGACTATAAAGGGGACGGTGGTGGAGCTATGGCGCAGCACAGCAGTGCACAGCGAGCGGCCACTTGACTAAAAGTCCTGGATTTTCGACTTTTTATGGTACTTTCACACTAGCGTTAGTGTGATCCGGCAGGCAGTTCCATCGTCTGAGCTGCCCGCCGGATCCGCCAATCAGTGTGACAACTGACAGCATTTGTAGACGGATCCAGGTGCGGATCCGTCTAGAAATGCATTGCAATAACGGATCCGTCTATCCGCTTGTCATGCGGATGGACGGATCCCTCTTTCAGTCTTTTTCACAGTTTTCATGTTCTGCGCATGCGTAGACCGGAAGGACGGATCCGTCTATCCGCTTGTCATGTGGATGGACGGATCCCTCTGTCAGTCTCTTTCACATTTTTCATGTTCTGCGCATGCGCAGACCGGAAGGGCGGATCCGTCCTTCAGTTGTTTTGCAACGCCGGATCCGCAAGGCAGCTCCGTCGTCGGAGCTGCGTGCCTGCTGGATCCGCCGATGAGTGTGACAAGTGACAGCATTTGTAGACGGATCCAGGTGCGATTCCGTCTAGAAATGAATTGCAATAACGGATCCGTCCAGCGGCACCGTCAAATAGCGGCAGAGCGGATACGACAGGGTGAACAGCCTGTCGGATACGTCCTGCCGCTAGTGTGAAAATATCATTAGCATTATCTGTATCTAAGCAATATCTATATTATTCAAATATATATTCAATATTGATATTGCTTAGATAAATCCATATATTGGTGGCAGATAAGGATTTTATATAGCTGAATAATGATGATGATGATCATAATAATGATGGCCAATAATTTATTTATATTTCCCAGGGGGTGTTGAATGTGTACTAGTGTGGAGGGGGGGACCAGGGCTGTAATAACGATCCCCAGATGCAGAGGGGAACGTTTACAAACTGCCACCTCTAGCCCCAGTGAATGCAGGATGGACAAACATACCCTGTCCTGCTGGAGATCACCTCGGCTCTGGTATGTACATGAGCGATCGCATAGCAGAGCCGAAGCAGTGACAAGAGCTGGAGGGGGGAGGGCACCAGAGGCTCTGACGTCTCGTTTACACAGCCTGGACACTCCCTCAAGCAGAGAGAAGCTTGTAAACGAGACGTCACCAGCAGAGCTGGCTTACTGACGTCAGGTGTAACATGACCCTGAACTGAACTGGCCAAACAGTGATAGATAGGTAATTAAAGTGATTTTAAGAATCTTTCACTGGTCTACAATAAATGAAATTAGAATAGATTTATTTAAGTCGGATAACCCCTTTAAGCCATTATTGTACTGAAAGCAGTTGTGTAGGCCGATCTGTTTCAGGTGTGGGACTGTTAGAAGATCAAGTTCAGGCCTGAGGAGTTGGTGGGGTAAAGGTTACTCGGAGAACAGTCATTTTAGGAATCTTGATAAGCCTGCCTGAAAAGATGTGTTTTAAGGCAAGTTTGAAGGTAGGGAAGTTGGGAATTGACCTGATATTCTAAGGAGGACCATTCCAGAGATGAGGTGCAGTTTGAGAAAAGTCTTGAAGACGGGAGTGAGAGGTACAAATTATGGAGGATTTTAATCTTAGCTCAATAACAGAACGGAGAGCATGAGTCGGGTGGTAAACAGAAATGAGGGAGGAGATGTATGGAGGTAAAGCACTGTGGAGAACGTTGTGAGTGAAAAGTTTTCCGTTGTGGATGGGCAACCAGTGAAGTGACTAGCACAGACTAGTAGCATCAATATAGCGGGTTGATAGATAGATGAGCCTGACTGCAGCATTTAGGACAGACTGAAGGGGGAGGGGAGTTTGGTGAGAGGGAGACCGATTAGTAATGAATTGCAGTAGTCAACAAAAGAATGAATCAAAGCAACAAGAGTTTTTGCCGTTTCCACTGTAAAAAAAGGGGGCGGATTCTGGCGAAATTCTTGAGGTGCAGATGACAAGAGCGTGCAAGTGATTGGATATGGGGAACAAAGGTAAGATGAAAGACAAACATGACCCGAAGACAGCGGGTGTGTTGCCCAGCAGTTATGATTAGGGATGAGCGAATCGACTTCGGATGAAATATCTGAAGTCGATTCGCATTAAAACTTAGTTTCAATACTGTACGGAGCGAGCACTCCTTGCAGTATTAGAATGTATTGGCTCCGATGAGCCGAAGTTATTACTTCACGAACTCTCGCGAGACTTCGCATAATAACTTCAGAATCTGATTTATACTGTAAAAAAAACATTTTCCGAACTCGGGTTCAGTTCCAAGTGATACCTTGGAACCGAACCCGAGATCGGGAAATATTTTTTTACATTATAAATCAATTTCTGAAGTTATTATGTGAAGTCTCGCGAGACATTGCGAAGTAATAACTTTGGCTCATCGAAGCCAATACATTCTAATACTGTACGGAGCAGTATTGAAACAGTATTGAAACAAAGTTTTAATGCGAATCAACTTCGGATGTTTCATCCGAAGTCGATTCGCTCATCCCTAGTTATGATAGTGCTGCAGTCTGAAACTGAAATATCAAGCTTAGGTAGGTAAGTAGATGGGGGAAAGACAAGAAGTTTAGTTTTTAAAAGGTTCAGTTTTAGATACAGAGAGGACATGATGTCAGAGACAGCTGCCCGACAATTACTGGTGTTTTGGAGTAAAGCAGGGGTGATGTCAGGGGATGAAGTGTATAGTTGGGTGTTGTCGGCATAGAGATGGTACCGAAAGCCAAATCTACTGATAGTCTGTTCTATCATGGGTGTGTAGAGGGAGAAGAGTAGAGGACCTAGAACTAAAACCTGAGGAACACCAACACCAAGAGGAAAAGACGTACTGTAGAGCCTGCAAATGATACACTAAAGGAGCAACCAGAGAGATAGGAAGAGAACAGGAGAGAGCAGTGCCCTTAAGGCCAATTGAGTGGAGCATGGTGAGGAGGAATTTGCGGTCTACGGAATCAAATGCTGCAGAGAGATCCAGAAGAATCAGTAGAGAATAATCCCCATTCTTTTTTTCTGTCAGAAGATCATTAGACACTGTAGTAAGGGACGTTTCTGTAGAGTGGAGAGGGCGAAAAGCAGATTGTAAGGGGTCAAGAAGAGAGTTTGTAGAGAGATATGTTATTAAGCGAGAGTAGACAAGACGTTCAAGGAGTTTAGAAATAAAGGGGAGGTTAGAAACTGGTCGGTAGTTATCAGCACAGGTCGGGTCAAGAGATGCTCAGTAGTGGGGTTTTAACATGTTTGAAAGTGGACAGAAAAATACCAGAAGAGAGAGAGGTGTTAAATATTGTAGTGAGGTAAGTAATGATAGCTGGGGAGAGGGACTGAAGAAGGTATGAGGGAATAGGATCACTGCTGCAGGTCATAGGTCAAGAAGAAGAGAGAATCCTGGAGACTTTTTGATCTGTTATAGGGAAAAAAAAAGAGATAGCATGTGGAATTGTAGGAGGATTGACATTGGTTGGGGACTGGGAGAGTATTTCCTTCCGGATATTGCCAATCTTATTTCTGAAGTAAGTGGCCATGTCATTAGCGCAGAGGTCAGTGACGGGTTCTGGAACTTTAGGGCTTAGAAGGGAATGAAAAGTATCAAACAGTCATTTTGGTTTATTTGAGAGTGAGGAGATGAGAAAGGTGAAGTACTTCTGTTTGGCAATGTTGATGGCCGAATTGTACAATGCCTTGCAAAAGTATTCACCCCCTTGACTTTTTTCATGTTTTGGTGTCTCACAGCCTGGAATTAACATGGATTGTTTAAGGTTTGCATCATTTAATTTACAGAACATGCCGACAACTTTGAAGATGTTTTTTTTTGTTTATTGTAAAGCAAACAACAAATAGGACAAAATAACAGGAAAAAGTCAATGTGCATAATTATTCACCTCCCTAAAGTCAATACTTTGTAGAACCACCTTTTGGGGCAATCACAGCTCCAAGTCTTTTTGGATAATTCTCTATGAGCTTGCCACATCTTACCACTGGGATTTTTGCCCATTCCTCCTTGCAAAACTGCTCTAGCTCCTTCAAGTTGTATGGTTTGTGCTTGTGAACAGCAATCTTTAAGTCTGACCACAGATTTTCTATTGGATTGAGATCTGGGCTGTGACTAGGCCATTCCAAAACATTTACATGTTTCCCCTTAAACCACTCAAGTGTTGCTTTAGCCGTGTGTTTGGGGTCATTGTCCTGCTGGAAGGTGAACCTCCGTCCTAGCCTCAGATCACGCACAGAGTGGTACAGGTTTTGCTCAAGAATATCCCTGTATTTAGCACAATCCATCTTTCCCTCAACTCTGAGCAGTTTCCCAGTCCCGACCCCCCAGCATGATGCTGCCACCACGTTTCACTGTGGGGATGGTGTTCTTTGGGTGATGTGATGTGTTTGTGCCAGACATAGCGTTTTCTTTGATGGCCGAAAAGTTCAATTTTAGTCTCATCAGACCAGAGCACCTTATCCATACATTTTGGGAGTCTCCCACGTGCCTTTTCACAAACTCACAACATGCCTTTTTGCTGAAAGTAATGGCTTTCTTCTGGCCACTCTGCCATAAACCCCAACTCCATGGAGCGTACGGCTTATTGTCGTCCTATGTATAGATACTCCAGTCTCCAGGCTGTGGAACTCTGCAGCTCCTCCAGGGTTACCTTAGGTCTCTATGCTGCCTTTCCTATTAATGCCCTCCTTGCCCGGTCCATGAGTTTTGGTGGGGGGCTGTCTCCTGGCAGGTTTGCTGTTGTGCCATGTTCTTTCCATTTGGTTATGATAGATTTGATGGTGCTCCTGAGGATCATCAAAGATTTGGATATTTTTTTTAGAACCTAACCCTGAATTGTACTTCTCAACAACATTGTCCCTTACTTGTTTGGAGAGTTCCTTGGTCTTCATGGCAGTGTTTGGTCAGTGATGCCTCTTGCTTAGGTGTTGCAGCCTCTGGGGCCTTTCAAAAAAGGTATGTATATGTAATGACAGATCATGTGACATTTAGATTGCACATAGGTGGTGTGAGACAGTGACAGGTCTCACGCTGGTTAGAGGCAAGGAAGGGGTGGATAGTGCGGTCCACACCCCTGTTCCACCACAGGTGAGACAAGCTGGAGGTAATCAGGCTGACATAAGGCACCTTCCAGAGTGTCAGAAAGGGGGAACTGTGTTACCTTTAGACAGAGGCCTGGAGGCTCTGTCTGGGTGGTCTCAGCTGGGCAAGGCTGAGGGACCACGAGGCTAGGAGATAGCCTGGAGTTGGGGGACGCAGTGACGCCTGGGAGGGTCGCAGAGCCATAGTCAGGCAGACTACTGAGCCCCAATCCCCAAGAGACAGTGGGCATACTGTGCTCTGTACAGCCAGGAGGCTGTGGGACATTGGCTGACAAAGCCGCACGAGTTCACAGGGTGTGAACTGTGACCTAGGTGAGTCAGGAAACTCTGTGTTAGTTAGAGCCTAGCCGGGCAAGTGTTTATTATTTTATGTGGATGTCACATGTGTTAGGTGAAGCTGCGACTTCATGATAACCTGTATTGGTTGGAGTGTGCACAATAAATGCACGGTTTGGACCTGAAACCTGGTGTCCTAAAGTCGTATCTGTGAGAATGACCCCCAAATAAGAGGCGATCCCTTACAGTGGACATCATTTCACTAATTATGTGACTTCTGAAGGTAATTGGTTGCACCAGAACTTTTTATGGGCTTCCTAACAAAGGGGGTGAATACATACGCACATGCAAATGTTTTCTATTTCTAAACAATTGTTTTATTTATATATTTTTCTCATTTCACTTCACCAACTTAGACTATTGTGTTCTGATTCATCACATAAAATTCAGATTAACAAAACATTGAACTTAAGGCTGTAATGTAATAAAATACAAAAAAAAGTCAAGGGGCGTGAATACTTTTGCAAGGCACTGTATGTATTCAGCATAAATTTATAATGGAGGAATTCTGCTGACATTTGTGATTTTCTCCATAAGCATTCTGCACCGCCAGGGCTTCCGTGATCTGTGCCCTTAAAAGAACTTCTAACACATTTTAAGAATTTGAAGAAAAACTTTACAAATACCATGCATAACCTTTTCTATTTCTGCAAAGAGGAAGTGGTAGAAGTAAGATACTGCAAAGTCACTGCAAAGAGTAGACCCCATACTGGCAGATTCAAAGTTATCAGAAGGCATTCTCCCGGTAATGGCCAAAGCTTCCCCAGGAGATCACAGCTGACTTGCCACAATCAGCTCATTCCCAGGGCAGCTGCGGTCTAAAGGTCCCCAGGCACTAAAGGTAGCGGTCAGCCAAATGATTGTTTAATTGACTATTCCTACCGACCACTTCATAAACATTTAAGCTTGGCTTAGTTGAGAGGGGATTTTTTTTTAACAGAAAGAGACATCTCTTGAAATGACCTACCTCCCACAAGAAACAAAGTACCTAATCCTTCTTCTTTCCAACATGTTCTATTGGGTTGATTCTGAGGAACCTCATATACACTAGATGGTCACAAATGTGGCCAATAGTTAACTAATATTTGTGTGCTGCTTAAAATTGAGTATTACTGCTCGGGAGGGGGATCCATTAGTGTACTAACTGTTATCACCTTTAGAATTAAAATGTTTTATTGGGTGAGGAGGGGGACTATTATAAATCTGTGTTTAGTTTTATGTCCCCTATTCGAATCCTAAACTTTATTTATTTGCATGTTACTTTACTCAATAGAAACCCTGTGAAAAAAATAAAACACAGATATAAGAAACAGTAAAAGCAACCTGGAGACTCATAGTGCTCCACTTCACCTCAAAAAAATATTACGGGAAGAACCAAAAAGGACAAAAAATTTCTGGACTGGAACTAGAGACATGACAGAGAAGTAGCTTCCCAAGTGATTGCGTAAGAACTAACTATGTCATCAGTGATGAAGGGGAAGAAAGGGAATCCAGTTTCCCATTGCTTGCGTTGGTCATGTGTTTTTTTAAGGGACTGAAGGCAGTAATTTGTTGCGGGCACCAGATCCATCTTTTCTAATATCTCTATTTTTTTAGATCGAGTACTTCGCCATTATGCTATAAGTGCCAGGTCCTACATCAGGGACACTGGCGACTTTTTGGATAAGATCTCTAGTATTGTGCTGCCAGATGGTTGCCTCTTGGCATCCTTTGATGTCTCCAGTCTGTACACCTCCATTGACCATGACAGGGGGGTGGCTGTGGTCTGGAGGCAGCTATCTGGCAGCAACTATTCGCCATCTTGTCAGGATTTCATTACCCAGCTTTTGGATTTGGTTTTGAGGAACAACTATTTTCTATTCATGGATTGTTTTTATCTCCAGTTACGAGGGACCGCCATGGGGTCGAATGTGGCACCTACTTATGCCAATGTCTTCATGGCGGCCCTCTAGGAGGACCTTGTCTATGTGTCCCACTACTTCAGCCATGTGCTGGGGTGGTGGCGATACATAGATGACGTCTTCCTCATCTGGTATGGTGACTCTCTTTCTCTTGAGAGCTTTCATGATTTTTTGAACCATATGGACCCAGATATCAGTTTTACCCTTGTACACTCGAGTTCACATGTCCAATTTCTTGACATGATGGTCACTATAGTGGGCGACCATCTATCCACTGACATCTTCACTAACCCCACTGATTGTAATACATTGCTGCACTATGGCAGCTGTCACCCGAGGTCTATCATCAATTCTGTACCCTACAGTCAATTACTCAGGGTCAAGAGGGTGGTGCAGGATCCAGAGCTACTCCCGACTCGTTTCTCTCAGATGATGCACAAATTTAGGGAACGTGGTTACCCTGCTCGGGTGATCAATAAACACCTTAACAAAGTGAAAGATCCACAACAGATATCCCTAGACGCTACACATAACAAAGTTGAAAGGATACCTTTCATATCAACGTATTCGGAACAAAGTGTCCAGATTGCTCATATTGTCCGTAAACACTGGGCAATACTTAAGAGCAATTTTTCCAATGTCATGGCTTTGACAGTGCCACCTTTGCTTTCCTATAGGCGTTCTGCCAATTTTCGGGATAAGTTGGTCCGAGCGGACATTCCTGTCAAGACTTTGGTGCAGTCTCATATTGGCTCTCGTAGGGTGGGCTCCTATCCCTGCCTTGGTTGCGTTAATTGCGCTTATATGACCAAGGGGGAGAGGTTTACCCATCCTATTACGGGGATCCAGTATGGGATTGGTCATTTCTTGACATGCAACAGTTCTTATGTGATCTACGTGCTCTCCTGTCCTTGTGGTCTCCTCTATGTTGGGGAGACCACTTGTGACATGAAGGCACGTCTGAACAACCACCGGTTTTCCATCAGACAAAAAAGAAAAGATCTGCCCGTGCCTAAACATTTTGTGGAGGCCAATCATAAAGAGAAGGATTTAAAATTTATGTTGGTGGACCACATTACTCTGTCTAGAAGGGGAGGAGACAGGACATTGGCTCTCAAACAACGTGAGCTGAGATGGATCCATCGTCTCAACACACTGAGACCTCATGGTCTCAATGTTGATTTTAAGTGAAGTGTGGTATAGGATGGGGCTGGTTTACCATTCCCTGTTGTCCCTCTGAATGTTATGCCCTGGTGTATGTGAATTCTATATTGGTGTCATTTACTATATAACCAATTTGTTACATACAGATGTATAGTTCTCTGTCTTATTGCTTATATTTTATTTCTTTTCTTTCTCTAGATTATTGGTGCTCCGCTGGTGGTTTGTGTGGACGGTATGCGCCTTCTTCTGCATCTCTATGTTGGGATTATGGTGATGGGAGAGATCCTTGGACGCATCTATACTGGTTATGCTATGTAATGTGTGGGTTTATTATAACCATATTGTTTATCTGGAGTGGTGGCTTTTTTCTCTTTTATTTATCCATGGACTGAAGGGTCGGTGGTTGGGTTTGGGACTTGTGGCATGGACGTGTCTCTGGTCCCATGCCCTCAATGGACCGGGGTCTCGGCCGTGGGAACGGCGGGAACCTTTGGCCCCCGTCCTGTTGTCCCAATATAGAAGTATGGCACAGGCTATCTTTTCCAGTGCCGATATAGTCTATTTAAGCCACGTTCACTCCGTTTTCTGCTACATTGATATATCTATATAGTGATCTGATGGTGACCTTATATTGGTCCCTTTACCCACATATTTCCATGTTGCGATGCCATTTATGTTTCTCTCCCCTCGTCTGTTATTTTCCCTCTCCCCCTGCCGATTTCTGTGCCCCGGTGCCCACACTTGTCATGTGACTTGGGGCGGACCTCGGCGCACATTGCGGGACTGTTGTTTGCCGTGTCAGCAATGATTCATTGTTGCCTGGCGACACATGTCCGGCTTTGTGGGCGTGGTTCCGCCCGGCGCGTCCTCCTGATGAGTCACCGGTTCATCGCTCTGGTCATGTGCTTGCACATCTCCATGGTGATGACGCTTGGCTCCTTGGTTAGGGGCGTCTCTCCGGTGACGTAGCGGGTACTCTGGGCATGCGCAGTCTGGCGGTGAGGACGCGGATTTTTTGGCGCTCTGATCCATACACCCCGGTGTGAGTTTGTTTTTAAGTTTAATGAATGTTCTTTATGTACACAGGTGATAAAACACTCTATTGATGAATTGGATATTGGTCAATTAACTTATTCTTATGTTATCACAATGATTATTGTGTCTGTACACTATATTAAACTATGATGAATACTATGCTATGTAGATCACCTGGCTATACAAAATATGGGAGTCATTATGCACTATATAATGTACTATTTATGTCATTTATTCTAGTATTGAATAATTGTCACTTTTTATTGTTTGCAATGTATTGTGGGTATACATACCCTGGTATGACACTATTTGATATGCTTGAGAAAGACCGCATTGAGACGGTTGAAACGTTGCACAGAGGGGAATAAAGAATCCATTTTTATTTCTATTTCTATTGGAGTGCTGCCTCATATATATATACATCTTTTTTAGCCTGATTAACCCCTGAAAGGCTTAATTTTAATGTGGGACGCCACGATCATCGATAGATGAATGCTGCATCTGGGGGGCTCAATGACATGGGGTTAGGGTTATCCAGTCATTGCGCCTGCTACATACAATAGTGTGCAATTTGTGATGAAGTAATTCGGAACAAATTGAAATTCTTTGGGAAATTCGGCAAAGCAGCCGAATCAAATTTTTTAATAACTTCGCTCATCACTAATGTTACTATATCATTTATCTTTGACATGCAATGCAAAAAAAAAGGCTCAAAAACATGACATGGCTGTTGAAAATCATTGAATGCATGCCGCCTACTGCCCATTCACTTTTGAGTAGAGATGAGCTAATTGATTTGTTACAATCAAAATTTGATCCGAATTTTTGGAAAAATTCTGATTCAGTTGAGTTTTGATTTATACCCAAATGTAATTTCTTAGCCGATTAAGATGAATCAGATAAAACAAACTTTAGGAAATATGCTAATCTCTACTTTGACATTTGTCCTGAGATCATGATGAGCTAGAGTACGCCGGCATGGCCACTGCACTGTTATAAGAGCCCGGTGCTTCTAGCTCCATACACTGTCCTGTTCCTGGTGCTGGAGGCTGCCATAAAAAGCTGATCGGTGGAGGTGCCAGGTGTCAGAACCCCTACCGATCTGATATTATTGACCTATCTGGAGTAAAAGTCATCAATATCAAAAAGCTGGAAAGCCTCCTAAAGTAAATGCAAACCTTACAAATCCAACATTTTACAGAATTTCTCAGAATTCAGAGTCCCAAATAAAGTGAGTCCATTTTGTGAAATAACATCAGGCAAATGATGATCAGAGAAAAGACTGGGCCAAAAATACAGATACAAATGGTTAAAGATTCATAAAAGTATCATAAAACTGTCTGAAATCTCAAAGGACAGTCATATACAAATAATACAATATAATTAACTGTAATCTGGGCAGTTACTGTAATGAGGACTTCAGGGAAGCTTCTGTCAGGGGAGTCATTACATGGTTCTACCTGTTCTCTTGATGCCTCCATCACTAGACTATATAACATATCCCTTTCTCTAGGACATTATGGCTGCCATATAACCTGCTGTCTGTTCTTTTACTGGTACGCATCTCTTTATAGATACTCACTTGATGGTGCCCTGTTCGTTACCTCCTGTTAGTGCCCCCCATTTTAAAATTAATAATGGAAGGCTGAAAGTCCCTGCACTACTCGGTAGGTCTCATATCCCTAAGCGGAGCCCCGCTCTTGGGACAGATTTCCACTACTCAGCTGGAAGCTTTATGTTCCCTAGAAGTAATAAGATACATGGTCTGCTACTGCTATATGCCAAGTTTCAACTTTGTCCGAAATTCATGGCAAAATCTGCACGTGTCCCCATGCACAGTTCTTAATCCACCGCAAGCCCTACAGGTGCATCAGCTCCATGTCTTTTTATGGATTTCACCTGTTTGCAATTCTGTTATTTACATTTGTTTTACTTTATTTTTACTTTTTCACTTTTTTAAATAATTTTTTCTGCTTTGTATTCAGAGTTTTTATCAACTGTTCAATGTAATGTAAAGAGAGAAAATCCATCTCATTGACCTTTTTGCTTCCTACAAATCAAAATTTCCCCCATAAGATAAACTGGAGGCTGAAATACTGTAATCCAGATCCCTATTAGTACATGGATTGCAGGATATAACTTACCAGGAAAGGTTAAAGGACCTTAATATGTATAGCTTGGAAGAAAGAAGAGACAGAGGGGATATGATAGAAACTTTTAAATACATAAAGGGAATCAACTCGGTAAAGGAGGAGAGCATATTTAAAAGAAGAAAAACTACCACAAGAGGACACAGTTTTAAATTAGAGGGGCAAAGGTTTAAAAGTAATATAAGGAAGTATTACTTTACTGAGAGAGTAGTGGATGCATGGAATAGCCTTCCTGCAGAAGTGGTAGCTGCAAATACAGTGAAGGGGTTTAAGCGTGCATGGGATAGGCATAAGGCTATCCTTCATATAAGATAGGGCCAGGGGCTATCCATAGTATTCAGTATATTGGGCAGACTAGATGGGCCAAATGGTTCTTATCTGCCGACACATTCTATGTTTCTATGTTTCTATTCCAGACTTCAATGACTTGACATGTACATGGCATAGAGTTGTGAGCACAGAACTAGCACATTGCTTAGACTCCCCCACCCAACCCACACACACACACACACACATTCACTGCTTCCAGTGCCACTTTTTTATGGCTATGGAGGCACAACATGCCACATAGATTTCTATGCACGTCACAATGCAGATCCCAAGAGCTTGTACAAAGCCATAATTAGGCAATGTGCTTGAGGACTTAAACTGTATGAAAGAAACTGTTAATTCACTCAACAGATTTGTCCATCTTTTCATTAACATTTCAGGAAATCATTGAAAGAGTCCCTTCCTTCCAATGTTTCTACCCCATAATCATTCAGCTTCTTCACAAAGTGGGAGCTACCCAGAGCCAATATTTCTAATTACAGATAAATTCCCTTGCATTCCACGCTCAAGGACTCATTAAAACCATTCTATGAAGATATCTCAAGATCCAGATGATAAACCAGTCAGTTTACAAATTTCACAACAACCCATGTGCCGATTTATCTAAAATTTACCTATGACTTGATTAAGTAATACCAAGGTCTAGCCCAATTTACAAGATGACTGTAGTAATAGAACACATTTGAGGTCCCATAAGTGGTTGTAGCTGAGGAGCCATATAAATATGTGAGGAGGTAAAGTGTCCACCAAGTATCAGGGAATTTTTGCTGTATCCATTTGTGAATTTGTATGATGATGACCTGCTGTTCCCTTCTTCCTTTGCAGAATAAGTAATACTTGCCACTTTCAAATCTTAAAATTCTGCCTCTTGACTATTGGATATCACTGACTAGGTACTGAAAGATATGACCTTCTCAGACCCTATCTTCGAACTGTAGGTACTGACAGATATAACCTTCTCAGACACCATCTTTGAACTGAACCCAGCCAAGTATGTGCAACCTTACCACTCACTCTGCAAGGTTTCAAATCACTAAAATTATGCTGATGAGTAGAGTAATCCTTCTTAGAACACGTTTCTACTTATCAGAAAACAGAAAATTTCTTCTCTTGTAGAATGTTGTCAAATCTGATGGAAAACCACACAAATATCGAATTTCAAATAATTCCGTTCTCCTCAAATCCTTATGATAAGCTTCTACTTGTTGGCATTTTCATTTCCCTTTACTTGATTGGAATCATTTTAAACTCAGTTGTGATTACAGTGATATGTCTAGATGCTCATCTACACACCCCGCTGTATCTGTTCTTCTGTAACCTCTCAGTGATAGATATCTGCTACACCACAGTGGTCATCCCTAAACTTCTACATATATTATTATCTGGGAATAACCTGGTTTCCTTCACCCAGTGCTTCACTCAGATGTACTTTTTCTTTACGGCAGCCAGTGCTGAGGTGATACTTTTCTTTGTAATGGGATATGACCGATACATGGCAATTTGTCATCCCTTGCACTACCACCAAATCCTGAGCATGAGGAACTCTGCACTAATTTTGGTCATCCTGTGGGTCTGTTCCTTCACAAACTCTTCATTCTTTATCATTCCACTTTTGAACTTGACATTCGATCGGGTGGTTAGTCTTCATCAGTTCTTCTGTGATGCTACAACTGTATTTAACGCATCTCACGGTGGCTCAAGAGTGTTTTATATTGTACTGTGCATAGAATGTGCTGTGTTTGGACTCTGCCCCTTCTTTTGCAATTTAGTGTCGTACATTAAAATTTTTTGTGTGATTGCACATATTAAATGCAGGGAGGCAAGAAAAAAAACCTTCTCCACCTGCTCGTCCCACCTCATTGTCATGATGATCTACTATACTACAGGATCATCAGACTTTATGTTATCTTTGCAGCACACAGAAGGTCTTCTCAACCAGGTTCTGCCCGTGTTCTATTCTACGGTTGTACCTATGATCAACCCACTAGTTTATAGTCTACGTAATAATGAAATCAAGAAAGCGCTTCAGAAGTCGATGAAGGTAAAAAAAATCATAATTCTATTTTTCTGGGAATAAAACTTTGTTATAATACAGTCATGTTTGGGACTGCTAACTATTACCATTGAACTTGTTCTCTACTAGTGTTGAGCGCGAATATTCGAATTACGAATTTTAATCGCAAATATTGGCACTTTGAGAATTCACAAATATTTCGAATATAGTGCTATATATTCGTTTTTCGAATATACGTCATTTTTTCCATCTGAAGTTATGATTCCTCCCTGCTTAAGTTGCTTGTCACTATATTCTATAGTGCTACTGTATATGTTCATTTTTGACCCATGCCTGTATTGATTGCATAATATTCGCATATTACGCGATCATTACCTTGCCGATTTTCGAGTAAAAAAAAAGAGAATGTAGAATATAATGAATATTCGAATTCGCGAATATTCGACAAAATATTCGCGAAAATATCACGAATTCAAATATGACCCCTGCCGCTCACCACTACTGCAACCCTACTACTATCGCCCAAAAATGTATGCAAATTTTTCGGTAAAACTAATTTGGTGGAGAACTCTGGTCCCAAATAATATGAATGTTTAACAACCTTTGCTAAACCATCATTATTGGTGAAGGTTACCATCGTTTTACTGATATTTAATTGTGATTTTCAGCTTTTGGCCTCAAAATAACGATGTTTTTGTTTTTTACACAGATAGTAAGAATTTGAAGCAGAAGTTGTAAATCCTCATGGATAAAGCTTTCTGCAAAAAGGAGGTCACAGAAGGAAGACACTAGAGTCGTATATCTTGTGCATATTCCATAAATGTCCAAGTTGGGAAACCCCTTTAAGGACTGTGAGAGAACAGTATCATTCAGTGAAGGTGTAAGAAAAGAGGCGGGGCTGTGACAATTTTCCTGTTTATGTTTATTCATGAAATAGAGAATGTTTTCCTGAATAAAGAATAGAACGTGTGCAAAAAGCATAATGTGTCTCCCATTCAGACCCCTATCTTTATTTTGTATTTAGGGAACCTGTCACCTGGATTTTGTGTATAGAGCTGAGGACATGGGTTGCTAGATGGCCGCTAGCACATCCGCAATACCCAGTCCCCATAGCTCTGTGTGCTTTTATTGTGTAAAAAAACAACAATTTGAAACATATGCAAATTAACCTTAGATGAGTCCTGTCCCTCAGGGACAGGACTCATCTCACGTACAGGACTCATCTCAGGTTAATTTGCATATGTATCAAATCGCCTTTTTTACACAATAAAAGCACACAGAGCTATGGGGACTGGGTATTGCGGATGTGCTAGCGGCCATCTAGCAACCCATGTCCTCAGCTCTATACACAAAATCCCGGTGACAGGTTCCCTTTAACTCTGTCCTATTAGTCATTGCAAAGAGTGGATCCCATTCTGGCAGGCTCAAAGTAATCCTGTATTACATGGTCACCCATTCCTTTAAGTGGGCATCCTTTAATGCTACATTTCCCTAGTATGACCACAGCAGGCTCCAGAGCTTCACCTGGAGTTAACTTATAAATACCATTTGTTAGAGTAGCCAGAGTTTTCACAATCAGCTCATACCCAAGATGGCTGCAGTCTAAAGGCCTCCTAGCTACCCGCCGTTCAGCTGTTTGAAGCCACTGCAGATGTCCTAGGAGCATTGCTTTCTCTTCACTGATCGCCGTCGACATTGTTTATTTGGTTGACTGCTATTCCTACCGACTCCTCCATAAATATTAACACTCAGCTTAGCGTAGACAGCAAGTTTTTTTCAATAAAGAGAAAGACGGCTGGAAGTGAGTTATTGCCCTCAGGGAACAAAGGATTGGGTATGTTGAATTCAATATGCCCAATCCTTTTTGTTTCCCTGACATAGGCTATTGGGGAGAGTCTGGTGGCCCTCATATACACTAGATGGTCAGTCAATCCTGACAAATGTAGTCAATATGTATTTCCTTCTTTACATTCAAGCAGTTTTTAGTTTAGTTTTCAGGTGTCTGGTAAGAACTATGAGTTGTTTTTTTCTAGGCTTGTTTTTTCTAGTTTTTTTCTAGTTTGTATAAGATATAGAGCTCACATATCATTTTTAAACAAAGCCGGTTCGCAATTCCTTAATACTTTATTACAAATCACAAAAAAAGGAGAGGATGCTAAAAACACAAAACAAAAAATTCTTTATTAATAATCAATATAAAGATAGGTGACTAAAATCCAAGTTTTGGCTCGTATGTTAATTCAAACCGGGGATCATCTAATCTAAGGGTACTTTCACACTAGCGTTTTTCTTTTCCGGTATTGAGTTCCGTCACAGGGGCTGAATACCGAAAAAAAACTGATCAGTTTTATCCTAATGCATTCTGAATGGAGTGCATTCCGTTCAGTATGCATCAGGATGCATCTGTTCAGTCCCTCTTACGTTTTTTGGCCGGAGAAAATACCGCAGCATGCTGCATTTTTCTCTCCGGCCAAAAATCCTGAACACTTGCCGGAATGCCGGATCCAGCATAAATTTCCATTGAAATGTAAAATTGCCGCATTGACGGATCCGTTCTTCCAGTCTGCGCATGAGCAGACCTTTAAATCTGTGGAAAAAATAAATACCGGATCCGTTTTTCCGAATGACACCGGAGAGACAAATCTGGTATTTCAATGCATTTGTCAGACAGATCCGCATCCGGATCCGTCTGACAAATGCCATCCGTTTGCGTCCAGATTGCCGGAATCCTATGCCGCAAGTGTGAAAGTAGCCTTAGCCCAGAGGTAAAGAAAATGAATTACACCTCCAAGCTCCTGTCCCTCAGATAGAATAAACAAAAAATGTTACAATTATATTGAAACAAGGACATAAAATACTTTGAAGGGTATAATTGCCACCCTAACGTCCTAGACCAATATTAAACAAAATGAAACAATTTCAGTGAACACTGCTACGATTTCACTATGCTCAATTTTCTCTCATTAAAAAGAGCAATCAGCTAATATGCCACTAGCGCTGCAGTTAACACAGCTGGCAACTAGCTACAGCAGCCCTCAATGAAAAGTTACTATTAGGTATAACGAATTGCCCTCACATACTCTGAATGGCTAAACATCTATTATTTCCTACAGCTCGACGCGTTTCTGCATCTAAATGAAGCCTCCTCAGGAGCCTAAGATGTCGCCTAATATTTTGAGCACATTCTAAATGTAACAGGGGTCACATAGAAGAAGCGCTCCGGCGCTATGATGGCCGTGAAGCGGCCGCCAAAAATCTGGCTATTTAACTGAAGTAACTACACCTACTCATATGTCACAAACAGACCACCCCCCAGTCAATAGGTTTCATGAAGACACAGGCACTGACAAATCATGTGCCTTCCATGAAAACCTATGCTGCCCTATAAGGGGGAGGTCCGTGGGGAGACAGCGCTCCAGAAGTAATACAAGGACGAACGGCGGATATACATTGGCAATACCTTGTGGAGGATCTATCAAAGAGATGGGGTAGTACATGTAGTATAATGCAGAGCTCACATATCAGAAATAAAGACGCGAACCTTACTGGATATGATGAAAATCTAAAACACACAATCCTTTAATGGATCAAAATGTCAAATGCAGAGAATGTAATATACAAGGACCAATGAAAAGAATAATTCCTGTGTTGGTGGTTAATGCAATATCAAGTGGAGCCTACCAATTTATATGTATGTTATTAATAATGATGGCATATCATTAAATTTCTGTTGGACAAATCCCTCCCTTATTTGTCTATTAATAATAGATAAGGTGTTTTATAACAAATAAACAATTGGAAAAAAAAACTACAGGAAGCACAGATAAGATACACTCACCTAAAGAATTATTAGGAACACCTGTTCTATTTCTCATTAATGCAATTATCTAGTCAACCAATCACATGGCAGTTGCTTCAATGCATTTAGGGGGGTGCTCCTGGTCAAGACAATCTCCTGAACTCCAAACTGAATGTCAGAATGGGAAAGAAAGGTGATTTAAGCAATTTTGAGCGTGGCATGGTTGTTGGTGCCAGGCGGGCCGGTCTGAGTATTTCACAATCTGCTCAGTTACTGGGATTTTCACGCACAACCATTTCTAGGGTTTACAAAGAATGGTGTGAAAAGGGAAAAACATCCAGTATGCGGCAGTCCTGTGGCCGAAAATGGGATGTTTTCTGGGCACACTTTAGGCCCCTTAGTGCCAATTGGGCATCGTTTAAATGCCACAGGCTACCTGAGCATTGTTTCTGACCATGTCCATCCCTTCATGACCACCATGTACCCATCCTCTGATGGCTACTTCCAGCAGGATAATGCACCATGTCACAAAGCTCGAATCATTTCAAATTGGTTTCTTGAACATGACAATGAGTTCACCGTACTAAAATGGCCCCACAGTCACCAGATCTTAACCCAATAGAGCATCTTTGGGATGTGGTGGAATAGGAGCTTCGTGCCCTGGATGTGCATCCCTCAAATCTCCATCAACTGCAAGATGCTATCCTATCAATATGGGCCAACATTTCTAAAGAATGCTATCAGCACCTTGTGGAATCAATGCCACGTAGAATTAAGGCAGTTCTGAAGGCAAAAGGGGGTCCAACACCGTATTAGTATGGTGTTCCTAATAATTCTTTAGGTGAGTGTATATGATCATTGAGACCATTCGGACGAACAGTTTTGAGCCGAAAGGTCCACTGTGCCTCCTTCTGAAACACACGTTTGTCATAATCTCCCCCCCTTGGAGAGGGTCGAATAACCTCAATCCCTTGAAATTCTGCCACATGTCATGCCACTGGAGTGTCAGCCTCTTTTTTGATATCATGAACTCCTGAACTCCCTTATCGTCTTGCCCACATACTGCAACCCACATTCACATGTGATTAGATAAACCAGACCCATAGAACGACAGTTTATGAAGGATCTGATATTGTAAATGCGGCCAGTTGTGGTACTTGAGAAGGTTTTACCCTTCTTGATGGATCAACACGCAAAGCAGCCCCCACATTTGAATGTCCCCACAAGATGGTCCCTGAAGGGATTGACAGGTTGAAAGCTAGGGGCAGGAAAACTATGGACCTATTGACTGGGGGGCAGTCTGTTTGTGACGTATGGGTAGGTGGAGTTACTTCAGTTAAATAGCCGGATTTTCGGCGGCCGCTTCACGGCCATCATAGCGCCGGAGCGCTTCCTCTATGTGAGAGGGGCTGCGCGCTGTTACTGCCCAGTTACATTTAGAATGTGCTCAAAATATTAGGCGACATCTTAGACTCCTGAGGAGGCATCATTTAGATTCAGAAACGCGTCGAGCTGTAGGAAATAATAGATGTTTAGCCATTCAGAGTATGTGAGGGCAATTCGTTATACCTAATAGTAACTTTTCATTGAGGGCTGCTGTAGCTAGTTGCCAGCTGTGTTAACTGCAGCGCTAGTGGCATATTAGCTGATTGCTCTTTTTTAATAAGAGAAAATTGAGCATAGTGAAATTGTAGCAGTCTTCATTGAAATTGTTTCATTTTGTTTAATATTGGTCTAGGACGTTAGGGTGGCAATTATACCCTTCAAAGTATTTTATGTGCTTGTTTCAATATTATGGTAAAAAATTTTGTTTATTCAACACCTCCAAGGAGCTTGAAGGTGTAATTAATTTTCTTTACCTAAGGGCTTAGATTAGATGATCCCCAGTTTGAATTAACATATGAGGCAATACTTGGATTCTAGTCACCTATATTTATATTGATTATTAAGGAAGAATTTTTTGTTTTGTGTTTTCATCATCCCCACCACTTTTTGTGATTTGTATAAGATATAATTTAGCGTTTTGTTTTCTTTTGAGGCGGAGTTCAAAAAAGATTCCTTGCATTGTTCCTACTGTATTGGTATGTCAGAGGCTTGGAAATCATATCACATATCACCTAAAAATCATTGAATCAAAAAAAAAAAAAAGTCTGCCACCTGCTACACCTCCCTTCTATAGTGATCATTTTATGGTTCAATTTGTTTTTATTGAAAACCATGTAAACTTAGACATAAGCAATATAAGAAAGTTACTGAATCACATATCGTATCAGCGTACAGAGATAAAATCAACAATCATCAATACAAGATGAAAGGAAAGAGGGGGGGGAGACAAGACAAAGGATCAAGGGGAGAGGGGAGAGGAGGGGAGGGATTGTACTAGTAGTCCAGACAAGATTTTATTGCATCCAGACTAGGCAGAGTAAGTTAAGTAATAGAACCTGAGGTCAACCAACCCGAGAAACCTGCCGATGCACGGAACTAGTACCAGGCTTCCCATTGTTTAGAGTGAGCAACTCCAGAACCCTGGTCTTCGGCACCCAGCTCTTCCAGGCGCGCCAGAGAATCCAAAGCTCCAACCCAAGTGACTCTGAGGAGACTTTCTGTTGAGCGCCAGACTCGAGGAATTATTTGGCGCATTGCTATGACAAAAAATCTGAGGATGCCCTTCCTGACCACCTTAATTCTGCGTATAGTGATCATTTTAGTATATGGTCAGATATCATAGTAAATCACTGAAGCTAGTATATGCACCCCTTAAAACGTCACTTTTAATATAGCATTTAAAAATAGAACCCACAGAACAACAAACAAATAAACATATAAGATATAAAGTGTAATGTGGGACAGATGATCCAATAGAACTCAAGCAAATGGAATAAGGCAATGGGAAAGGATTACAGCTACGCGGTTACTCACGATACTGTTGGTGGAAAAGCGATGATAATGGCAAATGACTGATGAGGTCACTGCAGGTTCTCCCGGTAAACGATATCACATCCAGGACATTGATCAACTGGTTGTTTCAGGATGCCAGTTGAAAGTTCATCAGGAAAACCAAAATTAAAGATGTAAAAAAATGAGTAAATTCATATCAGCTGGTAGGCACAATGGGATAACTCTCCCTAAAAGCCTACACTCTCCCTACCTACAAGCGGGACGGTGCTCCAACGGGGGAGGGCTGTCCCACTTATAAAAAACTGTCCACTGGAATTAGAATCCCTGCCTAGATATTATCCCAATGGCGATTGAGCCTAAAAGAAGATAAAGTCCTATGGGTGTCTCATCTTCACTACAAACGTCTTCCGACATGTTTCCTAATTTTGGTTACTAAAATAAAGTGGTTCATCAGGGGAGAATCCAAAAAGCACAATGGCTGTGGCAAGATAGTAGCCAATGTAATGACCTGCGGCGCGCATAGATTACCGCCGCAGGTTTAAATACCCTATCACCTGATATGGCCGCGTCCCACTATTGCAGCTGCGCAAGCGCGTGATGGGCGCACGTGGATGACGTCAGGATGGGCGCCCGGATTATTCGTGGAGGATCTCGGAATGCACTGCACATGCGCGGGGACTGGGTGAGACCATAATAACGTGTCTTGCGATGAAAAGACTGAATGCGGGAAGACACCGATACGTGCGTCCCCGCACCCATGGCAACCTAATAAGATATAAAGCGTCCCACGTGCAAACTAGAATTGTATAGGGTAAAAATAACAAAAGGAAAAGAATGAACCTTTGTTATCATTGGCTCAAGAAGCGTGGGTAAATCAAGTAAGTGGATTTAGATGTCTCCAAATATTTTTGAAATAATAAAATATAAACAAAAAATGATGAAGAAGACATAAAGATTACCACTCACAAAGATTATTATAGGTGGAAATTAGATCAAAGGATCAAATAAATCCAGATGGAGCAATGATACATTTAACACTAAATGGACATAAATCAAAAGTGTAAACAGAGTATATATCGTCACAAACAAAACAAGAAAAAGATATGAATTCATTAAGACCCAATGGACTCAGACTTGAGTCTAAACGTCCATTCTGTTTCCTTTTGTAGAATAATTCTATCAATGTCATCCCCTCTGGGAGAAGGACGCACCTTCTCAATTATACAGAATTTGAGTGATTTGGGGTTACCATTGTGTATTTCATGCACATGCCGCAAGATAGGGGTATCCTTCTTGTGTCTAATATCACTAAGATGTTCCCCAACTCTCCTGCGTAATTCCTGTGATGTCTTAACTACGTATTGAAGTGGACATGTGCAACTGCATAAATATACCAAACCTGTTGTTTTACAGTTGGCAAAATCCCAAATAACATACTCTTTTTGTGTAACAACGCTCAAGAATTTTGTGGTGGTGTCAATATACGGACACGCAATACAGCCACTGCATCTGAACATACCACAGACCTTTCTCTCGAGCCAAGTACCCTGCTGTTTTGGGGGTGAGTAGTGGCTATGTACAAGATGATCTCTTAGAGATCTACCTCTTCGGGAGTGCGGGATAATCAGGTAAAATATCTCTCAGATCTAGGTCCATTTTAAGAATATCCCAGTATCTAATAAGGATACCACGCACCTTGATGATGCGTAGCGAAGAATTATTTTCGTTGTTCTTATTAGCTAACCGTGGGACCAGAAGTTTAGACCTATCCTTGTGTAAGGCACAATAAAATGCCTCTGATAGAACCCGCTGTGGATAGCCCCTCTGTGTGAACCTATTTTGTATGTCCCTTGCTTGATGGTGAAAATCATTAGCAGTGGAACAATTTCAATGGATGCGTAGGTATTGTCCCTTCGGTATTCCTTGCCTTAAGCTGGTGGGATGGTAGCTTTCCCAGCAAGGGAGACTGTTCATGGCCGTAGGCTTTCTATAGGTCTGTGAATGAATGACATTATCCTGCAACCTAATATCCAAATCCAAGATGGATATATGATCATCATTAAGCTCATGTGTAAAATGCATTCCTATATTGTTAGTGTTGAGGGTAAGCATAAATTCCTGAAAGGCCTCTCTGGAGCCACTCCATAGGACAAAAATGTCATCTATGAAGCGGCCCTCATCAGCGAACACAATAGTGTCCTCCCACCACCACAGGAATAAAATAGCATAGGTAGGGACACAGGCACTACCCATTGCGGTACCCCTGAGCTGGTGGTAGGGTCTCGTCCCAGCTGGGCATAGGAGGATGTATCTTTCAATATGTTGTTACATATCTCCTGATACTGTGAGTGGTTAAGGATAACAAGATTACCTCCTTTATCTGACGGCTTGACAATGATGCTATCATCCCGTTCCAGAGTCGTCAAAGCCTGAATTTCAGACTTGGTGAGGTTGGGTTCAAGTTCGCAATTGGCGGACTCAATTCTTTCAAATTCCCTAGTAACCAAGTGGAGAAATAAATCGATGTTATTGGTATCTTGTGGGAGGACTCTTTGTACTTTTGGGTTTTAGATCAGTGAAAGGACCCAGTCCCTGTCCTCATTCGCCTTTCTTCAACAGAATTACAAGGAGTCTAGCTCCAGGGAGATCTTCCACTGATATCCCTAACTCTAGGCTCTCTAGCTTCAGTGATTTACTATATATACCTACCCTACTTTATCTATACCTTCAGAGATTTTATGGTCAGATATCATAGTCAAATATCAGAAAAATGTCAGTTTGAGGCAAAATATTCACCCTGATATGTAACTCTGACCCCTGACTGTGACATCTGACTTCTGACTATGACATCTGAATCTGATATCTGACTATGACTTTTATATCTGACTATGAGACCTGACTCTGACATCTGACTTTGATATCTGACTCTTGAAAGCTGACTATGACTTCTGATTAGATACACCGTCTTTTTGTATGCTAAATAACACAGCCAAAGAAAATTCACAGCCAACAATTGCTGTGCCAATAGCTCAATGGTAAGGCTTCTGGCTCACAGACATAAGTTTTTGGAATCAGGACCCAATAGAAACCTTAAAAAAATTGTATTTTTAAACCTTATATCTGACATTCCTCACAGGTCAGTATGAAATGAGTTTCTGATACAATGGGGGTAATTTATCATGAGGGGAAAATTTGAAGTCAGATTTGCTTGAGTTTGTGTTGAGTACTTTATGTCATATTTATCAAATGTCTCATGTTGTTATAACATCCTTAGACCTGACACTTTTGTCTAGAGAAGCTCCTCCAGCTTTCCTACTCCACCCTTCTACTGGAGTGAGATTGAGTCATTTAAAAAAAAGTCCCAATGATAAATCTGGAGTGACACTCATTAACATAGCTAACCACACCACTTTTCCACCCACATTACAAAACTGGAGTTGTGTTAAAATGCAAAAAGTTGCAAAATTTTGCACAATTGCTTAAATTTTGAGCAAGAGATTGTAAAAAGTCAAAAAGCCCTATTTTTGGGACTTTTTGAAGCCAGAATTCTGGAGTGGAGGTATGATAAAATCAGGGCCAATGTGTATTTACGAGCAAAATCACACAGGTAAAGAAAACCCCTAAAAGTATCATAAGTGAACCCCCACTGCAACCTAAAGTGTGCAAACTGCCAATGAACCCAAAAGTAAACGAACCCCTTATTGGATCCTAAAGAAAATGAACTCTTGTAGCCTAAAGTAAGTGATTCCCCTATTGCAAGTCAACTTAAGTAAACCTACTTTTTACCCTAAAGTATCTGAACTGCCAATGTGTAAGTGAACCCACTTTGCACCCTTAAGCAAGACATCAGTTTCAGACAGGCTGTGTATTTGCTAGCTAAATCACATATCCAAAGTAAACTTTACACCCTTTATTAACTGAACACCTTATTACAACCTAAAGTATGTGAACCCCCTCTTGCAACCTAAAGTATGTGAACTGCCAAGGCACCCTAAAGTAAGTGAACCCATTATTGCACCCAGAAATAAATGAAACTTCTAATGACCCCTAAAGTAAACCTGTATTGCAATCTAAAGTAAGCCCACCTTGCACCTTTACGTGAACCCCTTATTGTACTCTAATGTACACTAGTTATATGACAAATTCTAAATGGCACCCTAAAATAGGTGAACCCACATTATAACCTAAAAAAGTAAACCTTTCTGCACCTTAAAGTAAGTGAACCCCTACTGCAGCCTAAAGTAAACTTACATAAGGGTGAAATAATGGTTTCACTTACTTTAGGGTACAAAGTAGGTTCACTTACTTTTACTGTCTAGCAAGCACAGCTCCTGCACCCTCGTGATCAGCACGTTGTACTATAACAGTTGAGGTCCGGAAGTCAATTCCCGCCGCGCCGTACCAGTATGGTGGAGGTCGGGAAGGGGTTAAATAAATTCTTCAGACTATTACGGTTCTGTGCATACCTAATAACTGTGAAAATCTTATTGTTTTTATTCAATGGTTTTCCAAGAAAAATGTATCTTATACTAAATACTCACTTTTACTTAATTTTTGTGGAATTTTTTGTTACAATTCTTTAAATACCACAAAAGCGGTTGTCCCATCTGGGACATTTATGGCATATTGGAAGAATATACTATAAATATCTAGAAAGCGCAGATACCACCACTGGAACCTCCTCCTATCACAAAAACAGGGCCCTGTTGTGAACTCAGGGCATGCTGCACATGCGTGGTATCCTCTCCAGTCACTGTCGTGGGACTACCAAATAAAGCCAGGCATGTGAGCTTGGCTATTTTCAGAATTCCTATAGAAGTGAATAGAGAGCAAGCAGCACACGCGCAGTCACCCTGCTATCCACCGCTATGGGACTTCCAAAAATAGCCCAAGCTAGTGTTATGTAGTAAACGAGGTATGGACTCACTGGGCAGGGATGTAATATTACCACTTTACAAAGCGCTGGTGCGGCCTCATCTGGAATACGCAGTCCAGTTCTAGGCACCAGTCCATAGAAAGGATGCCCTGGAGCTGGAGAGAGTACAAAGGAGAGCGACTGAACTGATGAGGGTCTTAGTGATGAAGAAAGATTAAAATAATTAAATTTACTTAGTCTTGAGAAGAGACGTCTAAGGGGGGACATAATTAACCTATACAAATGTATAAATTGGCCATATAAAAAATACGGTGAAAAGCTGTTCCATTTAAAATGCCCTCAAAAGACAAGGGGGCACTGCCTCCGACTGGAGAAGAAAAAGTTCTGTCTCCAGAAGCGTCAAAGCTTCTTTACTGTAAGAACTGTGAATCTGTGAAATAGACACCTTAGGATGTGGTCACAGCAGGAACAGGGGATGGTTTTAAAAAATGGTTTGCATCAATTATTGAAATTAAATAACATTAATGCTTATGTAAATGCAAAGAAGTCTGGATATAACTCCCCTTTACTAAAACTAGGTTGAACTTGAAGGACTTAGGTCTTTTTTCAACAGTACTAACCACATAACAGCTCTCGGCTATATTCGGTAAACCCATAGTGGTGAATAAGGGGTTGGCCGTGGATCTCTTTTCATTTTGGGCCCTATTCTTTAGATAAGAGCAGGTCCCAGAGGTAGGCCCCTGCACCTATCCAACCTTTATAGCATATCTTATCAATGGAGCTATAACTGTTTTATATTAGCACAGTGCCCATCCAGTGCTTGTTCTACAGCATTATAAAACATGGAACTGTAGAAGGTAATAGAGTTATCCTCCTCTTTCAGTCTAATTAACTGTCCTTTGAATAATTTTTCAGCGTCTGATCAGCGGGGGGAAGGGGGCTCTGATACCCGGGACCCCCGCTGATCAGCTGTAGCGGCACTCGCAGTAGAGCTGCAGCCTTGTCGCTGCTTCCCATAGACCATTGACATCATGACCACGACCCCCGCTGATCAGATGATGATGACCTATCTGAAGGATAGATCATTAGTCTAAATAAAAAAGTGAATAATCCTTTTAATGACTGATGTAAAAAGGTGTTTTGATATTGGAGTTCAAATGTGTAGACAATCTCTCATTTTTATGCAGATATAAGGCCAGCTTACTTAGCAATTTCCAAAAATTCCATAGACTTGTATGAAGAGTGCTCACCCATTTCTCACCCCTCCTTCTTATGCTGACTCAGACAGAGAAAACGGAGGGCACACAAACCCCATCCTCCTGATCCATTCTAATATTAAGTACCTATCTTGTGGAGAGTAATAAAAGTGGGAAAAAGCCCATTTTAGAATTACTAGTGGACTCAACAACATTGTAGAGGCTCTTGGACATTACGACTGACATTAAACCTGACCACATCAATATGTCTGACTCATCCTCCTGTACAATCAATAACCCTTCCGTGAAGAAATATGCCCTGGTGACCAGATGATATCTGCAAAGTAGTGCCTAACTATACATTTCTTCATGAGATAAATTACTATGTAATATATATATATATCTTGAGTCAACCAGAGAAGGATCAGCCCTTAGAATCCCAAATATGGCTTTTGGACAGGGTTTATGGTCATGAGTCAACCCTATCAATAGCTTATAGGGGTTGTGCCACGAAAAATATTCTACAGTTTTCAAACCCGCCCCTGGATCTGAATACTTTTGTAATTGCATGTAATAAAAAATTTAGCATAGCCACTGAGTTACTTAATGAAATTCATCTGTATAGCGCCACCTGCTGTTTGTTTTTCTTTGACCTACTCACTGAGAAGGCCACACATGCTCAATTTCATCCTTCAACTGCCTCCTGAGCTGTGACAGGAAGAGCTGAGACACGCGCCCTTAACTGCAGACTTTAATTTTTCACTTACAAAAATCCATTAAAGAAATAAGATCACAAGAGGATAAAAAAATTATAAACCTGGAGGGGGGGGGGGGGTGCCGAGAATATAATGAATCCTACTAATAATGATGTAAACAGATGTTATAATGTTCTCATTTTCCAGTGGGACTCAACTGTGTTAACGAATTCCATAGAATAGACAGATGGAAGATATTATAAATTCTGCTCTCTTGCTTCCATGACTAACCACAGGTGGGTGTAAGGACACTTGCCCACGTCTATGTGTGCATGCATCTTCTCTGGTTCCAGCAGTAGCTGCCAACTGCTCCAGCGTAAATGCAGAAATTGTAAGTAGTATTCAAGCAGCAAATATTACAGAATTTTTCGGCACCTCCGATATATATAGCTACAACAGAAAAAGTCTGATTGGAAATATTTAGAATTTTGAAGTTTGGTTGCAGCTTCGATAGAGGCTACGTCTCTGATAACATCATGTAACCCACCTCTGACCACCACAGCCAATTGTGTCCTTTATGATGCAGTGAATTTTTCATTTTGTCACCCCCAGATTTCCAAAAACTATAACTTTTAAACTTTATTTTTGTCAAAAGGGCTTGTCATTTTGAAAGACAAGTCGTATTATTTTTATTTATTTTATACAAACACAAAAACAGTAAAAGGGGCAATAAGCAGAGATCTTCTCCAAATCTCAGGATTAAGTACACTTTAAGTTGTATTCCTCAGGCCTCTTGCACACGAACGTTTATTTTTTCCGTTTACGTTCCGTTTTTACGGATTCTGTTTGCGGTCCGTATGCGGAACCATTCATTTCAATGGTTCCGCAAAAAAAACAGAATGTACTCCGTAGGCATTCCATTTCCGTATTTACATATTTCTGTTCCGCTAAAAGACAGAACTTATCCTATTACTGTCCGCAAATCACGTTCTGTCACTCCATTCAAGTCCGCAACAAATACGGAATGCCTTCCGTATCCGTTCCATTTTTGCAGAACCATCTATTGAAAATGTTATGCCCAGCCCAATTTTTTTATGTACTTACTGTTAAAACATTATTGTATGCTTCCGTTTCCGTTTGCGATCCTAAAAAAACGGATCACAAACGGAAACCACACGGAAAAACGGAAAGGCAAAATGGAACAGAAACGGAAACACTACTGAAACAAAAAAAAAACGAAATACGGATCCCTTTAAAATGGACAGCAAAACCATACGGTCGTGTGCAAGAGGCTTTAATGGTATTTTGGAGTACATGTACAGGTATTGAAACTCTTTTTTATAATTTTTGGGAGTTATTTCGTAGGTTTTGAGTTTATCATGAGGTCTAAATGACATGTTTTTTATTTTTATTTTGTGGATCAGTATTATTACAGTGAGGTTTTTATGTTTTACTACTTTTGCACGGTAATTTTTTATATTTTTTTATAAAAATCATTGGCTTTTGCCAGATTCTTAGCGCCATAAATTTTTCTATTTTTCCATTGTTAAAGTTGTGTGGGGGTTTGATTTTCTGGAACGTTTTTATTGGCGCATATACATTTTCAATTGTTTTTTTTTCAACATTTTTAGAGGGTGAGGAGAAGAACTTTCTACAATTTATCTTACAATTTTTCTTACAATTTATCAAGGTAAATAACATGATCATTTTTATAGTTAGGGTCATTCCCAGCTATACAAATTATGCATACTGTTTTGTTTTGGTCAGTAATAAAGATTTTGAACTTTTTTGAATTTTTTGTTATTTTTTTATTTTTATTTTACTAGGGGACTTAATCTCATGAATGCTGGTATCATACACAGGAATACTTCTTATAAGACATGGTCACCACTGGCTGCAGCATCTAAGGTAGATGCCCAAGACGTCATGTTATGTCAAAGTTATGTACGTTACAGGGGGGACCCTCTGTTGATGGCATATACAGCATCCCGCTACTACAGCAGTGGTACACTGAGAAAGGGTTGAAAATATGTGTGCCCTTGTGCCCCCCCCCCCCCCCCAAAAAAAATTGAATAAAAAAGCTGTACATACCTCAAATATGATAACAATATAAACTACAATACGCCCTGCAAACACAAAGCCCTAATACAACTCTGTAGATGGAAATATAATAAAGTTATGGCTGTTAGAAAATGTTTTTTTTTTTTTAAAGGTTTAAAAAAAATTGTAAGTGCTAAAACTAAATAAAAACTATACAAATTTGGTATAGCCATAATCCTATTGACTGAGAATAACAAAATCGTGTCATTTTTAGCGCACAGTGAGTGCTGTAATATCAAAATCAATAAAAACTTGGCGGAATTCTGTTTTTTATCCCACAAAGAATTTCTTTCCTGTTTTCCAATCCAAGACAAGGTAAATTAAATGGTGCCATTAAAAAATACAACTTGTCCCAACAAAAAAATAATGCTCATATGGCTTTGTATATGTGAAACTAAAAAGTTATGACTCTTGAAATGTGGGGTGGAAAAAACAAAAATGCCAAAACAGAAATGGGCCCAAAACCGAGGGGCAACATTCAAGAACTTAAGGAGGACTTTCTAATCCTGAAGACCTCTGTGTTCTTTCCCCATCCAACATTTAATAAATGGAACTAGAAAAGACTTTGTGAATCAAGCACTCATTTTACAACCACTAAGCTTAATGCCTAGAAAACGACTTTTTAAGCACTAAGGCAAACAAAAAACTTATTACCCAGAAAGAAATGAATGCTTTAGTCTTCTGCAACTGATTAAAACCACAAATAAAAGTACCCAGGAAAGGACTTTCCCTTGAAAACTGTTGAGCTTTATAATCAAGTATGCTGGACTGTGCCCTATTAGAGTCAACAGAATTATGTCAAATTTCTCTTTTCACAGCTGAAGCTACCGTTCCTCTGCTGTAAAACATATGTATATAGGGATTGTATATATAATGTATATATAATGCAATGTGTATATTTGCTAGCATGCCTAACTTTTTGTTATCCGAAGACCTGTCATTCGCGTCAAGAGATGCCAAGGCTGCGGATTACTTAAAAGAAGAGGTGAATGAAGAGTTCCACTACTACAGTACTACAGAATTCTTGTACAGTCACTCAGAATTGAGAAAGCTCGTTGGAAGAACGAGGGAAACGTTTTCAAGAAATCTACAGTAAGTCCAGTTGCCTTGATTTATTCTTTACAGATATATCATGACCTGGATAAATGAGAACCTTCACAGACATACTACAGTAATGGTTCACTGCAAAAGGGTTGAAAATATGTTCTTTATATAATTTATGCATTTTATAAATTTTTGGTGCACAAGCAGTTAATTGACCTTAGTTACCATCATTAGGTCAGACTGTTGCCGCCCTCCTCATAGGGAGTGGTTTGAATTCAGTGTCTAGAGCTGTGATGGCTAACCTCCAGCTGAGGTAAAACTACGACTCCCAAGATGCACACTTGCTTGGCTGTTCTCAGAACTCCATAGAAATGAATGGAGCATGCTGGGAGTCGTAGTTTCACCACAGCTGGAGTGCCAAAGGTTAGCCATTACTGGTCTAGACAGTGATGAGAGCAGATGTAGATGCAGCTGAACACAGCTCTGCATAGCACCAGCCAGAGAGAAGCAAACAGAAAAGAACAAGATATATTTGTATAGCATTTCAGTAATGTATGGGAGATGAGTGTGGAAGCGCTGTGGAGATAAGCTGTCTTAAAGAACTTCACAGACTCTACAGAAACTTGTTCAGGACATTTAAGTCTTTCAGTGCCTGGACATACATTACAGATAGCCTGAACAGCTGTATATATAATACCACATTCTGTAGAAGCATAACTGTGAGTATGGCAACCTATACAAATGGTGCAGAATTTAGTCTGATGTTGGGGTGAATCCCATTGTTGCTTTTTCTGAAACTTTGCACCCCTCTTTTTGGATGCTTGTGCCTAAGTTAGCTAGACAATTGCAGTGTGAGAAGAAACTGCTTTGAAGAGACCTCTTAGTCTATTAACTAACTTTGTAGCCGTACAACTGTGAAAACTGTGGAAATTGCACATTGTGTGTAACTGTAACTGATGTTCCTGAACTTGAATCTTCAGTAAAGAACTGTTCTACTGCAAAATGGCCTCATCATTGTCTCCATTGCTACAGGGGACACTGCCTTGCACCTCACAATTCTTCACCATCAAGGGCACCCTGAACCACCATTAGGCAGTAAAACCTCAAGACCAGTGTGTGCCCCTTCTCATCACTGGACAGCGGAAGGTGGAGCATCAGAGTGAGTATGGTATTAGAAATGGAACACAATACAGTAAAAAATACAATGTCATGCTAGATTCCACAATTAATGGAAGTCCAAAGAACTCATATAGCAATACATGACATTTCAGGAATATGTCAACGTTCACAGTCCTAACTAGGTTCTGAACGTCGTCATCAGTTCCACCAGTTTTGATGGCAGGAATATCACAGCACTATCCTTGCCATAAAAACAACAGTACCCTTCAGGGACCCCAATGTAAATCCATCATATAAGGGTTCCAGCATAGGGTCATGGTGATCATTATGATTGGAAGCAACAAGGAAAACGTTAGCAGAATTCAGAATATGGTATTATTTTACTTCTATAAATCTGAGAAGTTTTTGTAATATTTTTGATAAGCTTGACATGTATAATTTAGCTGAGATGATGTTATGTTCCTCCAGGATAAGGATTTGGACTATGGAGAACCACCTCTCTGTTCCCACAGAATTCAACATTTTGCCATTTTCCAGTAAGGCTGACAGTCCAGCACTAACTTCCTTCCTGTTCACGGTGATCTACTTGCTTGGCGTCCTCATGAATATGATGATTGTGACCCTGATCTATCTGGATAAGCAGCTGCACACCCCTCTGTATCTGTTCCTCTGTAACTTGTCCTTTGTGGACATGTGTTATACAACGACCATCATCCCAAAACTTCTACATATGCTTTCATCTGGAAATTACAAAGTGTCCTTCAGAGAATGCTTCACCCAGATGTTCTTCTTCTTCTTGGCTGCAGTGGCAGAAGATCTTCTGCTGTTCACAATGGCCTATGACCGTTACGTTGCAGTCTGTAAACCACTACATTATCACTCTATACTAAGTAAAAAAGTGTGCTCTTTCTATATGGCCGCCATATGGTTTTCTGCAGGATTAAACTCCTGTTTCGTTACAGTCCCGGCCATGAAGATGTCCTTCTGTAATTCCACCACAATTCACCATTTTCATTGTGATGCGAAAGCTCTGACAAAGATTTCATGTGCTGGCAAAGAAATGTTTTATTTAGTGATTTATTTTGAGTCATTTTTATTAGCACTTTGCCCATTTTTATGCAGTTTAATATCCTATTCAAAAATATTACAGGTTATATTTCACATAAAATCTCGGGAGGGGAAGATAAAGGCCTTCTCCACCTGCTCGTCCCATCTTACCGTCATCATGCTCTACTACAGCACAGCTGCAGCGGTGTATTTATTGCCGTCTTCTAGATACTCCGATACTCTGGATCAGGTCTTCACTTTGTTATATGCTACTGTCACCCCAATGTTAAACCCACTGATTTATAGTCTTAGAAATAAAGATGTGAAGACGGCTGTGATGAGATTATTGCAGATTAGGTATAACACTTAGACAATTAACCCATATTGTGTTTTAAAGATCAACACAGTTCACCCTCTTTAATGCTGGGGATTATACAAGATCTCACCAGGGGCATAGCTATAGGGGAAGCAGGGGAAGCGGCTGCTTTGGGGCCCAGACCTACAAGAGGCCCCCTCAGGAGGAGGACTTTAGTATCAGGGCACCCTCAACAGTATTATACATTGACATTATATACAGCGACACTGTAGGAAACCAAAACAGCAGCTGCGGGACCTGGTATGAAAGAACGATCTTGACTAGACACAAGAGTGGGGGTTGCATGGAAGGAGGGAGCTGTGAAGAAGTTGCTGGGTGGGGAGGGGCCGCATTCAAAAATTGCCTGTGGGGCCCAGTCATTTCAAAGTTACACCTCTGACTATCACCTCCCTCCAGCTTCATTGAGGACCCGAGAACCAGATATTGCTGGAACTTCAGGAAGTTGAGTACACATGAAACATTTTATTAACCTAAAACTCTTGGGATATCCTTAATGACCCCTTCACTACCATACACCACCAAAGATGTGTACATTACCCCTTCACTAATCTAGACCACTGTATTTTCTATACAAGTCTGTTGGCGGTGCAGAAATAAACAAGCTTTTTCAGGTTGGGGAGCAGACAATCTCCAGTCTTCTTTATACAGGTATGACACCGGCTGTATGCTAACTGTGCCTTTTCTGAATCTTCTATAGCCTCAAATAGAGAATGCCTACTTATTTTTTTTCTCCCCTTTTGCACTCGCTCAGATAATAAGAATGGGAGATACATTTATTAACCCCTTTCTCACATGCACCATACATGTAGGGTGCAGCCAGAAGTGACTTCCCACATTCTGTCATACGTATACGGCGCAGGAGCTGTGCTCACTCGATCAGTAAAGAGGCCTGGCTTTTTAAAGTGTTCTATAAAAGTGTAAAAAAAACTCCCATTTCTCATCAAGCCATTGACGATTGAAACAATAAAAAAAAAGGGAAAAACATAACACAAAAACATGATTTAAAAAAAATGCTTTTACTGTGTAAAACAAAAAAATTAGACATACTTGGTAGCTATAAAAATATCGCCCATCAGGTGAACATAATAAGATAAGATGCCTTTATTGTCACTGTACAATACAATGTAATACTATGTACAATACAATGAAATGTTGTTTGTACATCATTTTTATTAATAAAATAAAAATGATGCCAGAATAGCTTGCCTCTCAAGACCATATCAGGCCCCAAAATGTGACCAATGAAAAAGTCAACCCATCCTACAATTTTAATTTTGTTTTCTCAATGGTTTACTTGTGTAAAAATAGTAAAATGCAAATAAATAAATAAAAACTGGTGTCTCTGTAATCGTACTGATTTGAGATGAGTGAATTTCTTAAAAATTCGGCCGGTTCGCCGAATAAAAAAAATATTTTTGGTTCGATCCAAATTTATTCGTGGCGAATCACATTAAAAAAACTGCTATTTCCTGGCTGCAAAGAGCCTTTACAGTGGTGTAGAAGACTGTGCCTTCCAGTAACACGCATAGTGAGTCTGCTTTGGTAGTGAAATAATACTGTGAGTCAGTATGACATGCAGATGACAGGCGTCGCTCTTAGAATCACTGCACACTTCACTTATTTGGGCAGCCACGGGGCCAAAACTGACCAAATAACTCAAGTGTGAACTCAGCCTTACAGGTCAATGTTGGCGCCAAGAAGAAGCGCACTCCTTTTACACCGTCGGCAGCTAATTCCACATGGATGTCTACAGAACCTGTTCTATTAAATGCTTATACTAGTAGAGTCCCCCGACAGAGTGGAGAGGGTGTCAGCAGTAAGTTTGTGTTGACCTCACTGATTATTTTGCCCTTCCTCTGATCCGTCAGAACAATAACCCCCAAAAAACGGATCCTGTCTGTGGAGAATACGCCTTCACTCGGTCAGCATTTGGTCAGTAATCCATCAGTATTGCTAAAGCCAAAAAAAGAATTTAAACAGAGATGACACGTGAATGGAATATTTGCATGTCTTCTGTGTTTTGTACCCACTCCTGCTTTTGACTACCAAATTATAAGCCAATTCTGATGCAAAATAGGGTCCATGTCATGCAGGCCTTACAGCTATTACATAGACAAGATCCATTGAGCGTCTCATTTTTCCTTCCTTCTGACAGATCAGAAGAAGGGTCAAATAAATGATTATGTCAGCCAGGCCAAAAGGCAAAATAGTGGCCCATTCATGAAGTGGGGTGGGTGGGAACAGCATGAAAAGACCACAGAGTGGCCCAATGACAGAGTTTGAAGGGGGCAGCAGCATCAGGAGGAGGACACAGAGTGGCACAATGACAGTGTGGAGGTGTCAGCAGCAGCATCAGGAGGCCACAGAGTAGCACAATCTCTTTGTGTGTTGGACAGATCTAAATTCCTCTCAATAAATGAAGGGAATAGAGAAATAGGAGAGAAAAGGGGCGCACAATAGGGTAGTATGTATATACAGATACAATGATAATATCATAGGAATTGTGAAGGCTCACCTTTTTTGGTTGTGCAAAATTTAGGCACAACTCTATTGAAGGCTTTAGAGTAATGAGACTTATCTTCCGGAACTGCAGCCGCAGATTGTTTGTTCTTTTTGATGGGATGTCCAGTCCCACAAAAGGAAAAATGGCAATAAGAGAGAAATTCTGCTTCGGCGCAAGTCCACAAATGGAAACGGTCTCACAAGTATGATAGTTCTTCTTTCTTCTTTGTTATTCTGCACCTATAAATATTTGTCTGTTTATTGTAATACTATGAAACCTGATGAAGGGGAAGTTTCACTCCCCGAAACGCATTGTTTCCATTAAAGAAGAACTATCATACTTGTGAGACCGTTTCCATTTGTGGACTTGCGCCGAAGCAGAATTTCTCTCTTATTGACAGAGTAGCACAATGACAGAGTGTGGAGGTAGTGGCAGAAGCAGCATCAGGAGGAGGCCACAAAGTGGCACAATGAGTGTGGAGGTGGCGGCAGCATCAGGAGGCCACAGAGTGGCACACTGACAGTGTGGAGGTAGTGGCAACAGCAGCATTAAGAGGAGGCCACAGGGTGGCACAATCACAGAGTAAGGAGGTGGCAGCAGCATCAGGAGGCCACAGAGTGGCACAATGACAGAGTGTAGCGGCAGCAGCATCATAAGGAGGCCACAGGGTGGCACAATGAGAGTGTGGAGGTGGCAGCAGCAGCATGAGAAGATCACAGAGTAGCTCAATGACACAGTGTGGAGGTGGCAGCAGCATAAGGAGGAGGCCACAGGGTGGCAAAATGACAGAGTGTGGAGGTGGCAGCAGCATCCTCAGGAGGCCACAGAGTAGCACACTGATAGAGTGTGGAGGGGGCGGCAGCAGCATCAGGAGGAGGCCACAGGGTGGCACAATGATAGCGTGGAGGTGGCAGCAGCAGCATGAGGAGGCCACAAAGTGGAAAGGTGACATAGTGTTGAGGAGGCAGCAGCATCAGGAGACCACAAAGTGGCAAGGTGACATACCATGGAGGTGGAAGCAGCATCAGGAGACCATAGAGTGGCAAAATGACAGAGTGTGGAGGTGGGTGGCAATACGAGAACCAGCTGAAGATGGTGGGTGAAAGGAGCACTTGGCATCAGGTGTGTGGCATCAAAATTGTAACTGAGGCAGGTAGCCAGAAACCGGTCTCTTTTGTCAAAGTGTTGGTGTGGCACCATGGATGATCTAGTCTGATGCATCAGGAATTGGTGGGTGGAAATCCTGGCTGATCCACGCCTGATTCATCTTGACAAAGGTCAGTCGTTCCACATTTTGGGTGGACAGGCGAGTTTTTCTTGGGGTAACTATGTCCCCCGCCGCAATAAACACCCGCTCTGATGCCACACTACTGGCCGGGCAGGACAGTTTTTCCAGGGCAAACTCGGTCAGTTGCATCTACAAATCCAGTATGGCTGCCCAGTAGTCCAGCGGATCTTCAATGTGAGGTGGCAGGGTGCTGTCCAAGTATGCCACCACCTGCTGGTCCAGGTCTAGCTGCTGCTGGTGAGTAGTTTCTTCACTAGGCAGGTGAAGAAAGCTGCTCATCAGCGACTCAAGAGTCAAGTTGCTGCTGATGAAGCTGGAACTGCTCCTAACCCCCTACCCTGCCACAGCAGCCATGGCAGAGGAACGTGAGTGCAGAGCGCCCCCCCCCCAGTCAGACTTGCGAGAGGATGGACAATGGCACAGATAGGCAGCGAGCAACTCACTACATAGGATGTCTCTATATTAGTTCAGTTTGTCTTCCCTCTCAACAGGTGTAAAAAAGACCCCATTTTTGACCGGTATCGAGGGTCCAACAAGGTGGAGAGCCAGAAGTCATCCCTCTGCCGAATGGTGACAATTCGGCTGTCACTACACAAGCGAGTATGCATCGGGTGATTTGTGCAAGTGACTCGGAGGGACTCCCTGCCTCCATCTCCACTGCATACTGCCACGGTGTGTCTGGGTCCTCTGCCTCGTCTTCCTCATCGCCCTGTAGCTCCTCTGGCTGTTCCTGCTCTTCCTTTCCTGTCACCTGTGTAGAAAAACGACCCATTTCGCTACACATTGCTTGTAATCCAATGTCCTCCTCCTCCTCCAGTTCAGCCCCCATAGTGCTTATGTAGCCATGAGATCTAGGCGCCACGTCTCCAGTCCCTTGACCAGCCAGATTTACCAGCATCTGTTTCAGGACATGAAGCAGTGGAATGACATTGTTCATCCCGTTGTCCTGGCGACTGACACATAACCTCCTCAAAGGGCCTGAGGAAACAGCAGGTGTCACGCATGAGCTGCCACTGGTTGACATCAAAGTTACACGGGGGAGTACTCCTGTCCGCTTAGATCATCAAGAAATCATTTATGGCCTATTCTGTTCATATAGTCGGTCCAACATATGGAGGGTAGAATTCCAACGGGTGGAAATGTCACATATCAGCCTATGTTGGGGGATGCCGTTCTGCCGCTGCAGCTCAAGGAGGTTGTGCTTTGCGGTGTACGAGTGGCTGAAGTGCATGCAAAGTTTCCTAACCATTTTTAGGATGTCTTGCAATGGGTGGAAGACTTCAGGAACCGCTTGACACCCAGACTGAACACGTGTGCCATGCAGGGCGCATGGCTCAGCCATCCTTGACGCAGCGCCGACACCATGTTCTTCCCATTGTCGGTGACCATGGTTCCGATTTTGAGTTGTCGTGGAGAATTTCGATTCGATTTCTTGGTGAAGGACATGGAGCAGTTCCTCCCCTGTGTGACTCCGTTTGCCAAGGCAAGCGAGGGGCAGAACAGCGTGACACTGCTGTGACCTGCACATGTGGTATGCTGGAGGGGCACTGTGAATTGTCCCTGCAGTGGAGGCTGAGGACAGGGTGGAGGATGAGGAGGCAGAGGCGGACATTGTCGTAGGACCAACTACGTGAGAACGCGGAGGCGAAAGAGACGTCACCTGGCCAAGTTGCTGGTGTGGCTGTGCAGGAACCACATTCACCCAGTGGGCCATAAAGGACATGTTTTGTCCCTGACCGTAGTTACAGCTCCACAGGTCGGCGCTGCCGTACACTTTGGCAGACACAGACAGGCTCAAGGACTGGCCCACCTTCTGTTCTACATACATGTGCAGGGCTGGTACTGGCTTTTTTGGCAAAGAAATGACAGCTTGGGACTCTCCACCTCGGCTCGGCACAAGCCATCAGTTCTCTGAAAGGTGCAGGGTCCACCACTTAAGGGAGGGACTGCAGCACCAGCAACTTGGACAGAAGCACATTCAGCTTCTGCGCCGTTGGATGAGTGCACGCATACTGTTGTCTCTTGGCAATCGCTTCGGTGATCGATTGCTGGCGGAATGACTGAGGAGTAAGAGCAGGAGCATCAAATGATGGGAAGGACAGACAGCTTCCTTTGGCTGAGGTGGTGGAGCCTGAAATCAGGTGCATGCCACTGGGTGATGCAGCGGTAGCTGCGGTAGGCTGAACCACATCAGAGTCACGGTTCTCCCAGGCCAATTTAATTTATGGTGATGCTGCATATGTTGATGCAGGGCTGTGGTGCCAACATTGGCACCCTGGCCACGCTTCACCTTCTGCCCACAGATCCTATAAATTGCAATGTTTACCTCCTCCAGCGGCTTAACAAAAAACTGCCACACTGCCAAGTAGGTGATTTTACCCCCAACACTTCGCAATGACTGACTGCTACCGCCGCTCCTTCCGTGAACCCCTGCACCACTACTTTTCGAGTAGGTAGGCTCCTGCAAAGCGGGTGGTCTACCCAAGGTACATTTGGCTCCCACCGCTGCCTCACGGGCAAGCTGCCACCCTCTTCTCCCGATGATGATGAAGCCCCTAATTCACCCGACTCCCAAGTTCGATCAGCTACATCATCATCATCGAGTACTGTCTGCACGTCACTGATGTCCTCCTTAACGGTCTCTGGGTCAGGAGCCTGACCACTAGCAACACCAGCTCCCACGCCACTCTCAACACTACTTGCCCGCCTACCGGAGGAAGCGGCGGATGTCTCCTCCACATCTTGCCTGGCCAGTAGCTGCTGACTGTCCTCTAGTAGCTCGTCCTCGCTGTATAGTGGAGCTGAGCCCACAGCATATAATACTTTTCTGGCTGAGGGAACAGAAAAGGACAGAGGCAGGTTCAGGACAGGTGAGGGCACAGGGTCTGCTCCCGGGCCATGCCAACTAAGTGATGTCACTTGGGATGAAGTGGATGACCGAATCAACCATTCAAGAACCGCTGGGTTGCTGGTCAAGACACGACCGCTATTTGACACCTGGAGCTCAGGCCTCTCGCTGCAACTCCTGCTGCCACACCCCCTTACTCTGCTGTGACCTGTGCCTGAGCCAGAAACTATTAGGCCTCTGCCACTCCCCTGTGCAGGGCCTGGCACTTCTCTGTCTGACATACTGTTAGATCAAATAAATTAAAACACCTCAAAAAAGTCTGTAATTTTCTCACTTCACCACACAACGGCTAATAAGCCCTATTTTTCCCACTAATACACGCAAAAAAGTGCTTTAGAACATATAACTGCACCGCTGAACGGCAAATAGGCCCTAATTTTTTGTCACTAATACATGCCATAAAGGGATTTAGAACATATAACTTCACCGCTGAACAGTAAATACTGTATATATATTTTTTGCCACTAATACATGCAAAAAAGTGCTTTAGAATATAGTTAACTGCAAAGCTGAACGGCAAATATATATTTTTTTGCCAATAAAACATGCCAAAAAGGGCTGTAATTTTCTCACTTCACCACACAACGGCAAATACTTTTTTTGTGCCACTAATACACGCCAAAAAGGGCTTTAGAACATATAACTGCATCGCTGAACGACAAATAATACACCCTGTACAGAATTATTAGGCAAATGAGTATTTTGACCACATCATCCTCTTTATGCATGTTGTCTTACTCCAAGCTGTATAGGCTCGAAAGCCTACTACCAATTAAGCATATTAGGTGATGTGCATCTCTGTAATGAGAAGGGGTGTGGTCTAATGACATCAACACCCTATATCAGGTGTGCATAATTATTAGGCAACTTCCTTTCCTTTGGCAAAATGGGTCAAAAGAAGGACTTGACAGGCTCAGAAAAGTCAAAAATAGTGAGATATCTTGCAGAGGGATGCAGCACTCTTAAAATTGCAAAGCTTCTGAAGCGTGATCATCGAACAATCAAGCGTTTCATTCAAAATAGTCAACAGGGTCGCAAGAAGCGTGTGGAAAAACCAAGGCGCAAAATAACTGCCCATGAACTGAGAGAAGTCAAGCGTGCAGCTGCCAAGATGCCACTTGCCACCAGTTTGGCCATATTTCAGAGCTGCAACATCACTGGAGTGCCCAAAAGCACAAGGTGTGCAATACTCAGAGACATGGCCAAGGTAAGAAAGGCTGAAAGACGACCACCACTGAACAAGACACACAAGCTGAAACGTCAAGACTGGGCCAAGAAATATCTCAAGACTGATTTTTCTAAGGTTTTATGGACTGATGAAATGAGAGTGAGTCTTGATGGGCCAGATGGATGGATTGGTAAAGGGCAGAGAGCTCCAGTCCGACTCAGACGCCAGCAAGGTGGAGGTGGAGTACTGGTTTGGGCTGGTATCATCAAAGATGAGCTTGTGGGGCCTTTTCGGGTTGAGGATGGAGTCAAGCTCAACTCCCAGTCCTACTGCCAGTTTCTAGAAGACACTTTCTTCAAGCAGTGGTACAGGAAGAAGTCTGCATCCTTCAAGAAAAACATGATTTTCATGCAGGACAATGCTCCATCACACGCGTCCAAGTACTCCACAGCGTGGCTGGCAAGAAAGGGTATAAAAGAAGAAAATCTAATGACATGGCCTCCTTGTTCACCTGATCTGAACCCCATTGAGAACCTGTGGTCCATCATCAAATGTGAGATTTACAAGGAGGGAAAACAGTACACCTCTCTGAACAGTGTCTGGGAGGCTGTGGTTGCTGCTGCACGCAATGTTGATGGTGAACAGATCAAAACACTGACAGAATCCATGGATGGGAGGCTTTTGAGTGTCCTTGCAAAGAAAGGTGGCTATATTGGTCACTGATTTGTTTTTGTTTTGTTTTTGAATGTCAGAAATGTATATTTGTGAATGTTGAGATGTTATATTGGTTTCACTGGTAAAAATAAATAATTGAAATGGGTATATATTTGTTTTTTGTTAAGTTGCCTAATAATTATGCACAGTAATAGTCACCTGCACACACAGATATCCCCCTAAAATAGCTAAAACTAAAAACAAACTAAAAACTACCTCCAAAAATATTCAGCTTTGATATTAATGAGTTTTTTGGGTTCATTGAGAACATGGTTGTTGTTCAATAATAAAATTAATCCTCAAAAATACAACTTGCCTAATAATTCTGCACTCCCTGTATATATTTCTTTGCCACTAATACATGCCAAAAAGGGCTTTAGTACATATAACTGCATCGCTGAATGGCAAATAGATCCTTACTTTTTTCCACTTATAAACGCCACAAAAGGCTTTAGAACAGTGATGCCCAACCTACCCCCAACAGTGACCAGAGGCCTTAGACTTTTCCCTGATTTTTATCAGCGCAGGGTGTGCTGTGAATGGCACAGGCAGCCACTAATACACGCCAACAAGGGCTTTAGAACATATAACTGGACCACTGAACGGCAAATTAATTTTTTTGCCACTAATACACGCCAAAAAGGACTGTCATTTTATCACTTCGCCACACAATGGCAAATACTTTTTTTGTGCCACTAATACACGCCAACAAGGGCTTTAGAACATATAACTGCACCGCTGAACGGCAAATAGGCCTTTACTTTTTTCCACTTGTACACTTCACAAAAGGCTTTAGAACATATAACTGCACCGCTGAACGGCAAGTAATATATATTTTTTGCCACTAATATACGCCAAAAAGGGCTTTAGAACATATAACTGCACCGCTGAACGGCAAATAATATATACTGTATTTTTTTTACACTAATACACGCCAACAAGGGCTTTGGAATATATAACTGCACCGCTGAACGGCAAATATATATATTTCCACTAATACACGCAAAAAATTGCTTTAGAACAGTGATGCCCAACCTACGGCCGGCGGTCATGCGGCCCGTGCTTGCACACAGTTGCAGTACTATTATTAGTTTTGCGGCGCAAGTGCTTTTAATGGTTTAACGGCCAGTCAGGTCGGGCCCGGCCTCTGTGCCTGGCCGGCGGGGAAGCACTGCCCAGTTAGTTACGTAACCTAGCCACCAACCCCGGCCCCGCCCTCACCCATCCGGCGCTGCGCTATTCTTGCTTTGATGATCCAGACCTGTGATCTCAGTGCCGGGTCTTGCGGGATTACGCGGTTTGACGGGATGACGCAGGCCCGCGGTGCAGGCTGGATGACAGGATTGTGCGAGAACAAGACGGCGGGAGTGGGTAAGTATTTTTTTTTTGTATGTGTAAATGTGCACACACTGCCGGCTTATACTCACAGGGGGGCACCTGGCAGTGCGGCACAGTGGCACGGCACTGGCAGCAAATCCTTCATAGGGGCCTGGCCCCGGGGGCAAAATCATGAAATATATAGGGGCAAAACAAAAAATGAAAAAAATTAAATATATGCAGAGGGGGCAAAAAATGAAATATATACACGGGGGACAAATGGAATATATATAAAGAGAGGGCAAAATGGATATATATACAGAGGGGGGAAAATGGATATATATACAGAGGGGTCAAAAAATGAACCCACCCGCCCGTACAGACCCCCTTTGGACTCTCAGCCAGGCATCAGAGCACGTCGAAGGAGAAGGTGAGGACGAGTCAGATGGGAGCAAGAGGTCTATGAAGGATGTGACTGGCGATGTGTGGTAGTGGTGAAAGTGATTGGACCTGAGCCTATTTTTTTATATGTGATCACGATGTCTGGTGCCCATGTGGGCCGCCTGGGTTGCTCCTCAGGACGCGCTTAGCAATATTAATGAGGGAGAGAGGACTCATAATATTGCACCACAAGGCATTTCTAGAGAGAGTTTCCTGCATTCCACTCCTTAGTCTTGTAATGTCTAGAGATGTGCCCCCTTCACAGTAGTAATGCCCAGAGATGTGCCCCCTTCACAGTAGTAATGCCCAAAGATGTGCCCCCTTCATAGTAATGCTCACATGCTTCCTTCACAGTAGTAATGCCCAGATATGCCCTCTGCACAGGGTTAATGCCGCCCATCACAGTAGTAAAGCTCACATGTGCCCCCTTCACAGTAGTAATGCTCACATGTGCCCCCTTCACAGTAGTAATGCCCACATTTGCCCCCTTCACAGTAGTAATTCTCACATGTGCCCCCTTCATAGTAGTAATGCTCACATGTGCCCCCTTCACAGTAGTAATGCCCACATTTGCCCCCTTCACAGTAGTAATTCTCACATGTGCCCCCTTCATAGTAGTAATGCTCACATGTGCCCCCTTCATAGTAGTAATGCTCACATGTGCCCCCTTCACAATAGTAATGCTCACATGTGCCCCCTTCACAGTAGTAAAGCTCACATGTGCCCCCTTAACAGTAGTAATGCTCACATGTGCCCCCTTCACAGTAGTAATGCTGACATGTGCCTCCTTCACAGTAGTAATGCTCACATGTGCCCCCTTCACAGTAAAAATGCTCACATTCGCCCTCTTGCCCAGATGTTTGCCCCTTCACAGTAGTAATGCCCACATTTGCCCCCTTCACAGTAGTAATTCTCACATGTGCCCCCTTCATAGTAGTAATGCTCGCATGTGCCCCCTTCACAATAGTAATGCTCACATGTGCCCCCTTCACAGTAGTAAAGCTCACATGTGCCCCCTTCACAGTAGTAATGCTGACATGTGCCTCCTTCACAGTAGTAATGCTCACATGTGCCCCCTTCACAGTAAAAATGCTCACATTCGCCCACTTGCCCAGATATTTGCCCCTTCACAGTAGTAATGCTCACACATGCCCCTCACAGTGTTTGCATTTCTTTCTGGCAAAGTTCTTAAGAATAAGAACTTTGTTCGAAACGCGTCAATCTTGCAACACTTGTGGGTGTACGTCCTGTACAATGTTTCGACTGCCTGAATAAAGATGAGGATTTTAAGCTACCAAAGAAAATGTGAGTGCTGGAACTTTTTTTTGTGCTGATTTGTATACCAGAGGCTTACCTTCCTGTTCCGTGCACACGGGTGATCCAAGTTGATTCAGTGACCTGGATTTTTTCTCTTTCTGGCAAAGCTACTGGCCCGCGAAATGTATAATATGTCTAGTGCGGCCCTCAGACGAAAAGTGGTTGGGCACCACTGCTTTAGAACATATAACTGCACCGCTGAACGGCAAATATATATTTTTTTGCCACTAAAACATGCCAAAAAGGGCTGTAATTTTCTCACTTCACCACACAACAGCAAATACATGCCAAAAAGGGCTTTAGAACATATAACTGCACCGCTTAACGGCAAATAGGCCCTTACTTTTTTGCACTTATACAAGCCACAAAAGGCTTTAGAACATATAACTGCACCACTGATCGGCAAATAATATATATTTTTTTCCCATTAATACACGCCACAAATGGGTTTAGAACATATAACTGCACCGCTGAACGGCAAATAGACCCTTACTTTTTTCCTTTTATACAAGCTACAAAAGGCTTTAGAACATATAACTGCACCACTGATCGGCAAATAGTATATATTTTTTTTCCCATTAATACACGCCACAAATGGGTTTAGAACATATAACTGCACCGCTGAACGGCAAATAGGCCCTTACTTTTTTCCTTTTATACAAGCTACAAAAGGCTTTAGAACATATAAATGCGCTGCTGAACGGCAAATATGTATTTTTTTCCCACTTATACACGCCACAAAAGGCTTTAGAACATATAGCTGCACCGCTGAACGGCAAATAATATTTTCTTTTTGCCACTAATACATGACAAAAAGGGCTTTAGAACATATAACTGCACAGCTGAAAGGCAAATAATATATACTTTTGCCACTAATACACGCCAAAAAGGGCTTTAGAACATATAACTGCACAGCTGAACGGCAAATAATATATACTGTATTTTTTTGCCACTAATACAAGCCAAAAAGGGCTTTGAAGCATATCATTGCACCACTGAACGGCCAATTATTTATTTTTTTTGCCACTAAAACACGCCGAAAAGGGCTGTAAGTTTCTCACTTCACCACACAATGACTAATAAGCCCTTTTTTCCCACTAATACAAGCCAAAAAATGCTTCAGTACATATAACTGCACCGCACAAGGGAAAATAAGTTGTAGAAATATTTCCTTGTAATAAACCCTGTTAATGTCTGTATCAAACAGCACTTGCACCCCAATAACAAGAACGATTTGCTAGAATTACAGAGCTGTATAATGGCAATTTGGATCCGCAGTCAGTGTAGCAAGGTGTAAAAGTAATTGTTCCTATTACCCAGGCTGTAACCTCCCTTACTGAACCCTGTTCTTCTTCAATACTGTGGAATGATTCCTTCCTATCCTTTCCCTGAACTTCTATACAGCAAAATAAAAGTTTTAAAGTCTTTTGTACCACTGTCCCTAACGCCTGCTGACGTCTTTCCCTGCACTAAGTACACAGGAAAATGGCTGAATCCAAGATGGCTGAGGCTATTTATAGGGCTGTGACATCACAGGGCTGGCTGACTGCTGATTGGCTGCATGCATGGCATTCTGGGTGCTCCCTCGTTCCCAGAGATGCTTGCTCCATGTCATCACATGTGCAGCAGCCATTTTAGGAAAAAATGTGATTCATTAACACGAAGCGTGAGGAAATTCGTATTTGGTGCAAATCGAATTTTTCCTGAAATTCGGATCGAATTCCATATCGTCAACTTCGGTTCGCTCATCTCTAATAGCAATGTCAGATTGTGGCAAAACTCAGCATGCAGTTATGTCTCAGGCAGATATGTAAATGATTACAGGTGTGATCACTGCTAGACACTGGGTCTTGCCCCAAAAGCACAAAAAAGTGCTTCCTCCACTGCCCTATAAAAATGCTCTCAGAGGCCACTTTTGAATAGTGTACCTCTTGGTGAGAGATTGGCGACTGCTAGATATGCCTCTCAGACGTACTCAAACACATTTTGCCCAGGATATGTGCAGAACATCCTGCCACCACATGTGTTCCTCTCGTGGCAGGGCATTTTTCCGCGGTATAATACTCGCCCACACACAGCAAGGGTTTTACAGGAATGTCTCCTCCAGATTACAACACTTGCTTGGCTACCTTGGCTCGATTTATAACCAATCCAGCACTTATGGGACCAGCTGGGACGCCATCTTCAGCAACCTACAAGTGTGCAGGATCTACAGGCTCAACAGTAACATCTGTGGGCAAATGTGTTGCAGGATACCATACAGAACCTGTATGCCTCCATGCCAACTATATCTCATCTGGTATCCAGGCTAGAGGCAGTATCTCAACTTGTATGCAGGCTAGAGGCCGTATCTCATCTTGTATCCAGGATAGAGGCCGTATCTAATCTTGTATCCAGGATAGAGGCCGTATCTCATCTTGTATGCAGACTAGAGGACGTATCTAATTTTGTATCCAGGCTAGAGGCTGTATCTCATCTTATATCAAGCCTAGAGGCAGTAACACGTGGTGACACCTCGACTGTGTCTGGGGGACACAGCGTAGTGTTGGGGCCACCTTAAACCCGGCCACTGCATATCCAGGCTAGAGGCTGTATCTCATCTTATATCCAGACTAATGGCCATATCTTATCTTGTATTCAGGCTAGAAGCCGTACCTCATCTTGTATGCAGACCAGAGGCTGTATCTCATCTTGTATCTAGGCTAGAGACTGTATCTCATCTTGTATCCAGGCTAGAGGCTGTATCTCATTTTATATCCAGGCTAGAGGCCGTATCTCATCTTGTATCCAGGCTAGAGACCGTATATCATCTTGTATGCAGACTAGAGGCCGTATCTCATCTTGTATCCAGGCTAGAAGCTGTATACCACCTTGTATCCAACCTAGAGGCTGTATCCCATCTTGTATCCAGGCTAGAGTCCGTATCTCATATTGTATGCAGACTAGAGGCCGTATCTCATCTTGTATCCAGGCTAGAGACCGTATATCATCTTGTATGCAGACTAGAGGCCGTATCTCATCTTGTATCCAGGCTAGAAGCTGTATACCACCTTGTATCCAACCTAGAGGCTGTATCCCATCTTGTATCCAGGCTAGAGTCCGTATCTCATATTGTATGGAGGCTGGAGGTGGCCCAACAGAGTCTAAGAGCCTCCTTTCAATTGTACAGTTTTCCTCAATAAATGTATCTTTTCACTCTAATATTGTAATCACACATAGAAAGTTTCATTCCATTCCAACAATTCCTTCCTGGTGCAGTATTTTTTTTGTCAATGAGTGTATCTGACTCATCTTCCATAGATTTTATAAGTTAACAGCACTTCTCTGAAGAAACCTGCCCCTGTGATCAGATAATATACCAGGGAATATTGGGCTTTACCACAGATTTCCTAATCAATAGACAACCATGGACTATATGGCCTGGCGAGTCCACCAGAGCAGGAATATCCCCTGTTGGAACTCCTCCATAATGTGCTTATGGATACCTAATAAGGTTTATAGACAGGGGGTGGGAGACAACCCTATTAAAAGCCCAAGTCAGCAATTATACTTGGGTTTTATTATCTGTACTGATCTGAATTACAGTCCATTCTGATCCCCAGCTCTATTCATTGTTCCACAAGATCCTGAGCTCACATCTCCCAGCAATACCTACTGATACACTGTCTTTCTAGAAATTGCTTTACAGGGATTGCTTTGCATTACAGTAATGTATGTACACAGTGACTGCACCAGCAGAATAGTGAGTGCAGCTCTAGAGTATAATACAGGATGTAACTCAGGATCAGTACAGGATAAGTAATGTATGTACACAGTGACTGCACCAGCAGAATAGTGAGTGCAGCTCTGGAGTGTAATACAGGATGTAACTCAGGATCAGAACAGGATAAGTAATGTATGTACACAGTGACTGCACCAGCAGAATAGTGAGTGCAGCTCTGGAGTATAATACAGGATGTAACTCAGGATCAGTACAGGATAAGTAATGTATGTACACAGTGACTGCACCAGCAGAATAGTGAGTGCAGCTCTGGAGTATAATACAGGATGTAACTCAGGATCAGTATAGTAATGTAATGTATGTACACAGTGACTGCACCAGCAGAATAGTGAGTGCAGCTCTGGAGTATAATACAGGATGTAACTCAGGATCAGTACAGGATAAGTAATGTAATGTATGTACACAGTGACTGCACCAGCAGAATAGTGAGTGCAGCTCTGGAGTATAATACAGGATGTAACTCAGGATCAGTACAGGATAAGTAATGTATGTACACAGTGACTGCACCAGCAGAATAGGGAGTGCAGCTCTGGAGTATAATACAGGATGTAACTTATAATCAGTACAAGATAAGTAATGTAATGTATGTACACAGTGACTGCACCAGCAGAATAGTGAGTGCAGCTCTGGAGTATAATACAGGATGTAACTCAGGATCAGTACAGGATAAGTAATGTAATGTATGTACACAGTGACTGCACCAGCAGAATAGTGAGTGCAGCTCTGGAGTATAATACAGGATGTAACTCAGGATCAGTACAGGATAAGTAATGTAATGTATGTACACAGTGACTGCACCAGCAGAATAGGGAGTGCAGCTCTGGAGTATAATACAGGATGTAACTTATAATCAGTACAAGATAAGTAATGAGATAAGAGAGTCTACTTTTTACATAGATTCTGAACTGTGAAATAATATCTGAGGATGAACAACAATTTAAGGCTACTTTCACACTAGCGTTTTGGCTTTCCGTTTCTGAGATCCATCATGGGCTCCCACAAGCGGTCCAAAACGGATCAGTTTTGCCCTAATGCATTCTGAATTGAAAAGGATCTGCTCAGAAAGCATCAGTTTGCCTCAGTTCAGTCACCGTTCCGCTCTGGAGGCCGCCTGCAGCGTTTTTCTGTCCGCAATGTGGTGCAGAGCAAGACGAATCCATCTTGGAACACAATGTAAGTCAATGGTGATGGATCCGTTTTCTCTGACACAATAGAAAACGGATCCATTTGACTTTCAATGGTGTTCAAGACGGATCCGTCATGGCTATAGAAGACATAATACAACCGGATCCGTTCATGACGGATGCTTGCGGTTGTATTATTGTAACGGAAGCATTTTTAAAGATCTATGACAGATCCGCAAAAAAACGCTAATGTGAAAGTAGCCTAAGATCTTAATAATAAAATCCTGGGGGAATAACAAATGATAAAGCAGGGAGGAGATGCCAAGAATATAATGAATCCTAATAATAATAATGTAGATGCGGTGTAAATATATCTTCTAATGTTCTCATTTCCCTCCGGGACTCTCCTGTTATCAGACAGATGGATGATATAAATTCTGCTCTCCTGCTTCTCATACTGACACATCTCTTTCCTCCATGTTCCGCAGATGGTCATTCATGTGAATGGCTGCATGTAAGACCACAACCAATGCCCCGGCTCAATAAGCTGTTTGCCGGGGATTTCTGGCTCTCAGATTACACTGGTGAAAGGTATGTTAAGAAGAGTATTCACAAAGCTGTGCGACCTTCACATTGTAAGAGAGTGTAAGTGGAGGGTTCAGTACCTCCACGCTACGTCCTTCCGAATGCTTATTATTTTTCTTAAAGGCGTATCGATTTTTATTAAAGCTTCTTTACAGGCACCAATTTCTCCCCTTCACTGCTGATGGCTGATTATTAAAGGACTGGCCAATTTTGGCCTTCAGGAGCAAGTGATTTTTTTAATTTCCATGAACTATAACTTGTTTTTGTGTATCAATAAACTTTTATAAATTTATATTTTATGAGGGAATCCTGCAATTTTGACAATGTTTTTCATAATTTTTTTACACCATGGATCGTGCGGTAGAAATAATGTTTGCTCAATAAAAACAAAGTTTATGGGGAAAAAAATTCATTCTGAAATGTATAGGGGTCCAAATAAATATTTTTTTTAAGCCACTTCTTGGCGTATTTATGTTGCAGATTTTCTCGCAAAGGGTTTTTGCGGCAAAAACTGCAACTTTTCCCTGCTCACGCCATTTTTGGAAAGTGTCGAAAAAAGGGGGCACGGCATGAGCAAGGAAGAAGGTGGGCAATCATCGTTTTCCATGCCAGCTTTTCCGCATCAACAGTATCAAAACCTCTGAAAACCCCTTTAATTTGGGGGCAAAAACTAAAAATCGGCAGTGCCCTCGATTTAGAAAATATATGAAAGTTACGATATTAGCAATATATTACGGATATTATAGACAAGGCTTCAACTGCACTATCGCGTCTCTCAGCCCTCCAGGGAAAGTTGAAAAATGTCGGTGGTTTTAGTCAATTCAATGTCGGCAGCTCTTTCAACAATGTTCTAAATGGAGATGGGACTTTCACTACTCACACTGCGCCTGCGGTCTTTTTATTGATATTGTATCACTTTTCAATTCAGAAGCTCAGTACGGTATACAAAGTCGAGCATTACACAGTAACTAACTAGCAAACAATAGGAGTGAGAGTCCAGTTCACAAGTTACAATCTATCCGGAGATACAAGAGGTTGTGTTTTGCACAATGATCCGGCCACCCTATACAATATATATAGAGCTGCATGAGCCTGTATCTGTGTATGTACAGGTATGAAGGGCAAGGAGTCCGTGGGATACAAATGGATGAAGGAATCGGGTTCTGAGGAATAATGTGGTAGGGGGCGAACAGAGAAAAGTTTTTTTAAGGTAAGCCTAAAGCCTTATTCACATGTCCGTGCCCGTACCTAAATCTGTGCAAAGGTCAGTGATGCCTCTGTGAAGATGTCCGTGATGTATCCATGTGTCCGTTTTTTGCTGTCTGTGTGTCATCCAGAGGTCGCATTACATTTTTTCCGAAAGAGTAGAAATACTCCTGTTACCGTTTTTGAGAAGTATTTTCAGCTGAAGAGGAGTACGAAAGTTAAAGTAATCAATATATAGAATACATAGGTCTAAATAACATTTGGAGGCTGCTATTTATGCAGGAAGCCGTTACTAGTCTACTCTAGAATTGTCTTACTATACATAAATAGCAAATTTAGACAATTTTACATTTATGACTTTTGTGCAATTTAAAAACTCGTGTTTTCTCCATCATATTTAAAATATAACGCAGCAAGATTATCCCCACAATGTTCTGCTGTGTAGATCCAGTGCTCACCTATGAGATGACCGAGCAGCGCAGAAATATCTTTGCTGGGATGATGCTGATGGGGCAAAAAATACAGGATACACAGAGCACTGCATAAACATGATATAGACTGATATGAGACAGATCACTCCACCAGCAGGCCCTGGCTGAGCAACTGAGCCAGACCGTGCACTAGCAGGCCCTTGCACTCAGCCAGTGATCAGTTTAATCCACAGGCTCTTGCTGAGCACCTGAGCTGGAGCCTGCTGGTGCAGTGATCAGCGAGTCCTCTGACTCAGGTGTCCAGCCTCTGGACTCAGTGATCACTGCACCAGCAGGCTCTGGCTGAGCACCTAACACAGGGAGAACACAGGAGAGTTTAGCATCATACTTTACATTCCGGTGTCAAGACTCTGAGAGGTATGATCACCTCCTCACCTCTGATGTCGGCAGCTGGCTCTGCAATCAGAAGAATGCAGCCACGCTGCACTCTAAGGCCCCTTTCACACGAGCGAGTATTCCGCGCGGATGTGATGCGGGAGGTGAACGCATTGCACCCGCACTGAATACCGACCCATTCATTTCTATGGGGCTGTTCACATGAGCGGTGATTTTCACGCATCACTTATGCGTTGCGTGAAAATCGCAGCATATTCTATATTCTGCGTTTTTCACGCAACGCAGGCCCCATAGAAGTGAATGGGGCTGCGTGAAAATCGCAAGCATCCGCAAGCAAGTGCGGATGCGGTGCGATTTTCACGCATGGTTGCTAGGAGACGATCGGGATGGAGACCCGATCATTATTATTTTCCCTTATAACATGGTTATAAGGGAAAATAATAGCATTCTGAATACAGAATGCAAAGTTAAATAGCACTGGAGGGGTTAAAAAAAAAAAAAATTTAACTCACCTTAATCCACTTGCTCGCGTAGCCCGGCATCTCCTTGTGTCTCCTTTGTTGAAGGACCTGTGGTGAGCATTAATTATAGTTCAAGGACCTGTGATGACGTCATCACAGGTCCTTCAACAAAGGATACACAAGGAGATGCCGGGCTACGCGAGCAAGTGGATTAAGGTGAGTTAAATTTTTTTATTTATTTTTTTAACCCCTCCAGTGCTATTTTACTTTGCATTCTGTATTCAGAATGCTATTATTTTCCCTTATAACCATGTTATAAGGGAAAATAATACAATCCACAGAACACCGATCCCAAGCCCGAACTTCTGTGAAGAAGTTCGGGTTTGGGCACCAAACATGCACGATTTTTCTCACGCGAGTGCAAAACGCATTACAATGTTTTGCACTCGTGCGGAAAAATCGCGGGTGTTCCCGCAACGCACCCACACATTTTCCCGCAACGCCCGTGTGAAAGAGGCCTAAGTGATCCCATTACCCCGGTGCAGAGCAAAGATCAGTGCTCTACTGTCAGTCCACTGCTCCTTATCAGCTTGTCCCCAGACATCAGCTGGCCTCCTCACAGGCTGCTCTCCCGTCTCTGGAGCAGCATGGAGAAGCAGCGCGCCGAAATTGGCCAATGAGGATGCCTCCCTCCTCATAACAAGCTCCTTACTTGCTGCCAACCCTACACATGCGAGTAAGGAGCTTTGCTATTAGATGTTTTGGGCAACAGCAGTATTGCTGTGCTGCCCATGAGATTCACAGCGTGCAGTGCGCTGGTTAACTACATGAAAAGCCTTAATGTCTGGTAAATGTCTTAACTTGATGCTTAGATCTTCTTTCCTTTTATGTCTCCCATGGGACAAAGGCGGATAGAACTCACACTATAGTATGGAATGTTAGAGGCCTGGGAGATACTACTAAACGCCAAGCGGTTTTTATGGCCGTTCAAAAGTATCAGCCAGCCATAATATGCCTCACCGAGACACACCTGACTAAACAAACCCTTGGGTTGCTTCACAAACCGTGGATCTCACAGGCCTTTCACTCCACCTTTTCTACACACACTAGGGGAGTTAGTGTCCTAATTCACAGAGCTGTCCCCTTTGTATGCCACTCAAGCAAACTTGATACAGAAGGTCGATATGTTTGCCTGCACTGTTCTATATTTGGGGTACAATTCTTCCTAATTGCCATGTATATCCCGCCACCATATTTCTGCGGTGCCATAAGGGAGGTAATGTCATGGGTATCTCAAGGGCCACAGGTGCCAATCCTAATGTTGGGCGATTTTAACAAATATTTAGATCCTTCTATGGATAAATTTCCACTGCCTCCTAACTTAACAAATTCTGGTGAGACTTCACTGACAAAATTACTCAAGAGAACTGGATCTGCATGATTTGTGGAGAATTAGATACCCCCAGGAACGGCAGTACTCCTGTTTTTCTGCGTCTCATGGGTCCCTATCCAAAATAGATTTACCCATTGGGTCTCTAGAAGCACTATCCTATATCTCTGCTATAGAATACCTACCGCGCTGCCTCTCTGATCATTCACCTATCCATATAGAACTGAGGTTTGGCTTGGTGCTCTGGAAACTCAATCCCTTATGGATACAGCTATTAGACGGGGAAGACCCCCTAACGAACCAAATAAATGAATTTTTTAATCTCAATAAAGGATCAGCAGCTATAGGGACTATATGGGACGCTATGAAAGCATATGTAAGAGGCCTCTATATTCAGGAAAATTAATAGACGCAAAACTAAAACTAGGGAACTCACCAAAGCTATACAGCAGGAAGTGACAAGAAGTGAGAAATTGTATATCAGTACACCCTCCCAGAAATCTGAAACAGTATGGAAAAATGCACAATCTAAACTTACTGACCATTTACTGCATATAGCGGACAATAAACGTTTTTTCATCAAACAAAAATATTTTGAGGCAGGGGAGAGTACAGGTAGTTTACTGGCCAGAGTCGTCTGGTCACAAGAGAATAGCAGCAATCAAAACCATAGATGGGGCACTCTCGGTGGAAAATTCAGTAATCCTTGATACATACCATAAATATTATAAGGAATTATATTCTTCGAAAATGACCATGGAAGGAGATGATATAAAGTAGTATCTTGGGCGAATATCAATCCCTAAATTGTCTCTAGAATCTGCTGCATACCTGGATGAACCCCTTACTTTGGAGGAACTGGAGGTAGCCTTGAGCTCCTTCCCTAATGAAAAGGCCCCAGGTTCAGATGGATTGCCCGGGGAATTTTTGAAACAGTACCGAGACTGTCTCCTCCCACACCTTTTAGAAACCTTTAATGATGCGCTGCGAACTGGGATATTACCTACATCTATGAGGGAAGCGATAGTGGTGGTTATTCCAAAACCCAATAAGGACCCAATAAGACCCGACTCCTATAGACCCATTTCTCTCCTATAAAATGATGTAAAACCTTTGGCCAAAGTATTGGCCAATCGGCTTAATACAGTAATTACTCCTTTAATACATAAGTATCAGGCGGGCTTCATGCCAGATAGGAGCATGGCCAGTAATCTTCGTAGATTATTCCTGAATATCCAGAGGCCTTTAAATACCGGGGGTTGCCGTGCAATAATTTCCTTAGACGCTGCCAAGGCTTTTGACAGCGTAGAATGGGAATACCTATGGGAAGTTTTGGAGGTCATGGGCTTCGGCCTGGGATTTTATTCTTGGGTCAAGTTACTGTATAACTCCCCGCTACCAAGGATTAGGGCAAACGGGATTCTTTCTAATCAATTTCCATTACATAGGTGCACACGGCAGGGTTGCCCCTTATCTCCCCTATTATTTTCAATTGCAATTGAGCCTTGCTTGTCTTTTACGTACCTCCCCAGACTGGAAGGGAATTCCAATAGGGCCTCGGGATGAAAAAGTCTTGTTATACGCAGACGATTTATTATTATACGTGGGAGATCTACAGAAGTCTATAGACCCCATAATGCATGAAATTACTGATTTTGGGAAATATTCTGGACTAAGAATAAACTGGGACAAATCCATGATTTTTCCATTAGATCCCACCCCACCACAATTGGACCTCACTCGCATTCCCTTGCAGCTAACCACTCAATTCAAATACTTAGGAGTGATGATAAGGCCTCATGCACACGACCGTTGTTTTATTCCGTGCCCGTTGTTCAGTTTTTCGTGATTTTCTGCGGACCCATTGACTTTCAATGGGTCCGTTGATAACTCGGCTAATGCACCGTTTGTCATCCGCATCCGTGGTTCCAGTCCGTCAAAAAAATATAACCTGTCCTATTTTTTTCACGGAAAACGGTTCGTGGACCCATTCAAGTCAATGCGACCATGAAAAAACGTGGAGGCACACAAGACTGTCATCCGCGTCCGCGTCCGTTTTTTTCCTATCATTTGCATGGCAAACTTGACTTAGACTTTTTTTTACTTTCCTTCATGTCTGGTGATCCTCCAAAACTAGAGGAAAACACACGGAAACAAAAACAGAAACGGATCACTGAACCTCATTTTGCAGAACGGAACACAACAACGGTCGTGTGCATGAGGCCTAACACCGATACCAACTGAATACATAAAACTGAATCTGGAGCCATTAATTGCCAAATTTGTAGTCAAAACTAATACTTGGTGCAAATTACCAGTTACGGTGATTGGCCGTTGTAACTTAATTAAAATTATATTCATGCCACAGCTTTTATATATATTACACAATTCACCGGTATGGATCCCACAAAGGATTTTCTATAAGATTAAGGGGATTTTTAGATCACTGATATGGAAAAAGAAACAGCCAAGAATCCGCATAGAAACACTCCAAAAAAGTAAGGAAGAGGGTGGATTATCTCTCCCGAACCCATGGTCCTATTATACAGTTGCAAGAAAAAGTATGTGAACCCCTTGGAATGATATGGATTTCTGCACAAATTGATCATAATACGTGATCTGATCTTCATCTAAGTCACAACAATAGACAATCACAGTCTCCTTAACCTAATAACACACAAAGAATTAAATGTTACCATGTTTTTATTGAACACACCATGTAAACATTCACAGTGCAGGTGGAAAAAGTATGTGAACCCTTGGATTTAATAACTGGTTGAACCTCCTTTGGCAGCAATAACTTCAACCAAACGTTTCCTGTAGTTGCAGATCAGACGTGCACAACAGTCAGGAGTAATTCTTGACCATTCCTCAACTGTTTCAGTTCAGCAATATTCTTGGGATGTCTGGTGTGAATCGCTTTCTTGAGGTCATGCCACAGCATCTCAAATCGGGATGAGGTCAGGACTCTGACTGGGCCACTCCAGAAGGCGTATTTTCTTCTGTTTAAGCCATTCTGTTGATTTACTTCTATGCTTTGGGTCGTTGTCCTGTTGCAACTGGCCTTCAGTTCTCCTGCAAAATGTCTTGATAAACTTGGGAATTCATTTTTCTTTCGATGATAGCAATCCGTCCAGGCTCTGATGCAGCAAAGCAGCCCCAAACCATGATGCCCCCACCACCATACTTCACAGTTGGGATGAGGTGTCACGACTGTGACTGATCCAGACAGGTCTGGGAGGAGAAGGTCGCAGCGACTTGCTACTCGCGATAGCTTGTGAGTTTGCTCCGTGGTTCAGGGTATGTCATCTGGGTTTTGCCTTGTGAACCTTTTTGTCCTGACTGGGAGTTTGTAGGCATCCTTCTCAGGTGAGTCCTGTCTGCCACTCCCAGCTACTATATTAGTTTCACTTTCACTTGCAGTCATTGCCAGATATAGTCCTTACTTCCAGTTCTATTCTGACCTTTGAAGGAGATCGTTTGATGGTGTTGCTGTGGAGCTCTTGTCCGGCGTGGACTGTCGTGATTGGGATCGCCTTCTCTGCTCGTGACTGGATAAGTCTATCTCTGATATAGTTTGTTTGTTGCTGTCTTCCCCTGCTGTTCTCCTAGACATGAGTGATGGTGACTAGTGCTCCCATCGGCCTTTCCCCACTCTAGGCTTGTTAGGGTGACTGAGGGTTTAGGCATCCTGCTCGCCGCACGGGTTCACACCCCGTCTAGGGTATCAGGGCAGACAGGTGCCAGCTTAGGGTTAGTCAGGGGTGGCCATACTATTCCCATCCGTAGATAAGGGTCCCCCTTCCCCTCCGTCTGGTGCGACACGATTGCTGCTGGGGTAGCGGTCGTGACAGTATATCTGGCCTTTTAAAAAAAAAGTGACATTTCTTTTTTTGTATGCTGTTTTGCTTTGTATTTTTCTGTTCCACTATGGATCCGGTTACGGATTTGGCGAAACAATTACAGGGATTATCCCTTGAAGTGGCAGGATTAAAAGCAACAGTGCTGCAGCAGCAGCAGCCATCCTTGGGTTCCACCGTTGCCACAGGAAACCAAGGTACTCCTGAGCCAGAAGTGGCTTTACCTGATAGGTTCTCAGGAGGGAGAGACCAATTTGTAACCTTCAGAGAAGCTTGCAAATTGTTCTTCAGGTTACGCCCTAGATCCTCTGGCGGTGAGGAACAACGGGTGGGTATTGTAATTTCTCTCCTGCAAGGAGATCCGCAGGCTTGGGCTTTCTCCCTACCATCAGACTCTCTGGCCTTACGATCAGTGGAGGAGTTTTTTGAAGCCCTGGGTCTCGTATATGATGACCCGGACAGGGTCTCACTGGCTGAGTCTACGCTACGTAGACTTCGGCAAGAGAACCGGTCTGCTGAACTATATTGTTCCGAATTCCGTAGGTGGGCTACTGATACGTTATGGAACGACTCGGCCCTTAGGAGTCAGTTCTGCCAGGGGTTGTCTGAAAAATTAAAAGACGCGCTGGCGGTATACGAGGTCCCTGGGTCTCTGGAGGCTGCTATGTCTCTGTCCATAAGAATCGACAGACGACTCAGGGAGAGACTATTAAATTTTACGGAGGCCTCTATAGGGCAGGGATCGGTTTGTTATGATCCAGTCGAACCAATGCAAATAGGGGGCGCCACTAGACGGGTGAATCCTCCTAAGTTCCGCTGTAGGTCAGAGGTTTGTTTTCGTTGTGGGGGAAGGGGTCATTTTGTAAAGGTTTGTCCCTCAGAACCCAAGAGACCACAAACAAAGGAGCCGCCGGGAAAACTAGAGTCCCCAGATTGTGCGGAGGATAACAGTCTGGGCGTATTCGTTTCCTCCATACGCATGTCTCAGTTTTTGTTGTCCGCTACCGTTGAGGCGGGCAATAAGACTGAGATCTGTTCCGTCTTTTTGGACAGTGGGGCGGGGGTCAACTTGGTGGATTCACGGTTTGCTCAGGCTCTGGGTTTTACTCCAGAACCGATACGCAGAACCATTCCTGTTTTTGCCATCGACTCCTCCCCTCTTACTCAGAAAGAGTTAACTCAGATCATTCATAATATCCATCTGCAGGTAGGGGACCTCCATAAAGAGCATATCTCGTGTTATGTCCTGGACGGTCTTCCGGCTCCTATGGTATTGGGGCTTCCCTGGCTGGTGACTCACAATCCAGTGGTGGATTGGCAGGCCGGGGAGATTGTGGAGTGGAGTGAACATTGTAAGGACAACTGCTTGAGTAGTAGGTGCTCTACACTCTCTGTAACGTCTTTACCTGCCTTTCTGTCAGATTTTATGGATGTGTTCTCTGAGAAGGGTTGTCAGGGGTTACCACCTCATCGTCCATATGATTGCCCGATTAATCTACTACCTGGGGCCAAACTACCTAAAACCCGGTTATACAATCTTTCCGGCCCAGAGAGGAAGGCTATGAAAGATTATATTTCGGAGAGTTTGGCTAAGGGACACATCAGACCCTCTTCTTCACCTGTGGCTGCAGGGTTCTTTTTCGTTAAAAAGAAAGATGGGGGCCTACGTCCTTGCCTGGATTTCCGGGAATTAAATCGGATAACTATCCGAGATCCCTATCCTCTTCCTCTCATTCCCGACCTCTTTAATCAGGTTTCTGGTGCTAAATGGTTCTCCAAAATGGATCTCAGAGGAGCTTATAACCTGGTTCGCATCAAAGAGGGGGATGAGTGGAAGACAGCTTTTAATACTCCGGAAGGGCATTATGAAAATCTGGTCATGCCATTTGGTCTTACTAATGCGCCTGCGGTATTCCAACATTTTGTCAACAATATTTTTAGTCACCTTATCGGGAGATTTGTTGTGATATATCTTGATGACATCCTGGTCTATTCCCCGGATCTGGATACACATAAGATCCATGTGAGACAAGTGCTGCAGATATTAAGGGCCAACAAATTGTTTGCTAAGTTAGAAAAATGTGTGTTCACCGTAAAAGAACTGCAATTTCTGGGGTATGTGTTGTCAGATTCAGGTTTCCGCATGGATCCAGAGAAAGTCCGGGCGATTATAGACTGGGATCTGCCTGAGAACCTAAAGGCATTGCAACGCTTCCTGGGGTTTGCCAATTTTTATAGAAAGTTTATAAAAAACTATTCCTTGGTGGTCAAACCACTGACGGACATGACCCGAAAGGGATCCGATTTTTCCAAATGGTCACATGCAGCCAAAACTGCCTTTGCATCTCTGAAGGAGAGATTCACCTCGGCCCCTATTCTCGTACAGCCAGATGTCTCGCTTCCTTTTATTGTAGAGGTTGACGCATCAGAGGTGGGGGTGGGAGCGGTACTATCTCAGGGCCCGTCCCCTGGTGAATGGCGTCCGTGTGCTTTCTTTTCAAAGAAATTGTCTATTGCAGAAAGGAACTATGATATTGGCAACAGGGAACTTTTGGCTATTAAGTTGGCTTTTGAGGAGTGGCGTCATTTTTTGGAGGGGGCGGTTCATCCCGTCACGGTGATTACTGATCACAAAAACTTATTATATCTGGAGTCTGCTAAACATCTCACCCCTAGACAGGCTCGGTGGTCGTTATTTTTTACTAGGTTTAATTTTGTAATAACCTATCGCCCGGGGGCAAAAAATACTAAGGCGGATGCATTGTTTCGAAGTTTTCCTGGAGGGGGTGATGTTGAGGTACCAGAGCCCATTTTGCAAAAGGGGGTGGTGGTCTCTGCATTACACTCAGGTTTGGAGGGGAGGGTGTTGGAAGCTCAGGGGGACGCCCCGGCCTCCTGCCCCTCGGGTAAACTGTTTGTGCCAGAAAATTTACGACTGGAGATACTAAAAGAACACCATAACTCCACACTGGCAGGACACCCAGGTAGTAGGGCAACCTCTGAGTTAGTGTCTCGTCGGTTCTGGTGGCCTAAATGGCGCCAGGAGGTGTTGAATTTTGTGTCTGCATGTGCTACCTGTTTTTAGGTAGATCATACTCGTCCGGCAGGGCGTCTTTTACCTCTGGCCATCCCCAACAGGCCTTGGACGCACCTGTCAATGGATTTCATTACGGATCTACCAGTATCAGCGGGGAAGACTGTTATTCTTGTAGTTGTTGACAGATTCAGTAAAATGGTGCACTTTATCGCTCTTGCCGCATTGCCTAATGCTAACACACTGGCTCAGGTTTTTATTGACCACATCGTGAAGCTTCACGGGGTCCCTTCCGATATTGTTTCGGATCGTGGTACCCAATTCGTTTCTAAATTTTGGAAAGCTTTTTGTTCTCGTTTAGGGGTTCATCTGTCGTTTTCTTCATCTTTCCATCCACAGTCCAACGGTCAGACTGAACGTACCAATCAAAACCTAGAGACATATTTGAGATGCTTTGTTTCCGAAAATCAGGAGGAATGGTCATCTTATTTACCGTTAGCCGAGTTTGCCATTAATAATCGTCGTCAAGAATCCACCGATAAGTCACCATTTTTTGGTGCGTATGGTTTCCATCCTCAGTTTTGTACGTTTAGTGAGGAAGGGCCGTCTGGAATTCCCGAGGAGGAACGATTTGCGTCTTCACTTTCTTCAGTGTGGCAGAGTGTGCAAGAAAGTTTGAAGAGAATTGGTGGTAGATACAAACGTGCGGCTGATAGGAAGCGCTCTGAAGGTCCGGACCTTGGGGTGAATGACTTGGTGTGGTTGTCTACCAGAAATATCAAGTTGAAGGTTCCCTCGTGGAAATTAGGTCCGAGATTTATTGGTCCTTATAGGGTAATTAAGATAATTAACCCGGTGGCTTTTCGTCTGGAGCTACCTCAGACTCTAAGGATCCATAATGTCTTCCACAGATCTCTGCTTAAGAGATATGTAGAACCTCCTGAACCATTGCCACTACCGCCTCCAGCGGTGGTTGTTGATGGCAGTCTTCAGTTCCAGGTAGAAAAGATTGTTGATTCACGATATGTTCGCCGCTCTCTTCAGTACCTGGTGCACTGGAAAGGTTATGGTTCCGAAGAGAGAATGTGGGTTCCAGCATCAGAGATAAAAGCGGACAGACTCATTCAGGCTTTTCATAGCTCTCATCCGGAGAGGCCTGGTCTTGAGGGTCCAGGGGCCCCTCGTAGAAAGGAGGGTACTGTCACGACTGTGACTGATCCAGACAGGTCTGGGAGGAGAAGGTCGCAGCGACTTGCTACTCGCGATAGCTTGTGAGTTTGCTCCGTGGTTCAGGGTATGTCATCTGGGTTTTGCCCTGTGAACCTTTTTGTCCTGACTGGGAGTTTGTAGGCATCCTTCTCAGGTGAGTCCTGTCTGCCACTCCCAGCTACTATATTAGTTTCACTTTCACTTGCAGTCATTGCCAGATATAGTCCTTACTTCCAGTTCTATTCTGACCTTTGAAGGAGATCGTTTGATGGTGTTGCTGTGGAGCTCTTGTCCGGCGTGGACTGTCTTGATTGGGATCGCATTCTCTGCTCGTGACTGGATAAGTCTATCTCTGATATAGTTTGTTTGTTGCTGTCTTCCCCTGCTGTTCTCCTAGACAAGAGTGATGGTGACTAGTGCTCCCATCGGCCTTTCCCCACTCTAGGCTTGTTAGGGTGACTGAGGGTTTAGGCATCCTGCTCGCCGCACGGGTTCACACCCCGTCTAGGGTATCAGGGCAGACAGGTGCCAGCTTAGGGTTAGTCAGGGGTGGCCATACTATTCCCATCCGTAGATAAGGGTCCCCCTTCCCCTCCGTCTGGTGTGACACGACTGCTGCTGGGGTAGCGGTCGTGACATGAGGTTTTGATGTTGGTGTGCTGTGCCTCTTTCTCCATACATAGTGTTGTGTGTTTCTTCCAAACAACTCAACTTTGGTTTCATCTGTCCACAGAATATTTTGCCAGTACTGCTGTGGAACATCCAGGTGCTCTTGTGCAAACTGTAAACGTGCAGCAATGGGTTTTTTTGGACAGCAGTGGCTTCCTCTGTGGTATCCTCCCATGAAATCCATTCTTGTTTAGTGTTTTATGTATCGTAGATTCACTAACAGGGATGTTAGCATATGCCAGAGACTTTTGTAAGTCTTTAGCTGACACTCTAGGATTCTTCTTCACCTCATTGAGCGCTGGGCTCTTGCAGTCATCTTTACAGGACGGCCACTCCTAGGGAGAGTAGCAGCAGTGCTGAACTTTCCTCATTTATAGACAATTTGCCTTACCATGGACTGATGAACAGCAAGGCTCATGGAGATACTTTTATAACCCTTTCCAGCTTTATGCAAGTCAACAATTCTTAATCGTAGGTCTTCTGAGAGCTTTTTTGTGTGCGAGGCATCATTCACATCAGGCAATGCTTCTTGTGAAAAGCAAACCCAGAACTGGTATGTGTTTTTTATAGGGCAGGGCAGCTGTAACCAACACCTCCAATCTCATCTCATTGATTGGACTCCAGTTGGCTGACACCTCACTCCAATTAGCTCTTGGAGATGTCATTAGTCTAGGGGTTCACATACTTTTTCCACCTTCACTGTGAATGTTTACATGGTGTGTTCAATAAAAACATGGTAACATTTAATTCTTTGTGTGTTATTAGTTTAAGCAGACTGTGATTGTCTATTGTTGTGACTTAGATGAAGATCAGATCACATTTTATGACCAATTTGTGCAGAAATACATATCATTCCAAAGGGTCCACATACTTTTTCTTGCAACTGTATAGCCGCACAACTACAACATGTCAGGGGATGGATTAATACAACTAATCTAGACCCCTCAGCTGATATTGTTGCCCACACTATGAAACAAAAAGCACCTATTGCCTCATTAGAAATAAGCAAACATCATCCCCTGGGTAAAAAACTTCCTACATTTTCCCTTTTGGCCAAGGTTTGGACAATATTTAAAGAATTAACGAATCTGACAGAACTCAATGACATTACGCCAATATGGCAAAATCCCCAACTGCCAGAGATATTCAGGCTGGAAGGCTTTTCCCCGTGGGAGGAGAGGGGCATACTCTTTTTGGACCAAATTCAATCGCATGTAATACAGAATCTTTTACTCAACTCCAGGAAGAGTTTGGCCTACCCAAAACGGCATTCTTCCAATTTCTTCAATTAAGACATGCATACCAAACCCAATTTCCAGGAAACATAGTAATTGCCGCCTCTCCTCCTGTGGTGAAACAATTACTGGAAGCTGAGGTTACCAAAGGCCTGATATCCCATATATATTCTTGATGCTAGTACCCCCTCAACCTCCCTGATGGTAAAAGGGACATGGGGGGAAGATGTGGGAACAATATCTCCAGACCAATGGAATGACATTCTGGCTTTGACTCCTAGTCTTACATTGAATGAATCCCAGCTGTACCTGCTACAGAGTGTATAGAACCCCCAAACTTCTATTCAAAATAGGTGTGCGACCGGACTCCACATGCCCTAGATGTGGTGTAACGGAAGCGACTCTGCTTCATGTGGTATGGAAGTGCCGAGAGTTGGGAACATACTGGGAAGAGATACGAGAAATCATAGTCGTAACAACTCAGATACGTTTGCCCAATGATCCCAGAATCTGTGTGCTGGGTATACTAGACTCTATGGGATTAAATGATAAACCATCCTTATGTATTCACAGAATGTTGTTCCAGGCAAGGGTCTTAATCACTAAGCATTGGATAAGAAATAGGCCTCCTAGCAAACAGGAATACATAAATAGGATGACTACGATTCTACGTCTTGAAAGAGGGGTATATGTCAAAAGAAAATGCCCAAACAAATTCTGGTCAATATGGCAGGGCTGGATTGAATCTGGAAGCTTAGCTTCGTTGGCACTGACTAGGGATTGTTTGAGAGGACAATTGTCCTTAATGGGGCGCCTATCTTAGTTTAAGCTGCATTTTAATGAAGATCTAGTGTTCAACTTATTGTAATATTAGGTGGATATGACATCCTTTGTGAAATGTTTAATAAAATACAGTAGGGATAAGGTGGTGTAATCATCTCTCTGCAACTCAAATTCTAGGGGGGGGGGGGGAGTTGGGTGAAAGTTAAATTTGTTATTTAACAAACTTTGTATTACGCTGTAATGTCAACGCATCAGATGTCCAAGAATAAGGCTGACAGGATTTTGATCATTATGTACAAATGTGTATTTTATTGATAGTTTATTTAAAAATCAATAAAAAATGATTTTTGATTTAAAAAAAATAATAATAAATAAATAAATCTATGAAACATATTTGCATTCTTTTTGACAAGATTTATATGGAAAATTAGCTGAGAATATATTATGTTCTTCCAGGATACGGATATCGGACAATGGAGAACCACACATCTGTTCCCACAGAATTTAACATTTTGCCATTTTCCAGTAAGGCTGATAGTCCAGCACTCATTCCCTTCCTGTTCACGGTGATCTACTTGCTTGGCGTCCTCATGAATGTGCTGATTGTGATCCTGATCTATCTGGATGAGCATCTGCACACCCCTCTGTATCTGTTCCTCTGTAACTTGTCCTTTGTGGACATGTGTTATACAACGACCATTGTTCCAAAACTCCTACATATGCTTTCATCTGGAAATCACAAAGTGTCCTTCAGAGAATGCTTCACCCAAATGTTCTTCTTCTTCTTGGCTGCCGGAACAGAAGATCTTCTGCTGTTCACAATGGCCTATGACCGCTACGTTGCGATCTGTAAGCCGCTACATTATCACTCTATACTAAGTAAAAAAGTGTGCTCTTTCTATATGGCTGCCATATGGTCTTGTGCAGCTTTAAACTCCTGTTTGATTACAGTCCCGACCATGAAGATGTCCTTCTGTAATTCCACCACAATTCACCATTTTTACTGTGATGCGAAAGCTCTGACGAAGATCTCATGTGCCGGCAAAGAAATGTTTTATTTTGTGATTTATTTAGAGCTATTTTTTTTCGGACTTTGCCCATTTTTATGCAGTTTGACATCCTATGCAAAAATATTACAGGTTATATTTCACATAAAATCTGGAGACGGAAGAAAAAAGGCCTTCTCCACCTGCTCGTCCCTTCTCATCGTCATCATGCTCTACTACGGCACAGCTGCAGCGGTGTATTTATTGCCGTCTTCTAGATACTCTAATATTTTGGATCAGGTCTTCACTTTTTTATATGCAACTGTCACCCCAATGTTAAACCCACTGATTTATAGTCTTAGAAATAAAGATGTGAAGACGGCTGTGATGAGATTATTGCAGATTAGGTATAACACTTAGGGGAAGATTTATCAAAACAATGTAAATAGAATACAAATCAGATTCCACCTTTCATTTTTCAAAGGAGCTCCGACAAATGTAAGGTGGAACCTGATTGGTGCTATGGGCAACTAAGCCAGTTTTTCTTTACTCCAGTTTTGATAAATCTCCCCCTTAGACCTTTAATCCATATTACTTTTTAAAGGTCAATGTTTTCTTCTTCTAGACCTAGAGCTGCACAATACAATTCAGCCACCAACAGAAGGGTTTGCTACCTACTGTCTATATATGGACACAATTGGAGGCAATTTTTGTTAATGATTGAATTCCACTCATTTTTGGCTAAAAATCATATTTTCAATTGGCCTTTATTAAAAATATTGAGTCGTTCTGTCACACAGGTTAGCTGTTTTCCTAACTGTGTGACTGGTACTTTCACTTTGTGTCAGTCATCTAATAAACCTTATCTCTAAACTACTGAGAGGTCAAAACACTTATTTAAGCCACATTCTTATCAGTAAGATAGGGATTGAGCTCTGATGAGTGTTTACAATGTCAGAGATAAGGAGTCCATCTGCTCCCCAGATGACGGAAAAGACAAAAAATCCATTGGCTGCTACTAGAGCATCTCAGCTATGTACACAAAAAAGGTTTCCATATTTTTAATAAAGACCAATTGAAAAAAATTATTTTTAGCTCAAAATAAGTACAATGCAATAATTAAAAAAATGTCCAAGCCTTAAAACTCAGTAATAAGACACTATACAGTTTATTTGGCTCCTGTGTCTCAAAGGCTTTCTCTGTCACAGCTAACTGCATCTCAAGGTTTCCTTTTGTCAAGTCGCCTCCAAAGAGTCAACTGGTAGGAAGCCTCAATACAGGATTTTCATGATACTCCTCAGATCCACTTTGCATTCACTCACTCAATTTACCACTAGAGTAACTTTGACTCTAACTCTCAATGGTTCTCAATGTGCCGCTGTTCCCACTGTCCACGTAAACCAGTTTAGTTTAGGAATTTATGACCATGTCGCATCTCAGGACTTCAGGACAACCAGAAAAAGAAATATCCTCCAGTGTACCGTGGTTTGGAGCACAGTACCACCCACTACACCACTGGTTCCACAACTACACTATTTAGTCCCAAAGGGCCCTCCAGAGCTAACCACTAGGGACTGACAGCACTCTTCAACCCCCACTGCTTCAGTGACATCCCACACAGTGTTCCTGTATGCAAACCTCTTCCATGGCCAGATCCTATAAGCCCCAACCACTAGATATCCCTTTGTTAGCCCTCTACTTAGGGCTCATGCACACGACCGTATGGCTTTTTCAGTGTTTTGCGGTCCAGTTTTTACGGATCCGTTGTTCAGTTTTTTTTTCCCGTTGTGTTTCCGTGCCATATGCCATATACATTATACAGTAATTACATAGAAAAAATTGGGCTGGGCATAACATTTTCAATAGATGGTTCAGCAAAAACGGAACAGATACGGAAGACATACGGATGCATTTCCGTATATGTTCCGTTTTATTTGCGGACCCATTGACTTGAATAGAGCCAAGCACCGTGATTTGCGGACAAGAATAGGACATGTTCTATCTTTTCACGGTACGTAAATACTGAAACGGAATGCAAACGGAGACACTTCAGTTTTTTTTGCTGAACCATTGAAATGAATGGTTCAGTATATGTATCGCATACTGAACTACAAAAACGGCCAGTATACTGAACGCAAAATACTGTCGTGTGCATGAGCCCTTAGTGACAAACATCCTAGACAATGTGTCTGAACCACTTAACACTACAGGAATCATTCCTTCTCCACTCCAGAAAGGACCTCTGTCATGACTCCAGACTTCCAGTTCACCACAGCCTCAGCCTCCAGTCTCTCCCACTTCTCCACAGAAAAACCAAGCCTACTCACACTGGTCAAAGCCTAAACATCAAATAGACTGTCAGCATCCAGTTCTAACACCTTACATGGTAGCGTCAATCCTCCATTAAACCTCCTCCCTTTACGGGCTTACTCCTGTCCCCAGTGGAACGGTGAAGTGAGTTGTTTTTTTTGTTGATTTATACCATTTTGCATAGAATTTATAGCTTTTCAAAATAATTACTAACAGACCGACAATCACTTTTAAGAGGTTGCCCATTGCCAAATCAAGATTCTTTTTATGTGCTCCTAACACCCCTCACCATGCATATACAGTATATGCCCCAATACCTGTTTTTCATATCTGTGCTTTCCTTCCCCCTGTCTGGGCATCAGACTATGCTGGTAGCTTTGTTTACATTCCTAGTTTCCTATTTTGGAATACCTACCTTTATTGATAAATAAAAATGCACTGCAGAGTGATGAGTTACAGGCTGACCCCGCCTGCCACACTAATCAGTCTGCAGGAGCTCCGCCCACTACACCTCCTGTGGCCATGTTACTACACCCATACACCCTGCTGACCTATTTCTTACTCAGTTTCTAAATCATGTCACTGACAGTCCACAGGCTCTTCCCTCACAACCTCCAGAGTGCAATAAACAGCAAGCACATCAAAATACATCTGTATATAATCCTATCATGTACGATACAGACTACGATACTGTCTGGTGATGTGTGTATTTAATCCCATCTTGTACTATACTGTCTGGTGGGGTGTGTATATAAGCTTGTCACATCAGATACTGTTTGCTGTGCATCTGTATGTAAATCTAATTATGTGCAATACAGTCTAATGATCCTTTATCAAATAATTTTGTTTTTGATACTGTCTGCTGAAGTCTGTATCTAAGGCCTCATGCACACGACCATATCAGTTTTGCAGTCTGAAAATTGCAGATCTGCAAACCAAAGTTTTTGTCTGTGTGTGATCCACATTTTTTTTCAGAACCATCGACATCAATGGGCTAGTGGTCTGTATTTTGTGGACCAGAATAGGACACGGTCTATCTTTTGCAGAAGACATGGATGGGGAAAGCACATGGATGTCAGCCGTGTGTTTTCCACATCTCTATATCTGTTTTGCAAAAGACAGAATATGTCTTATTCAGGTCCACAAAAAAATGCCATCCTTAGGCCTATATTTTTGGTCTGTAACAAATCCACCTTTTTTGCAGATCACATAGAGACACCTTTATTTCAATGGGGCTGCAAAGAATGTGGACAGCACATTGATGCCGAAAATTATAGAACATGTCCTATTCTTGTCCATTTTCCGGAAAACAATAGGCATTTTGACAATGGTGCCTGCAAAAATTGTGGAATGCTCACGGACCATATCTGTATTTTGCAGACCCAAAACGTATATGGTCGTGTCCATGAGGCCTAATCCTATATTTTTTTGCTTCTGCCTGCTGAAGTGTTTATCTAGACCTATCATGTGTGATACTGTCTGATAAACTTCTATATCTAAGGGCTCATACATATGATGATGATTAGCCCTGGAAACACGCTCCATGTATTGGTCACATATCCAGATACAGTCAGTTTCTTATCTGATCGCAGGGCCATATTTTGGAGTACTGGTCACACATTGATTGCACTGCTGGGCTGTGTAGGAGGAGCGAGCCGGCCCAGGAATCAGCATGTGCTCCTCTTACACAGCCTACCAAATGCGATGTGTGTCTGACCACATGGTGCCTGCCGGGGAGTGCAAAATATGCTCCGATCATCATGGGAACGCCTAGGTGGGCATAAATTCCTGAAAGGGGGACAATGTGGGCATTACTTTGCGGGGCAAAATGTCCATCCTTGTCATTTTCAAAACTTGAGAGGAATGTATATATATATATATATATATATATATATATATGCAGAAAGATTCAGCTTTGCACAGGTCTATTTTATTTGTTGTATGTGTGTGTGTTACACAGATATCTATAGTGTCCTATAACAGTGACAGCCACAGCGTCCCCCCATAACAGTAATATCAACAGTGTCCCCATAACAGTGACCTCCAGAGTGTCCCCCATAATGGTGACTTTCACAGCATCCCTCATAAAAGTAACATCCACAGCACCCACATAACAGAGACAACCACAGCGTCTCCCATAACAATGACCGCCTCAGTGCCCTATCCATAACAGTGACATCTACAGTGTGCCCAAGTGCCATCCACAGTACCCCCCAGTGCCATCCACAGTGACCCCAAATGTTATCCACAGTACCCCCAGTGACATCCACAGTGCGCTCCAAGTACCATCCACAGTGCCCCCAAGTACCATCCGGAGTGCCCCCAAGTACCATCCAGAGTGCCCCCAAGTACCATCCAGAGTGCCCCCAAGTACCATCCAGAGTGCCCCCCAAATGCCATCCACAGAGCCCCCCCAAGTGCCATCCACAGAGCCCCCCAGTGACACCCACAGCATAGCAACAGCACAGAGTCTGGTCACTATGCTGTGACTCATGCACAGTGCTTACACTGACAAGACGGCCAGCAGTCCTGGCCAATGCGCAGTAGTGTGCAGGCGTCGGTACAAAGGAAGGCCGGCAGGAGTCGTAATGTCAGTAGTGACAAACTATCTCCTTCTAAAGACAGGAAGATAGAAAACGGGATGTGACCAGAAGACCTGAAACCCTGACAGGAGCAGTCACGTGACCATGAAGAGGCTTTCCGAACTGGCTGCACTATGGAAGGTAAGTATGAAACCACCATTCTTCCTTCCACAAGTTAGGTTTATCCACAAGAAATCAGGTTTGTCCGTAGAACCCTTTTAACTCTTAAATACATAGAGTGATGAATAATGTCTTTCTGTAAGATTACCACAGAGGCGTAATCCATCCAAAGTTATAAACCAACAATGTAACAAATCAAAACTGAACATAGGGAAGTATTAATTGCAGAAGAACACAAAGAACTCATGTAACAGAATTTTTCAGAGTGTTCCTACTAATAAATGCATCCATAAAGGTATATGTCCATGGCTCCAACCTAGCACTGTCAGCAGTTTTGCATGGTCAACCCTACTGACAGATGCCCTTTAAATGATGGCAATGAGCTTAGATGATTGCTTCATTAATTAATGATAAAGAACAGCTCAGAAAATCCTGTGACCATGCATTTGTATCCCTACCATGATTCAGTAATACATTCAGCATGTGTAGGATCCTCTCCCTAGATGTCCCTTCAAGGTACACCTACGGCTCTGCAGAATATATGGTGATCATGTTAAAAGGGGTCTTCCTACAGTAAACATGTTCCTCACTATTCCTATTACGTCTTGTCTTCCCTACACATTATTTTGCCGTTGTGCAAAATTAATCAGGAAATATCCAGGACCAAGAGTTTAGGATACTGCTGATTTTGGCCACGCATGGCAGTGGCGAATGGAGCTTCTCAAAATAATGTAAAAATGGCCTCCAACACTGAGAACAATGCTGTAAAAGAGGATACTTGTATATTCAATGTAGCATTGAACGTTAAAAAATAAATAAAACTTCACAAAAATACATTTGTTTGTGCCCCCACCTCCCCCTATATCCTAATTGGTAGCAAGGTGGCGCCCTACCTTCACCTAACCATCGTCCCAGCCCTGCCCCTTAAGTGCAGCTGATCTTAAGGGTCTTGTGAGTGGTTGATTATTTTCAACTCCTACTGTGCTAGGATTGTAATTTCATCATCTCACTGAGTACATCAGGATAGATATTGGAGTTTATAGATCCAGACGGATTCCCTGTTTAACAATCCTTGTCCAACATGACCATCAGCTGGATTTGATTTAGCTTTTCCGTGGCAGAAAGCACTATGGAAGGGAAGCAGTATAATGTCATGATGGAAACTTTGGAACTTAGCATTCATACAAGTGATGAAGATAATGCACCCTGCCACACATCAAAAAATGTTCAGGAATGGTTGGAAGAACATGACAAAGAGTTCAATGTTCAATCTGATCATCCTTTTGGCTTGAACTGGAAAAAAATAATTCTGATTCACAGAGTTCCCACTACTAAAATCCTGCCACCTATGCCCAAGAATATAACTACTATAATACTGCCTCCTATGTACAAGAATATACCTACTATAATACTGCCTCTATGTACAGTAATATAACTACTATAATACTGCTATGTACAGGAATATAACTACTATAATACTGCCTCTATGTACAGTAATATAACTACTATAATACTGCTATGTACAGGAATATAACTACTATAATACTGCCTCTATGTACAAGAATATAACTACTATAATACTGCTCCTATGTACAAGAATATAACTACTATAATACTGCCTCCTATGTACAAGAATATAACTACTATAATACTGCCTCCTATGTACAAGAATATAACTACTATAATACTGCTCCTATGTACAAGAATATAACTACTATAATACTGCCTCCTATGTACAAGAATATAACTACTATAATACTGCTCCTATGTACAAGAATATAACTACTATAATACTGCTCCTATGTACAAGAATATAACTACTATAATACTGCCCCTATGTATAAGAATATAACTACTATATTACTGCTCCTATGTACAAGAATATAACTACTATAATACTGCTCCTATGTACAAGAATATAACTACTATAATACTGCTCCTATGTACAAGAATATAACTACTAAAATCCTGCCACCTATGCCCAAGAATATACCTACTATAATACTGCCTCCTATGTACAAGAATATAACTACTATAATACTGCTCCTATGTACAAGAATATAACTACTATAATACTGCTCCTATGTACAAGAATATAACTACTATAATACTGCCTCCTATGTACAAGAATATAACTACTATAATACTGCTTCTATGTACAGGAATATAACTACTATAATACTGCTCCTATGTACAAGAATATAACTACTATAATACTGCCTCCTATGTACAAGAATATAACTACTATAATACTGCCTCTTATGTACAAGAATATAACTACTATAATACTGCTCCTATGTACAAGAATATAACTACTATAATACTGCCTCCTATGTACAAGAATATAACTACTATAATACTGCTCCTATGTACAAGAATATAACTACTATAATACTGCCCCTATGTATAAGAATATAACTACTATATTACTGCTCCTATGTACAAGAATATAACTACTATAATACTGCTCCTATGTACAAGAATATAACTACTATAATACTGCTCCTATGTACAAGAATATAACTACTAAAATCCTGCCACCTATGCCCAAGAATATACCTACTATAATACTGCCTCCTATGTACAAGAATATAACTACTATAATACTGCTCCTACATACAAGAATATAACTACTATAATACTGCTCCCATGTACAAGAATATAACTACTATAATACTGCCTCCTATGTACAAGAATATAACTACTATAATACTATCCTATGTACAAGAATATAACTACTATAATACTGCCTCCTATGTACAAGAATATAACTGCTATAATACTATTCCTTTGTACAAGAATATAACTACTATAATACTGCTCCTATGTACAAGAATATAACTGCTATAATACTGCCTCCTATGTACAAGAATATAACTACTATAATACTGCTCCTATGTACAAGAATATAACTGCTATAATACTGCCTCCTATGTACAAGAATATAACTACTATAATACTGCTCCTATGTACAAGAGTATAACTACTATAATACTGCTCCCATGTACAAGAATATAACTACTATAATACTGCCTCCTATGTACAAGAATATAACTACTATAATACTGCTCCTACATACAAGAATATAACTACTATAATACTGCTCCCATGTACAAGAATATAACTACTATAATACTGCTCCCATGTACAAGAATATAACTACTATAATACTGCTCCCATGTACAAGAATATAACTACTATAATACTCCTCCCATGTACAAGAATATAACTACTATAATACTGCCTCCTATGTACAAGAATATAACTACTATAATACTGCCTCCTATGTACAAGAATATAACTACTATAATACTGCCTCCTATGTACAAGAATATAACTACTATAATACTGCCCCTATTTACAAGAATATAACTACTATAATACTGCCTCCTATGTACAAGAATATAACTACTATAATACTGCTCCTATGTACAAGAATATAACTACTATAATACTGCTCCTATGTACAAGAATATAACTACTATAATACTGCTCCTATGTACAAGAATACAACTACTATAATACTGCTCCTATGTACAAGAATATAACTACTATAATACTGCTCCTATGTACAAGAATATAACTACTATAATACTGCTCCTATGTACAAGAATATAACTACTATAATACTGCTCCTATGTACAAGAATATAACTACTATAATACTGCTCCTATGTACAAGAATATAACTACTATAATACTGCTCCTATGTACAAGAATATAACTACTATAATACTACCCCCATGTACAAGAATATAACTACTAGAATACTCTCCCCTATGTACATGAAGACAAGTACAATACTACTAACCTCTACAGATAAAAGGTAAGTAGTGCAGGTGTAGCAAGTGGAGTTATCTCACCCTGACTTATCACCCGATTCTGGTATTTCCTATATCTGAGATGGCTGTCACTAATCAATCTTCTTCCAATCCATATGGAAAGAACACACAATTGTTTGTTCCATACCGATTGTAGATCATCTGGTTACATGGTGAGGTGCGCTGCCAATGCATAACAATAAAAAAATGCCACAATAATCAACAAGCACTCGATGTGTAAACAGTAGACACATTCATAAAGGGATTTGTATGAATTATCATTCGGTCAATCATTTGGTGCACGTAAATGGTCCTTTGGGCACAGGCAGATGAGGAGGTAAGTAATGCAGTAACTATACATTACTATATAACAGGTTTCATCAATAACAGATTAGATAATGCATTGAAACAAATTTGAGTCCTCAAATCTCAAAGGCAGTGCAGATTGAGATTTTTTTAAATCATTTCCCTATAGAATTTGTACCAGTGTCTGAATACTCCACCGGGACCTACGTATAGTCTAAACAGAGTATAAATACCCTTTATTCCTTCATCTCTTTCCTGAAATGCAGCTGCCACTTCTGTGCTCAATGCTCCTATGATTTATATTTTCTCATTCGAACCCTAAATACCTATTTTTTATTTTTTCTGAATAATTCTGCACGAAAGGCACTCGATGAAATCTAATCCGACCAACTGTAAGGGCATGGGAAGTCTTTGTGAAGTCCCAGACAATTTAGCCGGCAGTGAGGCAAGGGTAACATAAGCCGGGCCTTAGAGTGTTAACACCTACTTTACTGCCCTGAAGTTTTTGGAAAGATTTACTCCCTCAGTTATCCGGATGAAGTGGTTGGCTGGTTCTTCTGACAAGAGGTTCTCCTTTGGAAGGCACAGGTGATAACATTATATGGTGTAACACGGTGTGTGGAAAAGTGCTGTTAGGGGTGTATATTTCAACCAGAGTCCTCAGCTGGATGAGATCAAAAGAATTCAGAAAGCAGTATTTGTTTAAGACAGGTGTAGTTTGCTAGAGCTGTGTTGATCAGATTTTCTTGTGGGCTGGATTTCTTTTGGACTGGTAGGCAAGTCTGGCAGTGGGACCTACCCGTCCACACACTTACTCCAGGACAGCTATTTCTTCTAGCCTGAGGAAATTCAAGTTTTGGCTACGGGTAAATAAATAGAGGCCTCAGTCAGAGTCAGAGCATGGTGGCTGTTTTATCATGTGGCTGTGGAAAGCCAGATCCCCCTTGACGTGCTGAAGGCATAGATGAGAGAGAGAAGTTCTCTGTATAGTTAGCACCCAGACAGGCAGGTGTTTATTTCATGTTTTGTGCCATGGCTTCACCCAAGTGGTGGTTAATTTGGATGCAGTGTATTGTGCTGGATGAAACATAAAACATTATTCAGACTTTTAACCCATAAGTCTGAGAGTCTGTTACTGCCATCCCCACCGCAAATACATAGATCTCTACAATGGGTATAATTTTTTGTTTTCACTACTGTAGAAAAAGACATGGCGGAGGGGTAATTTAAGAAGAACCCAATGATTAATAACTATTGTACATTTTTTTCCCATTGAGGTTGTCTTTGCATCTCTGCCAATCTTTACAGCAACCACCAGATTAATTCTCCTCTTTTCTTACAGTGTCACTTGATGGCGAACCTCACCTCGCCTCGATATTTCCACATTGTGCCATTTTCAAGCACAGCAGAGGATAAGCCGCTCATTTTCATGGTCTTCATTTTCTTGTATGTATTTGGAGGAGTTGTAAATGGCATTACCATTGCGGTGATATATAGAGAAAGCCACTTGCACACCCCTATGTACTTTTTTCTATGTAACCTATCGATAGTAGACATCTGCTACACAACAGTCATAATCCCGAAGCTGCTAGATATGTTATTATCTGGAAACAACTCCATGTCCTTCAGTCAATGCTTCACTCAGATGTACTTCTTTTTCTGGACTGGAAGTACAGAAGACCTGCTGCTGTTTGCCATGGCCTACGACCGTTATGTTGCTATCTGCAACCCCTTACACTACCAACTTGTCTTGAGTCAGAATACTTGCATCTTGATGATCACCTCCATCTGGGTATGTGGATCCTTGAACGGGTTCTTCCTTTTATTTTCATTCACAGGATTGTCCTTTTGTCACTCTGATACCATTCAGCATTTCTACTGTGACTCGAAGGCCCTCACGAAAATCTCCTGCAGGGGGACAAACTTGTTTTCTAGCGTCATGTACATAGAATTTGTTTTGCTTGGAGTTTTCCCATTCGCATGCACTTTAGGCTCGTACGTGAAAATTATTAATGTCATCCTGTGTATTAAATCTACGGAGGGAAGGAAAAAAGCCTTCTCCACCTGCTCATCCCACCTCACTGTCCTCTTAATCTACTATGTCACAGTGGCCATAGTGATAGTGATGCCATTAGGGCAGTATTCAGACCTCTTGGAACAGATCTTCACAGTTCTATATGCCACAGTTGCCCCCATGATAAATCCACTAATATACAGTCTTAGAAATCAGGAGGTTAAGAGGGCTGTACAGAGATTCATAAAGATGGCTTAAAGTAAAATATTTAAAATGGACACTTACAACAAAAATAATGCTCCAGTATTGCACATTGTAACCAGGTTGGTTGTATGAATATGGAGACACAGATTGGCTGTCTTTGATTACTCTGCTTGTCTGAGGTCCTGCTCTATGTTGGCCAAAAACTTGCAAATACTTTGCTGTACTGATACATTCAGAGCCTGTGTCAGACCCGTGAAACCTTCTGTCCGGAAACTGAGCCAACATGCTTATCTGCTGCTGTAAAATGCATCGTCAACCAGTGACTTTGAGGAATGCTAGAGCACTTTCTTTTTTTGTGTCACGCCCATGAGTTTCTGTTTCATGCACTCCATGTTCCTAAAACTAGAAATCCATGCAGTTTCATATTCCTGAAGGCTCGTTTTCCTGAAAAACATGATATTGAAGATCCAGGTTGATGAAGCTCTGTGATCCTCAAGCTAGATGCTCCTGCAACCCTATGTTAATGAATCAACTTGATCCTTATGCTCTTTAGTTCCGAAGTCCACCATGTTCCTAAAGTTGTGTATCAGAGCTTCCACGTTCCTGAGTTTAAATGTTCTAGTACTAACATCCCCAAGATTTCTTAAAGCGTACCTTTAAAAAAGTTTGCATAATTGCTGTGCTCATTTGTATAATCAAAAAAGTGAAGGAATAGTTCTTTTTTGTGTATTCCTAATGTATTTTTACAGCCATATTATTCCCTGTTTCTGTTGCACAGCTAGAAGCATTTCACTCAGAAGCAGGGGGCGTATCCCATCTATGAAATCTGCCAGCACTGTACTGCTATGAAGTCCTTTTCCTTAGTTCCCACTATGTTTGTTTTCAACTCTGCAGCTCACAGGACAGATAAGGATGGATAAATCACATAGACACGCAGGAAGCTCCTGTAGTCTTCAAAGCAGTGTATATGCATAGATCACTATATTACAATACAGTGCTGCTACCTGCTGGCCTGAATTGTTATTTACAAGTAATGAGCCTAGAAACCTAGTACAGGCTCTGGCTCATTACTTACAAGGAACGTCTTCACCGATCTCTTCCCGGGGGAGGCATTACTGCTCGCAAAGCGCTCCCTTCCGGGTCTTCTAGCCTTTAAGATTCTTTGGTCACACTTATCCATGCCTTCTGAAGGGTTAAATGTGAAACAGCAGGCACCCGTAGCTATGGCGCTCGCTCCTCTCTGGGAGCCATCTTTAAAGGCCCCACATGCGCTGTACATGTACGGCAGATGTTGGAAAGGGGTTCATAATGTTTTGAATTGAAAAGCAAATGAATGAAATGGTCAACTCTGACTTTGCAGATAGAAATGTTGGATTGCTGAAAAACTCGTCCTACAGTTATGTCTTAGGCAGATATGTAAAATATTATAGGTGTGGTTTGATTAAACACTGGTCTTGCAAGAATACTCTCAGAGGATACTTTTGGGTAGTGAACCTCTTGGTGAGAGACCACTGACTAGAAACACCTCTACAATGTACTCAAACACATTTTGCCCAGTTGACAGACTTCGAGAAGGGGAGCATCATTGGACTGAGAGAAAGAGGGTGGCCGTTTTGAATTGCCGGCCATCTAAGCCGTTCTGACCTAGTTGTTAGGTGTTGGGAACTGTGATTACGTGAGGACAGGCACACGTGGCGTACAGACTCTGGGCAGCCCAGACAGACCACCAGTAGATAGTATTGTTTGATCTAATGACAAGCACGAGCAGCTCCACAGATGTTCACTGGTGTCAGGTGCTTAGCAGACGGAAATTTAGTGTCATGGCACCCATTACATGTCCTGCCATTGACAGTCAGCCACTGTCGCCTTCATTTGCAGTGGTGTTGTGAAAGAGAAACCTGGACTGTTACAAACTAGAACTGTATTGCTTTTAGCAATGAATCCAGGCTCTGTTTGGGATCCCATAACAATCAGGCTTGAGTAAGCAGGCCTCGTGATAAGCACTTCAATCCTGTCTTTGTTGTGCAGCGACATTGCCCCAACTGCTGGTGTGATGACCTGAGGAGCCATTGCATACCACAATCGGCTCACCCCTAGTAGTAATACAACAGACACCAACAGCTCAGCGATATGTGCAGGATGACCTGTGGCCACATGTGTTGCCACTCATGGCAGGGTAGTTGTGGAGGCACAGACAAAGCAGGCAGGCTGAGTACTTGACAAGAGCACGGACAGGGCAGAAAGGGTGGGTACTGAACTGAAACACAAACAGAACTGAACTGAAGGGCAAGAGCAGGAGCACACAGGCAGGATTGGTACAAGTCTAGACAATGGCAGGAACATAGGAAGGAATAACAGGCAAATCACAGGAGTAGTAGACTATGAGACACCTTTGCTGGTCACCAGAAAACCTAAAGCTCAGGCACTCACTGAGTGGGGAGGGTGCTCTAAATATCCAGGGACTCCCAGTCATTGGCTGGGGAAGGAATTGGAAGTATGCTGGCCTTTAAGAGGCCATATCTGAGCATTCATATACCCTAAGTGGACAAATTCTGGAGGACTAGGCAGAAGCATACAGGTCACCACTTGAAGAAGACTTCATAAACCAGGACACCAGATGGTATGGTGAATAATGTGGCATCCACACCAACAGGGAACAGTAGGGCAGTGGTGGGCACACACTGTCAGCATAACACTGTTCATTGTTCAGCAGGATTGGGTTTACCAGGAATGTCTACGCCAGATTACAACACTTCCTTGGCATGTCAGGTCACAAGATATATCTCCAAAAGAGTATTTATGGGGCCATCTGGGACATCACGTTTGGCAACGTAAAATTGTGCAGGATTTAAAGGCCCAGCTGCAATATCTGTGGGCAAATGTGCTGGAGGATGCCATATGGAACCTGTATGCCTCTTTGCCCTCCTGTATCTCATCTTGTATAAAGACTAGAGGGGGCCAAACAAGGTACTAGAGCCTCCTTTCAGTTGTACAGTTTTCCTCATTAAACTTATCCTTTCAATTCCAACAACTCCTTGTTGGTGCATAATTTTTTTTTGTCAATGAGTGTATATGAGAACTACCCAGTGGTTGTCTTGTATCCGGGGATACAAGACTCAGAAAGGTTTAAGTTCAACCTTTTAATCTTCTGCTTCCCTTATGCTTCACTAGAGGTTTCTGGAAGCCACTTATATCCTACCCTTGTTGCAATAATTTCCTGTTCATATTGATGGGGTAATAATGTCTAGGGTCAGCTTTAAACATGAGGACAAAATAAGACTACAGTACTTATGAGTTTGCCTGTTCCCTCGGTTCAAGTAAAACTCATTCCATGATAATTTCAAGTTTCGTCCACAGCAGCACCGTGGTCATCCTAATTCCTGTCAGGTACATGTCTGCTTTAGAGAGAGTGCTCAGGAAAGAAAATTGAGTTTTTGACATGCCCTAGGTCTGCAAGCTGTCTTTGGCCAACCACAGGATATCTTCAGCATGCACGGTGCCACCTCTTTATTAGCTAGCTTAAGAAGGGTTTACTGGCCTCTTCAACAGAGATCCTCTAAAAACTGTGCTAAAAAAAACACCTTACATCACTAAAAGTGCAACACCAAGCGATCAAAAAGCTGTATGCCCCCCAAAATTGATTGTTTCTTGCGTATGAGGATTGGAAAGTTTTTACCGCATCAATAAAGTGTTTCCTGTCGTTTAAAAGAGCTGGATTTTCTTACAAGTCCTAAGTAACAGCCGTGTCCAGGCTATCGTCCGTGCTCACAACAGGTGAGAGCTGCAATTTTCTATTTTCATTGATTGCTTATGCCCCCCAAAATACTACCAATCTAACAGTCACCTGATCCCGCAAAAAATAAGCCCCTACCTAAGACAATCGCCCAAAAAATAAAAAAAAACTATGGCTCTCAGAATATGGAGACACTAAAACATGATTATTATTTTTTGTTTCAAAAATGCTTTTATTGTGTTAAATGTAAAAAGAAATGAAAAAAGTAGACATATTAGGTATCGCCGTGTCCGTAACAACCTGCTCTATAAAAATACCACATGAACTAACCCCTCAGGTGAACACCGTAAAAAAAGATAAAATAAAAACGGTGTCAAAAAAGCCATTTTTTGTCACCTTACATCACAAAAAGTGTAATAGCAAGCGATCAAAAAGTCATATGCCATGTGGCAGAGACAGTGAGGGCTCTCCCAATTTTTTAATTAATGCGAATTGTGTGGACTAAATCTAGGGAAGTTTTAAATGTGGCGGATTTACTCGACCTGTCGCCGATATGGAATAATCCCAAACTGAAGGAGTTGTCTCAGTTGTCAGGCTTCCAAGGATGGGAGCGCAAGGGGCTGTGGAATGTGGGTCAATTGTACTCCCAGGGAATTTTAAAGCAATTTGAACAATTGTGTGTAGAATTTGGGTTGAATTCCAGACAGTTTTACAAATACCTACAGCTTAGACATGCCTTAAACTCACAAGTAAAAATTCCTCGCCTCCCATTGGGTGTTGTCCAAACTAATGGAGGTGGGGTCCTCCAGAGGAGGGATCTCTAGAGCCTACTGGCCAATGCAGGAGGAGAATCTGGAAAAATATCCACTACTAATCAAGAGAAAATGGGAAAACGATGTGGGCCCTATTTCGGATGCTCAATGGGTGGAGGTGTTGGCATTGACTCCAACCCTGTCTTTGAGTGAGGCGGCTAGATTATCCCAGATTTTCCTTTTGCATAGAGTATACAGGTCGCCCCTCTTTTTGAAGATGATAGGTTGTCGCCCTGACTCGTCATGTCCGAAATGCAGGGCGGGTGATGCTGGGCTGTTCCACATGATCTGGCAATGCAACACTCTACATAGGTACTGGTCTAAGATAATAAACCTGATTAACAAAATATACTGAGCTACATATACACTAGACGCAAGAATGTGCATACTCGGACTGTTTGACTCAAAGTCTTTGCAACCTCCCATTAAGACAGGTATCAACAGAATCCTGTATCAAGCTCGGAAAACCATCGCTGCTAAATGGATTCAGCCGTGTCCTCCTAGCTTTGCAGAGTTTGTGGCTAGGCTGAATGTGGTTATAAGGCTGGAGAGGGGAACGTATTTGAAGAGAAACTGTCTGTCGAAATTCAACTCCGTATGGGGACCGTGGATAGACAAATCTGGGGTGTGCAGTCAATGGATGTCCTTGCATTGTGGTAGCTGGATTATTCTAGGTTGTTCTTAATGCAGGGGTGGCATTTGTGCGCTTGCAACTAACAATGTATGAATATCAGTCAAAGAAATGTGTATCGGGAGTGCGCCACTGTCTCCTTATTCTTGAATACAGGGGTTAAGATTACCGTCCGTACATATCACTCAAATGTACTTTGTGGGGGGAGTTCACGGTTATCTCCCTTACCTTCGCTATTGAACCATAATTACCATCTTGGCTAGTCTGTCCATGGACTTGGCATTGCGGGTCTGCCGGTGTCTCCATTGTCTCCGCTGTTGAATTCATTACTGTACTCTTTGTATTGCACATATTCTAATGTATCTAAATAATATGTTAGATTTGCTGCTCATCTCCTACAATGTTTGGGTTATGGGGGATTTTGTTATTGTATCTAATGAAAACATTTGTTTTTACTTTTACTTCAATAAAAATTATCTGATTTAAAATTAAAAAAAAAAGTCATATGCCCCCCAAAATAGTGCCATTAAAACCGTCATCTCATCCCGCAAAAATGGTACCCTAGCTAAGACAATCGCCCCAAAAAAAAATAAAAAATATGGCTCAGACTATGGAGACACTAAAACACGATTTTTTTTGTTTAAAAAATGCTGTTATTGTGTAAAATTTTAATAAATAAAAAAAGTATAGATATTAGGTATCGCCGCGTCCGTAAGAACCTGCTGTATAAAAATATCACATGAACTAACCCCTCAGGAGAACACGGTAAAAAAAAAAAAACAGCATAAAAAAAGCTATTTTTTTGTCACCTTACATCACAAAAAGTGTAATAGCAAGTGATCAAAAAGTCATACGCACCCTAAAATCGTACCAATCAAACCATCATCTTATCCCGCATATAGCGTTCCTTTCCTTCTGCGCCCTGCCGTGTGCCCGTACAGCAGTGAACGATCACATATGGGGTGTTTCTGTAAACTACAGAATCAGGGCAATAAATATTGAGTTTTGTTTGGCTGTTAACCCTTGCTTTGTTACCTTAAGGCTGGTTTCACACGGGCGTTGCGGAAAAAGATGCGGGTGCGTTGCGAGAACATGCACGATTTTTCTGCGCGAGTGCAAAACATTGTAATGCGTTTTGCACGCGCGTGAGAAAAATCAGCATGTTTGGTACCCAAACCTGAACTTCTTCACAGAAGTTCGGGTTTGGGTTAGGTGTTGTGAAGATTGTATTATTTTCCCTTATAACATGGTTATAAGGGAAAATAATAGCATTCTTAATACAGAATGCATAGTACAATAGGGCTGGAGGGGTTAAAAAAACAAAAAAATTATTTAACTCATCTTAATCCACTTGTTCGCGCAGCCCAGCTTCTCTTCTGTCTTCTTCTTTGAGGAATAGGACCTTTGATGACGTCACTGCGCTCATCACATGGTCCATCACATGATCTTTTACCATGGCGATGGATCATGTGACGGACCATGTGATGAGCGTAGTGACATCATCAAAGGTCCTATTCCTCAAAGAAGAAGACAGAAGAGATGCCGGCTGCGCGAACAAGTGGATTAAGGTGAGTTAAATAATTTTTTAGTTTTTTTAACCCCTCCAGCCCTATTGTACTATGCATTCTGTATTAAGAATGCTATTATTTTCCCTTATAACCATGTTATAAGGGAAAATAATAAAGATCGGGTCCCCATCCCGATAGTCTCCTAGCAACCGTGCGTGAAAATCGCACCGCATCCGCACTTGCTTGCGGATGCTTGCGATTTTCACGCAGCCCCATTCACTTCTATGGGGCCTGCATTGCGTGAAAAACGCAGAATATAGAACATGCTGCGATGTGTTGCTGCTGACATTTTTACTTTTTTTGTTATTAATCGAAATTTAACGATTTTTTTGCAAAAAAATGACATTTTTCACTTTCAGTTGTAAAATTTTGCAAAAAAAACGACATCCATATAGAAATTTTGCTCTAAATTTATAGTTCTACATGTCTTTGATAAAAAAAAAATGTTTGGGTAAAAAAAAAATGGTTTGGGTAAAAGTTATAGCGTTTACAAACTATGGTACAAAAATGTGAATTTCCGCTTTTTGAAGCAGCTCTGACTTTCTGAGCACCTGTCATGTTTCCTGAGGTTCTACAATGCCCAGACAGTACAAACACCCCACAAATGACCCCATTTCTGAAAGTACACACCCTAAGGTATTCGCTGATGGGCATAGTGAGTTCCTAGAACTTTTTATTTTTTGTCACAAGTTAGCGGAAAATGATGATTTTTTTTTTTATTTTTTTTTCATACAAAGTCTCATATTCCACTAACTTGTGACAAAAAATAAAAACTTCCATGAACTCACTATGCCCATCAGCGAATACCTTGGGGTCTCTTCTTTCCAAAATGGGGTCACTTGTGGGGGTAGTTATACTGCCCTGGCATTCTAGGGGCCCAAATGTGTGGTAAGGAGTTTGAAATCAAATTCTGTAAAAAATGACGAGTGAAATCCGAAAGGTGCTCTTTGGAATATGGGCCCCTTTGCCCACCTAGGCTGCAAAAAAGTGTCACACATCTGGTATCCCCGTACTCAGGAGAAGTTGAGGAATGTGTTTTGGGGTGTCTTTTTACATATACCCATGCTGGGTGAGATAAATATCTTGGTCAAATGACAACTTTGTATAAAAAAATGGGAAAAGTTGTCTTTTGCCAAGATATTTCTCTCACCCAGCATGGGTATATATAAAATGACACCCCAAAACACATTCCCCACCTTCTCCTGAGTACGGAGATACCAGATGTGTGACACTTTTTTGCAGCCTAGGTGGGCAAAGGGGCCCATATTCCAAAGAGCACCTTTCGGATTTCACTCGTCATTTTTTACAGAATTTGATTTCAAACTCCTTACCACACATTTGGGCCCCTAGAATGCCAGGGCAGTATAACTACCCCACAAGTGACCCCATTTTGGAAAGAAGAGACCCCAAGGTATTCGCTGATGGGCATAGTGAGTTCATGGAATTTTTTTTTTTTTGTCACAAGTTAGTGGAATAGGAGACTTTGTATGAAAAAAAAAAAAAAAATCATCATTTTCCACTAACTTGTGACAAAAAATAAAAAATTCTAGGAACTTGCCATGCCCCTCACGGAATACCTTGGGGTGTCTTCTTTCCAAAATGGGGTCACTTGTGGGGCAGTTATACTGCCCTGGCATTTTCCAGGGGCCCTAATGTCTGGTAAGTAGGTAAATGACCTGTGAAATCTGAAAGGTGCTCTTTGGAATGTGGGCCCCTTTGCCCACCTAGGCTGCAAAAAAGTGTCACACATCTGGTATCTCCGTACTCAGGAGAAGGTAAGGAATGTGTTTTGGGGTGTCATTTTACATATACCCATGCTGGGTGAGAGAAATATCTTGGCAAAAGACAACTTTTCCCATTTTTTTTATACAAAGTTGGCATTTGACCAAGATATTTATCTCACCCAGCATGGGTATATGTAAAATGACACCCCAAAACACATTCCCCAACTTCTCCTGAATACGGCGATACCACATGTGTGGCACTTTTTTGCAGCCTAGGTGGGCAAAGGGGCCCAAATTCCTTTTAGGAGGGCATTTTTAGACATTTGGATACCAGACTTCTTCTCACGCTTTGGGGCCCCTAAAATGCCAGGGCAGTATAAATACCCCACATGTGACCCCATTTTGGAAAGAAGACACCCCAAGGTATTCAATGAGGGGCATGGCGAGTTCATTGAAAAAAAAAAATTTTGGCACAAGTTAGCGGAAATTGATTTTTTGGATTTTGTTCTCACAAAGTCTCCCTTTCCGCTAACTTGGGACAAAAATTTCAATCTTTCATGGACTCAATATGCCCCTCAGCGAATACCTTGGGGTGTCTTCTTTCCAAAATGGTGTTTTTTGTGGGGTGTTTGTACTGCCCTGGCATTTGAGGGTCTCCGCAATCATTACATGTATGCCCAGCATTAGGAGTTTCTGCTATTCTCCTTATATTGAGCATACGGGTAATGAGATTTTTTTTTTCCGTTCAGCCTCTGGGCTGAAAGAAAAAAATGAACGGCACAGATTTCTTCATTCGCATCGATCAATGTGGATGAAAAAATCTCTGCCAAAAAAAGAAAAAGGAGGGGAAAGGCGTCTGCCAGGACATAGGAGCTCCGCCCAACATCCATACCCACTTCAGCTCGTATGCCCTGGCAAACCAGATTTCTCCATTCACATCAATCGATGTGGATGAATAAATCATTGCCGGGATTTTTTTTTTTATATATACAAAGTGTTTGCCAAAGTATATGAACACCGCCGCCTCCTCAGCTCATATGCCTCGGCAAACATATCTTTTACTGCAGAGGAGAAATCTCGTCTTGCAGCGCCGCATACACCGACTTGCGTGTAATCTGACAGCAGCGCAATGCTTCTGTCCGAATGCACATCAGTGCTGCAGCTAGTCGATCGGTTGGTCCACCTGGAAGGTAAAAAAAAACAAAACAAAAAAGAAAAAACCAGGCCGCAAAGCAATAACTTTATTAACTTTAGAACAGAACATATTAACTTTTTTAAACTTTTTCAACTTTTTTACTTACCGGTAATTTTTTTTTTGTTTAGTTTTTTTTACCTTTATAGAACAAACCTCTCCTTCCCCATGGGACAATGTGCAAAGCGCAAATCGCCCAAAGATGTGGCGAAGTACGTTATGCACTTTATCCCAGGTGAAAGGAGAGGTTTGCAGCAGCTGAGAGTAAAAGGGCCCTAATAGCCCTGTGTGCCTGTCCTGTGAGATGCAATCCCTATGCTAGGTGTACCTGTGTGTGGTACTTCCGGAAACACTCTCCATAGCATAGGGCAGGGTGGTCAGCACAGTCAGGACAGAAATAGCGGGTGTCACGCCTTATTCCACTCCTGCTACAGACACGACATCTTTTTCGGGGTGACGGTTGGGTTGAGGTACCAGGAACGACACTGGGGAAATGTCGCTCGTGTAGACGGCTAACTACACTGGGGGATGGGGCCACGGAACCTCCTGGGTAAAGGAGGTTCTCGATGATCTCTTCCTGGAATTTGAGGAAAGATCGTGTTCTCCCAGCCTTACTGTAGAGAACAAAACTATTGTACAGAGCCAATTGAATCAAATATACAGACACCTTCTTATACCAGCGTCTGGTTCTGCGGGAAACTAAATACGGAGACAACATCTGGTCATTGAAGTCCACCCCTCCCATGAGCGCATTATAGTCGTGGACACAGAGGGGCTTTTCAATGACACGGGTTGCTCGCTCAATTGGATTGTCGTGTCTGCGTGAATGGAGGAGAGCATGTAAACGTCACGCTTGTCTCTCCATTTCACCGCGAGCAGTTCTTCGTTACACAAGGCAGCCCTCTCCCCCCTTGCAAGACGGGTGGTTACAAGCCGTTGGGGGAAGCCCACGCGACTAGTTCGCGCGGTGCCACAGGCGCAAATCCGTTCTAGAAACAAATGCCTAAAGAGGGCCACACTTGTGTAAAAATTGTCCACATAAAGATGGTACCCCTTGCCGAATAAGGGTGACACCAAGTCCCAGACTGTCTTCCCACTGCTCCCAGGTAGTCAGGGCAACCGACCGGCTCCAGGGTCTGATCTTTTCCCTCATAGACACGAAATTTGTGGGTATAGCCTGTGGCCCTTTCACAGAGCTTATACAATTTGACCCCATACCGGGCACGCTTGCTTGGGATGTACTGTTTGAAGCCAAGGCGCCCGGTAAAATGTATTAGGGACTCGTCTACGCAGATGTTTTGCTCGGGGGTATACAAATCTGCAAATTTCTGGTTGAAATGGTCTATGAGGGGCCGAATTTTGTGGAGCCGGTCAAAAGCTGGGTGGCCTCTGGGACGGGAGGTGGTGGTGTCGCTAAAATGCAGGAAACGGAGGATGGCCTCAAATCGTGCCCTGGACATAGCAGCAGAGAACATGGGCATGTGATGAATCGGGTGCGTTGACCAATATGACCGCAATTCATGCTTTTTTTGTCAGGCCCATGTTGAGGAGAAGGCCCAAAAAAATTTTAATTTCGGAAACCTTGGACTGGTTTCCACCGGAAAGGCTGGGCATAAAAGCTTCCCGGGTTGGCGGATATAAATTGTGTGGCATACTGGTTGGTCTCTGCCACGACTAAGTCCAAGAGCTCCGCAGTCAAGAACAGCTCAAAAAATCCCAGGGCCGAACCGATTTGAGCCGTCTCAACCCGAACTCCAGACTGGGCGGTGAAAGGGGGAACTACAGGTGCGGCTGAAGTTGGTGACTGCCAATCAGGGTTTGCCAGCACCTCAGGGATTCTAGGGGCTCTACGGGCCTGTCTGTGCGGTGGCTGCGACGGGGTAACTAGTGCACGTGCCACCGTACCAGCTTCAACTGCCCTTCTGGTGCTCGCCACGTCACCATGTTGTACGGCAGTGCTGGTACTAGGTCCAGGGAGGGCTGCGCTGCTGGTGTATGCCTCACCACGTGATCCGGCAGCGACAGCCCCACTCTGCTGCTCTTGAAGCGGATCCTGCATAACCTGTGGTCTAGCGACATGGGGCCGGGTACGCCTGGTGCTGCCAGGGACCTCCACCTCCTCGTCCGAACTTTGGGTCAGAGAGCCACTGCTTTCTACAGGTTCATATTCTGACCCGCTAGATTCGTCAGATGAGGGTTCCCACTCCTCATCCGACTGGGTCAGAATCCTGTAGGCCTCTTCAGAAGAATACCCCCTGTTTGACATTTTGGACTACTAAATTTAGGGGTATTCCCTGAGACTACCCAAGAAAAAAAGCAAGCCTGTCTTACAAAGGGGAGGCTAGCGAAGTACCGGAGGCCGCTGCGGTTGATAAAAAATATCAAAACAGATTTTTTTATCGCCGCAGTGCGTGTAAAATGAATGTGCAGTGATCAAAAAATATATATTTTTTGTCACTGCGGTGGGGCGGGCGTGGGTGAACGCACGTGTGGGCGACCGATCAGGCCTGATCGGGCAAACACTGCGTTTTGGGTGGAGGGCGAACTAAAGTGACACTAATACTATTATAGATCTGACCGTGATCAGTTTTGATCACTTACAGATACTATAAAAGTACAAATGCTGATTAGCGATACGCTATTCAGCGAATAAAAGTGACTGCGGTGCGGTGGGGTGGGCGCTAACTGACGCTAACTACCTAACCAAGGGGCCTAAACTATCCCTAAAACCTAACAGCCAATACTAGTGAAAAAAAAAAAGTGACAGTTTACACTGATCACTTTTTTTCCTTTCACTGGTGATTGACAGGGGCGATCAAAGGGGTGATCAAAGGGTTAATTGGGGTGCAGGGGGGTGATCAGGGCTACAGTGAAGTGTTTGGTGTACTCACAGTGATGTCTGCTTCTCTGCTGGATCCAACCGACGAAAAGGACCAGCAGAGGAGCAGAGAAGCCATATAACAGATCATATTTACTAATATGATCTGTTATATGGCTTGTGATTGGATTTTTTAAAAATCGCCAGCCTGCCAGCCAATGATCGTTGCTGGCAGGCTGGTGACGAACTTGTTCTTTAACTTTTGCCGGCCCGCGATGCGCATGCGCGGGCCGGCTTGGAGCGAAATCTCGCGTCTCGCGAGATGACGCGTATATGCGTGACTGTGCGCAGCGCTGCCACCTCCGGAACGCGAATCTGCGTTAGGCGGTCCGGAGGTGGTTAAAGAGGACCTCTCACCGCTCCTGACATGCTTGTTTTAATAGCTTCATGCATTCCCCATGTAATAACAACTGTGGAACATCTATTCTTATGGCTCTATGTTGTGCCATTCCTTTATTATTCCTGCTAGAAGTTATGATTTAATTGCCAGCAGTCAGCAGTAAGGGTACTGAGGGGAGGTAACCAGTTGGGGTGTGTACTTGCACAGACTCACTCTATCCAATCAGTGTTGCCATTTTCAGACTGTGCAGGTACACACCCTCAACTGGTTACCTCCCCTCAGTACCCTTACTGCAGACTGCTAGCAATTAATTCATAACTTCTAGCATAAATAATAAATGAATGGCACAACATAGAGACATAAGAATAGATGTTCCAGAATTGTTATTACATGCATGAAGCTATTAATACAGGCATTTCAGGAATGATGACAGGTCCTCTTTAATTATTGGATTTATTATAAACTTGTATTTTATCTGTATATTTTTGTAAATAATTTTTTTATTAATAAGTACATTTATTTTTGACATTGTCATACAAAAATTCACTTTAAATGGTCACTAACCTTTTAAACAACTTCTTCTCAAGGGTCACTTTAGGGGATCCTAAACAAATCTGTAGATCACTTTGATTAAATATTTTCATCTTATCCTTCCTAAAAACACTTCTGAAATCTCTTCCACTAAGCGTAAGGGGTCTCCCTTCTAGCAATTTTGCTGTCCACTCACTGTTAGAAGGTGAATCCCATCTTTACCAACAAGAGGAGGTAGACTGGGTAAAGAAGGCGGGTGTCTCTTCACTGGCTGGCTCCGGGGCTTAGTGAGCTTCTGAGCTCTGTGCAGAGGCCCCATCCCCATCCAGGGCTCAGAGCTTGAACACTGCAGAATGCTAGGCATCTCAGACTGCTGTTTTTTGTGCACTGTGGCAGCTAGATGTCAATATAAGCAGACCAGAGAACCTGGAGAGGCTGGAATGGAACCTCACTCTGTTGCCAGCAAAGTAGAAGTTAATTTGTGAGACGCTCTGAAACTGATACCCTTTAAGTTAAAATGTGAGTGATTCGGTGCAGGAATTTCTGTGCCTGAAAAAAAATCACATAAACCTGAATAGTGTTGTTTCTGCTGCATGAGCATGGATTTCGGCATACCCTATTCAGATGAATGGGACATTCGCAGAAATATCTGTAACAAATCTGCTGGGTGTGAATATTCCCTAAAAATATTGGGGTGGAAACATGCAAAATGTTACACAGTGTTTATGTAGTAAAATCATTTTAAAGGGGTTTTCCAAGACCCAGCAGGCCCCACAAATCCACCTATATTACTCATATCTTGCCTAGTGAAGAAGATTGTAATACAGTTACCATTTAGAAGATGCATAGGTGCTTGGGAACCCGGCCATGTGATGCTCCTCTTCTGTAAATCAAACTACCCCTAATGTCACATCCTTTAACTGATTTCCAGATTGGTCAATTAACAGGGACTTCAATATTTCAGCCCAGGAAGTGGAAGGTCCCGTGGACGTGGTGCATCTATTATATCTACCTCCCCTGCACATGCGCCAGGGAGTGCAATGGTTCTGGTCCTGTCTGCAGCACCTCCCCTGTCCAGGGCTTCAGAAGGGACATTCCCGTTAGGGCTCGTTCACACAAATGTGTGAAGCCCGTGCTGTGGATTGCTAATGTCAGTCCGCAATGCACAGGCACCGTCCGTGGGGCAGGTGCACGGGGATCGCAGACCCATTCACTTGAATGGGTCCACGAATCTTCCGTTCCGCAAAAATATAGAGCAAGTTCTATCTTTTTGTGGTGAGGAATCACGGAATGGAACCCCAGAAAGCACTCCTTAGTAGAGTTGTTGCGATACCAAATTTTTGATTCGGTTTCGATACCATGAAAAAGTATTGCGATACTCGATACCATTCGATACCACGCGAAAAAAATAAACAAAAAAAGCCACGTGCATTCCTCATTTTTAAAAATGGCGAATCGCGCAGTTTTTATTTTATTTTTTCTGTTCCGGCATTCACCACCTAGATTTTTTTTTTATATTTTAATAGTTTGGACTTTTCTGACGTGGCGATGTAATATGTTTATTTATATATTTTATATGTGAAATTGGGAAAAGGGGGGTGATTTATACTTCATATTTTAGTGTTTTTTTTTTTTTCACTTTTTATTTAATAACTATTTCCCCCCTTAGGGGCTAGAACCTGGGATCTTTCATCCCTTTTCCTATTCACCCTGATAGATCTCTATCAGGGTGAATAGGACTCCACACTGTCCCTGCTGCTCTGTGCTTTGTGCACACAGCATCAGGGATGTTACCATGGCAACCAGGGCTTCTGTAGCGTCCTGGCTGCCATGGTAACCGATCGGAGCCCCAGGCTTACACAGCTGGGGCTCCGATCAGAAGCTGCCACTGCACCACCAATGAGGGGGAGTGGAGAGGTCCCTGTGGCCACTGCCACCAATGATTTTAATACTGGAGGGTTGAGAGGGGCCGGCGCACTGTGCCACCAATGATTTTAATGGGATGGGGGGATTGAGGGGGAGGGGGTGCACTGCACCACCAATGATTTTACCCCTTTATACAGGAGGCGGGTACTAGCAGATCAGCGGCAGTTAACTGCCGCTGATCGCAGCTCCCTGTCAGGGGCAGGGTGCCGGCAATGCGATTCTGCTGCCGGCACCCGCCTCCTGTATGTGTTAAAGACTGACTACTGTATATGAGTCCAGACTTTCACTATTAGGCCACACAGAGCGGCGCCCAGCGATGTCTCAGCACTCACCATTTAGTCCTGGGCGCCGCTCCGTTCGCCCGCAGTGCCCCATTACTGTCTCCTCTCCTGCTCCACATGCTGCTGATTACTATCGGAGCGATGGGAGGAGACATCAGCTTCACTAGTGGGCGTTCCTTCTCCCTGGCTGTAGCGCTGTCCAATCGCAGCGCAGGGAAAAGGAACGCCCACTAGTGAAGCTGATGTCTCCTCCCATCGCTCCGATAGTAATCCTATCATTGGTGGCGCAGTGCGCCCGCCCCTCCTCCGCCCCTCTCTTCTCATTGCCGCCCCTCCTCCACCCCCTCTCTTCTCATTGCCGCCCCTCCTCCACCCCTCTCTTCTCATTGCCGCCCCTCCTCCGCCCCTCTCTTCTCATTGGTGGCAGCGGCAGCAGCACAGGGGGAGGGAGGACAGCTTCCTTCTCCCCGTGCTGCTGAGAGAGAACATGAGCGCGCCGATAGCAGCGCGCTCATGTTCAGAGATACTAGACTGCGCAGAAGCGCAGCCCAGTATCGAAAAAACGGAAATCCCGGTATCGTATCGATACCGGGACAAAAGTATCGATTGGGTATCGAAATTTCGATACCCGCAACAACCCTACTCCTTAGTGCTTCCGTAGTGTTCCGTTCCCCTGTTCCGCATCTCCGGATTTGCAGACCCATTGAAATGAATGGGTCCGCATCCGTGATGCGGCATGGCCACGGAACGTTGCCCGTGTATTGCTGATCCGAAAATGCGGTCCGCAATACAGCAACGGGCATCACACGTTCGAGTGAACGAGCCCTTAAGGTGTGAAAACTCTTTTCATTTTTAAACTTCTAGTTTCACTGAAATCATTTAATTACCAAATAATATTTTTTTCAATTTTTTAAAACAATATTTTTTCTATATTTTAGAAATGGCCTGGATTAAATAAATTTCAACAGTTTTGATCACTTTTCTAATTTGTAAAAAAGGATTAAACGGGGCAAATATAATAATGGTGAATATACAGCAACACACGGTATACATTTCACATTAATTATGATTAGCTCCTAGAGGAAGTGCTCTCAGAGGAGCAGTCAGCTTATAAACTGTCTTCCACCTGCCGCACATTAACTGCCGCCGGTAGTTTTTCAGCTAAGTGTCACGTTTCGATTTGGACGTCGTTTCGTGGATCTCATTTTCAGCACTAACACTTGGGATATTTTTGTCCTGCACGCATTATTACTTTGCTGTTATTTTAATAGAAATGGACTTTCATTCCTGCTGCTTGCTGTGTGACCTATATAAGCTTGACACGGACATTAACCCAAAAATTAACCCAAAGAGGTTCTCGTCAGAAGCTAATGTCTTACAGGCCATAGGCGTTCAGGAGCAGTACAGGCTCACTCCTCTACTTCAATGAAGATCTTAACTTCCTCAGCTTGTCAGTATAGCCAAAATACCTGTATAAAGGTGCAGCCGATTGCGTAATAATCGAATAATCTCTCGTCATAGGGTCTCAATACCGGAGGAAAACGCTTCAGTTTTGTCTCCATTCATTGTCAATGGGGACAAAACTGAACTGAAGGGAACGGAGTCACCAGAATGCATTCTGCTCCATTTCACTGCGTTCCCAAGCCGGACACAAAAGCGCAGCAAGCAGCGTTTTTGAGTGCATCCTGGGATACGGAGCATGACTCACAATGTAAGTAAATGGGGACGGATCCGTTTTCTCTGACATAAAAGAAAACAGATCCATCCCCCATTGACTTACAATGGTTGTAGAGACGGATCAGTCATTGCTATGTTGAAGATAATACAACCGGATTCGTTCATAACGGATGCAGCCGGTTGTATTATCGTCAAGGAAGCGTTTTTGCTGATCCATGACAGAGCCAGCAAAAACGCTGGTGTGAAGGAGCCCTAATAGAGTGTTTCCTAGTGTATTGATTTCACATATCTTGGGGACAAGGCTTGTTGCAGTGGATTATTCCCAATAGATGAAGCTACTTATGTTTCTTAAAGGGAATCTTTCAGTTCCAACCACCCCCTCAGAGTAAGTGACGCCGAGTCCGGTCATGTAATTATTATTTTCATACAGACTTGTATTCCAATGCTGTGCTCCCACAAACACATTGAAAGGACTCCTCTCTAAGTCCATTATGTGTGTTAGCACGGGACTCCTCTCAACGCATTTTCCTGCTGGTTTGATGGAGCACAGCATCAGAATTCAAGTATGAAGATAAAAATGACATAACCGGACTCGGTGTGACACCATTTGCTCTAGTTTGGGAGTGTTCTGGTGACGACAGATTCTGTTTAAACACCTTTTACAACGTGTATGAGCATTTCTTATACTGGTTGTAAGATAATTGTATCTTATTGCCACCTTCCAGTTCAAGATAACAAAAAATGACATTAAGGCCCCATACTCACAACAGTATCTATTTTTGAGGTATCCAAATGGCAAATCCACAAAACACAGATAGCGGCCGTTTGCTTCCCGCTGTTTCCCCTTCCCGCACTATGTTACAAATGACTATGCTTACCTGCAAAATGGACAAAATAGGACATGTTCAAATTTTTTTTTTTGGGGGGGGGGGGCACGGAACTAATAATACGGAAGCGAACAGCACATGGTATGGTGTCCGTATCTTTTGCAGCCCCTTTGAAATGAATGGGTCCTCATCTGATTTTTAATGATGTGGGTCGGATGCAGACCGAAAATAAGGTCATGTGCATGGGGTCTAACCGAAGAACGAACAGAACACTTCCATGCTGACCTCCTTGTCAGTTTTCAGATCCACCAATTCCCGGGCTCCTCTTCTACCATCCAAGATGACCACAACGCTTCTCACACTGTGTGTTTGGTAGCTCAATACCTCATTGTGGCCAATCAGAGAGAGTGGCTGGATCAGCAGGAAGTCTGGAAACCATTGCGGCCATCTTGGATGGCAGAAGAGGAGCCTGGGAATCAGCAGCTAAAAAGATGAAAAGGAGGTCCCCATGTGAGGGGTTCTGATCATCCCCCAGTTAATATCAACTTCTTTATTGAACCCGAAGGTCGCTCTACAGCTAAGTAAATGGATGAAATTTGCTCACCCGACATCTTTTCTTCTGGCATTTCCTGCAGGTAGATTACATAGTGATGAAGATGATAGTTACATAGTTAATGTGGTTGAAAAAAGATATAAGTCCATCAAGTTCAACAAAAGGATAGGTGGGGATGCGAATCACAGAAGGAAGTGAGACTCAGATTTCTACACATTTTCATAAGCATTAATGTCATTTAATTTTAGGAATTCATCTAAACCCTTTTTGAAACTACCCCCTGTTCCTGCTGTGACCACGTCCTGAGGAGTCTATTCCACACATTCACAGTTCTTACAGTAAGAAGTTTTGACGCTTTGACTGAACGTTTTCTTCTCCAGTCGGAGGCAGCGCCCCCTTGTCTTTAGGGGGCATTTTACATGGAACAGTTTTTCCCCATATTTTTTGTGCGGCCCATTTATATACTTGTACAGGTTAATCATGTCCCCCCTTAGACGTCTCTTCTCAAGACTAAATAAATGTAATTCTTTTAATCTTTCTTCATAACCAAGACCTTTCTTCTTTCGCAGGATAATAAATAAGATGGAGAACACATCGTACTTCGGTGAGTTGCACATACTGCCTTTTGCCGCTAGACACCAAGATAAGCCGTTCCTCTTCAGTCTATTTCTTTGTATCTACACCTCCGGGGTGTTAGTGAATGTCACCAGCATTGCTGTAATATACCTGGACCCCCGCTTACATAACCCCATGTACCTATTTCTTTCTATGCTGTCGATGGTGGACATCTGTTATACAACCGTCATTATCCCGATGCTCCTGGACATGCTCTTCTCTACAGGCAACAAAGTATCACTGACGCAATGTTTTACACAAATGTTCTTCTTTTTCATGGCTTGTGGAGCGGAGGATATCATTATGTTCATCATGGCATATGACAGATATGTCGCCATTTGTAGTCCTTTACACTATACCCAGGTCTTCAGCCAGAAGAACTGTCTCCTCATAGCCATCGCCATCTGGATAACCGGCGCTCTGAATTCTTTCTTATTCACCATGTCGGCCTCAAACATGTCTTTCTGTCGGTCCAACACAATTCAACATATCTACTGTGATTCCAAAGCTCTGACGAAGATCGCCTGTGTCGGCACCGAACTCTTCTACGTAGTCATGTATCTGGAGTTACTTGTATTTGGTGTCGGGTCATTTGTGTGCAGTCTGACCTCTTACATAAAAATCCTCAGTGTTATATTAAGAATGAAATCGCAAGATGGAAGGATGAAAGTCTTCTCCACCTGCTCATCCCACCTTGCTGTCCTTCTTCTGTATTACAGCACAGGAGTCTCTGCGTTTTTGATTCCCTCATCAGAACAATCCTATCTTCTGGATCAGATTTTTACTGCATTGTATTCTACACTTACTCCTATACTCAATCCCTTAATATACAGTCTACGAAATAATGATGTCAAGAGGGCTCTGCTGAGATTACTGGGGGTCCACAAAAGGTAGAAGCGAGGAAGTCTTAAGAAACTTTAAAGGAATAAAAAAATTGCACCCAAAACTTCTACACAAACAATATACAATCCTTGACCAAAGGTTTATTAAAATTTGACGATGACCTTTTTATGTGCTTGCTAAACACCTCATTTCAATACTATAGACCTAGTTCTATACAGAATAGTTTTCTCCAGTGAAAGGCTCTTTACTAGGAGGTCTAATTAGTTATGATAGGGGGTTTGAGAGTGATAGGGTCTGACTTGCCCAAGGTCTTCACCACCAGCTCATCCAACCCTGTTGTCACTATTTTATTCACGCACTTTTATAGCGCTGACATATTCCGCAGCACTTTACAGCCATTAGCATCACACTGTCCCTAGTGGGGCTCACAATCTAAGGTCCCTATCAGTATGTCTTTGGAGTGTGGGAGGAAACCCCCACAAACACAGAGAACATACACGCTTCATGCAGATGTTGTCCTTGGTCGGATTTGAACCTAGGAGCCCAGCGCTGCAGGGCACCAGTGCTAACCACTGAGCCACTTACCACTGAGCCAACGTACACAAGCGCACCATCAGGGCAGACAGGTCTTGCCCATGTCCTACTCATCTATGATACCCATTTGATCATTTACAGCAGGCATGCTCAACCTGCGGCCCTACAGCAAAACTACAACTCCCATCATTCCCGGACAGCCTACAACTATCAGCCTACATAAGGGCATGGTGGGAGTTGTAGTTTTACAACAGCTGGACGGCCGCAGGTTGAGCATGCCTGATCTACAGTATACACCACAGTGAAGGGCGCTCTTCAACGAGTAGCTGCCATAACATGAAATACTAAACATCGGTCACTATTCCATTTTTTATTACATTATCCTAATAATGACAAATAACTGCATTCATTTACTATCCAAGCTTATCATACAGATGTGTGTCCCAATAAAGGGGTCGTCTCACTCAGCCAACAGCAATTATCATGTAGAGAAAGTTAATACAAGCCACTTACTAATGTATTGTGATTGTCCATATTTAAATCACCTGCGGTCTTACATATAAACGGTACACTCCCGCAATTACATCATGTATAATGAATTATTGACTGTATGATGTATTGTCATGATCACTGTATTGTTTGTACACTTATGAGTATAACACTAACGTTTTAATTAGAATGCTCACTTTATCATGTGTAAATTATGGGACCTCCACGCATCCATGTATAATATGCCACATTTATGTATACATTAAGACTAGATCCATACTCATTCTTGATAGAGTCCTATTGATTCTTTACACTCCGTGCCATCCGTGCGCATGACCGTTTGGTCCGGCCGTCTCCTTCCGCCCTCTCTCTCTTGTGCAGGGCAGTGGTGGCGATGGCGATCGGCATCATAGGATTTGTGACCGCCCTCTCCCCCACTGGCCTCAGAGGAAGGGCGGAAGTAACATGACGTGGCGGACGTTGATTGGTCATGCGCCGCCGTGATGACATGGAATTTCACAGAGAATCACATGACGCCAGAATAGACACAGGATTGGTTGACGGCGCCTTATTAGTTTTCTCTCCCTCCCTGGTGTTTAACTCCTCCTGAGGAAGCAAACTATACGCGAAACGCGCGTTGAGGAGCGCCATTGCCCTGGTACCTGTCCCAGCTCTGTTGGTATGTAGTCCTATTCACTTGTATTACCTAGTACTTTTTGGACTTTGCGTCTGTAACTTTGGTATTTATGCACTCCGGTTCCTTGAGGCTAGCACACCCTTGCTATAGATTCTCCATGTACCTGGCACTATATCCATGGGGATAATTGGCCATTCAGATATTATACATATGGAGATTCTATCATGTCCATCTATTTGATGGGGCAGGTAGCAGTGTGATGCAGGATTGTGGTTGTCCCTGCTTATTTATTGTCGTATAATATGTATCATGTATGTCTTTTATGGATATTGTAATAAAATTGACTTGTATTTTCTCATACCGGTGTGTTATGCACTCTTTTTCTTCATTGTGTTATTTTGTGATTGTCCATATTGTCTCCTGTGCTAGTTGGATCCATTTTTTCATCACATTATACACGGCTCATTTCCATGGTTATGACGGCCCTGTAATCCATCAGTGGTGGTCGTGCTTGCACACTATAGAAAAAAAAGTGCTGGACTATGCGCACTCCAGTGGTCTCGAGTGCCAGACAGGCCAGCGCTTTTTCCTATACTGAGCCAGCACGACCACCGCTGCTGGACTACAGGGTGGTCATAACCATGGAAACGAGCCGTTTATATTGTTATGGAAATATTAATCCAGCCAGCAAAGGAGGCAACGTGGAGAATCACAATACATTAGTAATGCCTTGTAGTAAAGGGTATGTATGCCTTTGGGGGCAATTTTTTTTATTATTGCATACTCATTTTGAGCTAAAAAAAAATTTTTTAATTGAACTTTATAAAAAAAATATAGCGTCTTTTTTACTGTACAGAGCTGACATGCTCTAGAAGCATCCTTCAGATTTTGTGTCTTTTCCGTCAGACCAGGAGCTGCTGGTCTCCTTATCTCTGCTCTCTGACCTCCTAAACTCTCATTATAGCTCAATCCTTATCTTACTGATAGGAATGTGGCTTAACCACCTCAGCCCCCCTAGCTTAAACACCCTGAAAGACCAGGCCACTTTTTACACTTCTGACCTACACTACTTTCACCGTTTATTGCTCGGTCATGCAACTTACCACCCAAATGAATTTTACCTCCTTTTCTTCTCACTAATAGAGCTTACATTTGGTGGTATTTCATTGCTGCTGACATTTTTACTTTTTTTTGTTATTAATCGAAATTTAATGATTTTTTTGCAAAAAAATGAAATTTTTCACTTTCAGTTGTCAAATTTTGCAAAAAAAAAACGAGATCCATATATAAATTTTGCTCTAAATTTATTGTTCTACATGTCTTTGATAAAAAAAAAATGTTTGGGTAAAAAAAAAATGGTTTGGGTAAAAGTTATAGCGTTTACAAACTATGGTACAAAAATGTGAATTTCCGCATTTTGAAGCAGCTCTGACTTTCTGAGCACCTGTCATGTTTCCTGGGGTTCTACAATGCCCATATAGTACAAACACCCCACAAATGACCCCATTTCGGAAAGTAGACACCCTAAGGTATTCGCTGATGGGCATAGTGAGTTCATAGAACTTTTTATTTTTTGTCACAAGTTAGCGGAAAATGATGATTTTTTTTTATTGATTTTTTTTCTTACAAAGTCTCATATTCCACTAACTTGTGACAAAAAATAAAAACTTCCATGAACTCACTATGCCCATCAGCGAATACCTTGGGGTGTCTTCTTTCCAAAATGGGGTCACTTGTGGGGTAGTTATACTGCCCTGGCATTCTAGGGGCCCAAATGTGTGGTAAGGAGTTTGAAATCAAATTCTGTAAAAAATGACGAGTGAAATCCGAAAGGTGCTCTTTGGAATATGGGCCCCTTTGCCCACCTAGGCTGCAAAAAAGTGTCACACATGTGGTATCGCCGTACTCAGGAGAAGTTGGGGAATGTGTTTTGGGGTGTCATTTTACATATACCCATGCTGGGTGAGAAATATCTTGGTCAAATGCCAACTTTGTATAAAAAAAATGGGAAAAGTTGTCTTTTGCCAAGATATTTCTCTCAGCGAAGACCTGCCAAACAGTGAGTAAATCACACATAAGTGATAAAAGCTAAGATAATTATTGTCACATTTATAAACAATAGTGATATTAAGAACGGCTGCACCAGTAAGAAAACGAGATGTTTCGTATCTACAAGAGTTATACAAGGACATTTGAGACCAGCGCAGCAATAGACTAAGATTGTACAAGCAAGGGACACTTTTCATGCTTTTCTATATGAATTCCAGAGCTGAAACAAATAAGGATAATTTACGGGCACAGCAAGAACTGGTATCGCCTAGAACAAATAAATTAATCTGTGTGCAATAGATGTGCTACACTACGAACATTGTAATATAACAATGGATAAGATAATATAGCGACAAGATCTATTTACGTTAATATTGCAATCAAGTACACACGATTTGTATATAGATTATATGTGCAAAGGTACAATTTTATATACAAACCGTGCTTACAGCATATATACAGGTTGATCGACGTCTAGTGTTTACTGTGTACAGGGGAACCGCATATATACCGCAAGTTCATCGCAACTTATTCTCTGTGCACAGTGAATACGTGTATGTTGCTGATACAACACAGCTAAAGTACCACTAATGCCAGCATAATTAGTTACATTATTATATGCGGTATCTGTATCCAATTTTGCCTATTGAAAGGTGTAATATCTATGCAATTATGTTGTATACAATGTTGTTTTGTTAGTGGTTTTTAAAGGGGTATCTTTTTATCTTGTTTTATTTAGTTTAATAAATACTTATTGATACTACAGTTTTGTTTCCATGTGGACCTGACTGCAGGTGTGCCCTACTACATTATATATATATATATATATATATATATATATATATATATATATACAGTACAGACCAAAAGTTTGGACACACCTTCTCATTCAAAGAGTTTTCTTTATTTTCATGACTATGAAGGCATCAAAACTATGAATTAACACATGTGGAATTATATACATAACAAACAAGTGTGAAACAACTGAAAATATGTCATATTCTAGGTTCTTCAAAGTAGCCACCTTTTGCTTTGATTACTGCTTTGCACACTCTTGGCATTCTCTTGATGCCTTCATAGTCATGAAAATAAAGAAAACTCTTTGAATGAGAAGGTGTGTCCAAACTTTTGGTCTGTACTGTATATATCTATATCAATGTTTTTATTAAAATTTTATATTTTTGTTCTTTTAAACATATGTATTTGACATGTATTTGTACTAGCCTGCAGCAAAATTGTTATCCAATGACCGTCTAATATACCTCTGGCCACATAATAACTTGATGTTTTCTGTCCGGTGAATGCCTAATGTTTGGAGCTCGTACTCCCGTGGGGCCCAAAATAAAAGTTTCCGAGGCTCCAGCAGGCCACATTTTTGACAGTTTACCTTTAAGACGCATAAAAATGGCCCCTGATTAAAATACATATTTTTTGTTGGAATTTTTGTCATTGATCCCCCTCTAGTATGTCACTGTCCATGTTGTGGGACGATTTGTGAACTTCTACTAAGTATTTGGTGGCTGAAAATATGAGCTGAAGGTTTTTCAGGTTCGCCTGCCATTAAAGTGAATGGGGCCCGCCCCAAACTTGTGGTTCGTGAACAATTGATCACATTAGCACGATTGCGTTCGCGAATCGTACCGGCCGATGTTCGTCCATCACTGCCCCTCGCCCATTTCACTGGGTGGTTCACTATTACCATATGGACGCTGTTCAGTACAATTATTTTGGCGGCACTATTGTTTTCTGGAGTCCACACTAGGCATCCAAATTTCCTAGGTATAACAATAATTATCGCACTACTATTTCTGGGCTCACTTTTTGAACATGGCAGAATATCTAGGAGGGAAGAATCTAATAAACGGTGGCATCTTATTACAGCACTATTTCGGAAATCAGAGTGCTCTCTAACTGCATGACTAGGGGCCGGATGTTATACACTGGTAGCAACAAAACTAAAGTCAATGATTAACCCCTTCACGATATCTGCTGCACATGTACGTGAGTGTGGCTCCTTACCGCATCCTCACGTGCATGTACGCGATGGGATCGGGCCCTGCTGTTACTGATAGCCGGGCCCCTGCTGCATCCGCCGGCATCGCTATACAGAGAGAGCGGGCTCCATCTGACTCCATCGCACACCCCCTCCCCGCGCTGGAAGGGGGTCGAGATGGTTGCCTTACACAGGCATCGGAGCAGCCAGCCTACGGAAGCCCAGGAGATCCAGCCTGAGCGCTGGGTCTCCTAGGCAACTGTCAGCCTCTCACTGTGTGAGAGGCTGACAGTTCAATTCAGTACAATACAGAATGTATTGTACTGAATTGAAACAGGGATAAAACCCTGAAAAGGTGAAGTCCCAAAGTGGGACAAATATAAAACGTAAAATAAAGTTTAAAAAAAGCGTCCTTTTTCCAAAATAAAGTAAAAATAAAATTGAAAAAATAGGGGGGGAAAAAAAAGTTGACATATTACATATCGCCGCGTTCATATAGACCGGCTCTATAAAAATATCACATGACCTAACCCCTCAGGTGAACACTGTCAAATAAGTAAAATAAAAATAAAAAATTTTGTCACCTTACATCACTAAAAGTGCAACACCAAGCGATCAAAAAGGCATTTGCCCACCAAAATAGTATCAATCTAACTGTCACCTCATCCCGCAAAAAATGAGCCCCTACCTAAAACATAAAAAAAACTATGGCTCTCAGACTATGAAGACACTAAAACATGATTTATTTTTTTGTTTAAAAAAAAATTGTGTATAAAACTTTAATAAATAAATAAAAGTAGACAAATTAGGTATTGCCACGTCCGTAACGACCTGCTCTATAAATATATCGCATGAGTTAACCCCTCAGGTGAACACCGTAAAAATAAATAAAAGAAAATGGTGTAAAAAAGCAATTTTTTGTCACCTTACAACACAAAAAGTATAATATCAAGCGATCAAAAAGTCATACGCACCCCAAAATCATACCAATCAATCTGTCATCTCATCCCACAAAAAATGAGACCCTACCTAAGACAAACGCCCAAAAAATAAAAAAAACTATGGCTCTCAGAATATGGAGACACTAAAACATGATTTTCTTTGTTTCAAAAATGCTGTTATTGTATAAAACTTCAATGAATAAAAAAAGTATACATATTAGGTATCCCTGTGTCCGTAATCACCTGTTGTATAACAATATCACATGACCTAAACAATATCACATGACCTAACCCCTCAGGTGAACACCGCAACAATAAAAACAATGTCAAAAAAGCTATTTTTTGTCACCTTACATCACAAAAAGTGTAATACCAAGCGATCAAAAAGTCATACACACTCCAAAATTGTACCAATAAAACCGTCATCTCATCCCACAAAAAATGAGAACCTACATAAGAGTCTCCCAAAAATAAAAAATACTATGGCTTTCAGAATATGGAGACACTAAAAAATATTTTTTTTCAAAAATGCTTTATTATGTAAAACTGAAACAAACAACCAAAACAAGTAGTCATATTTGGTATTGTCACATCTGTAACAACCTGCTCTATGAAAATAGCTCATGATCTAACCCAGTGGTGGCGAACCTATGGCACGTGTGCCAGAGGCGGCACTCAGAGCCCTCTCTGTGGGCACCCGCACCCTGGTGTACCAATATGCCTTAGACTTTTCCTGCCATTCATCAGCGCAGGACGCACTATGAACAGCCCATTGAATGCAGGCAGGCTATTATAGCTAATCGATAAAGTACATGGAAGATACACTATATTGGTATTCAGGGTAAATTGCATGTATTGCACTGTATTGCATGTGATTGGCTAAAATATAAACTGTCACAGTCTTTTACAAGGGCCCCAGGGGGAGTGTCCCTTGCTAGGAAACCTGCATAAAAGGCGGAAAAAAAACCCATTAAAGTGTTCCTGTTTTTACACCTTCATGAAGTTTTGGCTCATGTTTGGGGGATGGGATAACTACACTCTTGGGGATTGCTATATCACAATACTCCCCTGAGTATAAGCTCTTGTAAGAGCTTGTTCCTGGCTCCGATGGTGGTTTTGGTGTAGAGTGGAGTGCTTGGAGTCCTCGGGAAGCACTAGGAGCATCCATTCGACGGAGGTACCCGGTCGGGGTGCTAGGATATCCGTTACATTGGTGGCAAGCAGTGGGATGGCATCCTAGTGTGAGGAGAAGCAGTTCGGAGACACCGTTCGTGGATTTACAAAATTGAGGGCAACGCTAGTATCCGTACAGCGCCTCTGGCTACAGCAATATGGATGCCGTTGGTTCCTGCACAGCATTCCATGAGGAAGATCACCCGGATTACAGGGATGCCGAGCGGAAAGGCCACCAGGCCCTGGAGGACGTACAGCGTCGGAGGGGTGAGAGTCTTCCCAGTGAGGAGCAGAGATTACGAATGCGATTGGCGCTGCGACTACCTCTACTGGGAGAGCAACCATTGACGGAGTGGGTGTCAGAGCTTGAGACACTGGTATGGCAGGAAACCTGGCTGGATGACGCTTACCAAGCACTATGGTGGGACACAGTACGACAGTCTCCATGGATGGAGGAGTACGCCAAGTCCGAAGGTGAGGAATATAATTGACCTGGGTTATTGTGGGAGTCTTTTGAAGACATTGACTTTGGGAGCACAGAAGAATCTAGATTTTGGGACATTACTGACTACAGGGGGGACTTGCACAATTGGCCTACAACTAGTGGGGTGAGGGCAGATCTGACCTTTCTGGTCCAAAGGGAGTGGGAGCTGGAGCAAGATTATCAACAATTGTTTCGCTCCATTCAAGCCCAGCGCAAGATACAAGACAGTTGGATACCAGGCCCAGACCTGCAGCCCTACCCCTGGCAAGTCACAGCTGAGGTATCCCCTACTTCCTCACCAACTGTGGATGTAGGGGACTTCATAGACTGGTACTGGGAGGAACCCCAGTCGGCAGGTGTAGATGGGACCGTAGTCACTCCACCAGCCCAACAGGGTGGCTGGGGAGGCGGCCCAGATCCCCAACTGCCACTGGGAGTCCAGGGGGAGGAGATTGTCGGTCCCTCACCCCTGCAACAACCAGCATCACGGGTAGTGGAGACAGTCGGTCTCACTCCCCAGCGGCAGTGTACTTTGAAGGGAGAGGAGACAACCGGTCTCTCTTCCCAACCACAGGGGGACAGCACCCCTAACTCCGATGGTGCAGATGGGACCGCAGTCTCTGCACCAGGCCTACCGGGATGCTGGACGGCCGGTACGGATCCCCCACAACCCTGCAGGAATGCCAGGAGGAGGCAAACGATCCCTCCTCTCCACAGCTGATCCGCTACAAGGTCCTGGGGGCAGGATTCCCTGACCCCATCCCAGCGGAAGAGCTGGCATCTGGGCAGAGCGCAGTCGGCCTCTGCCCTCCCCTATCCTCTTCTCCAGAGCCGGACTTCTCACAGGCTACCCCAGCGGAAGAGCTGGCATCTGGGCAGAGCGCAGTCGGCCTCTGCCCTCCCCTATCCTCTTCTCCAGAGCCGGACTTCCCACAGGCTACCCCAGCGGAAGAGCTGGCATCTGGGCAGAGCGCAGTCGGCCTCTGCCCTCCCCTATCCTCTTGTCCAGAGGCTGACTCCCCACTGGCTACCCCAGCGGAAGAGCTGGCATCTGGGCAGAGCGCAGTCGGCCTCTGCCCACCAAGTACCTACAGCTCAAAGCTAGAGAGCCACAAGGAAGCAAGGAGTAGCAGATGCCCACTCAACAGCTGGGGACATACAGAACAGAGTCAGGCCCCAAAATTCAACAGGTCCAGTATTGGGTTGTGGGTGGACTGCCAGACTAACTCAGGTACTGACCGGCGTGAGGTCAGGTATCTGGTTAGTCTTCCCTGGGAGGGGGAGATGTGTGGCGAAACAAACCTCGCCACAGTGTTTTGGAGGGGGCTGTTTGCCAGCCTCCTGCCCCAGGATTATGGCCCATACTAACTTTAAAGGAGAAGACAGACCGGCCGCACAGCTTAAATCTGTGGAAGTGTTTTGGGCAGGAAAGCCATGCTTGCGGCCAGCCAAATGTGACTTCCATGGAATTCGGGAAACCCTGCTCGGATCTGGGTGATTTTTGGATGTGTTGTTCACCCAGATCAGAGCTATCCATGGATGTATACATTATGGGGATGTGTGGGGTTTTGAGGTGTTTTCTGTGTGTTGGGAAAAATGTGTGTTTTCTGTCTGGTAGTGATTAAGTTAGCCCATTACGTTTGGTAATTGTATTTTGTGGATTGCGTCTCAGACAATGCCAGTGTGTTAGTTAATTGCGTCTCAGACAATGATCATTGTATTTTGTTGATTGCGTTACAGACAGAGGGAAGGGGATTTTGTGTACAATTGCTGGGAGGGTTTCAATACTGTAAATGCATGTGATTGGCTAAAATATAAACTGTCACAGTCTTTTACAAGGGCCCCAGGGGGAGTGTCCCTTGCTAGGAGACCTGCATAAAAGGCTGAAAAATAACCCATTAAAGTGTTCCTGCTTTGCCCCTTTATGAAGTCTTGGCTCATGTTTGGGGGATGGGATAACTACACTCTTGGGGATTGCTATATCATAATACTCCCCTGAGTATAAGCTCTTGTAAGAGCTTGTTCCTGGTTCCTGTCTCTGCATTTAGGAGAGGTTCACCCACTGGAGCCTTGGCGTAGGTCCAGGGTGGGTAGGAGACGGCGAGACCTCCACCAAGCTTCGGCGGTTCGTGGGGTCTGCAGTGCTGACGGTGTCAAGTGGAGTGCTTGGAGTCCTCTAGAAGCACTAGGAGCACCTATCGACGGAGGTACCCGGTCGGGGTGCTAGGCGTTCCGTTACACCGTAGTTTCCAAAATGGGGTCATTTTTGGAGTTTCTACTCTAGGGGTGCAACAGGGGGTCTTCAAATGTGACATGGCCCTCCAAAAACCATATGGCATTCCTTTCCTTCTGCGCCCTGCCGTGTGCCCGTACAGCAGTTTACGATCATAAATGGGGTGTTTCTGTAATCTACAGAATCAGGGTAATAAATATTGAGTTTTGTTTGGCTGTTTACCCTTGCTTTGTTAATGGAAAATCTGCCAAAAAAGTGAAATTCTGAAATTTCATCTCTATTTTCCTTTAATTCTTGTGGAACACCTAAAGGGTTAACAAAGTTTGTAAAATCAGTTTTGAATACCTAGAGGGCGTAGTTTCTAAAATGGGGTCATTTTTGGGTGGTTTCCATTATGTAAGCCTCACAAAGTGACTTCAGACCTGAATTGGTCCTTAAAAAGAGTTTTGGAAATTTTCTGAAAAATTTCAAGATTTGCTTCTAAACTTCTAAGCCTTCTAACGTCCCCAAAAAAAAAATGGCATTCACAAAATGATCCAAACATGAAGTAGACATATGGGAAATGTAAAGTAATAACTATTTTTGGAGGTATTACTGTCTATTATAAAAGTAGAGAAATAGACATTTAGAAATGTGAACATTTTTCAAAATTTTGGGTAAATTTTGTATTTTTTCATAAATAAAAATGAAATTTTTTGACTCAATTTTACCACTGTCATGAAGTACAATATGTGACGAGAAAACAATCTCAGAATGTCTTGGATAAGTAGAAGCGTTTTAAAGTTATAACCACATAAAGTGACATGTCAGATTTGCTAAAAATGGCCTGGTCCTGAAAGTAAAAACTAGTTTGGTCTTGAAGGGGTTAAAGAAGGTGCCCGCTACAGAGCAAGTGCCATAGCCACCAGGTTTCATACAGCAGACACCCACGGTTAATGTCCATGATTGGCGGTAATGCAGATCTCAGACATTTAAAGGGTTTCTGTCACCCCACAAAACTTTTTTTTTTTTTTTGGATAGTTAGATTGCTCATAGTGCGATATAGGAGAATATAATGCTCTTACTTACTTTCATGCGGCCGATTCTTTATAAAACGAACTTTTATAATATGTAAATGAGGGCTCTACCAGCAAGTAGGGCGTCTACTTGCTGGTAGCTGCTGCAGAAATCCGCCCCTCGCCGTGTTGATTGACAGGCCAGCCGTGATCTCCTCCTCCGGCCGGCCCTGTCAGTAATTCAAAAATCGCGCGCCTCTGGTCATTCGGCGCAGGCGCTCTGAGATGAGGAGGCTCGTCTCCTCAGCACTCCCTCAGTGCGCCTGCGCCGATGACGTCTTCTCTTTCGATGATGTCATCGGCGCAGGCGCACTGAGGGAGTGCTGAGGAGACGAGCCTCCTCATCTCAGAGCGCCTGCGCCGAATGACCAGAGGCGCGGCGATTTTTGAATTACTGACAGGGCCGGCCGGAGGAGGAGATCACGGCTGGCCCTGTCAATCACACGGCGAGGGGGCGGTTTTCTGCTGCGGCTACCAGCAAGTAGACGCCCTACTTGCTGGTAGAGCCCTCATTTACATATTATAAAAGTTTTGTTTTATAAAGAATCGGCCGCATGAAAGTAAGTAATACCATTATATTCTGCCTATATCGCCCTATAAGGAATCTAACTATCCAAAAAAAAAAAAAGAGTTTTGTGGGGTGACAGAAACCCTTTAAGGCTACTTTCACACTGGCGTTTGGTGCAGATCTGTCTTGAATCTGCACAGACAGATCCGTACCAATAATGCAAACGCTTGTATCCGTTCATAACGGATCTGTTTGCATTATTCATTCAAAAATAATTCTAAGTCAAAACGGATCCGTCTTGAATTTCATTGAAAGTCAATGGGGGACGGATCCGTTTTAAATTGCACCATATTGTGTCAGTGAAAAACTGATCCATCCCCATTGACTTACATTGTAAGTCTAGACGGATCCGTTAGGCTCCGCATAGTCAGACGGTCACCAAAACGCTGCAAGCTGCGTTTTAGTGACCGTCTAAAAAACGCAGCCGAATTGATGCATTCTGAACGGATCCTTATCCATTCAGAATGCATTGGGGCTTAACTGATCCGTTTTGGGCCGCTTGTGAGAGCCCTGAAACGGATCTCACAAGCGGACCCAGAAACGCCAGTGTGAAAGTAGCCTAACCTCTCAGATGCGATAGTCAAATGTGACTACTGTGTCTAAGAGGGCGAAAACCTGGAAGCGCGTGCATCTGGGGCAGGAATGGTTTCCCCGAAAGAGATTGGGGAGCGTTTTATACTCATAATAAGCCTGTACTAGGCTTCCAGGCTCATTACATGTATATAATAATGTATATAATAATTCAGGCCAGCAGGTGGCAGCACTGAACTGTGATATAGCGATTTCTGTATTGAATGTATAGAAGGGAGCAAATACAAATTGCAATCTGATGAACAAGTAAAAAAGAGTTGAAAAATATAAAAAAAATATAAAAATTCAATTCCCCCCCCTTCCTCAAAATAAACAATAAAAAATAAATAAACATCATGGACACTGCCACATGCGAAAACACCTGTATTATTCAAAATTTTAAAAAACGTATCCCATAAGGGCTCTTTCACACTTGCGTTGTTCTTTTCCGGCATAGGAGTTCCGTCGTCGGGGCTCTATGCCGGAAGAATCCTGATCAGTTTTATCCTAATGCATTCTAAATGGAGAGAAATCCGTTCAGGATGCATCAGGATATCTTCAGTTCGGGTACGGAACATTTTTTGGCCGGAGAAAATACCGCAGCATGCTGCGCTTTTTGCTCCGGCCAAAAATCCTGAACACTTGCCGCAAGGCCGGATCCGGAATTAATGCCCATTGAAAGGCATTAATCCGGATCCGGCCTTAAGCTAAACGTCGTTTCGGCACATTGCCGGATCCGACGATTAGCTTTTTCTGAATGGTTACCATGGCTGCCGGGACGCTAAAGTCCTGTTTGCCATGGTAAAGTGTAGTGGGGAGCAGTATACTTACCGTCCGTGCGGCTCCCGGGCGCTCCAGAGTGACGTCAGGGCGCCCCACGCGCATGGATGACGTGATCGCATGGGACACGTCATCCATGCGCATGGGGCGCTCTGACGTCACTCTGGAGCGCCCCGGGAGCCGCACGGACTGTAAGTATACTGCTCCCCCGCTCCTACTATGGCAACCAGGACTTTAATAGCGTCCTGGCTGCCATAGTAACACTGAAGCATTTTGAAGACGGATCCGTCTTCAAATGCTTTCAGTTTACTTGCGTTTTTACGGATCCGGCGTGTAATTCGGCAAATGGAGTACACGCCGGATCCGGACAACGCAAGTGGTGAAAGAGCCCTTAGGCTGGGTTCAGACCTGAGCGTATTTGAAATGCGCGTTTAACGCGCGTTTTTATGCGCGTTTTTTGCAATAGTAAACGCGCGTTTGTGTGATTGACTGCAGTGTCCTATGGCCACAAACGCGCGTCCAAAACGCCCAAAGAAGCTCAAGAACTTGTTTAGCGTCGGGCGTTTTTTAAGCGCGTTTCAAACGCGCTGTAAAACGCTCAAGTGGGAACCAGGGCCATAGGGAAGCATTGGTTTTCATGTGTTGAGCGTTTTACAGCGCGTTTGAACGCGCTGTAAACGCTCAAGTGTGATAAAACTTACCAGGAAAGGTTAAAGGACCTTAATGTATGCTTGGAAGAAAGACGAGACAGAGGGGATATGATAGAAACTTTTAAATACATAAAGGGAATCAACTCGGTAAAGGAGGAGAGAATATTAAAAGAAGAAAAACTACCACCAAGAGGACATAGTTTTAAATTAGAGGGGCAAAGGTTTAAAAGTAATATCAGGAAGTATTACTTTACTGAGAGAGTAGTGGATGCATGGAATAGCCTTCCTGCAGAAGTGGGTAGCTGCAAATACAGTGAAGGAGTTTAAGCGTGCATGGGATAGGCATAAGGCTATCCTTCATATAAGATAGGGCCGGGGGCTATCCATAGTACTCAGTATATTGGGCAGACTAGATGGGCCAAATGGTTCTTATCTGCGACACATTCTATGTTTCTATGACCCCAGCCTTAGGGCTCTTTCACACTTGCGTTGTTCTTTTCCGGGATAGAGTTCCGTCGTCGGGGCTCTATGCCGGAAGAATCCTGATCAGGATTATCCTAATGCATTCTGAATGGAGAGAAATCCGTTCAGGATGCATCAGGATGTCTTCAGTTCCGGTACGGAACTTTTGTTGGCCGGAGAAAATACCGCAGCATGCTGCGCTTTTTGCTCCGGCCAAAAATCCGGAACACTTGCCGCAAGGCCGGATCCGGAATTAATGCCCATTGGAAGGCATTGATCCGGATCCGGCCTTAAGCTAAACGTCGTTTCGGCGCATTGCCGGAGCCGACATTTAGCTTTTTCAGAGTGGTTACCATGGCTGCCGGGACGCTAAAGTCCTGACAGCCATGGTAAAGTGTAGCGGGGAGCGGGGGAGCAGCATACTTACCGTCCGTGCGGCTCCCCGGGGCCTCCAGAGTGACGTCAGGGCGCCCCACCTCGCATGGATGACGTGATCGCATGGATCACGTCATCCATGCGCATGGGGCGCTCTGACGTCATTCTGGAGCACCCCGGGAGCCGCAGGACTGTAAGGTATACCGCTCCCCCGCTCCCCGCTCCTACTATGGCAACCAGGACCTTTAATAGCGTCCTGGGTTGCCATAGTAACACTGAAAGCATTGGAAGACGTTTCCATCTTCAAATGCTTTCAGTACACTTGCGTTTTTCCGGATCCGGCAGGCACCTCGGCAACGGAAGTGCATGCCGGATCCCAACAACGCAAGTGTGAAAGAGGCCTTAGAGTTCCGTCACAGGGGCTCTATACGGAAAAGAACTGATCAGGCATATCCCATGCTTCCTGAAATGGAGAGTATTCCGTTCAGGATGCATCAGGATGTCTTCAGTTCAGTCGTTTTGACTGATCAGGCAAAATATAAAACTGTAGCTTGCTACGGTTTTATCTCCGCCAAAAAAACTGAAGACTTGCCTGAATGCATTTTTCCCTATAGGAATGTATTAGTGCATTCAAAATACGGAATATACCGGATCCGTCCTTCCGTCCTGCGCATGCGCAGACCGGTAAAAATGTGAAAAAAGATACAAGACGGATCCGTCCTTGCAATGCATTTGTGAGACGGATCCGCATCCGGATCTGTCTCACAAATGCTTTCAGTCAGCGGCAGATCGGCGGATCCGGCGGCCAGTTCCGACGACGGAACTGCCCGCCGGATCACACTGCCGCAAGTGTGAAAGTAGCCTAAGGTGAATGGTGTAACAGAATAAAAAATAAAAATGGCTGATTCACAGTTTTTTCATCACTAAAGAAAATTGAATAAAAAGTGATCAAAAAGTCATACACACCCCCAAAATATAAGCAAAAACTACAGGTCGACCTGCAAAAAATGAGCCCTCACACATCTCCGTAGACATAACTATAAAAAAGTTGTTTTTCAAATGTTTTTTTTTCTTCCCAGTATTAAATCGCAAGAAAAACTATACAAGTGTGGTACTGCCATAATCGTACTGACCTGGAGAATGAAGATCACCGCATAATAAACGCTGAAAAAAACAAAACCCAGAAAACTGTGGCAGAATTGCATATTTTTTTTCCAATTCCACCCCATTTGGAATTTTTTTTCCAGCTCCCCTGTACATTATATGGATAGGGGCAATAGAATGTCAAACTTGTCCCGCAAAAAAACAAGCCAACAGAAAAATAAAAATAGTTATGGCTCCGGGAAGGCAGGGAGTGAAAAACAAAAATGCTAAATCACTGCATCAGGAAGGGGTTAAAGGGGTTGTCCAGGCTACTCCTCAGGATAGGACACAGCACTTTAGGACCCCCATCGATCTGATATTGATGACCTATCCTTAGTTATATATATATATATATATATATATATATATAGTATATATATATATATATATATATATAAGAAATAAATTCAAACATTATAATGAGGACACCAGAATCCTAGAGGGATGTCATTAGTTCACTAGTTTCTTTTTTACCCTCACTGGTGTTTCATTAGTATACTGGAATAAAATATCAGCTTATAATTTGCCCCTATATTCTATCCATTGTGCAGTAAATGCTGCGTATTGTGTTAGGTCTGGATTTGTAGATTTCCTATTGCGGATCACGTGATGTTCTGATCTTCAGGGTTAACACGCACATCGATACTTATTAATCACAAGCAGACGTTTCCTAGATTTCTCTGTACAGTTCGGTTTTTTATGTCTTAGAAAACGACGCTGCAATCCGAAGATGCTCTGAAACGCGTTACGCAGCACATTATAAAATAAGTACATGGAGATATAATGAAGTTACTTTACACAACAACAGGTTATCTGAAGCCACAGGAACCCACAAAAAAGTCATACAATCTGACCCCATGGTAAGGTCACTACGGTGAGACTCATACTTACTTGAGCCCCACCTTTGGGTTCTGGCTCCTTCGCCCCCTCATCAATGTTGTAGATCTATGGTCTCCCTGCATCAGCGTCTTGTTTTGCGCGGGTTATGTGGGGGCTGCAGCCAATCACTGGCCATAGCTGTGATGTGTCCCACAAGCATCATGTCACTGGGTCACATGATCATGGGGTAAACGCACCGCTTTGGCCAGTAATTGGCTGCAGCGTGAACCACGTCAAACCGGATGCTGTGTGAGAATACCAAAGATTTGCAGCATTGGCGGAGGAGCAAAAGAGCTGGAACCCAGCAGCAGGGATCAGGTAAGTATGGTTTCCTCCAAGAGTCTGGCCACGCTGGGGGGGGGTCTACCCAAAGAGGCCCAGGGGATGAACAATGCCTTTAAGGAGATTTGGGTCTGAGTAGCTAAATAAGCAATGGGCTACTCTGGGCTCATGGTATGCAGATGTCATGCATCAAGTACGGCTGACAATGATTATTCACAACCTTTTACAGACTAAAAATATGATAAAAAGCCAAGCATAATGTAGACAAATGGGTTGAAAATACTTTAATGTCAACAGTAAGCTGAATGCAGATGTTTAAGGGGTTCTGCAGTTTGTTTAAACTGAATGATCTATCTCTGGATAGATCATCAGCATCTGACCGGCGGGGGGTCCGACACCTTTGAGAAGCTAGCGACCTTCTCACTGTTTACCGCCGGCCCAGTGACGTCACGACTTGTATTAACTGGCCTGGGCGCGGCTAAGCTCATTCAAGTGAACAGAGCTTACCCGCGCCCAGGCCAAATATAGCCCGATTACCACCACCTACGGTAGTTACAACCTATATGAACATTTACCACATCAGAACCTAAACATTTCAGGTAAGATAATAATACGGAACTTTGTTCCATCCTTTAAAACTAGCTCTAAAGTATCACATACTAAGAAAAAAGAGAAGAAACTCCTCAAACAGGTGGCAGAGCTTTTACTAGAATCAGATATCTGTGAGGCTCGTTCTGAAGAGAAACCTTTCCTCGACAAACCTGTGGCTAAAACAGTAGTGTCCATAACAAGCAGTGTAATCTACACACACAATGCATACATGTACATAACATGAAGCGTGTATGCCTCTTATAGAGACCCGGTCGTCTGTACTCCTTCAATTCAGCTGCTAATCTCATCCAAGTTAGAAATGGAAACACTGAACTGGTAAAATCTTCCAGCAGAGGAACCGCCTGCGGGAGTCCATAGTGTGTGGCACAGCCAGATATTGCCTCTCTGTGCAGCATCTCATTGACTTTAATGGGACCCGGCCTGTTTCCGGCATTAGTGCTAGGATTTGGCAGACAAATGCTGGGAACAGGCCGGAACCCATTATAGTAAACGGGGCCTGGCGGTTCTCCAGTACTTTTCCGGCTATGCCGGACAGGAACAGCCGATCATAAGATTTTTAAAGGGTTTTTCACAGATTTTAAGACTGATGAACTATCCTCAGGATAAGTCATCAGTATCTGATCGGTGGGGGTTCGACACTCAGGAGCCCTGCCAATTGGCTGTTTGAGAAGGGACCGGTGCTTACCAAGAACAGCATCGTACATTGCATAGCGGCTGTGCTTGGTATCGTACTCAGCTCCATTCACTTCTATGGGGCTGAGCTGTGCCAAGGCCACGTGACCGATGAATGTGCCATCACTGGCCTAGGAAAAGCAGCTAAAAGGCTGCGGTGCTCACAGACGCACGTGCTGGACCACCACCGATCAGGTACTGATGATCTATCCAAAAGATAGGTCATCAGTATTAAAATCTCAGAAAACCCTGGCATAGCCAGAAAGGACCGGAGCACCGCCAGGCCCCATTTACTATACTGGGATCTGGTCTTTTTCCGGCATTAGTGCTAGTAGCGTTTATTTGTTCGCCTGAATCCCAGCACTAATGTCAGAAACAGGACTGGTATTGGACCCCCCACTCATTAGATACTGATGACTTATCCAGAAGATAGCTCATCAGTATTAAAATCTCTTTAAAGCTAGTGTGAAACTAGCCTAGCAATAACTAATAATTGCCCAACACCCAAATAATATTTTGAAACTGAAAACACCCACTGGATAAACCCCTCTTCCAGAATGTAAAAAATTCCATTTTAATTATCCAGGGTATCCATAAAAAGCCTGCCACTACTGCCTGTGACTGTACAACTGTCTGATAGACACCTATGAAATAATAGTACTTTTTTGTATGCAGGGTTTAACCTTTAATTTAATTCTGGAACTGATAGAACTGCAACTAAAAACTCAACTCTAAGTATGAGGGTACTTTTACACTTGCGGCAGAGGATTCCGGAAGGCCGTTCCGTCGCCGGAACTATCTGCCGGATACGTCAAAACGTATGCAAACTGATAGCATTTGCCAGACAGATCAGGATCCTGATCTGTATGACAAATGTATTGAAATGCCGGATCCGTCTCTCAAGTGTCACCCAGAAAAACGTATCTGGCATTTATTTTATTTTTTTTAATTTTTTTGCAGTCTGAGCATGCGCAGACCGCAAAAACGGATCCGTTTTGCCAGAACTCTCGGGGCTGGATCCGGCATTAATGCATGTCAATGGGAAAAAATGCCAGATCCGGCATTCCGGCAAGTGTTCCGGAATTTTGGACGGAGATAAAACCGCAGCATGCTGCGGTATTATCACCGTCCTGAAAAGGCAAAAAGACTGAACTGAAGACATCCTGATGCATCCTGAACGGATCGCTCTCCATTCAGAATGCATGGGGATAAAACTGATCAGTTCTTTTCCGGTATTGAGCCCCAAGGACGGAACTCTATGCCGGAAAAGAATAGCGCTAGTGTGAAAGTACCCTTAAACACTAAGAGCCCACTGCAATTAGATCCTATTTGCATTGCTTTTTGGAGTTGATCTTGATCCAACCATCAACTACATAGAAGGCAGAATGCAGAGGCTCGGAGAACTTGGCTGTGATGGTGTGTAGATGCTCCACTTGTGGACAAAGTCTATAGAATGAAAGCTGTCCAGCCTCGTAATCTAAAAATACTCCAACGGCACTCATGCTGGAATCATTAGATACAATCTGCTTGCAATCTGAGTTGTGGCATACTTCAATGCAGTCTTTCTCCCAGATCAAGCACCAGGACTTCTCATTGTATCCTAAAAAAGCCTTTAAACCTCTTCTTTCTATGGTAGGGTAGGCCACGCCAACGGCTTTCACTCCAGTGTGACTGGTTCTCACTTCCCAAAAGTATTTTCCAGAGGAGAAAGATGAGATACTAAGGACCTGACTGGTTTCAAACCTGCTTGGCATGGGTTCTCGGCAAAGTTTTTTCCCGGAGTACTTAACACTTTTTAGATCAGCAGAGAGGGTAAGAAAACGACTGGCCGTGGCTTCATTCAGTAAGAGGTTGGCTTCGTAATGTAAACGTACCATAAGACTGGACAGTTGTGGTAGGTGGTCTGAAAGCCGTTCTATGGTTCTCTGTGAGATTAAGCCAATCAGTAACATGTCCAAGCCCAGGACTGGTGGAGCTGCATCGGGTTCTGCTCTGAACCTCTTATCAGAAATAGCACTCCACACTTTGTCCTGTAAAATAAGAAAGGGGTCCATTTCGCTGCAGGCGGCCTGAAGATGTCCTATGTCCTGGGACAGCTTGGCCGCTCTTTTTTGTACAGAAGAAATTTCGCCAGAAATCTGATTTGAGACCTGCCCCATGTGTATCCTGACCTCACTCATGACACTGACGTGAGCGTCTACGACACATTCACGGAGTTCGCTGTACATGATTTGTACGTCGTTTTTCAACATTACTACTTTTTCTTGCGTTTGTTTGAGAACGCCCAGCAAAACTTTAGCTCTTCCCTTAAAAATGTCCTGCTCTAATTTTAAGCTTTCAAGAAGTTTTTTTAATTTCTCTTTTTTACTCAGAGAGGCTTTTTGCAGGACCTCGGTCTGGTGGTCTTGGTGTTCTCCGACCACGCTGCAAGATGTACAAATGCATGTCTGGTCCTTTATGCAAAAATACGTTAAGACTTCGTCATGGATGATGCATTTTCTGCTCCGCTGTGATGCTGTGGGGTCAACTAAAACATGTTCCTTGCATTTGCTGTGGAATTCCAGGTGCTCCTTACAATAAAAAGCTTGGCAGTGCAGGCATGTCTTCACAGCTGTGACCGGAGACTGAATACAATAGGTACAGCACACATTCTTGGTGCTCTCATGTTCCTGCAAGGATTTATAATACTCCACTATATTTGCCAGTTTAAAGTTGACCTGCTGTAAATCTCTAGGTGAACATGGTGTCCTGCATTCGGGACAAGAATCGTTTCCAAACTCCGTATCAATGACCATCTGAATGCAGTCCCTACAGAAGTTATGTCCACAGCGTAACATTACGGGGCAAGTAAAAATATCCAAACAGACTGAACACGTGAGCTCATGTTTTAGTGCCATGGAGGCCATCCCGCCGCTCTGAAAGAAAGTCTAGTAGTTTCTAATGAAGATCAATGAAGTCCAGCCTCAAAACGTAAATTCCAGCATCTGTTCTAAAGTGAACGACAGAAAACAAATGAGAAATAAGGAAATTTAAAGAAGACTTTACCGAGTAAAATTGATTGGTGTAAGATTATCAATAGAGATGAGCGAATTTCATGTTTTGAAATTCGTTCACGCTTCGATTGGTGGTAAAAGGTGAACTGCGTTATGGATTCCATTACCACGGACCATAACACAACTCTATGCCTTTAGAGACATTCCGTTATTCACTCCGTCATAAATAGAAGTCTATGGGCTGCAAAACGGATCCGTCCCTTTTCCGTTATGCAGGGGAGTCCTCTCCCCCATAACAGTGCGTCAGCAGCAGATCTCCCCGATAACAGTGCGTCAGCAGCAGATCTCCCCCATAACAGTGTGTCAGCAGCAGATCTCCCCCATAACAGTGTGTCAGCAGCAGATCTCCCCCATAACAGTGTGTCAGCAGCAGATCTCCCCATAACAGTGTGTCAGCAGATCTCCCCATAACAGTGTGTCAGCAGCAGATCTCCCATAACATTGTGTCAGCAGCAGATCTCCCCCATAACAGTGCGTCAGCAGCAGATCTCCCCCATAACAGTGCGTCAGCAGCAGATCTCCCCCATAACAGTGCGTCAGCAGCAGATCTCCCCCCATAACAGTGCGTCAGCAGCAGATCTCCCCATAACAGTGCGTCAGCAGCAGATCTCCCCGATAACAGTGCGTCAGCAGCAGATCTCCCCGATAACAGTGCGTCAGCAGCAGATCTCCCCCATAACAGTGTGTCAGCAGCAGATCTCCCCCATAACAGTGTGTCAGCAGCAGATCTCCCCATAACAGTGTGTCAGCAGCAGATCTCCCATAACATTGTGTCAGCAGCAGATCTCCCCCATAACAGTGCGTCAGCAGCAGATCTCCCCCATAACAGTGCGTCAGCAGCAGATCTCCCCATAACAGTGTGTCGTCAGCAGATCTCCCCCATAACAGTGCGTCAGCAGCAGATCTCCCCCATAACAGTGTGTAAGCAGCAGATCTCCCCCATAACAGTGTGTCAGCAGATCTCCCCATAACAGTGTGTCAGCAGCAGATCTCCCCCATAACAGTGTGTCAGCAGCAGATCTCCCCATAACAGTGCGTCAGCAGCAGATCTCCCCATAACAGTGTGTCAGCAGCAGATCTCCCATAACATTGTGTCAGCAGCAGATCTCCCCCATAACAGTGCGTCAGCAGCAGATCTCCCCATAACAGTGCGTCAGCAGCAGATCTCCCCCATAACAGTGTCGTCAGCAGATCTCCCCCATAACAGTGCGTCAGCAGCAGATCTCCCCCATAACAGTGTGTAAGCAGCAGATCTCCCCCATAACAGTGTCAGCAGATCTCCCCATAACAGGTGTCAGCAGCAGATCTCCCCCATAACAGTGTGTCAGCAGCAGATCTCCCCATAACAGTGCGTCAGCAGCAGATCTCCCCATAACAGTGTGTCAGCAGCAGATCTCCCCCATAACAGTGTGTCAGCAGATCTCCCTATAACAGTGTATCAGCAACAGATCTCCCCCATAACAGTGTGTCAGCAGATCTCCCCCATAACAGTGTGTCAGCAGATCTCCCCCATAACAGTGTGTCAGCAGCAGATCTCCCCCATAACAGTGCGTCAGCAGCAGATCTCCCCCATAACAGTGCGTCAGCAGCAGATCTCCCCCATAACAGTGCGTCAGCAGCAGATCTCCCCCATAACAGTGCGTCAGCAGCAAGATCTCCCCAATAACAGTGCGTCAGCAGCAGATCTCCCCCATACAGTGCGTCAGCAGCAGATTCTCCCCCATAACAGTGTGTCAGCAGATCTCCCCATAACAGTGTGTCAGCAGCAGATCTCCCCATAACAGTGTCAGCAGATCTCCCCATAACAGTGCGTCAGCAGCAGATCTCCCCATAACAGTGTGTCAGCAGCAGATCTCCCCCATAACAGTGTGTCAGCAGATCTCCCCATAACAGTGTGTCAGCAGCAGATCTCCCCATAACAGTGTGTCAGCAGATCTCCCCATAACAGTGTGTCAGCAGCAGATCTCCCCATAACAGTGTCAGCAGATCTTCCCCATAACAGTGTGTCAGCAGCAGATCTCCCCATAACAGTGTGGTCAGCAGCAGATCTCCCCCATAACAGTGTGTCAGCAGCAGATCTCCCCATAACAGTGTGGTCAGCAGCAGATCTCCCCCATAACAGTGTGTCAGCAGCAGATCTCCCCATAACAGTGCGTCAGCAGCAGATCTCCCCCATAACAGTGTTTCAGCAGATCTCCCCCATAACAGTGTGTCAGCAGATCTCCCCATAACAGTGTATCAGCAGCAGATCTCCCCCATAAGTGTCAGCAGATCTCCCCCATAACAGTGTGTCAGCAGCAGATCTCCCCCATAACAGTGTGTCACCAGATCTCCCTGATAACAGTGCATCAGCAGCAGATCTCCCATAACAGTGCGTCACCAGATCTCCCCGATAACAGTGCGTCAGCAGCAGATCTCCCCATAACAGTGCGTCACCAGATCTCCCCCATAACAGTGCGTCAGCAGCAGATCTCCCCCATAACAGTGCGTCAGCAGCAGATCTCCCCCATAACAGTGCGTCAGCAGCAGATCTCCCCCATAACAGTGCGTCAGCAGCAGATCTCCCCATAACAGTGCGTCAGCAGCAGATCTCCCCCATAACAGTGCGTCAGCAGCAGATCTCCCCCATAACAGTGCGTCAGCAGCAGATCTCCCCATAACAGTGCGTCAGCAGCAGATCTCCCCCATAACAGTGCGTCAGCAGCAGATCTCCCCCATAACAGTGCGTCAGCAGCAGATCTCCCCCATAACAGTGCGTCAGCAGCAGATCTCCCCATAACAGTGTGTCAGCAGCAGATATCCCCCATAACAGTGTGTCAGCAGCAGATCTCCCCATAACAGTGTGTCAGCAGCAGATCTCCCCATAACAGTGTGTCAGCAGCAGATCTCCTCCATAACAGTCTCAGCAGATCTCCCCCATAACAGTGTGTCAGCAGCAGATCTCCCCATAACAGTGTGTCAGCAGCAGATCTCCCCATAACAGTGTGGTCAGCAGCAGATCTCCCCATAACAGTGTGGTCAGCAGCAGATCTCCCCCATAACAGTGCATCACCAGATCTCCTCGATAACAGTGTGTCAGCAGCAGATCTCCCCCATAACAGTGTGTCAGCAGCAGATCTCCCCCATAACAGTGTGTCAGCAGCAGATCTCCCCCATAACAGTGTGTCAGCAGCAGATCTCCCCCATAAGTGTGTCAGCAGCAGATCTCCCCCATAACAGTGTGTCAGCAGCAGATCTCCCCCATAACAGTGTGTCAGCAGATCTCCCCCAAAACAGTGTGTCAGCAGCAGATCTCCCCCATAACAGTGCGTCAGCAGCAGATCTCCCCATAACAGTGCGTTAGCAGCAGATCTCCCCCATAACAGTGCGTCAGCAGCAGATCTCCCCCATAACAGTGCGTCAGCAGCAGATCTCCCCATAACAGTGTGTCAGCAGATCTCCCCCATAACAGTGTATCAGCAGCAGATCTCCCCCATAACAGTGTCAGCAGATCTCCCCCATAACAGTGTCAGCAGATCTCCCCCATAACAGTGTCAGCAGATCTCCCCCATAACAGTGCGTCAGCAGCAGATCTCCCCATAACAGTGCGTCAGCAGCAGATCTCCCCCATAACAGTGTGTCAGCAGCAGATCTCCCCCATAACAGTGTGTCAGCAGATCTCCCCATAACAGTGTATCAGCAACAGATCTCCCCCATAACAGTGTCAGCAGCAGATCTCCCCCATAACAGTGTCAGCAGATCTCCCCATAACAGTGCGTCAGCAGCAGATCTCCCCCATAACAGTGCGTCAGCAGCAGATCTCCCCCATAACAGTGCGTCAGCAGCAGATCTCCCCATAACAGTGCGTCAGCAGCAAGATCTCCCCCATAACAGTGCGTCAGCAGCAGATCTCCCCCATAACAGTGCGTCAGCAGCAGATCTCCCCCATAACAGTGCGTCAGCAGCAGATCTCCCCCATAACAGTGTGTCAGCAGATCTCCCCCATAACAGTGTGTCAGCAGATCTCCCCATAACAGTGTATCAGCAGCAGATCTCCCCCATAACAGTGTGTCAGCAGATCTCCCCATAACAGTGTATCAGCAGCAGATCTCCCCCATAACAGTGTCAGCAGATCTCCCCCATAAAAGTGCGTCAGCAGCAGATCTCCCCCATAACAGTGTGATCAGCAGCAGATCTCCCCATAACAGTGCGTCAGCAGCAGATCTCCCCCATAACAGTGTGTCAGCAGCAGATCTCCCCCATAACAGTGCGTCAGCAGCAGATCTCCCCCATAACAGTGCGTCAGCAGCAGATCTCCCCCATAACAGTGCGTCAGCAGCAGATCTCCCCCATAACAGTGCGTCAGCAGCAGATCTCCCCGATAACAGTGCGTCAGCAGCAGATCTCCCCATAACAGTGTGTCAGCAGCAGATCTCCCCCATAACAGTGTGTCAGCAGCAGATCTCCCCCATAACAGTGTGTCAGCAGCAGATCTCCCCCATAACAGTGTGTCAGCAGCAGATCTCCCCCATAACAGTGTGTCAGCAGCAGATCTCCCCCATAACAGTGTGTCAGCAGCAGATCTCCCCCATAAGTGTCAGCAGATCTCCCCCATAACAGTGTGTCAGCAGCAGATCTCCCCCATAACAGTGTGTCAGCAGCAGATCTCCCCCATAACAGTGTGTCAGCAGATCTCCCCCATAACAGTGTGTCAGCAGCAGATCCTTCCCATAACAGTGTCAGCAGATCTCCCCCATAACAGTGTGTCAGCAGCAGATCCCCCCCAAAACAGTGTGTCAGCAGCAGATCCCCCCCAAAACAGTGTGTCAGCAGCAGATCCCCCCCAAAACAGTGTCAGCAGCAGATCCCCCCCAAAACAGTGTCAGCAGATCTCCCCCAAAACAGTGTGTCACCAGATCTCCCCCATAACAGTGTGTCAGCAGCAGATCTCCCCCATAACAGTGTGTCAGCAGCAGATCTCCCCATAACAGTGTGTCAGCAGCAGATCTCCCCATAACAGTGTGTCAGCAGATCTCCCCCAAAACAGTGCGTCAGCAGATCTCCCCCATAACAGTGCGTCAGCAGCAGATCTCCCCCATAACAGTGTGTCAGCAGCAGATCTCCCCCATAACAGTGTGTTAGCAGCAGATCTCCCCCATAACAGTGCGTCAGCAGAAGATCTCCCCCATAACAGTGCGTCAGCAGCAGATCTCCCCCATAACAGTGTGTCAGCAGCAGATCTCCCCCAAAACAGTGCGTCAGCAGATCTCCCCCATAACAGTGCGTCAGCAGCAGATCTCCCCATAACAGTGTGTCAGCAGCAGATCTCCCCCATAACAGTGCGTCAGCAGCAGATCTCCCCCATAACAGTGCGTCAGCAGCAGATCTCCCCCATAACAGTGCGTCAGCAGCAGATCTCCCCATAACAGTGCGTCAGCAGCAGATCTCCCCCATAACAGTGCGTCAGCAGAAGATCTCCCCATAACAGTGTGTCAGCAGATCTCCCCCTCCTTCACAGGCTGGCGTGGCTGGCACGGCTGGGCAAAAGGAAGGTTAGGCGATTTCAGCTCAGAAGGCGGCGCTGGGCACCTAAACGATATGGCTGCAGCCTGCACCTTTCACCATGAGACGTCCCCTTGGGCACATTTTGAAGTGATTGACAGGTGATATAAACCTCTTTTTTATGAATATAGAGCCACAGGGGCATTTGATAAACTCACTTTAGGATTCAGTGTTTTACAAGGGACATCGCCATATGTTTAGCTTATAGGACTAATTTCTGATGACAGAATCCCTTTAATGGGGCTCAGCGCGATACCAAGCATAGCCACTACACAATGTATGGCGCTGTGTATGGTGAGCTATGAGAAGGCAGGGGCGCTCACAGGAGTGTCGGTGCCTTCTGAAATAGCTGATCGGAGAGTGTCGGACCCCCACGAATCAGATAATGAGGACCTATCCATAGGTCATCAGTATATGTCTCAGAAAACCCTTTTAAAGAAGTGAAGACCTATCCAGCTGTAATTCCTGGGGTACCTACCTACCAGCCAGTTACAACCTCTGGATGTTTTTATTAACAAGTAATTTAAAGTTTTTATGCGTGAAGAGCCTGGCTGCCGGTGATCACGATCTGACACCTAAATGCCCACTATCACTCAGGGTTGTGAGCAGGGCCGTTTGAAGGAATTTGGGGCCCCCAAGCAAAATAGACATGGAGGCCCCCCCCCCTCCACGCCCTCCCCACCGTGGCATGATGGCACTGTTTAGGGGAGGGGAGATCTGTGGATGGCACTGTTTAGGGGGGATCTGTGGATGGCACTGTTTAGGGGGGAGATCTGTGGATGGCACTGTTTAGGGGGGAGATCTGTGGATGGCACTGTTTAGGGGGGAGATCTGTGGATGGCACTGTTTAGGGGAGGGGAGATCTGTGGATGGCACTGTTTAGGGGGGATCTGTGGATGGCACTGTTTAGGGGGGAGATCTGTGGATGGCACTGTTTAGGGGGGAGATCTGTGGATGGCACTGTTTAGGGGGGGATCTGTGGATGGCACTGTTTAGGGGGGAGATCTGTGGGTGGCACTGTTTAGGGGAGGGGGGATCTGTGGGTGGCACTGTAGGGGGATCTGTGGATGGCACTGTAGGGAGATCTGTGGATGCCACTGTTTAGGGGAGGGGGGATCTGTGGATGGCACTGTAGGGGGATCTGTGGATGGCACTGCCATCCACAGATCCCCCTACAGTGCCATCCACAGATCCCCCTCCCCGACGCTCACAGCAGTATATTTATAAACTAATCAGTAACTACTTTAACTTTAATCATTGCTGAGCTCTTTGCTAAGCTGCGGTAACACCAGGCAGTGCGGGGGGCGGCGCTCACTCACTGACGTCACGCGCCTGCGCCGCCTAGTGGGAGGAGCAGGCGCGTGACGTCAGTGTCAGTGAGTGAGCGCCGCCCCCCGCACTGCCTGCTATTACCGGAGCTAAGACAAAGTAAGAGATATCCAAATAATCCAAGTAAAGAGCTCAGCAATGAGCAATGATTAAAGTTAAAGTAGTTACTGATTAGTTTATAAATATACTGCTGTGAGCGTCGTGGCCCTGTATATTCTAACCCCCAGGCAAGCGTCCCTGTCACCATGGGAACGCCTGGGGGTTAGAATATACCATCGGATTTGAGTTTTTACGATCTCACTGAGCTCGTAAAACTCAGATCCGATGGTATATTCTAACCCCCAGGCAAGCGTCCCCGTCACCATGGGAACGCCTGGGGGTTAGAATATACCATCGGATCTTCTGAGTTACTCAGCCAAACAAGCACCGGCTCTGCTTGGCCCCGGGCCAGCTCGGGGCCCCAACCAGCTCGGGGCCCCAAGCAATTGCTTGTTTTGCCTGTCCGTTAGCGACGGGCCTGGTTGTGAGTGGGGGGATCACTGTGGCAGGTAGTGATGAGCAGCAGGGGTCATATTCGAATTTGTGATATTTCTCAAATATTTTGTACAATATTCATCATATAATTCGCAAATTCGTATATTCGTTATATATTCTACATTCTTTTTTTTACGCGAAAATCGGCAAGGTAATGATCGCGTAATATGCAAATATTAGGCGCTTAATACAGGCGTGGGTCAAAAACTAATATATAGCACTATAGAATATAGTGCTATATATTCGTTATATTGAATATTCGTCATTTTTTCCATCTGAACACACGATTCCTCACTGCTTCTTGCTTGTGGGCCAATGAGTCATTGGCCCACAAGCAACTTAAGCAGGGAGGAATCATAATGACTTCAGATGGGAAAAAAAATGACAAATATTCTAAAAAAGAAATATATAGCCCTATATTCAATATTGTGCTATATATTCGTTTTTTAGAATATTCGTCATTTTTTTTCCACCTGAAGTCATTATGATTCCTCCCTGCTTCTTGCTAATGACGTCATTGGCCCACAAGCAAGAAGGAATCATGTGTTCCGATGAAAAAATGACGAATATTTGAGATAACGAATATAATAGCACTATATTCTAAATATTCGCGAATTCTCGAAGTGCCGATATTCAGGATTAAAACTCGTTATTCGAATATTCACGCTCAACACTAGTGGCAGGCTGTGAAGGATGGCCGGCTCTGAAGACAGTGGCACCCAGTATGAAGAGAGTGAAGAGACTGCGAGCAACTGAGCTCCATTACTTTAGACAGCAGGGATGAGGAGTTCTTGGGGTTCCCTGAGGAGTAGAGAACTACTGTACTTAAAGGGGTGATCCAAGTTCTGTGACGCCCCCCCCCCATATGCCCAGGCCCCTCACACTGGTTATACTTACGTTGCTCCCTGACCCCCGCGTCACTTCTCATACTGGCACGTCTGCCGCCCGGATGAAATCAAACCTCTTGTCCCCGCCGCGCCCTGCTATTGGCTGCCCCCCTTCCGTCTGCAGAGCTGTACGAGCGCTTGTTTTTAGCCGGACGGACTGTAGTTTTTATTGGTCAGAGACCTCAGCGGTCCTCGGGGGCGTCACCTTCTCGGCGCTGTCCAACTGCAGCCACGAGCTGGTAAATCCCGCGAGAACAGGCCGTGTAAGCGAGGGTTATTATTGCTATTTTTATTTTTTCATTTTCTGAGGCATAAAAATATACTAAGCCCCATATAATACCAATAAAAGGTAAATGGAATAAGAGGCCCCTGTTCACCTGTGGGTTTTGTGTCCGGTCTCAATTTGCGTACGAGAAAAATTTGCACCAACGCTGACAGCTTCCCGCGGTTATCGGTGTTATACACTGCGGTATTGTCACGTGACCGGCGGCCATGTACAATAAGACATCTGTGTGGCACATATCTTCCTAGGTAAGCCCCTCTCCTGACAGACAGTACACTGGACTACTGCTGAGGTGATCCTCAGGCTCCTCCTCAGATTTACACCGCCATTGTGACTGAGGTAATAATGACTCTGTGACAGATAATGGCCACAGATGACAACCATGACAGGGCACGGCCGCCATCTTACCTGGTTCTCGTCTTCTTGAGGTAACTGTTAGGCCACGGTTAATAATGGCGCCAAATCAGTTCCAGGGCACCCTAGCCTGCTTACTGGACGGCTTCACTCAGCGGCCGACTTGATTGGCTGATTCGTTTCGCTCTTGCTTCTGATTGGCTGTGAGAGTCTCCGGGCTGCTCTTCCACGGCGGGCTCGGCGCAGTAGCGGGTGTATAACGGTGTCCGCGGGCCGGGCTCGGGCCTGGGTGGGTGACGGAACGGCATTCCCTGGTTACTGCCTACCGGAACGTATAAGAGCTAAACACGTGATTATCAGTTACGTTCTGCCGTGTACGAGCGGCCATTAGTATTAATAATCTAGTGAGGTAATACTGCGCTGCCCTGTCCCCTCCTCCATATCTGTCTCATCTCTCTCTCTTATTAGCTATATCTCTTTATTTATCTATTCTATATATCTGTCACATACTGATCTAAATCTATGTATCTATTATCTGTCCATCTATTTATCCCATATCTATCAATCTCATATCCATCTATCTGTCACCTCTTGATATCTCCCATGCTGCGCCCTGTGGCTTCATGCTGCTTCTCCCCGCCAGTGTCCGGATACCCAGTCGGTGTCCATCCTTTTTCCTAGACCAGGTCAGACTGTTCTCCGTGTGTCACATGTCTAATTAAAAGGATAGATCATCAGCATCTGATCGGCGGGGGACCGATGCCGATCCGCTGTTGCAGTAGCGCCGCGGCCTTCTCGCTGTTTTCCGCAAGCCCAGTGACGTCACGACTAGTATCAATGGCCTGGGCGGGACTAAGATCCATTCAAATGAACAGAGCTTAGCCCCGCCTAGACCAGTGATACCAGTCGTGACGTCACTGGGCCTGAGGGAAGAAGAGAAGGCCTCGGCGCTCCTGGGGCGCCACTGCCTTTTCAAACAGCTGATCGGTAGGGCGGACCCCCGCCGATCAGATGCTGATGACCTACCCAGAGGATAGATCATCAGTAAGGGCTCTTTCACACTTGCGTTATTGTCTTCCGGCATAGAGTTCCGTCGTCAGGGCTCTATGCCGGAAGAATACTGATCAGGATTATCCTAATGCATTCTGAATGGAGAGTAATCCGTTCAGGATGCATCAGGATGTCTTCAGTTCCGGTACGGAACGTTTTTTGGCCGGAGAAAATACCGCAGCATGCTGCGCTTTTTGCTCCGGCCAAAAATCCTGAAGACTTGCCGCAAGGCCGGATCCGGGATCAATGCCCATTGAAAGGCATTGATCCGGATCCGGCCTTAAGCTAAACGTCGTTTCGGCGCATTGCCGGACCCGACGTTTAGCTTTTTCTGAATAGTTACCATGGCTACCGGGACGCTAAAGTCCTGACAGCCATGGTAAGTGTAGCGGGGAGCAGCATACTTACCGTCCGTGCGGCTCCCCGGGCGCTCCAGAGTGACGTCAGGGCGCCCCAAGCGCATGGATCACGTGATCACATGGATCACGTCATCCATGCGCATGGGGCGCTCTGACGTCATTCTGGAGCGCCCGGGGAGCCGCACGGACGGTAAGTATACCGCTCCCCGCTCCTACTATGGCAACCAGGACTTTAATAGCGTCCTGGGTGCCATAGTAACACTGAAAGCATTTGGAAGACGGTTCCGTCTTCAAATGCTTTCAGTATACTTGCGTTGTTACGGATCCGGCAGGCACCTCCGGCAACGGAAGTGCATGCCGGATCCCAACAACGCAAGTGTGAAAGAGGCCTTAGGCTACTTTCACACTAGCGTTTTTCTTTTCCGGCATAGAGTTCCATCACAGGGGCTCTATACCGGAAAAGAACTGATCAGGTATATCCCCATGCATTCTGAATGGAGAGCAATCCGTTCAGGACGTCTTCAGTTCAGTCGTTTTGACTGATCAGGCAAAAGAGAAAACCGTAGCATCATTTTTGTGTATAAAATAAATGATATTTTGCATCGCCATATACTAAAGTCCATAACTTTTTTATTTTTTCACCAACGTAGCTGTTTGGGGGCTTCTTTTATTGCGTGATGGGCTGTAGTTTTTATTGGTATCATTTTGGGGTACATACGTCTTTTTTGATCACTTGTTATTTATTTTTTTGTGGATGTGAGGTGACAAAAACAGCAATTCTGTCATCTTTTTCTACATAATTTTTTACGGCCTTCACCGCGCAGGATTAGTAATACGATACTTTTATAAATCAGTCGTTACGGACGCGGCAATACCAATTATGTGTATTTTTTTTTAATTTATTTACGGGTAATTTTTTTTAATGACATAAATGAACAGATATGAGAAAAGACAAATTAAATTTTTTCACTTTTTATTTTTTTATTTATGAAGACCCATCTGGATCTTGAACATCCAGTGGGCCTGATGGCTATACAGTGCATTGCAATAGTCATCTAAGTGCTTATTCACATGACCGTGCCGTGTTTTGTGGTCCGCAAATTGCGGATCCACAAAACACGGAAGCCGCACGTGTGCCTTCTGCAATTTGCGGCCCATTATAGAAATACGCAAAACATAGTTATAAGGGAAAATAATAGCATTCTGAATACAGACTGCATAGTAAACTAGCGCTGGAGGGGTTAAAAAAAATAATTTAACTCACCTTAATCCACTTGCTGGCGCTGCCGGCATCTCGTCTGTCTCCTTCTGTGCTGAACAGGACCTGTGGTGAGCATTCATTCCAGGACCTTTGATGACATCACTCCGGTCATCACATGATCCATCACCATGGTAAAAGATCATGTGACGTACCATGTGATGACCGCAGTGACGTCATCAAAGGTCCTGTAACTGTACTTAATGCTCACCACAGGTCCTATTCAACAAAGGAGACAGAAGCAGATGCCGGGCTACGCGATCAAGTGGATTAAGGTGAGTTAAATGATTTTTTAGTTTTTTCTAACCCCTCCAGCCCTATTGTACTATGCAGTCTGTATTCAGAATGCTATTATTTTCCCTTATAACAATGTTATAAGGGAAAATAATAATGATCGGGTCTCCATCCCGATCGTCTCCTAGCAACCGTGCGTGAAAATCGTACCGCATCCGCACTTGCTTGCAGATGTTTGCGATTTTCACGCAAACCCATTCATTTCTATGGGGCCTGCGTTGCGTGAAAAACGCACAAAGAGGAGCATGCTGCGATTTTCACGCAACGCACAAGTGATGCGTGAAAATCACCGCTCATGTGCACAGCCCCATAGAAATGAATGGGTCCGGGTTCAGTGCGGGTGCAATGCGTTCAACTCATGCATCGCATCCGCGCGGAATACTCGCCCGTGGGAAAGGGGCCTAAGGGGGCTAATAGTAAATAAATAAAATGTAATAAATAAAAAAAAAAATTAAAATATTCTACCCCAGAGTTTTTTTTTGTTTTTGAATTTTTGTTTTGCGCTCCCCGCCTTCCCAGAGCCATAACTTTTTTATTTGTCTGTTCACATAGCTGTATGAGGGCTTGTTTTTTTGCAGGAGAAGTTGTACTTTCCAACGCCACCATTTAATATTGCATATGATGTAGTGGGAAGTGGGAAAAAAATTCCAAATGGGGTGAAATTGCAAAAAAAAAAAAGCAATTCCACCACAGTTTTATGGGTTTTCTATTTACGACGTTCGATGTGCGATAAAACTGACCAGTTACTTTTATTCTACAGGTCAGTACAAATCCTTATATGTATAGTTTTTCTTGCGTTTTGATAGTGATAAAATAATTTTAAAAAAAGTGGGAAAAAAATCAGTTTTATCGCCATATTTTGACCCCTATAACTTTTTTGTAATTATGTGTACGGAGCTGTATGTGGGCACATTTTTTCATTGATACCATTCTGGGTGTGTATGACTTTTTGATCACTTTGTTGAAAATGAAGTGACCAAAAACGGCAAATCAGAGCTTTATTTTGCGTTTTGCTGTGTGGGGAATATATTTTTATACTATGGGTGTTTTCGCACATCACATCAACCATAATGTGTATTATTTTTTTTATTATTTTTTTAGTTCTTTTATTTTGGGAAAAGGGGGGTGATTTGAATTTTTATGTTTATTTTTAGAAACTTTATATTTATAATTTTTTTTTACACTTTTTTATAGTTCCCATAGGCATCTATTACAAGCAATGATTAGTTTGCTATTCTCATAGACTCCAATGCACTAGCATTGGAGTCTATGAGAAAATTGCTAGTTTCCTATGGAGCCCTGTTACAGGCAAGGACTCCATAGGAAATACTATGCAGCAGCCTCGTGTCATTCACAAAGACGGGGGCTGCTGCACACAAGCTCCGGCTCCTCCAATCGCCGCACGGGGGAGCCGGAGCATCACCGTAAGCGCGCGCTTCTGGTGTTTCTTGCGCTCAGATGCCGTGGTCAGGATTGACCACGGCATCTGAGAGGTTAACTGTCCGCGATTGGCATTACTGACGGTTGCGGACATTAGCCGCAGGTGTCTGCTATAAGAAATAGCAGGTCACCAGCAGCTATGACACCCGCTCCACTCAGGAGCGGGCGCCATCTTTAAAGACCCAGCCAGCGCCGTATTAGTACGGCGCTGGTCGGGAAAGGGTTAAATCATCCCTCTCCCAATTTTACATATATAAACAATAAAAATTTAACATATTAGGTATTGCCGTGTCCGTAAATGTCTGAACTACTAAAATATTTTTAAAAAAATGTCCTGTGCCGTGAACGCCATAATTGAAAAAAAATATACGATTCACCATTTTTGTCATCTTGCCCCCCCCCCCCAAAAAAAAATTTGAACAGTGATCAAAAAGTTGTACACACCACAAAAATTTTAATATTAAAAACTACAGTTAGCTACACAGAAAACAAGCCCTCATACAGCTCTGTAGACTGAAATATAAAAAAAAGTTATGGCTGTCACAATATGGTGATGCAAAGAAAATGTAGATTTTTTCTTTTTCAGAGGTTTAAAAAAAAACTTTAAGTAATTAGAATACAAGTCTGGTATTGCCGTAATCGCATTGAGCTGCAGAATAAGGCTCCATTCACACGTCCGCAAAATGGGTCCGCATCCTTTCCGCAATTTTGCGGAATGGGTGCGGACCCATTCATTCTCTATGGGGACGGAATGGATGCGGACAGCACACAGTGTGCTGTCTGCAGCCGCAATTGCGGAGCGCGGCCCCGATCTTTGGGTCCGCAGCTCCGCAAAAAGATAGAGCATGTCCTATTCTTGTCCGCAGCTTGCGGACAAGAATAGGCATTTCAATGGGGGTGCCGGGCTGGTGTGTTGCGGACCCGCAATTTGCGGGTCCGCAACACACCATGGACGTGTGAATGCAGCCTAAAAACGTCATATCATTTCACAACGAACACCGTGATGTCAAAAACCTTGGTGGAATTGTGGTTTGTTTTTACTCCCAGAAAACCCCTTTAACATCCCCTACACAGATTTGGTCTTACATTTTGCCATCACAAAAAAAAAAGCCATAAAATCCACTTTTGTATTTTCCATACCGCAATGGTGTTTTTTTTGTTTTTTTTTACAAAACCAATGTTTGAATAGTGTTTTATTTCTCTTAGGGTACTTTCACACTAGCGTTATTCTTTTCCGGCATTGAGTTCCGTCCTAGCGGCTCTATACCAGAAAAGAACCAGTTTCATCCCTATGCATTCTGAATGGAGAGCGATCCGTTCAGGATGTCTTCAGTTCAGTCACTGAACAGCGTTTTGGACGGAGGAGATACCGCAGCATGCTACGGTATTATCTCCGTCCAAAATTCCGGCAACTGATCCGGAATGCCGGATCCAGCATTAATTTACATTGAAATGTATTAGTGCCTGATGCAGCATTAAAAATACCACAATGCCGGATCCGTCATTCCGCACCCTCTGCGCATTGTGGTATTTTTAATGCCGCATCAGGCACTAATACATTTCAATGTAAATTAATGCTCGATCCGGCAGAGAAGGATCTGTTCTTGCAATGCATTTGTGAGACGCATCCAGATCCATCTACAAATGCTGTGCAAGTGTGAAAGCAGCCTAAGAAAAACAAAAAAACTTTTAAAAAAATGTCTGTCCTGCATCTCCTATTTCTCATAGACTTTTAGCTAATATTTTGGGGCTGGCGTTTTTACAGCAAAAAAAAAAAAAGCCACTAAAACTACAAACCGGATTCCAAAAAAGTTGGGACACTATACAAATCGTGAATAAAAACTGAATGCAATGATGTGGAGGTGCCAACTTCTAATATTTTATTCAGAATAGAACATAAATCACGGAACAAAAGTTTAAACTGAGAAAATGTACAATTTTAAGGGAAAAATATGTTGAATCAGAATTTCATGGTGTCAACAAATCCCCAAAAAGTTGGGACAAGGCCATTTTCACCACTGTGTGGCATCTCCCCTTCTTCTTACAACACTCAACAGACGTCTTTGGACCGAGGAGACCAGTTTCCAAGTTTAGAAATAGGAATGCTCTCCCATTCTTGTCTAATACAGGCCTCTAACTGTTCAATCGTCTTGGGCCTTCTTTGTTGCACCTTCCTCTTTATGATGCGCCAAATGTTCTCTATCGGTGAAAGATCTGGACTGCAGACCGGCCATTTCAGTACCCGGATCCTTCTCCTACGCAGCCATGATGTTGTGATTGATGCAGAATGTGGTCTGGCATTATCTTGTTGAAAAATGCATTGTCTTCCCTGAAAGAGATGACGTCTGGATGGGAGCATATGTTGTTCTAGAACCTGAATCTATTTTTCTGCATTGATGGTGCCTTTCCAGACATGCAAGCTGCCCATGCCACACGCACTCATGCAACCCCATACCATCAGAGATGCAGGCTTCTGAACTGAGCGTTGATAACAACTTGGGTTGTCCTTGTCCTCTTTGGTCCGGATGACATGGCGTCCCAGATTTCCAAAAAGAACTTCGAATCGTGACTCGTCTGACCACAGAACAGTCTTCCATTTTGCCACACTCCATTTTAAATGATCCCTGGCCCAGTGAAAACGCCTGAGCTTGTGGATCTTGCTTAGAAATGGCTTCTTCTTTGCACTGTAGAGTTTCAGCTGGCAACGGCGGATGGCACGGTGGATTGTGTTCACTGACAATAGTTTCTGGAAGTATTCCTGAGCCCATTCTGTGATCTCCTTTACAGTAGCATTCCTGTTTGTGGTGCAGTGTCGTTTAAGGGCCCGGAGATCACGGGCATCCAGTATGGTTTTACGGCCTTGACCCTTACGCACAGAGATTGTTCCAGATTCTCTGAATCTTCGGATGATGTTATGCACAGTTGATGATGATAGATGCAAAGTCTTTGCAATTTTTCGCTGGGTAACACCTTTCTGATATTGCTCCGCTATCTTTCTGTGCAACATTGTGGGAATTGGTGATCCTCTACCCATCTTGGCTTCTGAGAGACACTGCCACTCTGAGAAGCTCTTTTTATACCCAATCATGTTGTCAATTGACCTAATTAGTGTTAATTGGTCTTCCAGCTCTTCGTTATGCTCAAATTTACTTTTTCCAGCCTCTTATTGCTACTTGTCCCAACTTTTTGGGGATTTGTTGACACCGTGAAAATTGGAATCAACGTATTTTTCCTTTAAAATGATACATTTACTCGGATTAAACGTTTGATCTGTCATCTACGTTCTATTACAAATAAAATATTGACATTTGCCATCTCCACATCATTGCATTCCGTTTTTATTCACAATTTGTTTAGTGTCACAACTTTTTTGGAATCCGGTTTGTAAACTAAAATAGGTGAAAAGCGCTGCAAAACACTCAGGTGTTTTCTGATCTATTTTAACTATTTGCACCACGTCTTGATGTCCATGGACAAGCGATCATGTCTAGCTGTAAGCCTCTGTCCTGGATTTAGAGGGGTCACTAAGTAGCATCTAGATGTAAGCAAATGTCGCTGCTCTTTGTGTTGTGACTGAACTGCATTTTATTTTCCTTCAGTCGTCCATCACCCGAGTCCGCTCTCTCCGACAATGGCGTACATGTTCTTAAAGAAGGAGATCATCTGCACCCTCTGCTCCGACATTTACAAAAAGCCTGTGATGCTGCACTGTGGACACAACTTCTGCAGCCGCTGCATTAAGATCCACATCAGTAAGCAGGACTCGCACGTGTTATACCCCTGCCCGGAGTGCAAGAACATATTTAAAACCAAGGCCCCGCTGACCATCAACACAAAGCTGCAGAGCATCGCGCAGAACTGGAGGTCAGTTGAGAATCGCCATAGCCTTGGTGACGTCATGTGTACCTACTGCCTGGATTACCCGAGCCCTGCCGTGAAAGTCTGCCTTCACTGTGAATCTTCTTTGTGTGACAAACACCTGGAGGTCCACAGCAGAAGCCAGGAGCACCCACTGGTGGACATCACAGCTTCCTCGCAGACCATAGTTTGCAGTTTCCATGGCGAAATGCTAAAGTTTTTCTGCACAGATGACAAGTGTCTCATTTGCATGTCGTGCTTCCTAACCGGCAGTCACCAAGGTCACCCGGTGCAGCTGCTGTCGGTCGCCTCCCGTCATAAAAGGGAGGAGCTTCAGAAGCTTGCGGAGCACATGTACACCGAGCTCGACGCCCTAAAGAGAAGAGAAAACCACCTGCAGGAGATCCTGAACGAGAACACAGAAAAGGTGGAAGCTGGGAAAAATGAGGTCCAACAAATATGTTATGCCCTCCTTAACTATCTGGAAGATGTGATGAGAAAAATCACGGCTGAGATTAAACACAAGAAAATGGAAATCTCAAGGGAAATATCACATAAATTGTCTTCTCTGCGGGAGAAGGAAAAGGACTTGTCCAAGAAGATACAAAAGGTTGAGCAAATGTGTAACGAGGACGATCCCGTGCTCGTCCTGCAGGACAAAACCTTTGAAAAGTCCGAGCTGGAGATGAAGCACCAGGGCGGACAGCTCCTCACAAATGCAGATTTCGACCTCCCGCTCATTTCCTTGAAATTAACGAAGAGCCTTATTAACTTTACAAAATTTGCGAAGACCCTTTGGTCCACACATTGTTTCCACCTGAAACACAAAGCCAAAATCCTGCTGAATAACTCCACAGCCAGCGACTACCTCCGGGTGCAACCCGACCGCAAATCTGTTATCTACAACTCGCTTAAAAGCAAAGAGCGGCCAACGCTGGGACAGTTCAGCACCCGTTACATCGTCAGCGCGTCAGGCACACCTCTCAGAAAATGCAAAGTAGAGCCACCAAATCCTGGACAATTCAAAACCAGTCTTGTCCTCAGCGAGTCAGCCTTCTCTTCTGGAAAACACTATTGGCAAGTGTTAAGCTCCAAGAGCGGCGTGAAGAGCATCGGCGTGGCGTATAACTCCATCAAGAAGGACGGCCCAGAAGCGTTTATAGGCTACAACAAGAAGTCGTGGTGCCTGACCTGGAGCCACAGATACATAGAGGTCTGTCACGACTCCAGGTGCTTGCAGATCCCTTCTGTAGGATCCACCATGTGCTCAGTGGGGGTGTATTTGGATTATGATGTCGGGCGGCTCTCCTTCTACAGGATCTCCCCAATTCAGCACCTCTACACCTTCACCAGTAATTTCACCGAGCCTCTCCATGCTGCGTTTTACGTAGTCAACACCTGGCTGAAGATCATATGTTAAAGGATACAGCGGTGGCGATGTATAGGGGAAGATTCAGTTTGGGCCCCCACAGATCACTTAGAAGAGTTGTCCAGGTTTTTATTGTTGCTGGGTTTTTTAATTTGCACCCCAAAATGGAATACCTGTGGGGAAGTTTCTATATACCTTCTCCCCGATGTTCAATTCCGGATCCCTTCCTCCCTCTCTTCACTTGTTTATGGTCTCCGTCAGCGTCTGCCCGGGTGGGGTCACATGCATTGTAGCAACCAATCAGTGACCTCAGCGTTCACATGACCCGGCAGTGATGTGCTGCTTGCTGACACGTTACTGCTGAGGCCAATCATTGGCTGCAGAGGTTGATGGAGAGTGGAAGACCAGTGAAGGGAGGGAGCCGGAGCGGCGGGGAGCAAGTGAGTATGGACTCTACAAGGGGAATAAAAAAGGCCTTTATGAGGCACATTCCAGCATCATTTGCAGTTGGTGGAACCCCCTTATGCACCAGATAGGGGATCACTATCTGATCGGTAGTCAGTCTGACTGCTGGAAGCCCCACTGATCTCAAGAACTGGGTTCCCAGGTCGAGCATGCGCCCCTTGCTCCATTCATTCTCTATGGGACTGCCAGAGGTAGCCAAGTACAGCGCTCACCTATCCCTGGCAATCCCATAGACAATGAATGACCTGCCGCTCCATTAGATCGGAGAAACTTAGATTGCCGTTTTAGTGATCGGTGGGGGTTTCAGTGGTTGGACCCCATACACATTGATCAGATAGTTATCCCCTATCCTGTAGATACGTTTAAAACATGGTGCAATCCCTTTAAAGGGAGTCTGTCACCACATTTGGGCATATTAGACCGATCAAATAGGGTTATATGATCCACCCAGAACTTAAAAACGGTACCTTTGTTGTAGAAAACAGACTTTTCTTTTAGCCCAAAATGGCTGTGCGGTCCAAATCGTAGCGGGCGCATGCGCAATGCGATGCCCTCTGTGCGCCTCTGCCCGCCCGTTTACTCCCCTCCCCTGTCCTTTTCCAATGCGGCTGTGCGGTCCAAATCGTAGCGGGCGCATGCGCAATGCGATGCCCGCTCCTGGCAGGGCATCGCAATACCTACTGCGCATGCGCCCGCTACGATTTGGACCGCACAGCCGCAGTGGAAAAGGACAGGGGAGGGGAGTAAACGGGCGGGCAGAGGCGCACAGAGGGCGGGGTTATGAGCCGTTTAGGAGGTGCTGCCTGGGGCTCCGAGGATTGAGAGACCGCCCTGGGCACTTGAGAGGGCTCATTAACATAACCTTATAAGTTCATTTTCGGCTAAAAGAAAAGTCCGTTTTCTACAACAAAGGTACCGTTTTTAAGTTCTAGGTGGATCATATAACCCTATTTGATCGGTCTAATATGCCCAAATGTGCTGACAGACTCCCTTTAAAGTCCTGGAATACCCTTTCAACATCTTAGACAAGCGCAACAGATGAAGCGTTCAGAAGAAAATTGGATGCGGGCGAAGCAAGATGTGCCGGCCTAGAGGTCTAACCCGCAGTGAGCGCAGTAAATGTATGTAAGGTGCACACATGGATATTCGTGTCGTGGATCGCACCAGGTGGATTATGGGATTTTTTTCCTTGGGTGCTGCGCATGTTGGAGGCAGTAGTCCCTCTCATAGGAGGTGTAGCACTTTTACAGGTTTCTCCATCCTGTAGATTCTTTGCTTTACTGACCTTGAACTACTAAAACACTACACATGACATAGGGAAGCTCAGCAACTCCTCCATTCGCACCAGAACTGTGTTAGTAGATAAGGTTTCCTCTTAGGCCTCTTTCACACGGGCATCATGTTTTTTGCCCGGATAAGATGCGGGTGCGTTGCGGGAAAATGCAAGATTTTTCCGCGCGAGTGCAAAACATTGTAATGCGTTTTGCACGCGCGTGAGAAAAATCGGCATGTTTGGTACCCAAACCCGAACTTCTTCACAGAAGAAGGTGTTCTGTAGATTGTATTATTTCCCCTTATAACATGGTTATAAGGGAAAGTAATAGCATTCTGAATACAGATCGCATAGTACAATAGGGCTGGAGGGGTTAAAAAAATAATAATTTATCTCACCTTAATCCACTTGTTCGCGCAGCCGACATCTCTTCTTTCTTCAGGACCTGGGTAAAGGACCTGTGGTGACGTCACTCCGGTCATCACATGATCTTTTACCATGGTGATGGATCATGTGACAGACCATGTGATGAGCGCAGTGACGTCATCACAGGTCCTTTACCCAGGTCCTGAAGAAAGAAGACAGAAGAGATGCCGGCTGCGCGAACAAGTGGATTAAGGTGAGTTAAATTATTTTATTTATTTTTTTAACCCCTTCAGCCCTATTGTACTATGCATTCCTTATTCAGAATGCTATTATTTTCCCTTATAACCATGTTATAAGGGAAAATAATAATGATCGGGTCTCCATCCCGATCGTCTCCTAGCAACCGTGTGTGAAAATCGCACCGCATCCGCACTTGCTTGCGGATGCTTGCGATTTTCACGCAGTCCCATTCACTTCTATGGGGCCTGCGTTGCGTGAAAAACGCACAAAATAGAGCTTGCTGCGATTTTCACGCAACGCACAAGTGATGCGTGAAAATCACCGCTCATGTGCACAGCCCCATAGAAATGAATGGGTCCGGATTCAGTGCGGGTGCAATGCGTTCAACTCACACATTGCACCCGCGCGGAAAACTCGCCCGTGTGAAATGGGCCTTAGGCTATGTTCACAGTAGCATTGTGATGTCCTGCCAGAGTTCACCGTATCCGGCATAGCCAGATAGTGCCGTGAACTCCCGGATCCCCATTCACTACTTTCCGGCAGAGATGACGGCTTTCAGCTGGACAAAAAGTTGTGCACGACGTTCTTTACTGTCGAAGGCTGCCAACTGTGTCGGATCCCATTGTAGTGAATGGGGATCCGGCGAGTCACGGCACTATCTGGTTATGCTGGATACGGCGAACTCTGGCAGGCTGTTCCTCTGTTTAGGGATGAGTGAATTGACTTCGGATGAAACATCTGAAGTCGATTCGCATAAAGCTTTGTTCTAATACGATGTGCGGCCCGGATCTGGATATGCGGACCCGCACTTCCAGATCCGCATTTCCGTTCCCGAAAAAAAATAAAACATGTCCTATTCTTGTCCGCGGACAAGAATACGCATTTTCTATTATTAAGTGCCGGTGTTCCATGAAAATCTGCTACCCTCGTCACTTCCAGTAGTGACATAGCAGCATCGGAAGGCTGAGAAGGAGCTGTGTCTCCGAGCTCGCCACCTCCGTGGCTGAAAAGAAGGTGTGTTGGCGCCTGCGCAGAACCAACTATGGTAGCGAAATTTCATGGGGAATGCATGTGAACGCGCCGAGGGAGGGTAGGTTAGATTTACGTCCCACCGCGCATGCACGCTGCCCACAACCCTATTGGCTGGGGAGATAGGGACATGTAACAGGTAACTCGAACAGCAGCATCGGAACGCGCCGAGGGGGGGGAAGCGGTAGGTTAGATTCATGGGCCACTGCGCGCTGCCTGCAACCCTAATGGCTGGGGAGGTAGGGACATGTAACAGCTGTGCGAGTTAACTGTTACTTGTCCCTACCTCCCCAGCCAATTGTGTAGCGGGATGCGCGATGGGCCGTAAATCTAACCTACCCTCCCTCGGCGCGTTCACATGCACTCCCCGTGAAATTTCGCTACCCTAGTTGGTTCTGCGCAGGCGCCAACACACCTTTTCAGCCACTGAGGTGGCGAGCTCGGAGACACAGCTCCTTCTCAGCCTTCCGATGCTGCTACGTCACTACCGGAAGTGACGAGGGTAGCAGATTTTCATGGAACACTGGCGATGTGCGGTCCGCAAAATGCGTAACACACTTTGCCGGTGTCCGTGTTTTGTGGATCCGCAAAACACTTACAGACGTGTGAATGGACCTGTACTGCTCTGGTGACTCTACACAGCTGCGCCGTTGGGAGAAGCAGCACAGACATCGTCTGTCCACGGTCATGTTATAAGACTTGTGAATGCTGCTTTAGAGGTGACAGGAGTATAATGCATTCCGCCGTAATAGTGAAGCTCTTCTGCAAAGTTTTAGAAAATGTGTGAAAGTTTTCTGTTCTGTTTGATAACTTGTTCAATCTATGGAAATGTAGGAGCCGCGGGGGCCCAGGGGCTCCCAATGGGGCCAAACCAGGTGTGGGGGACGGCACTACCGCCTCTCACTCAGAAGTGTGAATCAGGGCTCCTGCACACGGCCATAACAAATCGCGAATCCGCAAAACATGTATCCTGGTCAAGTGCTTACCGTATTGTCTAATCCTTATCCACAATACGGACGGGAATAGGACTTGTTCTAATGGTTTTTTTGTTTTGCGGGGCCGCGGAACAGACATTTTGTTTACCCATTTGAAATTAATAGTTCTGCATCCGATTCAGAAACTACGGCCGTGTGCACATACCCCGCGGGTCTCCGAAGCCCCTGCTGCGCCTGGTCGCATGACTCCAGTCTTATTCCCAGATGTTTTAGTGAGAGCTTACATCTGATTGGCCGCTGCTGAATCAGTTTTACACTTGTGTTATTATAATAAACGTTCGTTACAGATGCAGATTGGCGCTGGGTTTTTATTCTGTGCGTTAATTACTAATAAGGCTACTTTCACACTAGCTTTTTTTTGCGGATCCGTCATAGATCTGCAAAAACGCTTCTGTTACAATAATACAACCGCATGCATCCGCCATAATCGCATCCGGTTGTATTATGTCTTCTATAGCCATGACGGATCCATCATGAACACCACTGAAAGTCAATGGGGGACGGATCCGATTTCTATTGTGTCTCGCTCCGCATCACATTGCGGACAGAAAACTGCTGCAGGCAGTGTTTTGGTGTCAAACTCCAAAGCGGAATGGAGACGGATCGGAGGCAAACGGATGCATTCTGAGCAGATCCTTTTCCATTCAGAATGCATTAGGGCAAAACTGATCCGTTTTGGACCGCTGAGCCCTGAACGGATCTCAGAAACGGAAAGCCAAAACGGCAGTGTGAAAGCGGCCTAACTCCGTACCCCCCATTATAGGGAGCGTAACACGTCCTGGGGTGGAGGAATATTGTGCACAACCTGTCCCAGGCCAGTTGGGCTATCGAACGCAGCATCTGAGGGGTTAAATGACCAGTTTCTGCGTCATCACCGATCCCGGTGCCCGCTGTATTGTACTCAGCGCAGCAGCCGCTCCGTACAAGCCCTTGCACCTAATGCCGTCCTCAGGATGGCTGATCAGTGGGGATCCGACCCCCTCACACCCCGCCAGCTGTCATCGTAACGCGGCTCAGGAGGGAACACATTGAAACCTTCTGCTTCAGAAACAGCTGATCGCTGGTCCCACCCAAAATTTTATACATTTGGTGCTTGTGAGTCTGAAGGTGAGAAAATCTAATCTGTGTGTGCACACTGGCGCCATCTTCTGGCTGCCCTGTTTATAAAGCTGTCTGAAATTTGGACAGTCACATGACCAAAACTAGACCCCCCCCAGCCCTAGTGTTACTGATGCAGTTGCCCTAGCAACCAAAGGAATCTAATCTGTATTGCTAACTTGAGTCGCTCTTCACAGCCAATCAGATGGCTTCTTTCATCCTGTAACCTGCTAAAAAATGAGAGCTGTCATCTGTTTGGCTAGCGCGCGAGCGAACGGCCTTTCACAGATTAAACACGAGAAGGTCTGAGACGTCTGCGGGATCCAGTCCATGCGGTGTGGCAGCGAAGGAGTTAATGGTCGGCGCAGCTGTTGCACGCCGGGAGGTGTAGTGCCCGCGCGCTCCAGTACTGGCTGCTGACGCTTAGGAATTACCTTTCCCAGAGTGCTGAGCGGCGAGAGGCTGCCAATGGCCGGGCGGAAGTTCACGTCATCAGAGCCGCGGGCTGGAGACCCAGTGAGGTACAGTATCAGCCACACGGCCAGTGGAAACTACAACTCCCAGCGTGCCAATTTTATTAAGTTTATTGAAAAGAACAAAGATCACGCTCCACCAATCGGATCACTGCTTTCATTTTCTAACTTGCTTTGGCAGCTGGAATGTGATTGGTTGCTAGGGGGCTACTCTGCTGTCATACATGTGGCCCCTTTCTATGTGAATTTGTCCCTTAACTGATCACAGGGGCCACAGGCAAAGGATTCCATAAATTTTGCTTTTATCCATAGCAACCAATCAGATTCCAACTTAGTGAAAGGATTTGTTTGGGCAGTCCTAGGTTGTCTTTCAATAAACTTTATTTACACAGCACGTACACATTGATGTTCTTGTGCGCTGTGATATATGTTGGTGCTATATAATTATTACTGTGCGGGGGTTTATAACGAGCATTATGTCTTCCAGCTGTCGGTGCCCGTTGTGTGGTGGGCATAGATGGCACTGTTCACCCGCCTTTACCTCCTGCTCATGGCGGTCCTGGTAGCACTGTCACTGGACAAACAGACCGAATACACGGAATGCGATGGCGGCTGGTAGGTCATCACTAAAACCCCCAACATCCCCTGTCTGTTGTACAAAATGAAGATAATGTATTTCACTCATAGCAGACACCCCCAATACTGAGGAGAAGAGGTGACATCTGTCTTATGTCCGCAGGCAGTGGAACAATTACTCTCCGGTCCAAGAGGAGGAGCGCTGCACGGTGGAGAGGAGGGACGCCTCCATCACCTACTCCGAATTCATCAAGAGGTAAGTGATCTCTGCCTGTGCTGCCGCCATGATGTACCCCGCAGCTCTGTACTGAGCCCCCCTCTTCTTCACAGGTATGCCTACAAGAGGCCGGTCATCATTCAGGGAATCACAGATAATTCGGTGAGTGTGTCTTTAAGATCTGTCCACTCCTTGCACGCCCCCTGTGGTCCTGTTCTCACTCGCAGCATCTTTTGGGTGTCAGGAGTTCCAGTCACTGTGCAGGAAAGAGCAGCTGATTCGTACATACGGAGATCGCAGCGTCCGGCTGAGCACCGCAAACACGTATTCCTACGAGAAAGGTGATTTACTGCCAGCGCCAAAATACTTGTGTAACCTACAAGACCCAGGATGTAAAAGAGGAGGGGGCCACAGTGTACAAGACCCAGAATGTAATAGAGGAGGGGGGCCACAGTGTACAAGACCCAGGATGTAATAGAGGAGGGGGGCCACAGTGTACAAGACCCAGAATGTAATAGAGGAGGGGGGCCACAGTGTACAAGACCCAGGATGTAATAGAGGAGGGGGGCCACAGTGTACAAGACCCAGGATGTAACAGAGGAGGGGGGCCACAGTGTACAAGACCCAGGATGTAACAGAGGAGGGGGCCACAGTGTACAGGACCCAGGATGTAACAGGAGGGGGCCACAGTGTACAGGACCCAGGATGTAACAGAGGAGGGGGCCACAGTGTACAGGACCCAGGATGTAATAGAGGAGGGGGGCCACAGTGTACAAGACCCAGGATGTAATAGAGGAGGGGGGCCACAGTGTACAAGACCCAGAATGTAATAGAGGAGGGGGGCCACAGTGTACAAGACCCAGGATGTAACAGAGGAGGGGGGCCACAGTGTACAAGACCCAGGATGTAACAGAGGAGGGGGCCACAGTGTACAGGACCCAGGATGTAACAGAGGAGGGGGCCACAGTGTACAGGACCCAGGATGTAACAGAGGAGGGGGCCACAGTGTACATGACCCAGGATGTAACAGAGGAGGGGGCCACAGTGTACAAGACCCAGGATGTAATAGAGGAGGGGGGCCACAGTGTACATGACCCAGGATGTAACAGAGGAGGGGGCCACAGTGTACAAGACCCGGGATGTAACAGAGGAGGGGGCCACAGTGTACAGGACCCAGGATGTAACAGAGAAGGGGGCCACAGTGTACAAGACCCAGGATGTAAAAGAGGAGGGGGCCACAGTGTGCAAGACCCAGGATGTAAAAGAGGAGGGGGCCACAGTGTACAAGACCCCGGATGTAACAGAGGAGGGGGCCACAGTGTACAAGACCCCGGATGTAACAGAGGAGGGGGCCACAGTGTACAAGACCCCGGATGTAACAGAGGAGGGGGCCACAGTGTACAAGACCCAGGATGTAACAGAGGAGGGGGCCACAGTGTGCAAGACCCAGGATGTAAAAGAGGAGGGGGCCACAGTGTACAAGACCCAGGATGTAACAGAGGAGGGGGCCACAGTGTACAAGACCCCAGATGTAAAAGAGGAGGGGGCCACAGTGTACAAGACCCAGGATGTAATAGAGTAGGGGGCCACAGGTTATAAGGCAAAGAACATGGATATGCAGCAGGGCAGGTTCCAGACAAGTTATTAAGGGGGACTCTGAGGGTCCATAATGTTGCTGCCTGTGCCATGTATGTATACAGCCTGTTTCCTTTCTGCTTAGTGGATGTCCCCTTCCAGGAATATGTAGAGCACTACCTGAGACCCCAGGACCTGGACTCGTTGGGTGTGGGTGAGTTATACTATAATATACAATGGGTGATATATATATTGTATTTGTCAGTGAGTAGTGATGTCATTTCTGGAGGATAGAAGGCACAGCAGTGATGTCATCGACTAGTGATGTCACTTCTGTAGGATAGAAGGGCGGGCAGTGATGTCACTTCTGTAGGATAGAAGGGCGGGCAGTGATGTTGAATGGTGATGTCACTTCTATAGGATAGAGGGGAGTGCAGTTATGTCGGCGGGCTCATGTAGGGATGAGTAGGCACAGTCCACTATTTAAGAAATCCTCTTTCTACCTGCAGATACTTTATATTTCTTTGGTGATAATAACTTCACAGAATGGGGGTCTCTGTTTCAGAAATACACCCCGCCTCCGTTCAAGCTGCCTGGCACTACCGGGGCTTATAGTTTTGGCATAGCCGGTAAGTGACATCATAAGAATGCCTCAGAAGACTTTGAAATTCAGGGGCACCCAAAATTTGACTTGCATTTCCCCTGCTATTCCATGGGGTCTTCTTGCTGCCTGTTCCTCAGTAAAGACCGGCCTGCAAGAAGACCCCAGGGGAAAATATAGCATCCATATGCTTTGTACCTATAAATGATCCCGGTGTCGTCCCCCTCCCTGTTCTGCAGGTTCAGGTACAGGGGTCCCCTTCCACTGGCACGGGCCTGGCTACTCCGAGGTGATATATGGCAGGAAGGTGAGTGACCCCACCCGGGAAACCTCTCGCTAGAATATTTTTACATCCGGTTTATTCAGATCAAAATTCTCTTTTAAACCAGCGCTGGTTCCTTTACTCACCTGACAAGACCCCCGAGTTTAACCCTAACCGGACCACACTGTCCTGGATGCTGGAGACATACCCTCTGCTACCTGCAGCAGAGCGTCCTGTAGAGTGCACCATCAGACCCGGAGAGGTGAGGAGAACAGGAGGGGGTGCCATCATGGTGAAAAGAGGGAGTGCATAGGGTGAATTCACACGGGGCAGACTGAATGCAGAAATCCATGTCCTTACCATCAAAAGAAAACCCATTGAGGTGAATGGAACTCTCAACAAATCTGCTGCATGTGAATGTGCCCTTAGAGCAAGCAGAGTTCAGCAGGAAGGTGGCTGGATGGGGTAATTAGACAGCAGAGAGCAAGATGATGGTTGGGCGTCATTCAGAGGGTTATCAGAATGGCTGAAGGGTCATACAGAGAGTGGGGTGACTGAATCGGGATTGTGAGGATGATGGTGGTGTGGACAGGAGGACCAGTGCACTCCTGGAACATGTAGAGATGGTGGGGCCCTTGCAGGGACTGATTAGACAGAGCTGTGTATGAAACCTATTAGGAGCAGAGTCCTGTAGGACAGGGATCAGCAACCTCCGACACTCCACCTGATCTGAAACTACAACTCCCAGAATCCTCCTTTCACTTCTATGGGAGTTACAAGAACAGCCAAGTAAGGCTCCATTCAGACGTCCGTATGTGTTTTGCGGATCCGCACATTGCCAGAACTATATAGAAAATGCCATTTCTTGTCCGCAATTGCGGACAAGAATAGGACATGTTCTATATTTTTGCGGCACGGAAGTGCAGATCCGCAATTCCGGATCCGAGCGGGACAAAGTCTGTCCCCATAGAAATGATTGGGTCCACAATTCCGTTCCGCAAAATGCGGAACAGAATTGCGGACGTGTGAATGGGGCCTAAGTGTGCATGCTGGGAGTTGTAGTTTCACAGCAGCTGGAGTGCCGGGGGTTGCTGATCCCTGCTGTAGGTCATTACCAATCATCCCTGTTCCCTGTCCTCCCTCAGGTTCTCTACTTCCCGGACCGCTGGTGGCACGCCACCCTGAACCTGGACACCAGCGTCTTCATCTCCACATTCCTGGGCTAGAGCCGCCAATCATTATTATAGATGCTGCACAACAACCAGAAACCTCAGAACCGGTCACCTCCGATCCGGACAGACTGATGGAGGAGGCCACGGAGAAGCCCACAGACCACTGGGGGGGGGGTAGATATATTTTAATTGTATTTGTTTAACTGACATTCTCTTTGCCGTCTTTTGCACATTTCTAGAAAATTTTTATGCAGATTTGCAATGGAGCCTGTGAGCGTTTTAGAATAAAATGGATGAAAAATTCAGAGTAAATCCAGTTTTGTCACAGACAGCTTGGGGGATTGAACATATGTTAAAGGGTCACATTACTTTCAGTAAATGTCATAGGAACATATCAAAAGTTTTGATCAGTGGGGGTCTGATCACTGAGACCCCCTCCCCCCATCCCTAGCACGAGGGGAGAAAATCGCTCACGTATCACGCTCTCTCCGTGCTGCAGGAGACGCACTCCATAGGCTTTCTATTGAGTCCATCCCGCGTCCTCCCCTCCAGAGAGAGCACGCTGTTTTAGGGATCAGTGAGGGGCTCAGCCCTCAGACCGCCACCGATCTAAAATTTTGATATGTCTCTATGATATATCATAGGTTTACTTAACCCTTTGGCTACCGGAGGTTTTTGCGTTTTCATTTTTCTTCCCTATTTTCCGTGAGCCATAATTTCTTTATTTTTCTGGTCACATAGCTGTACGAGGAGGACAAGTTGTACTTTCTAATGCCAACATTAATGATGGCATAAAATGTTGTGGGAAGCGGTAAAAAAAAATTCCAAATGGGGGTGGAATTGGAAAAAAAAAAAAAAAACGCAATCCCTCCACCGTTTTACAGGTTTTGTTTCCACTGCATTTTGTTTACGGCAAAACTGACCCTTGACCTTTATTTTCTGGGTGAGTACGATTACAACGATACCCCATATGTGTAGGTTCTTCATGTCTAAATAGTGCAAGAATAAATGCAAACTTTGAGAAAATTTATTTTTTTATATCACCATATTCTGACCCCAATAGCTTTTTTTATACTTATGTCTACGGAGCTGTTTAGGGGCTCATTTTTTGCGGAACAATCTGTACTTTTAATTGATACCATTTTGGAGGATGCGTGACTTGTTGATGCAATGGAAAAATGGCAAATCAGCCATTTTGACCCTTTTTTCCGTTACGCCATTTGCCGTGTTGGATTTTTTTTTTCTATTTTAATAGTATGGGCATTTTTGGTCACGGTGATACCCATGATGTTTATATTTATTGTTATTTAGGTATTTATTTTTTTAGTTATACGGAAAGGGGGTGATTTAAACTTTTATATATTTTTTTTACTTTTTTTATTTTTTGTGATCATTATGTGCCTCATATGAGCTTATTACATTTTTTTTTAATTTTGGTTTATCAGGAATTTATTATTAGCTTATTTTGCTCACTTCTTATCCTGGCCAGCCATCTGGTGGCCAAAATAAGAATTGCAGTTTGAATACTGTTCGCCTACTCAGTAAGGCTTACAGTATTCAGCGCAACTACCTATGCCCGGATTGGACACATGGGGCATAGATAGGAACCCCAGAAGCGTGAGCTTCCGGGTTTTTGCGCATTTAGGTGCCGTGATCTCACTTGATCACGGCATGTAAAGCATTTTATTACTGCAATTGGCATTATTAATTAGCCGCAGAGATCTGCCGGCCATGACGCCCACTACACGTGCGAGCGGGCATCATGTTTACACATCGCACCTGCGCCATACGTGTATTGCGTTGGTAGCCTAAGGGTTAAAGTGACCCTTTAAATAATATAATGCCTGCTACCACTAGGGGGAGCTCCCAGAATACGATTTATATTCAGTGTTTAAGAGTATGGGTGAGCGAATCGCGCTTCAGATCCGAAGTCTCCGTACAGCATTAAAATGTATGCGCTGCATAGAGGCAAAATTCGTTAAGTGCGAAGTCTCTCGAGTCTTTGGTGAATAACTTCAGGCTTCGATTCTACAACTTTAAAAAACACAAATCTGAAGCAGATTTCGGATTCGTGTTTTAAAATGTCTTTAAAGTTGTAGAATTGAAGGCCAAAATTCAAGACTGCGGACTTAACGAGTTTAGCCTCCATGCAGCACATACATTTTAATTCTGCATGGAGACCTTGGATCTAGAGCTCGATTCGCTCACTCCTAGGTAAGAGCCCCTGAGTAGTGACAATAGGCAACCAGTCATTTAAAGGGGTATTCCAGTAATTTCAAGCTATCCTTAAACTACAAGATAACTATTAGATCAGCGGAAGTCGTATTGTTTTCAAGAACAAGGGTTCCCCCTCAAAATGAACGGAGCAGCAGTTCGAGCAGGTGCACTGCCGCTCCATCAAAATGGGATGGCTGGAGCAGTGTGCAGCTTCACCTTCATTTTAGGAGGCGCTGTGGGGTACAGGAGCCTTGTTCCCATGATTGGTGAGGGTCCCCGCAGTAGGCCTCATGCACACGGCCATGGCCTTATTGCGGCCAGCAGACAGCGGGTCCGCAATATGCGGGCACCGGCCGTGTGCTCCCCGCATCACGGATGCGGACCCATTTACTTGAATTGGTCCGCAATCCGGAGCTGCGGTGCGGCACAGAAGCACTGCGGAGTGCTTCCGTGGTGTTTCTGTCCGTGCCTCCGCACTGCAAAAAAATATAACATGTTCTACTTTTTTTGCGGTGCGGACGGGATTCAAGTTGAATGGGTCTCGATCCGTCCCGGCCGCCGCATGGACGTTGCCTGTGCATTGGGGGACCGCAAATTGCCGTTCCCCAATGCACGGAACGGCCGTGTGCATGAGACCAAATAGTCCTGTGGATTTGTCAGAGACAACTACACGTAAACAGTTCATCACACAGTAACCGCATAACCTCTTTAATATTTGCACTGTGAATTCACAGGAAAAGCAGACGCACTATCCCCCCGTGTCCAGATGACGACCAGTCATCGAGGTGTACAGTCCTGCAGCCGCAAATACACGAGACACTAGAATATATTTACATCATCTATATACAAGGAAGAAGCTCCGTGTGGGGTGGAGGTTACAGTGGGGGATGCCGTCCGTTCTCCAGCAGGTAATCACAGCCTGCATCATCTGCGTAGGCCGATCACTGTGCATCTGTCAGAACCTAACAGGAGTTGTAGTTCACAACCGGGGTAGGTGTTAGTGGGGCACAGAACCATGCAGCCCGTCACGACAAACCATAACAAGTCAATTAACAAAATCTGCGTGGGTCTAACATCGAGGGGTCGCTGCTTTTTGTGAGCAGTTCCCTAGTACAAAGCAGCAGGAGGAAAGCGGTAATGGTCTGCGGCGCCATCTACTGGTGCTTTCCTCCATGTGCGTGGAAACTTGACTCAAAAAGCATAATACTGGAGAGAAGAGAGAACACACTGGATCTGACGGGTGGCGCCGTGTAGTCCCCATGCTCCGGCACGTTTCATGCTGTGGGGCTCTTCTGTCTCGCTGTATGGAGATCGGAGACTGTGTGAAGCGAGATGAAACCGTCGCGGGAGTGGACATCCCAGACGGTGAGCTATGACGCTTGGTGGACTGCAACGGACGTGAGCAAGACAAGTAAGGCATGAAGGCGAGACAGGCACGTTACGTCACTCCGCGACCAGTGCGATCCGCCACCAAAATTATATTGAAGAAGAAAAAAAATAATAATAAGTGCTGGGGCCGGTGACCTCCTTCTAATAGTCCTCCACCCAGCCGTTCTCAGAGATGAAGGCGTCGATGACCTCTTTCATGGCCAGGTTTGGGATCAGTTGATCTTGGGTCAAAGCGCTTCGGGTGACAGGGTCGAAGTGTCCGACTCTCTGCAGGACAAGACATGGACGTCCAGTCAGCTTCACAAAATCTTTAATACACTCGGTGTGCCCGATTCCTGTCCAAGATCTCTGCTTGCTGTCCGTGGTTACATCCAGAGACGTAGACAATGTGTAGACCTAATACTGCTCACAGCTGGGGGGTTTGTTACAGTTGTATCCAGTCTAGAAAATTCTGTGTGAGGGTAAAGGCATCCGCAGCACAAATCCTCGTTTAGTTTGTTGCAATGTATCAGGGCAGGGAAAACATATTCAGACTATTGAGCTCACAGAAAATTGCGATCTCGATTGGACACAACTGTAACAAACCCTCAGCGGTGGTTAGTGGGCCAGGAAGAGTTTTCAGCCTCTGGATGTAAGTAATGTTTCTATTCACTGATCAGGCAGAGGTCTTCAAAGGGATCAAAATGCAAAGAGGATTTCATCAAAGCAGTATGCCATTTTTTTTTTTTTTTTAGGGGCACAGTAGTTGCACATTTCTGTGCAAAAACTTACATGACAGATTTTTCTACTGCTCGCGTCACTTTAAAATGGGCGAGGCTTAGCTGAAGAGGGAGGAGCTTCATCAACACATTTATCGGAAAAGGGGTGTAAAGTATAGCCAAAACCTACTGCAGGCCACGCAGGGCTTAGATTTCAGTTTGTGGCACATGGACAGGGCAAAGATGTGGCAGATTTATTAAAGGCACTGACCTATCCTCAGTATGTGATCGGTGGGGCTTCGACTCTCGACACAGCCGCCGATCAGCTGCTTGAAGAGACCGCGGCGCTCCAGTAATGCCACATCCATCAGTCACATTGCCTAGGCATAGCTAACCCCAGTTCAAGTGCCGGGAGTCAGACCCCCTCCGATCACATACTGCTTATCCTTCCCGAGCACAGGTCATCAGCATTGAACACTCAGACAACCCCTTTAAGAGACATGTGCCTCCTTAGACTAGTGTCCGAAACGGCAATCTAGAGAAAATCTGCCCCCTAAACATCTTACAAAGGGGAACACATCTTCTGACATCATGGGGACATGTGACCTGACCTGGAACTCCTCCTGAAGGATGACAGAACCAGTGACCCGGCTGTGGCTGGTACAAGACACTACGCACACGCCTGCTTCCCCCTTGTTGTCTCTGTTAAAGGGGTTTTCTGAGACTTTTATACAGATGACCTATCCTCTGAATAGATCATCTGTATCTGATCGTGGGGGTCCGACACCTGGGACCCCAGCCGACTGAGAAGGCCGCAGAGCTCGCACTTCTATGGGGCAGCGTTGTCAATGGCCTAGGAAACGCTGCGAGAAGCCCACATGCTCTCTGATCGGCAGGGGTCCTGGGTGTCGGACCTCCACCGATCAGATATTGATCACCTAGCCAGAGGATAGGTCATCGCTAGAAAATAGTTGGAAAGCCCCTTTAACCATTACCTGCAGGTGCTCTTCAATGTCCTTCCTGTCGTAGGTGATTCCGCTGGGGGTTATACACGGTTCCCTCATGAGCTCGAAGCTGATCTTTCCACATAAATAGTCAGGGATGTCTCGCTTCTGCACGCACAGACGAAGCAAGGGGTTAACAACATAGAAGCACGTGAAGGCGCTGCACACCAGCTAGTTAGGCGACGGCCGATGTGGCCGCCATGACAGTTCCAGGCCGCGGTCACTCACCTTACGCTTCTCGTCCACTTGGGAGAAGAGTTCGTCCATTTCTGCCAAATATTTGTCCTGTGAAATATAAAATATAATCCGAGTGGTGGATGCAAGAACCCAGAAGGACGCTGCGGCCGGCCTCCGAAGGGGCTGATAACAGGGAATAACAACACTGTATGCATCGGAGGAGATGCTCTGCAGGTGTAGAGTCCCTTTAAGGCACGGATCACCGTGCAGAGCGTCACACCAGGAGCACAAATTCACTCAAGCTCATCTCATTAATGTTTAACCCAAACCCCTGTTATCAGGTATTTGCACTGCACAGCACAGGCATGGGAGGAGGGGAGCTAGGAAAGAGGACTGTCCCTAGGGTGTGAATACTATTGCAACCGTTTACTATTTCTCTAATGGATCTAAAATAATAAGTAAAAAAAATGAAGCACGTTTGGAAATTGTCTTGCTTAAAAATCTCCTGCCGTTTTGTGTACACAGCTCCCATGTAGATCCGTGGTAACATGGCCGTCCGATCTTGTAGTCATGGGTTACTCCACTTACCTTGCCATTTAGCTAATCTACAGATTGTAGCAGAGGGGCGGGAAATAACATGACCGCAGGATCAGACTACGCACAATGTGTTTGTAGTCTGTTACCATGGAGACACATAGGTCTGCAGAGGAGCTGTAAGCACAAAACGGTAAGAATGTGAAATGAGTAATGAGAAGTTCTGATGGGCTTTGTGTTTTAGTTCTCACCAGCAGCGTCATAGTGAGCGCCGCCCTCTGGACTTACGTGTTTGGTGGGCACACAGGAGAGCTGGGCCCGGCTCCGGTTCTCGTCCACGTTCTCCTCTTCGTGTTTCCTCTTTGCCTCTTCTAACTCCCTGTGGAGACAGACGAGATGTTGGACTGCACTGAGGTGACCTCTATGTTACAGTACGGAGGTGGTCACCACAGGGACCCCTATATGAGGAATCACCCGTGCATTACAGCGGCCTGGCGGACTAATGCTTTAAAGGGACCCGTCGTCACCTTTATGCTGCCCAGACAAACAGCAGCATAAAGTAGAGACAGGCGAGATGATTTCAGCGTTTATAAGCTAAAAGTAAGTGGTTGCCAAGAACCAACATCACAATCATCGCAGACTGGGCCTGGAAAAGAGTCCCGGCCTCCTGAGAAGAGTCCTGGTTATTCATGAGTTCCTGCTCTCCTGCTGATGACTGACCGGCTTCTACCGAGTTTTCTCCCTTTCTCTCTAGGAGAGAACTGACAGCCATCAGCAGATGGTCGGGGAGAGCAGGAGATTATAATAACCAGGACTCTTCTCAGGTAGATCTGACTCTTTTCAAGGCCTGGGCTGCAATGATTATGATGCTGGTTCTCAGCAACCACTTATTTTTAGCTGATGAGGGACACACTGCTGAGATCAGCATGTCTGTCTCTACCTTATACTGCTCTCAGTGAGGTCGGCATAAAGTTGATGACAGGTTCCCTTTAACCCCTTCCCGCCCTGCACCATATATACTTACAAAGGCACCCGGGTCCCCCATCTTTGTACAGCCATTAAGCCCTGGCAAAGGCACGGCCTAATAAGATACCTGTCAGCATTTGCACTGACAGGCATAACATAGAAGTATAAAAGGTGTATTATATCAGCAATCAAGTGGCTGCAGGGTCAAGACCCAGTGGGACTAAGGCCTCATGCACACGGCCGTTGTTTTGGTCCGCATCCGAGCCACAGTTTTGGCGGCTCAGATGCGGCCCCATTCGCTTCAGTGGGGCCGCAAAAGATGCGGACAGCACTCCGTGAGCTGTCCGCATCCGTTGCCCCGCAAAAAAAAATATAACCTGTCCTATTCTTGACAAGAATAGGCAGTTATATTAAAGGCTGTCCGTGCCGTTCCGCAAATTGCCGAAACGTGCACGGACGCCATCCGTGTGTTGAGGATCCGCGATTTGTGGACCGCAAAACACACAACGGTTGTGTGCATGTAGCCTAAAACAAAGACATAAATAAAAAATTAAAGGAATAAAAGAAAAAATACTTTTCCCCTATTAAAAATACTGTATGCTAAAACATAAAAATACAATATAAAAAAAAATTTTTTAAATGGAATGAAACAATCACAAAATAGTACCTACAAAAACGATAATCACTACTCTGCGGCCTTCACACAGCTGCAGCTTCTCAGGGCAGAGCTGTGCACTTAAAAGGTTTTCTACAGTTTTCAAACCACCAGCTGGATCCAAATTCTTTTGTAATTAAAAATGTAATCTAGCCCCTGAACTATTCTGTATGGCGCCACCTGCTTTGTGTCCATTCCACTGAGGTGGCCACACATGCTGATGGGTCAACTTGTTTCGGAACGCAGCCACGTGACCTGACCAAAGCTAGTGTGGTTTATTGAGCGGGAGAGGTAATCAATCTGCAGGGTGGTGGAGGGGCTCATGGCTTTATAGACCTGTCCTGCAACTGGGCATCACCTTGTGTTGCGAGTTTGCAAGATCTCTGCTTGCTGTCGGTGAATAAGGACGATGTTTTAACTCTTCAATCATCACCAGCTAGAGCTGCAGCAGAACCCCCCCCCCCCCCCCCCAATCTGTGATAGGGAGAAAGCTGCAGCAGAAAGAACACTGCCATTATGAGCTCCTGCAACGGATACAGGAAGCCCCCGGTCCTCACCGTTCCTTCTCGGCCAGGATGAGTTTGGTGAGATAGGCGTGCAGCTCGTTCTCCTGGTTGATCCTCCGCTCCTCTATGTTGTTCCATCGCTTCTTCTTGGCGATCCGTAGAGCGCTCGGGATGTCGTCTCCGAAGTTCAGTCTCTGCTCTTTGGCCAGATTGTAAGCTGCGGGAGGGGAAGACGGTCAAAATGCAGGTCTCTCTTATTATCAATCACTTCTCTCTTTGTACACTGCCTGTATTTCTATTTACTTTTAATGTGTGCAACCTGGAAATAGTCAGCAAGCAGGATTAGATCTCACTATTGCCAATGTGCAGCCTAGTAGCGTATTGATGAGCCGTCACAGGAACAAACAGTCTGCTTGCTGATTGTTTCCGAGTAGCAGGTTTAAATTTTTTTTACAACTGAAGAAAAAAACTTTAAAATAGCGTTAAATGGCAAAATCTAAATCATGCTGAGAGTAGGAAGATGCCTGGTTGTAACATCTGCTCGGTACAGAGCCAAAGAAGTTGAGCTTTTAGTTGGGTAATTGCCATGTAAGCAATTCTCTATTCACTTCTGTGAGGGAGCAATTCACTGACTGAGCAGGTGGTGCAGAGCGGCCGCTGGCTGGATATCATCCTCCTCCTCGTGTCCTCAGCTATTTATAGGGAGAGATCACCGGGCAGAGAATTGAAATGCCGACCGGGTGCTCGCCACAGCACTGCGTGACAATGGATCACCCTGCAACTGCTGCTCGATAACACTCCACCTCCACAGCCGTGGCTGCAGCAGCAGAATAAAGTGGCTGATAACAGGGAGCAATAGACTGTATTCCCCTGTCCTTCCAGTCATCCTCTTCCCCCTGAAAACTACTTTCCAGTATAACTTCTGTATCACTTCCTCACAGTTTTCCAGACCTCTACTTGCTGTCAGTGAATAGGAACCACTTCCAGTGAATACAATCCATCCTGCACATGTGACGCGTGTCTGGTTTCACTGTTTGTCCATCATGTGACCCGGGCTGGAAGTAAACAATATTGGTTCCGATTTACTTACAGCAAGCGTTCGGAATTGGTACAGCAAGAACAGCCTTTTGCCAGAGCTGTAATCTCAGCGTCATGTGCGGCTGGGACACAGGAATGTTCTTGTTTTTGGTAAGATTATTAGGCAGTTTCTCTGCCTACAAGATATTATCACAGATGCTTGCTTTACTTTTGCAGTTCTCAAAACTGAATTTGACTCAGCAGAGATCACAGGCCTCTTCTTCACAGCAAAAAATGTTATAACATGAACAGAGTTGAGAAATAGACCTTAATCCTAACGTCTACAAACCTATGAATACAGAATCAACCTAATCAAACTAATATGAAAAGTTGTTATTCTAAAAATCTTCATCTACTTGTATATTATAAGTTATACCAGCGAGAATTAGTCTTTATGTAGAAAACTATCATTTAAATCAAGCCTTACTGACTAGTGATTTAAATCAAATCCACCCTGATAATTTCAGTGCAGGGCGTTAAAGGGGTTGTCCGAGCTGATCCCCTATCCGCATGACAGGGGGCAAGTATCTGATTGGTGGAGCTCCGGCTGCCAGGACCCTCACCGATCACAAGAATGAAGCACCAAAGTCTCCATTCATCTCTATGAGATTGCCCCCCAGCAAACTTACCTCTGGGTGATCAGTACTGTAGAAGTAATTTAAAGGGACCCTGCCCCATAAACGGCATCACTCCCTGATCGGTACAGCAGTTCTGTACCGGATTATTCTACCATATTCACTCCCTAGTTTCTCAGGAAGGCCGGCGCTCACCTCTCTGCAGATTGGCGATGGCCTCGTCGTAGTTTTCCATCTCCATTTGGCACTGCCCCAGGAAGAAGTGAGCCTTCACCGACTGGCAGTCCAGCTCCAGGGCGTGCTTACAGTCCGCTAGGGCCTTGTCCAGCTGCTGCATCTTCAGGTAGCACAGGGCGCGGTTGGTGTAGTAGACGGCGATGGAAGGGTTCCGAGTCTGAAGGGACGAAGAGGGGTGAAAATCAGAAGGATCACAGCAGCACAGAGTATTTAAGGACATGAGCACGATGGCGTGGAAGACGAAGCTGCACCTGACAGAAGTGTGACGCGAGGAGGATACGGAGACAAACGGGAGATCACAGGGTGAGAGTGTGGAGAGAACAGGGTCACCAGGAGCACAGAGCATTTCAGGAGTGGAATGTGCAGATCCTGTGGGAGCCTTGCACAAGGAAGAAAGCAAGGGTCCTCAAAGAAGCACAGAGTATTTCAGGAGAGGAGAGTGTTGAGGCAGCAGACAGACACACAGTGCAGAGAAAGGACTCCTAGGAGCACAGAGTATTTCAGAGACTGAGTGCATGGACAATGTGGGAGGGGGCATGGATCTGTCCACTGGTGATGTTAGGGAGGACAGGGCAGTGTCCAGATGTGAGGAGAGGATATCAGCTGTTACAGACTGAGATACTGGAAGGAGCCAGGCATCCCAGCAGCACAGAGTATTTCAGGGAGTGAGTGCACTGATAATGTTATAAATAAATAAAGGGGCAGGGACCTGTCCAAAAGTGATGTTAGGAAGGACAGGGCAGTGTCTAGATGTGAGGAGGGGACATGAGAGATGACAGATTGAAGGATATTGGAAAGAGCCGGGTGTCCCAGCAGCACAGAGTATTTCAGGAGTGGATACTTACGATGGCTTTGCCGTAGCACGACACGGCCTCTTGATACTTTCGAGCCACGAACAGCCGGTTGCCCTGCTCTTTCAACTCCTGGGCGCTGACGCTCTTTTCTGGGCTACCATCAATGCCCCCCAGGCCACCACTGACTCCAGAAGGACGACCCCCGCCGCTCTCCTCCTTCCCCTTCATGCCAGGGGCTCCAGAAGTCACCCCCCCAAACCTCGGGATGCTTGGTGTCACCCCCAATTTCACTGCTGAGGCGAGACCCCCAGCTGCGCAGGGGACCCCTTTCTATCAGAATGATCGAGCGTCTACGCTCTTGTGGCAAGTTTCAAAAAGGCGCAGAGGCGAGAGGCTACCTGCCCCCCCACATGGAGGGGTGCGCTGAATTAACCCTTCAGGCGAAGGGAGGAAAAATAATCAGCGGCTCAGAGAACAATGCGGCGGATAATACAGCGCCCCTGTGCCCACATACACACCAGCACCCCGAAAACCTGGAGATCCTGCACCTATATATCCTGATAGGTCCCTATATACTGCACAGCCTGCATACAGGAGCCAGTGCCTACGTCCTCTATAACATAGGGCCCCTATAGACGGTGTAAGAGAGGACAGGGCCCTATAGACTGTCTACTAGTAGAGCTGACCCTATATAGGAGCGTATGCACTGTCTATACACTGTGTATTGGGGGGTGGGCTCCTGTATACAGCAGCACAGGAGCAGTACACTGGCCCCTTCACATTCAGCAGGGATTATACCTCCGGTGACCCTCCCAATAACAAGGCGTTCAGGCTTTCCTGCCCCCTCTCGGGAAATACCGCCTGCACTGACACAGCTCTGGCCCGGACAGCTCCAGAGCCTCTGGAACCTACAACAGCAGCCTCCAACCGGAACTTCCGGCCCTTCCAAGGAGACGGGAGAGAACTGACAGAGCAGTTTTGAAGGACCGACGTTTTTGTCCCCGGTACGTCACGCCGTTTTCTGCAGCTGCCGCCGTTTTGTCGTAGAGCAAAGAATACAGGGAAACGTATGTGGATGTCTTGCTCAAAATGGCTGCTGAGAAAAGTGACAAAACGGCCGGCGCAGTTTAACCTCTGGCGGTTAGAGCTTACCCAGTCTTTGATTGGTCAGTTTTCTAAACGAGCAAAGCACACCACCAATCAGATCTCTGATGGGTCAACTTGTTTTGGAACGCAAATCGAAGCTGGAACGCAGCCACGTGACCTGGCCAAAGCTAGTGTGGTTTATTGAGCGGGAGAGGTAATCTGCAGGGTAGTGGAGGGGCTCATGGCTTTCTAGACCTGTCCTGCAACTGGGCATCACCTTGCGAGTTTGCAAGATCTCTGCTTGCTGTCGGTAAATAAGGACATTGTTTTTACATTCAGAGGCTGAAAACGTATCCATGTCTAATCCCATAGCTGGTGGTTTGTTACAATTGCATCCTCTGTGAGCTAAACAGCCTGGATACGTTTTACCTGCACTGATACATTGTAGCGAATGGGGTAGGAGAGACATTTGCGCTGCTGATCTGGTCTAGACAAGGAGAATAGTCCCCAGCTGTGGACCCTCTCCCTCTGTGTCACCAGCAAGCAGGGGTTACCCCAAATAATCAAACCTGTTAATGAGCCGAGCTCACATGAGTTTCCATAAGGTCCATTAACTGCAGCTTGCTGATGGTTTCCACGCAGGGGGTTTATTAGTAACGTCTGGCGTCCTGGGAATTCCGGTGTCATGCCCCGCCCCCTCAGTCCCTGCACTAGGCATAACCCGCTGTGTCAGTTTTTCCTGGAGTGCTCCTTTAAGAATCTGATTGGTCCTCTTCATCGTCTCGGGACGGACCCCTGCGCGCACGCTCTAACGCTTTCTTCTCCATTCTGGCAGATTTCGCAATATGGCTTCCGTGTCCAGCCTCTTCCAGTGCAGCGACCCAAAAAAGTGGCGTCAGGTCTCTGATATGTACTGGGAGGTTGTGGCCGCAAAAGGAGCAAAGCAGAAACAGTTCGTGGAGCTGGACAAATGGTGAGCGACAGAACGAGGGCCGTGCAGGCGGCCATCATGAGGCGGTAACGTCACCGCTACTTCCATTTCCACATCCTCTTCTTAACCCCTTCAGGACCAAGCCAATTGGACAGTGGCTGTACTCGGTACTGCCTCTCAGGTGCGCTCACTGGATCGATGAACGTGACGTCACTGACCTAGGTAGAGTCTGTGGCGCTCACCGTGGCCAGTTCAAACAGCAGATCCAGGTGGCGGACCCCCACGATCGGATATTAATGACCTATCCTGAGGAAAACCTCCTTAAAGGGGTTGTGTTATCTCGTACATTGGGGACATGTCACCAGGATACGCCCTCAATGTCTGATAGGTGCGGGTCCCTATCCTTAGAACGGAGCCCGCAAAGTGGGCGCACTGCGCATGTGAGGCCGCCCTCCATTAATTTCTATGGGACGGCTTGGGTGTAATTACACCTGCTCACTGCTGCAACTGCGACGGCGAGCAGGTAAACAATGAAGAGGAGGCAGCGCTGGCACGGCGCGCGCCTTCTTTTCAAACAGCTGATTGTCGGGGGTGCCGGACCCCCGCCGATCTGATATTAAAGACCTATCCTGAGGGGCAGTCCGGGGACACAACAGCCTGCCGGACTCCCCTGCCGCTAGTGTGAAACTAGCCTTAGGCCTCTTTTACACGGGCGAGTATTCTGCACGGATGCGATGCGTGAGGTGAACGCATTGCGCCCGCACTGAATCCGGACCTAATCATTTCTATGGGGCTGTGAACATGAGCGGTGATTTTCACGCATCACTTGTGCGTTGCGTGAAAATCGCAGCATGCTCTATATTGTGCGTTTTTCACGCAACTCAGGCCCCATAGAAGTGAATGGGGCTGCGTGAAAATCGCAAGCATGTGCGGATGCGATGCGATTTTCACGCATGGTTGCTAGGAGATGATCGGGATGGGGACCCGATCATTATTATTTTCCGTTATAACATGGTTATAAGGGAAAATAATAGCATTCTGAATACAGAATGCATAGTACAATAGCGCTGGAGGGGTTAAAAAAATAATAATAATTAAACTCACCTTAATCCACTTGTTCGCGCAGCCGGCTTCTCTCCTTTTTACTTCTTTGCTGTGCAGGAGGAAAAGGACCTGTGGTGACGTCACTGCGCTCATCACATGGTCGGTCACATGATCCATCACCATGGTGATGGACCATGTGATGAGCGCAGTGATATCATCAAAGGTCCTTTACCCAGGTCCTGAAGAAAGAGAAGCCGGGCTGCAGGAACAAGTGGATTAAGGTGAGTTAAAAAAAAAAAATAACCACTCCAGCCCTATTTTACAAGCATTCTGTATTCAGAATGCTATTATTTTCCCTTATAACCATGTTATAAGGGAAAATAATGACATCTACACAACCTTGAACCCAAACCTGAACTTCAGTGAAGAAGTTCGGGTCTGGGTACCAAATTCAGTTTTTTATCACGCGCGTGCAAAACGCATTGCACTGATTAAAATTGCGTACCTACTCGCAATACCTACCTACTGCGGGTTTGCCGCAATGCACCCGGGACGCATCCTGGGCCAAAACATGACGCCCGTGTGAAAGATTTTTTTATTATTTTTTAATCCCCTTTGGGGGTCTCGATGCTGCAGTCACGTGTACAATACACTGCATTTCCTCTGTATTATGATGTTACCCACATCCTTGCGGTCCTGACATGGCAGACCTGGGGGGGAAGGGGGTCTGACAACTTCACTGGGAGTGATCGGTGGACAGCCCTTACTGGAGCCCGCTCCATATATGCGACATACGTGGACATCGACAGACGCATAGGGGTTAACTTTGTGCCATTCAACCTGCCGTCATTCTGTTTGCGGTGTAGGGTCTGTTGCTCCCTGTTGTCAGCCATTCTTTCATCGTAGGTACCAGGAGGAGCTGCCCACCCGCATGGCTGCTCGCCCTCAGAAGTCACTGACTCAGGAGGAGCTGGTGAAGCTCATGGAGTGGAAGTTAATGGTGAGTTATTGTAGATTTTCTCCATTTTCAGCCATCATGTCTATCTGTTCCTGGGAAAGCTGGGTGACAACCTCTATGGCGGATTGTACAGCTCCCGCAGGGGTTGTCGTCCAGTTTTCCCGGCCCCCTGAACTGTCTTGTTACTCAGTGATTCATCGCCCACCCTCGTTGGTGCCCGACTAGTCGAGGTTGCCATTCAGGAGCCTGATTGATGACCTCTGTGGGTGCTTTTTTTTAAGTGAAACTCCCCTTTAAGTGCAGGAGTTGATTTTTTTTTTTTTGTTCAAACTGGGCAGAAAGGGAAGTTCCGACCGCGTCTGAAGCAAATGGTGTCATCTAACCCAGCGAGTACGGTAGAGAGCTGCAGCAGGAAAGCGTTCCAGCTCCTCCCCGATGTATCTGCCGCCATTGATGAGCTGTGCCAGCTGAAGGGCGTAGGACCTGCCACGGCCTCTGGTGAGTGTGAATTCACACCAAGCTGGCTCATAGCACGATGTAATGGAGGCTTTCTGTGGCTGAGCATCTTCTCCCCATCTAGCGATCCTGTCGGCTGGTGCCCCAGACTTGGCGGCATTCATGGCAGATGAAGCAGTGGAGAGCGTGCCCGGCCTCACTCCTATACAGTACAATCTGAAACACTACATGAGGTACCTGGAGGAGCTGCGGAGGAAGGCTGAGGCCCTGAGCAAAGGTGAGGAGACGGCAGCAGGAGCTGCAGTGTAAAGCAAGTTGTCAGTCCAATGTGTACATTACTTATCCCGTGCAGATTCTAAATTACATCCTGTATTCTACTCCAGAGCTGCGCTCACTATTCTGCTGGTGCAGTCACTGTGTACATACATTACTGATCCTGAGTTACATCCTGTATTATACTCCAGAGCTGTACTCACTATTCTACTGGTGCAGTCACTGTGTACATACATTACTTATCCTGTACTGATCCTGAGTAACATCCTGTATTATACTCCAGAGCTGCACTCACTATTCTGCTGTTGCAGTCACTGTGTACATACATTACTTATCCTGTACTGATCCTGAGTTACATCCTGTATTATACTCCAGAGCTGTACTCCTTGTTCTGCTGGTGCAGTCACTGTGTACATACAGTACATTACTTTTCCTGCACTGATCCTCAGTTACATCCTGTATCATTCTCCAGAGCTGTACTCACTATTCTGCTGTGCACAGTAACTCCACCAGGAGAATAGTGAGTGCAGCTCTGGAGTATAATACAGGATGTAACTCGGGATCATGTTATTTCTCAGGACTGACAATATGACAAGACTTGTTTTCCAGCCTCACAGGAGGAGTGGACTCTTCACAAGGTGGAACTGTGCCTGTGGACCTGGAAAGTAGCCCAAAAACTCTGCCCCAAGCTGCTGGATTCCCTGGAAGATGAGGAAGAAAAACCTACCAAGAGACTGAAGACACAACCATGAGATGTCCGCCAAGCCTT